>NC_134726.1:29469230-30099038 GCF_049634645.1 Pelodiscus sinensis
CCACCGGCAAGTCCTGAAATGCCCTGCCCTGGGCTGCTTCCTACCCCGCCAGACTCAGTGGTGCTCCCCTTTCCTTGCTCTCCTCCTCTCCAGGCACCCCTCTCTCCTCCCCAGACTCCCTTTTCATCCCCTCCCAGAGTCGCCTTGCCTGACATCACCCACTGACCCCAGGGTAGTGGACGTCCTGCTGCCTGTGATGTAGCCCGGAGCGTTGGATTCCCCCAGTGTCCAGCTCCCATGCCTGTCAGCTGGGCCGCGGCCGCCGAGCAGCGTGCGCAGGGGGCCTGTGTCTCCCGGCTCGCCCCCAGGAGCACATGCACCACTGCAAGAGTAGTGCGGGGCGGATCGGCCCTGGCCTAAAGGGGCAGCTCCGACCCGTCACACATGGATTTAGACAGAGGCAATATGATGTCTTAGTCTCTATTCTTTTCTTAATGATTCCCAGCACTCTGCTAGCTTTTTTACTGGGACTGCACATTGAGTGGATGTTTTCACAATGACTGCACAATGACTCCAAGATCTCTCTCTCGGTGGTAACAGCTAATTTAGATCCCACCATTTTATATGTATAGTCCCCTCCATTTCCCTTCCCTTGGTGCTCCTCTGGCCCAATATTCACAGCACCAGCATCTGGCCACTATTGACATCACTCCCCTCCCAAGAATTCCCCCATGAAAATGCTCAGGCCACCCTCCAGCCCTATGTTCTCCAGGTCTCTGCTTTGCTTGGTCCAGCACAGCCCTCAGTGGGCAAGAGAACACAACAGATACCACTGTACTGTCACCAACTCCCCAGCAGAGGGCACTACAGCAGCCAATGAGCTGGACCAACTCTGAAAGGTCAGCAGAAGCAGGAGTTAAGTGGAGGGAAAGAGACAGATGAAGAGGACTGCGAATTGAGGGTGTGGACAAGGGAGCCAGCATGTGCGTGTGCCCCAGAGTAATTCTATGAGGGGAAAGAGGCACTGGAGTGCATGTAATGAGGGAAAACAGGAGAATCCAGAGGCTGGAAATAGGGACCATGACACAGAGAAAAAGGAGTAAGGGGATGGAGAGAGAAATCAGGAAGCTAGCAAAGGAGGGAGAGTCCACTACACAAGAAAATCATAGAATCATAGGACTGGAAGGGACCTCGAGAGGTCATCGAGTCCAGCCCCCCGCCCTCAAGGCAGGACCAAAGCTCCGTCTACACCATCCCTGACAGATGTCTATCTAACCTGTTCTTAAATATCTCCAGAGAGGGAGATTCCACCACCTCCCTTGGCAATTTATTCCAATATTTGACCACCCTGACAGTTAGGAATTTTTTCCTAATGTCCAATCTAAACCTCCCTTGCGACACTTTAAGCCCATTACTCCTTGTCCTGTCCTCAGAAACCAAGAGGAACAAATTTTCTCCGTCCTCCTTGTGACACCCTTTTAGATATTTGAAAACCGCTATCATGTCCCAGAATGAGGAAGAATGAGGAAGGGGAGAAAAGGAAAGAGGAACAGTCGTTCTGCAATAAAGAAATCTCACAGCTGGGAGAAAAACAAATGGAAAAAGACAATGGGAAAAACCCCCAGGTACAACAGAGTCATAAAGAACAGCACAAAGACCGAGAGGGCAAAGTTAAAAGCATGAAAGTAAGGCAGAAAATGTCAGTCTCAAAAAGTTGCATTGCTGAACAGAAAACTTAAATCCCTAATGAAAATGTTTTTTAAAAAAAAAGAAAGCACAGAATGTGCTGTGCTGGCAGAACTACATTTTCTTAGGGCATCAGCAAAATGGCTAGGGCCAGCCTGCCTTTCTTCCCCTGTCCTCAATTTTAATTCTTCCTCTTGGTTCTCCAACTTTTTGCCCGCACCTATGCCTCTTCCCTGATGGCCAGAGAGCAGTTGCAAAAGCTTCCCAAAGGGGAGGGAACTGATGAGGGCTCAGACTGAAGGGGAATCTAGTTTTCTGTTAAAATGCTGCAATTAGTTTAATAAATAGAACAAGAACCCAAAGACCAAAGGATATGGGGGTTCCTCTTTTCCAGCAGAGAGCTGCAGTACAGTACAACAAATGGCCCTGTCCCCTCCCCCATACTTCCTTTTGTTATGATTTTTAAGTGAGGGCCATCTTTTAGAAAACCTCTCACAAAAATGCCCTTTTCAGCCTGTGGTAAAACCTCTGTACTGTGTGTGCACACGTGTATGCACTTAGAGAGGCTTGGTGGGAGACAGAGGCCTAGTCTACACTAATCCCCACCGTCAATCCAATCTACATGATTTCAGCTACGCGAACAGCAGCACTGAGGTCAACGTACTTACTGTGGCGTCTTGTGTGCAATAAGGTCGACGCCAGCTAATCTTCTCATCATGTGGAGTACCGGCGTAGACGGGAGAGTGCTCAGAGATTTATTTATCGTGTCTAAGCAGATGTGATAAATCAACAGCCGGTGGATTGATCGCTGCACAGGGAACAAATATTTAATAATGGACTCTTCAATCTAACAGAGAAAAGTAGAACATGAATTCAGACTGGACGCAACATGCAAATTTTTAACAGTGAGAGTAACTAACCATTGGAACACCTTACCTAGTATCATGATGGATGCTTTAATACTGAAAGTTTTAAAAATTAAGATTGGATTTTTTCTAAAAGAAACACAGTAGGAATTACTTTTGGGGAAATTCTACGGTCTGTGTAGTATTCAACATCAGACTATATGATCACCATAGTCCATTTGGAATCTAAAAAGTAAAGTGGGGATGTTTTCTGACTGAGGGAGAGCTAGATTCTCTGTGAGGGTGGGGGAGCTGGAATTTGCCCTGCACCTCCCTCCTCCCCCCAATATCTGAATTGCTGCTAATAGCAGAAGTTCCATTTAAACACTGCATATAAGAGGTTCTGCAGTCTTTGGGGAAGTGTGGCCCACAGGCTGGGGCGAAGGAAGGAAACAGAAGGATATTTTGAGAAAGCAAGTGTAGTACTAAGTTCTGTTTCATGCTTTCTACCCTTTTCACAGAGGAAGCTGATATGCAGATGCACCAGGGGAACCATTTGCACACAGCCACTGGGACTATCAATATACCTGTAGCTCTCAGTTCTACACAAACACCACACAGTTCAGAGCGGAGATTCTCCCCAGATCTTTCACTTGAATATCAAGTCACTGTTCCTTTTTCAACATGGATCATCCCTCCCCAACTCCCAAGGGAAAATGGGCTAGAAATAGGGCAGAAGGGAATTAGGATCTGCTCCTGGTTTGTTTTGCAGTGTGCCAGTAGGTACATCAACAGCTTTAAAACAAGTTACATTTGAAAGAAGAGCCCAGCATTCATTGGGCCCAGAGTGGCGTCTTACAAACTGGCTAATTATCTGCTGGGGCTTTCGTTACCGTAAGGAACCTGCATGGAAACCTGCAGGGATTTAAAATGATCTTAATCATAGAACGGAAGCTCAGCACACTGAGATTTAGCCCAGGTGATCCAGTCTTCAGCCGCAAGGTTACACTCAGTCCCAGTTTTTTTTCATAAGAAGTTTTTTTTTTTAAACTTTTGATCCCGATTTTCAGGGTTATGGAAAAGGCAAATGGTATTTTCCCCCTGAAACTTTTTGGCCCAGATTCATACAAGCTGAAGATGTACATTGCATCTGTCTGCCAATAAGGGATCTAGCATTAGAAGAGGAAATTCACCAAGAAGGAAGGTAGGAGGTGTGTCCATTATCACTTTTCATCAGAGTATCTATAAAAAAGGCGACAAGTCTCAGAGAAGTAGCCTTGTTAACCTATCTCTGCAAAAACAACGCGGAGTTCTTTGGCAACTTAGGGTGCATCTACACCGTAACTCGAAATAAGATACGCAATTTGAGCTATGCAAATTGTGTATCTTATTTTATTTCGAAATAGCATCAACTTATGTTGTCATTTGGTGCTGTTTGCACAGTGCCAGATCTTAAAATAAAGCGCTATAGCAAAATGTCCCTTACTCCTCATAGAATGAGGTTTACAGAGACATCAGAATAGCAAGCCCGAAATAACGGGCTTGCTGTGAAGATGCAGGATAGCTATTTCAGGATAGTCTGGTGTCTCAAAATAGCATTGCAGTGTAGAAGTAGCTCTAAAGACTAACAGATTTATTTGGGCATAAGCATTTGTGGGTAAAAACCACTTTGTCAGATGCATGGAGTGGAATTCAGAGATAGGGATATATATACTGCATATCAAAAGAAGGGATTTACTTACCAAGTTTGGGACCAGTGTTAACAAGGCCAGTTCAGTCAGGGTGCATCTACACAGCACTCAAAACTCGTAAGGCAAATCGTGTAGGACAAATTGTGTAGTTTATTTTGAGTCTTTTTTGAAATAGCTTATTTCATCATTTGTCACTATCTACACAGCGCTAAATTTTGAAATAAAGAGCTATTTTGAGCCATCCCTTATTCCTTGTAGAATTAGGTTTACAGGGATGGTGAAATAGCGCATCCGCTATATTTCCGAAATAGTGGATGTGTTCCAAAGACGCGGGGTAGCTATTTTGGGATACCTCTGGTGTCCTGAAATAACTTCGCTGTGTAGACATACCCTCAGGGATGTGACACACTCCCAGCAATTGATATGGAGGGGTGAATGCCAAGGGAGGGACAATCATCTTTGTAGTGAAAGAACCATTCTAAGTCCTTATTCAGTCCTAATTTGATCATGTTAAATTTGCAAATGAATTGCCGTTCTACCGTTTCACTTCCTACTGTGGTTTTAAAGGTTTTTTGGTAAAAGGATGGCTCCTTCCACATCTGTTATTGAGTGTTCAGGAAGGTTAAAGTGTTCTCCTACTGGTTTTTGTATGTTACCTTTCTTGATGTCTGATTTGTGTCTATTTACTCTCTGGCACAGAGACTGTCTGATATGACCAATATGCATGGCAGAGGGACTCCTTGTTTTATAAAGGAAGGGGAGTTTTAGTTCTTCTGGTGGCTCCATAGAAACCCTGCCAATAGAAGCTGGTGACTGAGTGCATCCTTCAGCTGTCCTGTCCAGCCTCTCTGACCAGACTTCCACACTTTTGGGCTTTGCTGATGCCCTGTAGTATCCCACTATACCTTCTTTGCCTATAGGACTGAATGCTTTGGGAGCCTTGTATCTGAGTTTACACCTTTAGAAACCAGCATGAGCTGAATGTGAAACTGACTCATTTGGTCTATAAGGGTGGCCAAGTAGTAGAGTGGATTTAGTCATTAACAATCCCTTGGCAGGTTGCTGGACTTGTTTTGTATGCATTCTTCCCATTAAGGCTTCTGAAACATACATCAGGACACTTGTGGTCTGCAGGCAGGTTTCCTCTTTGACTAGGCCATTGGAGATATGCAAAAGCTTCTCTCTTCACTGGAAGGTCCTTTTAGCACAACTTCTGTTCCTCTCTTTCCATAACAGCTAGGTCGCTGGTACCTTGGAAAGCATTCTGTAGTCTAGCAGTAAAGCTGCTGGCTGCCTTTGCATATGTGCTTGGTACAGCCATGAGGGCAGGGGACTGGACTCGATGACCTCTTGAGGTCCCTTCCAGTTCTAGTGTTCTATGATTCTATGATTCCCATGCCAGAAAGCCTGCCCAGAATCAGCCATGGGATGCAGAAGAATATTAAACTGCCCAGCTCTTAAATTGTCTTTCTTGTGCCTCTCTTCCTTCTCCCCAGACAGCGATCTCAGCCCATGCAAAGACAGCCCTTTACAACTAGAAAATTTTTCCTTTTCAGCATAATAGTTCTGAAATTCTCTGGATACAAGCAATGCATTTCTCAAGCTGTTGAGCTGAGAATTTAATGTAGTGCATGTGTCCTGGATGCCATGGCTTGGTGGTACTGTATATAGGGTTAACACAAATCCTCTACAGCAAAGAAACAGAACTATTGAATACCTTCCATGACAGATATGTCAATTTCCTGCAATATCCTTGAAAGGCCTTATTGTATTAAGTTTACACATTATTCTGGGCAAGGACTGTGTGTATCCTCTTTAGTGGGGAGATGTGACAGATGTGAGACCTGGGAGTTCAAAAGACTGTACTGAAATTGTATTAGACAAGTACTGACTTTTAGCTCAATAAGTGTTAAATGAATTTCCTGGGATATCCCTAAGGCAAGGGGTCTCAAACTCAATTTACCTTAGGGCCAGTGTCAGCCCTCAAATCCTCGAATGGGACAGCAGGTACCCCTCTCGGGCAGGGATCTGTGAGGGGAGTGGCAGGGGTCTCTGCATGTCCCCCCCTCTGCATGTTCCCTAGCCCCACCTACCACCCTTGGTGATTTAACCCTCCCTACCCCAGGGGCCCCCGTCACCACCAGCAGCACAGCTAGAGCGGCTTCTGACTGCTAGATTCGAACCATCGCTGGCACATTCCTGTAGCCTGTAGGAGATATGTGCAGAGTTGTCCCATCCATAGGATGGTTTGGGGCAGCCGCCCCAGGCTTCGCATTTTAGGGGGCCCAATGGTGGTCACCCCAACCGTCCTATGGACAGGTTGGTCCGCCAGACTCAGGTTAGCCTAAGGGTTAGCAGAGTGACTGGGCTGGCCTGGGAGATGGTGTCAAAGCACAGAAGGATGCTGTGTTCCTCTGCTTCCCCATGGCTCCTGCCACCATGGTGAGAGTGGGAGTCCTGCCATGCAGCAGGTGGCCCCCAGTAATCCCGGAGGCTGCGTCCCTTGGGGGAAGGAGATTCAGGAAAGGGATGCAATGGTGGGGGAAGAGGATAGAGCAGGAAGAGGCAGGGTGGGGGCAGAGCAGGGCTGGGCTTGGGGGAATGGTACAGGAACCCCCCAGGGCTGCAGGGACTCACATGTTGGCAGTCTTGTGCAGTCTGGACTGTGGAACTGCTCAGGCAACAGATGGTCCATGGGCCATGAATTTGAGACTCTTATCCTAGAGAGAGGTTAATGAAAATTCTCTGAATACAGTTCTACACATACAAAGCTTCTGAAGCTATGCCCTAAGATGGTAAATGTCTACTGATTACCTGTTATAGAAGGCCAAGTTTGATAAAGAAATAGATGATCTGCCCAGCAGCTGTTCTGGATCTAAGCAGGATATGAACTTTAAGCATTGGGAAAACCCAATTTCTTGGTTTTGAAGGAATGAAACCTACTAGAGCCCTAGAGTCAGTTGGAGAATGGTCTCTGACAAGTTTTTAGAATGTGTGTAGACTCTTTTATTGTCTTAATATGTTTCCTCTGTAATGCTTGTGCCATAAGAATAAATGTGCTTGCTTAGAAGGAGTTGGATGGTAACTTATAACTGTGGGCAATACACTGATCATAATCTTAGGATTCTTTTAAGCTGTCTGGCTAGCTGGAGCTATCACAGTGCAAGTCAGGAAGCTAGGCAGTGTTCGCTCTAAGATTTTTCAACCACGAGCAGAGTGAGTTTTGGCTTGTGCACCAATATTGAGGTCATATGCACTGGTTTGGGTGTGTGCCACTGTGGCATCCAATTTATTAACACACACACGTTCCCGCCTGCCTAACCATGCAGCAGACTCCACCAGCCATGTGTCAGGTCCTGTTCCTGGCCACTGAACAGACACCGCCCTCCATACAGGTCCTGTTCCTGGATGCCGGTGCAGACCCCGCCCTCCAACCCGGCCATTGGCAAGTCCCATTCATGGCCCCAGATGCCAGAACAGGCCCTGGCCCCTCCCTGCCACATGGCAACCCTGGCCACCAGAGCAGGCCTCCCCCCATGCCATGCGGCTGTGATGGGTGCCCTTCAGAGACCTTGAAGAGGGAAATCCAGACATATTTTAATATTATTAGTGTTCTTAATTTCCTTAAAAAGTGGTGTTCAACCTGTGGGCTGCAGACCTCTGGGGGGTGTTCGGACCATTTCTAACATTTCCAAAGGGGTCTGAACCTCCATTATAATTATTGTAGGAGTCCACAAACGAAAAGGAGTTAAAAATCAATGCTTTGGAACATCATTCTTAATTAGAGATGTTCATAATTTATTATATTCCCCCTGGAGGTGTGACTCCAAGAGCAGAAACGTTTCCCCATTCATTTCGCCACCCTGTGGACAAGCAACTATTAAGCCTTCAGCTCTAATTCAGACATCAGAAATGCCCCTTGATCTTAAAAAGCAACATGCAGGTGGATTTTTGTTACAGCGATGGGATAATGGTTTAAATCTAGCAGGAAAATGATGCCAGCAATAGGTTTATGACAGTCATTCAAATAGTGTTTCAATTGCTTGAGCTATGAAATATTGTGCTAGTGAGGCATATGTTACAGAGGCAAAGACATGTACAGGATTTGATTTTTTTTTTTGCACAAACTATGTAGCTGTTTGTGATAGGCACAGCATAACGGGGTCTAGCAGGTTGTGTCAGTTATTAGCACATTCTCCCTTGTTCTCTAAAGTGTTGGGTTCAAATCCCACTCCAGAACTTTGGTTTGTATCCATTAAAACCCCATAGAAAAAGAATGATGGGTGGCAACCTATTAGAAAAGCAACCCACAGCTGAAATGGTGAACTCAGATCCATTTTACTGGGCTCTGAAAATGAAGGTTTAAGATAGTATGGTATTCTTTCCAAAAGTATCTGGGTCTATTTAACGTCTCAAGACTAACAACCCCTCACGTCTACAGATATATTAGTTGCTAAAGCTGTGTGTGAGCCATTTGTCAGCATGCTGGTTGCATTATTGGCTGTAATTAAACTTTCTATAGGACTTCAAATCCAAGGATCTTAAAGTTTTACATATGAAAAATTTAGCCTCACAGCAGGCATGTGAGATAAGTATTCATAGCTCTATTTTACAAATGACGAATAAGTCATAGGGGTCATGTCTACATTAGGAAATGATTTCAAAATACTAACTCCCAAAATAACCATTTTGAAATAAGCTTATTCCCCAAGGAGAGCAGGAATTACTATTTGGAAATAACTAGCCCTTTCTTTCAAAATAATAGGCCTGGTAGTTTGGACGCTCCACTTGTTATTTCAAAATAACGGAAGTTATTTTAAAAAATGGCTGGAAGATAGCTAATGTGGTGCCAATATTTAAAAAGGGCTCTAGAGGTGATCCTGGCAATTATAGATCGGTAAGTAAAATGTCAGTACCAGGTAAATTAGTTGAAACTATAGTAAAGAATAAAATTGTCGGACACATGGATGAATATAATTTGTTGGGGAAAAGTCAACATGGTTTCTGTAAAGGGAAATCATGCCTTACTAATCTACTAGAGTTCTTTGAGGGGGTCAACAAACATGTGGACAACGGGGATCCATTGGATATAGTGTACTTAGATTTCAAAAAAGCCTTTGACAAGGTCCTTCACCAAAGGCTCTGTTATCACGGGATAACAAGAAAGGCCCTGTCATGGACTGATAGTTAAAAGACAGGAAACAAAGGGTAGGAATAAATAGTAAGTTTTCAGAATGGAGAGAGGTAACTAGTGGTGTCCCCCAGGGGTCCATACTGGGACCAATCCTATTCAACTTATTTATAAATGATCTGGAGAAAGAGGTAAACAGTGAGGTGGTACAATTTGCAGATGATACTAAACTGCTCCAGATAGTTAAGACCAAAGCAGACTGTGAAGAGCTTCAAAAACATCTCACCAAACTAAGTGATTGGGCAACAAAATGGCAAATGAAATTTAATGGCAAATGAAATTAAATGTTGATAAATGCAAACTAATGCACATTGGAAAAAATAATCCCAACTATGTATACAATATGATGGAGACTAATTTAGCTATAACTATTCAAGAGAGACATCTTGGAGTCATTGTGGATAGTTCTCTGAAAACATCCACTCAGTGTTCAGCAGCAGTCAAAAAAGTAAACAGAATGTTGGGAATCATTAAAAAAGGGTGGCTCCATAGAAACCCTGCTGTTAATAGGGATTTAACAGTGGAAGACCGACGGACATTCAAAATGGAGTTCAGGTGCATGCTGGGACTTTCAAAATGGAATCCAACAGACTGCAAGGACTTTTGCCGCCAAAACACCATTTTGCACACGGCACCTGTCTCTGCACCCAGCACCACGCCTCTGCACACCGCACCATGCCCTACTTTGCACACGAGACCAAGAGAAGTTCTGCCTTGACTTCTATAAAGCATCAAAGCTTGCGGAGCTCTGGTCGGCAGTTTTCCCCTACCATCTGGAGAAGGAGGAGTCGAGACGCAGAGGTGACTGTGGCGAAGGCCCCGTCCAACCTATCCTGTCTGGTTCCCCGTCTGCCTGCCGTCCTCAGGGTGCTCTGGCCCCCGCTGTGGTAAAAGCCCAGTTAGTGAGCCTTAGCTACCTGTCTGTGTTCCCGACCAACACCACTGGGATCACCTGAGATCACACAGAGCCGTTATCGTCAGCTGTGGCAAAAGCCCTCCTGATCTCCAGTTAAACCACTCGTGCCACCACTCAGCTGTGCAAGCAGAGGCCAACACCATCGGACGCCTCATCTTCATTAAGGACGCTTCAGTGCTCCTCCCCTGACAGCTATTGCAGCTGAAGGGGTTGTAGGTCCTGAACTTCAGCTGCCTCTGACAGACTGAGTATTTCCATCACTCATTATTATCTCTGTCTTTTCTTTTACCTTCAGAGGATGAGGGGTTGGTTATTCTTTTAAATGTTGTGTTCTGTGTTTTATTACCTGTTGTATACAATACAGTTTAGTGATTTTTCAAACTTACTATCAGAGTCTGTGTTTATTAACATCTGAGAGATCCGCTGGTGACAGATACAGTGGGTTCCAGGCTGGATCTACTTCTGGGACAAAGACATTTACCACCTAGTCAGTAGGCCCCAGTCTAAATTGTTTACTAGTGTGCCTTTGCTGGTAACACTGCCAATAGAGGCTGGTGAATGAGTGCATCCTTCAGCTGTCCTGTTCTGTTGGTTTCTTTCTTGGGCTTGTCCTGCAGCAGGAGGCTTCTGGGTACACGTCTGGCTGTGTTAATCTGTTTCCTTACTTCCTTGTGTGGGTATCGTAGTTTCAAGAATGCTTGGTGAAGATCTTGTAGGTGTTGGTCTCTGTCTGAGGGGTTGGAGCAAATGCGGTTGTACTTCAGTTCATGGCTGTAGACAATGGATTGCGTGGTGTGTCCAGGATGGAAGCTGGAGGCAAGAAGGTAGGCATAGTGGTTGGTAGGGTTTTCAGTACAGGGTAGTGTTTATGTGACTGTCAATTATTTGCACCGTGGTGTCCAGGAAGTGGACCTCTCATGTAGACTGGTCCAGGCTGATGTTGATAGTGGGATGGAAGCTGTTGAAATCGTGGTGGAATTCTTTCAGCATTTCTTTCCCATGGGTATGGCTAGACTACATGGCTCCGTTGATGGAGCCATTTAGATGAGTTTACTAGACATAGGAAAATGAAGCGGTGATTTAAATAATCGCCACTTCATTTACATCAAAATGATCGCTGCACTGTGCCGATCAGCTGTTTGGCGGCACAGTAGGGCAGTCTGGACACGCCACGGTCGACAAGAGAAGCCTTTGTCGACTACTCCAGTAAACCTCATTTCACGAGGCATACCAGAGCAGTCAACAAAGGCTTCCCTTGTTGACCCCGGTGCGTCCAGACTGCCCCGCTGTGCCGCCAAACAGCTGATCGGCACAGTGCGGTGGCCATTTTGATGTAAATGAAGTGGCAATTATTTAAATCACCGCTTCATTTTCCTATGTCTAGTAAACTCATCTACATGGCTCCATCAACGAAGGTTAGCCTAAGGGTTATTCCGAACTACAGGTACACCTCGTTCCATGAGGAGTAACGATGGTTCAGAATAGGAAGCCTAATCCGAACTACCTACTCCGTGCCGCAGGCACGGAGTCCGAACTAGCGGGGATTTAAAAATGGCGGCGCCCGGCAAGATGCAAATGAAGCCTGGGAAATTTAAATCCCAGGCTTCATTTTCAACTTCGGTTGCCTACATTAGCCACCCTAGTACGAACTAGGGTGGTAGTGTAGACATACCCATATTTACACCAGCAACACCATCACAGGACCTAACCAGATCAGCCACACCATCACTGGTTCATTCTCCTGCACGTCTACCAATGTAATATACGCCAACATGTGCCAACAATGTCCCTCTGCTATATACATCGGCCAAACTGGACAGTCCCTACGTAAAAGAATAAATGGACACAAATCATATACTAGGAATGGCAATATACTAAAATCTGTAGGAGAACTCCCTGGACACACAATAGCAGATCTAAAGGTAGCTATCCTGCAGCAAAAAAACTTTCAAGACCAGACTTCAAAGAGAAACTGCTGAGCTACAGTTCATCTGCAAGTTTGACACCATCAGCTCAGGATTAAACAAAGACTGTGAATGGCTAGCTAACTACAAAAGCAGCTTCTCCTCTCTTGGTAGTCACACCTCCAGATCAGCTGCTAGAAGTGGGCCTCATCCTCCCTGATTGAATTAACCTCGTTATCTCTAGCCTGATTCTGGCCTGCATATTTATACCTGCCTCTGGATATTTCCACTACATGCATCTGATGAAGTGGGTCTTTGCCCATGAAAGCTTATGCTCTAATACATCTGTTAGTCTATAAGCTGCTACAGGACTCCCTGTCACTTTTGTAGATCCAGACTAACACAACTACCCCTCTGATATTAAGTGTCAGAGGGGTAGCTGTGTTATTATTATTAGGGGTTTGAAACGGGTCCCATATGAAGAGAGATTAAAAAGACTAGGACTTTTCAGCTTAGAAAAGAAAAGATTAAAGGGGGATACGATAAATCATGACTGATGTGGAAAAAGTGAATATGGAAAAGTTATTTACTTGCTCCTATAACATAAGGACTAGGGGTCACCAAATGAAGTTGATGGGTAGCAGGTTTAAAACAAACAGAAGGAAGTTTTTGGGCGTAAAAAGTACAAAAATAATAAAGCGCTGTAAAACTTAAAACAAAAATTCGGTTTCTCCAAATTTCAGTTGTGTTGAGGCACGCCCCAGACTTCTCTCAAGTACCCCTTAGGGTACTCGTGCCACTGGTTGAGAAACACTGAACTAAATAATAGCTATTAGACAGAATGGGAAGGAATGGTGTGTCTAGCATGTGACAGAGGCTGGGATTGGGTGATGGGAGAGGGATTGCTTGATTATTCCCTGTTCTGTTCAATCCCTCTGGGGCATCTGGTACTGGCCACGGTCGGAAGACAGGATACTGGGCAAGATGGACTTTTGTTCTGACCCAGTATGGCCGTTCTTAAGTTCTTATGTAACAAACAAAAACATTGGTTTCCAAGAAACTATTTTACGTGACCCTCTTCCCCAAATGTGCTTGGGTCTTGTAAACCAAAAATACTGCCCCAAACCTGAAACCATTCAGTTTCAATTATTCACTGAAAACCCTGAAACCCTGTGGTTGAAGAGTCATTTGTTGTTAAATAAGAATTTCCACTAAAGCTTTGATCAGCTCTATTCCCAGTGGCTACGTCTACACTGGCCCCTCTTCCGGAAGGGGCATGTAAATTTCACGAGTCGTCGTAGGGAAATCCGCGGGGGATTTAAATATCCCCCGCGGCATTTAAATAAAAATGTCCGCCGCTTTTTTCCGGCTTTTAAAAAAGCCGGAAAAGAGCGTCTAGACTGGCCCCGATCCTCCGGAAAAAGTGCCCTTACTTCAAAGTAAGAATAAGAGCCTCCGGAAAAGGGCACTTTTTCCGGAGGATCGGGGCCAGTCTAGACGCTCTTTTCCGGCTTTTTTAAAAGCGGCGGACATTTTTATTTAAATGCCGCGGGGGATATTTAAATCCCCCGCGGATTTCCCTACGACGACTCGTGAAATTTACATGCCCCTTCCGGAAGAGGGGCCAGTGTAGACGTAGCCAGTCTGTTGGCCTAAGCACAATGCCGTCCTTCTGCCTATGCAGTGACTGCATTGCCAATATGTACTCTAATGGATTAAGCTGGGAAGAATACTAGGACTCCCAGAGTGAGAAGGCCACTCTATCAAAATTAAAACGGAGTGGCACTATGGCTTTGCAGGATACTTCTTATTCCTTCATGTTCAAGTGGAAATTCTGCAGTCTTCTTCACAGGCCAACGTTTATTTTAATTAGTAATTTGCCTGTATTTTTAATGGAAACAAATTGAAAACACCTGCACAGTCTTAATGATTACAATTTATTCTTAATTTTCTCTCTTTTTAATTCCATATAGCTTGCACGAAAGGTCAGGAGGAAGCAAATCTTTGCTAAGTGCTATACAGAGAGAGATCTACTACATCACAGACATAATAATAATGGTGATTAACAAACGGTGCAATGCCTGAGTGAAGGTGTAAATAATAATTACAGTTTGAATGGGGCTGGAGGATAAATGTAGCAAAGATAGCAGCTTTGCCTTATTTAGGGAGAGGCATGAGCCAATGAGCAGAGCACAGCAGTAATAAGAACTTCTCAGCCCCGATCACGGCTCTGACACTGATTCCCTCTGGATATGTCTAAACTGCAAAATTAATTCGAAATAACAGCCGTTATTTCGAATTAACTTTAATAGCGTCTATACATGCACTTAATTCGAATTTGGTAAACCTCATTCTATGAGTAGTAACGCCAAATTCAAAATAGCTAATTCAAAATAAGTGCTTAATTAGAATTAGCTGGCCTCCAGTCCTTCCCAGTCTCCCCGAGTGGCCAAAGCAGGAAAACTCTTCTCCTCTCCCCCAGCGCCATTAAAGGGGTAGACTCTGGCCAGACTGCACGTGCCAGAGCCAGGCCTGCCAGCAGTCTCTGCCCCGGACCCAGTGGCCCCACCATAAGCCGGGCAGCCAGTGCCAGCCAGCCCTCCCCCATCCAGTCCCCCAGCGCCCAAGAGCCAGCCAGGGGTCGTAGATGCCGCACTCCCTCCTAGACTAGTGAGGAGATCATGGACCTCATTGAGGTTTAGGGGGAAGCCCCCAATGTCCATGATCTCTGCACTAGATGGAGGAACGCAGCTGTCTATGGCCGCATAGCTGCCACCATGGCCCAGAAAGGCTACAGGCGCACCCAGGATCAGGTGCGCCTGAAAATAAAGAGCTGCAGCAGGGGTATGCCAGGGCATATCCTCAGCAGAGGCAGACACCCACCCCTACTTTGAGGCACTGGACCGCATCCTGGGGGGTGGTGCAGTCCATGCCGAGCCAGGACCGGAGGGCCCTGACCAGGGCGCAGAGGAGCCGCCACAGAGGGTGCCACACTGGCCGGACCCCCGAGCTGTCCCAGCATCGGAATCACCAGGGTTATCCGAGGAGGCCACACCATGTAAGTACCATCACTGTCCCCTTTTCGGGGTGGGGTGGGGAGGGAGACCAGGGATCACGCACGTGGGTCTTGCTTACCACAGATCACGCAGCAACCTGTGCACGTGCGAGCATGTGCCGTGCCACCCCTGGGCAGGGGCTGTGGCCTGATAGCCACACACATGTGTGAAGAGACCTGACATGCTCCTGACCCCGGGGCAGGACACAGCAGGATGCCCTCCCTTCACAAGCCCCCTCTAACATCTTCCCCCCACCTCACCCACACTATACACAGCACATGGGCATGGGCGCAGTCTCGGGGCAGCTCCCACTCCCGGGGATAGCCAGACAGTCCGACCATGGCCTCTGTGCAAGCACAGTGGCTCTGGCGGTGCAGGGCATGGTCATCCTCACCTCGCAGAGGGGGGCTGGGCTTCACCCACTGTGTCCCCAGGGAGAACTGACCAGTTCTCTTCTTTCTCCACAGCCGCACCAGCTGCACGTGCAGGGCACACCACCCCGCCCGAGACATGCTCCCACACCCAAGGCTCCACAGGATGACTGCAACACGGCAGGGGTACTGAGAGCAGCAGCTTGAGGCACCGCAAGCCCTGACCTGCATCATGGAGCAGCGGGCACAGGAAGAACGGGAATTCCGGAGGGAGCTGCTTGTCCAGGGTTATGCCATCTGTACCCATCTGCAGACCCTGGTGCAGAGCGTGCTGCCTCATGCCACTCCAGCGCCTGCTGCCCCCCCAGCTACCGTTCCTCCCCCCACTTCTTCTCCCCTTCCTGCCTCTCCCTCCTCAGCCTCCACACCCTCCTCCTCAATCTCCACACCCCCCACCTCAACCTCCACACCCTCCTCCCCATACCCCTTGGGATGCCGAGGCCTCTACACCCGCCATGCTGGGAGACATGTGGCCCGGAGAGACCCCCATCCTTGAGTACTGAGCTTCCCCTCCCCCTTCCTCCCCTTGCTTCCCCCTTCCAGCTCCCTCCTCCCAGTTTTCCCCCTTCCTTCTCCCACCCTCTCTCCTCCTGTCTCCCTCCTCCTTTCCCCAGTCTCCCCAGAGGTTCATCCCCCCCCAGTTTTGTTCAATAAACCCAGTTTCTATTTTTGAGCAAAAGTGTCTTTTATTTGACATCAGGAAGGGGCGTTAGGGAGGGCTAAGTGGAAGGACGTGAGGGAGGAATGGCGCACAAGCCCCCTGTGGGGAAGACTGGGGAGTCTCTGAGTGTTCCTTGGGGTTGACACTCCCCCACAGGGCCCCCTGGATCCTGACAGCCCCCCGATGGATCCCCCAGATGGCAGCCTGCAGCAAGTGCAGCCGGGCTGATGGCAACGACCCCACAAGATGCACCGGCATGCCCAGGGGCAGCTCTGGCTCCATGTGGCCGAGTGTTATGGTATCCCGAGTGTTGGCACTCAGGGCACTCCAAGACAGGACTGCTTTGCTGTCCCTCATCAAGGTAGACAAGCAAGCAGGGAACCCTGAGAACTGTCTGTCCGGGGTGGGGGTCGGGTCCCTTTAAGCACGGAACTCAGTTAGCCTCAGGCAGCAGCCCCACACACTAAGTCCTAACTTGATGCCCTGCTGGCACTGGTTCTGGCCAGCCTTAACTTCAGTTCAGGGTCCACTCAGTGTGGACTCACTATTTCTAAATAGTTTTTGTGTATAGATGCGTTATTTGGAATTAGCTTAATTCGAAATAGTTAATTCGAATTAAGTTAACTTGAATTAACGCTGTAGTGTAGACGTACCCTCTGTGATTTTGAGCAAGCCACCTAACTTACCTATAGTTTCAGATTCCTTAGCTATAAAATGGTTGTAATATTTACCATAAGAGCTTTGAAGATAAAGTTAGAGATGTGCCAAAATCTGAACCTCTGATCCAAACCCCCTCAAGTTTTATGGATAGACAGGATTCAGTTTAAAATCCTGGTTCTGATGTTAGTTCCAGTCTGGGTTTGAAATCAGAAGATGCTTGTTTTCTGGGCCCATACAGGTGTTTTTATACAAAATCTCTTGAGATCAGCCCATCTCCTGAAATTTCTTGAGTCAAATGGCAATCTCAAAAGAAGAGCTTGAATGTTTTTGCTTGGTTCTGAATTTGAGCTTAGTCTTTTACCTTAATTTAGCCTCCGACCTGAGCCACAGTCTAAATCTAGTTTCTATATTTAAGATTCTGACAGGGTGCGGTCACAGAAGACCCCTTGGGGGTGCTTCCCAGTGTGCTGATAAAGCCTCTGATACTTGAATTCTTGCTCTCTGAGGCTTCTCACCGCCCTGTCCTGCTAGGCCATATCTGGTGTCCCCTAATCAAGGCACAGAGATGAGATCACCCCTCCCCCCCAAAGAGCAATACCAACATTGAAACTCTTCAGATCTGAGGAAAATGCAGTTTGGGGCACAGCTTCCAGGCAACCCACTACCCAAATAGCATCAGAACCCCAAATAAATCATTCAGGTAAGCCTCCTTTAACAACAAAAGGAGGATGTACACACTGATTGCTCCCTCAGGTAATTATTTACACTGGGCTTGATAGTTAATAAAAGTGATTTCATTAAGTACAAACAATAGAATTTAAGTGGTTGCAAGTGAAAACAGGCAGAGTGAAGTGAATTACAAATTTAAAATAAGAAACACGTAGTTATTCTAACACACGTCCAAGCTTATTACAAACTCACTCTAAAACTGTTCTTATTTCAGCTAAATCTCCAAGCCAAGGCAGACCTTTATCCCTCTGGGGTGTCCAGTTCATTCTCTTGGGAATGACATACTAGCCAAAGACAAAGGGACAGTTCACTTCCTATTGCTTTATAGATTCCATTTTGGGTGGAAACTTGGAGTTCTCTCTCCCACCTTCTATGGAAAATTACTTGGTCAGGCCCTAGCAGTTGGGGTGGTCACATGACTTCCTAAGACCAGCCATTACTTACATTCAAGGGACAAAAGAGACTGTTTACAGGTGATCACCCAGATATTGAGGGGAACATCTCTCATGGCTTTCATTTGCACATTTAAAATCATAAACCATTCCATACTTCTAACAGGAATGATACATACATCAAAATAAGATATACAGATCCAGCAGACTGTGACATTAAAATTGATAGGTTACATGAACAAAGCATCTTTCAATTATGCATATTTGCATCCATAAGTCAATTTCATAAAGCATGTGGGGGGGGGGGAAATCAGAAATATAATTTTGCATTTATAAATAATAAAAAGTTTAAAGGCTCTAGCCAGAGAGATCAGGAAAACTGACTCAGAGACAACTATTAAGAGCATACCTAAGTAAAACCTTCTACAAAAGCATCTCCAAAGCAACTATGCGAGTAAGTTTCAGGAACAAATGTGACAAAGCTTGATGGAAAATTGGGAAAAAATCTTGTTATTCCAAAAGTGGAATGCTATAGGAGTTCACCTGCAGAGCTGAAAATAAGTGCTATCTGAGGAAGACAGAAACTGATACAATTGTAAAGTTAAAATATAAGTAGTTCCAGCCGGCTATCAATTATGGTTTGAAAAAATAATTGTGTTTCACATTTATTTACATCCCGTCAGATTTAGACTTCCTTTGAATATAAAAATTGTAAACATGTTTCTCTGTCTATAAATGCCAAAGGCTGAACTTCAGAATTATAATGAGAAAATATTCCTCGTAGAAAGGAAAACCAACAAAGAGAGGGATATGCATTAGAAATTGCATTAAGGTTATTTGAATTTCCCTCATTAAGGTGTATTTTGGCCACAGATTGAGATTTCCTGGGGTGTACCTGCTACTTATCTTTTTAATTTGTAGGTGTGTGTTGTTTCAAAACATTCAACTCTTCTTTTCTACCAAAGAACATTTGAAGTAAGCACCATATCACCCAGCATTCGTACATAATGCATCAAGTGGACTGCCAGGCTATTTGCTGAGGCAAACTACCCAGGCTCAATGAAGTATCCCCAAAGGTCACATATTTCTGTGACATATCCCAGGGCAATGGAAAGCCTTCAGTTTGACACTTACTGTTATAACATTGTCATGGGAAATCAGAAGAAAAAAAAAAGGACTTAATCAAAACTTTGTCACCTAACTTCAAGGGTGAAAAATGTTGATTCCTACTTGTCTAGGACTAAAGACGGTGAAGAAAGCCTGATGGTGAAATTCAATGCCGTTGGAAGAATACTGCATTCTTCAATGGTCTGTAGTGTCCTCTCCCTATCCGTCTTGGAGGCTGACCATTCTTATTTCCCGTGTCAAGCAGCAAACCCGCTGTTAATTTGCAGGCTTTGGCCCTCTCAGGCTATGTCTACTCTACAGAGTTTTTCCGGGATCCTGGAAAAACTCTGCCCCATTCAGGGAATGCGTCCATTTTTTTGGATCAGTTTCCGAAAAAGCGGGTGTATTCTTTCAGAAGCCCTGTACTCCTTATTTTATGAGGACTAAGGGCTCTTCTGAAAGAGGAGGTTTTTCCTACATTTGGCCTTGTGAAGATGGTCCAAATGTCGGAAAAGCCTCTTCTGAAAAAAGAATCAGAAAAAGGTACACAAATTGCGGTTCACAATTTGCGTACCTTGTTCTGAAAAAGAATTTCAGTGTAGACATAGCCTCAGCGAAGCAGAGGAACATGTGGTCTTTAGCACAAGCCTCCAGGCCAGGACAGAGGGTAAGCACAATCTGGGGCTCTGACCCTTGGAGTGGGTAGAGCAACAAGCAGTCTTTAGCTTCCACTTTCTGGCAGGTGCACTCCAACTGGTACAGGCCTTCCAGCTTAGGGTGAGTAGGCCAACATCCCAGGAGTGGGATGGGCAGCAAGGGGTCTCGGGCCCATCCTGCTCCACCAGGTCCCAGTCCAAGGCCATAACAGTAGCATTCCCACCATTGGGCTAGCAGGGATCTCACCAAAACACTCTGACTCATTCCCTAACATCTGGTTTCCCTGGGTTACTCCCTACCACCCTCCATTGGTGCGGCTCAGTAGCTTGTAAATCTTCAGGCTCTGCTGGGTAACAAGCAGATGGCAGTCCCAGAAGTCTCCATAATCAGACTCCTCCACAGGAAAGGGACGACATGGCTTAGCAGTAGGGCCACAGCTCTGTAGTCAGTTAAAGAGGTATATAAAGGTTCTAAAGACTTCCCATCCAACTGAATTGAAGGGCCTGCCTCTTATACTTCCTGTCTCAATGCTCTGCTCCTGGCACAGGGGCAGAGCTGGCTTGGCTCCACCCCCAGGGAATCCATAGTGACAACTCCCTGTCAGGCTCAGAGGGAGGCTACTCCGTCTCATTACAGTCCTAAAACTAAGGAAATAAATGAGTTGTTTGGAGAATGTTTAAAAAAAAAGGAAGGAGAAGCTGGTCTGTCATGTTTGTTTTCATAAATTGTTCCTACAGCTGACAAAACATCAATGCATTGAAGTAAAAATGATCCAATATACACAGATGATGCATGGACAGTTGGGAGGCAAGAACAAAAACAATATTACAAAACTAAATGGAAAAACCTGACTTTGAGCATTCTGGGCACTGGATATGAATGTAGGAATTAACTTTATGGACCTATCTAGCTTCAGCAGAAAGTGCAAGAAACCCTGTAATGGAGTAACCGGCCTATAAATAGAATGTAAATGGAAAAAAAAAAGGAAGAAATGAAAGATGTTATATGTGCTGAAAACAAGCAGCATCTATTATATTCCATGTATTCACCCCATTCCTTACTTGTAACTAGACCACAGGGCAAATGTGAAGGGAAGATAAACTTTCTCTACACCATGCGGCTTTTAGTGATGTGTGTGGCCATGTCGCTAAAAGGTGGGCAGTGTAAATGCTGTTTGTTGGCACTTCTGCTGACAAAAATCTTCCACTACCCCCCGCAAATGGGGCTTGCTTTGTCAGCAGGCCAAGCTTTTGTTGTTCAGGGAGAGAGGTTAACCCCTGTGAACCACAAAAGCTTTGTCACTCAATTGCAGTGTAAACAAGGCCTTAGTTTAGGAACAGGAGTCTGTAGAGAAATTTTGGGATGGATTAGTAACTTGATGGCAGGTGATGAGAGGTTATCAGAGTCAAGAGACAAGTTTTCAGACCTTTGGACTATGACATGAACATTGTATTATAATTGTTATCTCTCTTTATTGGTTTATTAAAATAGGACAAGATCTAGGTAGCAGATCAGCAGGTATTCAGAAGTCGGTTTACATGCAGTATGTTTGATTGTTCTAAGACTTGTTGCTTGTGAAAGATTTTATCACATTAGGTTCTATTTGTTCTATTCAGGCTGTGGTGTTCACCTTTTAACTGTGTGCCCCCTCAGGGGAATGAAACTAACCATATATTTGGAGGAACACTCATGTTGCATATAAATAACTAACTCATTTCACTATTATACTTACATGTGAATAAACATCGCTGTGAAATTCTCTGTCTACTATTTATTAACCCTTAAATGTAATAGCTGGCTTTACATTTTAATAGCCCTCTTTGAAACAATGGTACTGGAAGGTGGAAGCTAGGCTCCCTCTATGCATATCGTATCTATGAAATTAAATAGTTTTGGGTGTGTGTATATATATATATATAAATTGTGGGCCAGATTCTGATCTGTATTATATACTTTATATACTGCAAATCCATTGTCATGAGATTTGGCTAAGCTATTGCTGTGGATCGGGACTTGGACCTGCCACTGGTTTGCCAGGTGACCTTGATCAACTAACTTCCCTTTTCTGACTCTCAGTTTCTCCATCTGTAAAATGAAGTTGAGGATACTGGGCTTTTTTTGAAGTGTTTTGAGATTTAGAGATTAAAAACCGGGCATTGTTGTTATATTCTATGGAGTTACTTCAGATTTACACTATGTAACAAATCAGAATCTGTACTACAACATGTAACTGGAATCTAAATAAATACAAGTATACAAAGACTGAACACAGGTGTTTTTTGTGTTTACTATATAACTCCAAGTTCCCATTATGATGATTTATTACAGTAGTACAGAGGCCTTCATCAGAGCTGGCTAGGCACTGCACAAATTAAGTCCCTGGTTCAGCAATTTATAATGCACAGGAAGACTGCTGTGCCCAGTGTGGCTCCCTGCCGGCACAGCGTTCTGCCTGCACATTGTACATTGCCGGTTTGGGATCAAAAAGGTGGACACTGGCTCTGCATCTACAAGCAAAACCTGAATTTGTGCCTAAATTTGGGTAATCTTTAACAACATTCAAATGTTCAGGAGAAAACATACAATTGCCCAAGGGCACATCTAAAGAGTGGGGCTATTTCGGGATACCAGAGGTAACCTGAAATAGCTACTCTTCATCTTTTAAATGTGCCCGTTATTTCAAAATATTTTTCAAAATAGCGGGCATGCTATTCTGGCATCCCTGTAACCCTTGTTCTGCTGTATAGATGCGCCAAATTTTCAAATAAGCTATTTCAAAATATAATCGAAATACGATACACAATTTGCATAGTGGGTGCTCCTTGGCACCTGCCTTTATGCAGGGGAATCTTGTATTTCTTTTGCTTTCGGCTTTCATTAAAGCTATGTTGAGCAACGAGTGCATTTTTAAAAATTGAATACACATGCTGAAGATGGAAAAGCATCTGAAAGAAAGTTAATTAAGAGAATGAATGGGTGGTTGCCTGGGGCAGCTTAATTCAGCATTGTACTATGCAAGTGGTTATGGGCTTGGAGAGGACTATATTTTCCCAATGGTATTAGGGGCAGTAGTGGGCAACCTGCAGCCCGTCGGAATTGTGTGTGTGGCTTGCGAGACATTATGTTTACCATTGCCCATGGGATTGCCAGATTCCACTGGTTTCCATTGTCTAGGTTTTTTCCCTACTGGTATTACTAAAGTGATACACATGTCAAGCAAGGGCACATGAAGAGAGGTGCACCCTGACCGCACACAACACTGACAGTGAGAGCCAGGCATTCCCTCTGCATCCAGTCAAAGTGCTGCTACGGTTCAGTTAGCACACCCCGCAAATTCTAGGTACACAAGCAAATTTAGCAAAATTACCCTATCCTGGGAGACCGCTTTGGTTACAGCTATCTTGCAGACCCCTGAAAGGAAGAAGGGCCACTCACGCAGCCCATTCACTAGTCTAGGTTGCCCGTTACTGCATGAGAGCAACAATACCCCTCTGTGCTTGTAATGCCTGAGAGCCCAAGGAGCACAAAAACAATCGCTCAGCTCTCTGTCATGGGAGCCCATAAAAGGAACACCCCGATGGGCAAACCATAAAGTTTGCTCATTCTATGATGATTTGAGCACTGTAAACACAGGGAGAATAGGAAGGATTTATTTGCAACAAAATAAAAGGTCTGAATTTTCTTTGGGCGAGGAATGAGTAAGATGATGACATCTTCAGCCCTTACTGCCAGAGAGATGAGTGAGAGACAGCAAAACCGTGACGAGCTTTGGAAACAAACGACCACCCAAATCCTGCAAAGTCACCAGCAGATGCCCTCTTACAGGACCATTAAAACAAACAGTGGTTTGGTTAATGGCTTTATTTGAATCTGGTTGGTCTGGCAAGATGTTTCTGAATAGTTCTGTAATATGTGACAATTTTTTGAACATGTTTAATTTAATTCAAACTGCTACTCCCCAAAGGAGCTCTGAACAATAATACAGATGAGATTCATACTTATATTCAAGTGTACTGCAATACAAGCTACATTAACTTAGGTAAATATGATCCTGCTGTCACAATGACCATGCATAAACTATTTTCTGTATAAAGATAATCGAGAAACAGCAAATACCTAGTAATAAAGAGAAGGACTATATGTTTTATTTTTATTTTCATGCAGCAGGCAAATAAAGAAAGGTGAGGAGGGTGGAGCTATTCTCAGTGGGGTACAATTTGCACTTGTTAGCAAAATGCATCACAGCTGACCACTTGCATTTGTATGTCAAGACTGTAAAGGATGCAGGCTACAATGTGTAATACAAGCAGCATCTTCAGACACAATGGTAGCATTGAGCAAGGGTACAAAGGGTAAGACTATGCCTGCTCTTAAACCACTAGGCTGCGTCTAGACTGGCATGATTTTGCGAAAATACGTTTAACGGAAAAGTTTTTCCGTTAAAAGTATTTCCGCAAAAGCGCGTCTAGATTGGCACGGATGCTTTTGCGCAAAAGCATCCGTGGCCAGTCTAGACGCAATTTTGCACAAGAAAGCCCTGATCGCCATTTTAGCTATCGGGGCTTTTTTTGCGCAAAACAGTTCTTCCCTGTCTACACTGGCCCTCTTGCGCAAGTATTCTTGCGCAAGAGGGCTTTTTTCCGAGTGGGAGTGTGAAAGTATTGGCACAAGAAGCATGATTTTGTACATTACAAAGTCAGTGCTCTTGCACAAATTCAAGCGGCCAGTGTAGACAGCTGGCAAGTGCTTTTGCGCAAAATCTTGCCAGTCTAGACACACCCTTCCAGTACAGCTGTAGCCCTTCAGGGTAGCCACACACTACAGTGATGGGAGGGTTTCTCCTATCATTGTAGTTAACCCACCTCCCCAAGACACGGTAGCCAAGTCAACAGAAGAATTTTTCCATCGACATAGCACTGTCTACATGGAGAATGAGGTTGACTTAACTATGTCACTGGGGGTGGGAGGACGTGTGAGGGGAGAGATATTTTTCATACTCCTGAGTGATACAACTGGATCAGTTTAACCTTTTGGTGTAGACCTGGCCTTGTTTTCATGGAAAATAACTGAACAACAGGAACAAAGAGGCTCCAAAAGCAGTTTGGCTTTGAAGGTTTTATTAGAGAGGAATAGGAGCCATGGGCCAGGCAGAAGAAAGAGCACTTGAGATGGAATTTGAAGGAGGCCAGAAAGTCAGTAGCAAACAAGGACATTGGAGGTGATGAGAGAAGCATGAAGGAAGTTTGTACCTAAAATGCCTATGAGCTGAGCTGGAGAACAGAGAGGCTGAAGCTAAATCCCTAGAGAACTACAGATAGTAGGAGGAAGCCTTTGCACCAGTTGGCTAAAATAGTCAACGATTTAATAATATTTCTGAAGATGAGAGCATGGTTCTGTTTCCAGCAAACAGGAGACAGAAAACAGCCATAAGTAATGGTACCCTGCATCACCATTAGACTTTTCATCTGAAGATCTCAAAACAACTTGGCTGTGTCTAGACTGGCAAGTTTTTCCGGAAAATCAGCCGCTTTTCCGGAAAAACTTGCCAGCTGTCTACACTGGCCACTTGAATTTCCGAAAAAGCACTGACGATCTCATGTAAGATGGTCAGTGCTTTTCCGGAAATACTATGCTGCTCCCGTTTGGGCAAAAGTCTTTTTCCGCAAGACTTTTGTGCAAAAGGGCCAGTGTAGACAGCACAGTACTGTTTTCTGCAAAAAAGCCCCAATCACGAAAATGGCAATCGGGGCTTATTTGCGAAAAAGCGCGTTTTCCATTAAAAGCATTTTCAGAAAATCATGCCAGTGTAGACGTAGCCTTTGTGTCTAAACAAACTTCACCCTGTGGGGCAGGTAGGAAACAATTATTCTATCCATTTCATAGCTGGGTAAAGATAAGAACAAAATTTGCAAAAGGCCACATTGGAGAAAATTGTAATCTGGGTGCCAATACAGGGTTACATGCAGGAAAGAGGCATCTAAGGAATGTTCAGCAATTGTGTTAGATCACGGCCAAGTTCCTTCATTCTAGGACTACTGTTCTGCAGGTGAGTCCTGATTCCCAGCCCCTCTTCTTCCCACTGCACAACACCTCCTTGAGCTTCACTGAGAACAGGCCCAAGTGCCAAGCTGCTATTGTATGACTGCATGACGAGTCCTGAACAAGTGTCATTAAGAGATTTACAGTCATATACACAGAAATATATAAAGTCACAAAAAAGAGAGTTGATAGAGGACTGATCAACCTAGGATTAGATACACAGTAAGTGGGTGATCTGGAGCCAAGTAGTTAGCATTGTAGAACAGGAAGATGTGAGAAGCAAACAAAATGTCAGAGTCAAACCAAACTCCTATGTTCAGTGCCTGGCACGGGGGGCAAATATAGCAGTGGAGGTATTTTTGCCAGGAGCACATTTCTTGCCATGCAGAAGGATTTCTGTTTTGGATCCGTTAAGCCAAACAATCAGAAGGTATCATTTGGGGTAAGTCCCCAGGAGCATCCGTATGAGAGATCTAAGTAGTGACAAAGTAAG
Organism: Pelodiscus sinensis; assembly: GCF_049634645.1. Taxonomy (NCBI): domain Eukaryota; kingdom Metazoa; phylum Chordata; order Testudines; family Trionychidae; genus Pelodiscus; species Pelodiscus sinensis. The sequence continues at coordinate 29,495,629 of NC_134726.1, forward strand.
CCATATTGCACTAATTGCAAACAGAAAGAGGGGTTGAGAAGGAAACCCTGGGATTTCTTTAGTGGTGACATATCTGTGATAAATTAAACTGTTCTGAGTCTGGAATATTTATGGAGTGCCCACATGTGCACTGAACAGCTGGAAATGGGGATGAGCTGGCAAAAAAAAAAATAACTATGAGGCTAAGAATGCAAAAAAAGGATGAGGCAGTAGTCTCACAATAGGCTCTTTCCTGATCCTAAAAGCTACTCTTGTCTAGAAACAGACCCGGGACACTGATCTGAGAAAGCCAAGGCCCATGTTTAGGGTTTATTCTGATGGCAGTAGATTCTACCTCTGGAAGGAAAAAATTAAATAATTTTTCTCTCATACACTCAGATGACTGAGTGAGAAAGTAGAGGATAATGGTTGCTAATTTTGTCTCACAGCCTCAGTGATACTGAGCTGCATATATAGGAAAATGGGAACAGGACACTTTGTAGAGAGATACATGAAGCACAGGAATAATAGTACTGAGACCACCCTGCAGTGCCCTATAAGACAAAATACAGCTTGATCCCTATTTGCCATCTAATTGTGTCTTGACCTTCCTTCAGCAGAGAAACCAGCAAGTTCAGAAACAAAACTAAGAGTATAGTAAGAAAGTAAAGGATTAGTAATGATGAATTAACAAAGAGAGTGAGAAGAAAGACTAGGAAGATGCTCACATTGCTTTTGGCTGTGTTTTTTTCTTTGCTGAGTCTAGTCCAAAGTGACAGCCCTGGCTAGAAGCTAAAACACAAGTGTTCAGAGGGGTGGAGAAGTGGATTTCACTTTCATTTTTTGCTGAGTTGAAAAGTGTCACTTTTCATTTTATTTTTATAGTTGCCTGAGACCATTTCAGCTCCCCCCATATTGGCTGTCTCTGCCCTGGAGAAAGTGGATGACATCTGAGAATACAATAACTGTGTGGTTTATCGGCCCATTACATGGTATCCTATGAAAACTACCACAGGCTTACCTAACATTTTAGCTTTATGTCAGCTAGATGAATGGGTGTACGGGGGGGGGAGGGGGGTAGTTAAATTTGTTTATATAAATCTCAATAATTCTACACTAGAGAAGAAGGAAAACAATGTCTGCTTTGACAAGTCTAATGGGAAACCAGGATCACCACAGTTGACATCTGAGGAAATCAATGCCCTTGAAAGGAGATGAGGGAGGAAGGAAGAGGAATGAGGGGTATAGAGGAAAGTGGACCAACTTTATTTTTGGAGTCCAAAATATACACGTTTTTGGCAGCTCAGAAAGTCTCCATATGCTAGGGGCAGGGTGGAGTGGGGGAATCAGTAATACAATAAGAAAGGACTTATTAATTCTGTCTGGCATAACCTCGAAGGCAGAGCTGGGGCACTGGAACAGTCAAATAATTCTTTTTGATAGCAGACAGATCTTAGATTGAACTGCTGCAAATCATTAGATGGAGGACACACCTTTGGGGAAAATGGCACCACTCTTTTCCTCCACTGATTCTCTAAGGTTCTCAGGGGAGAGGACAGGGGGCAATGCGTGGCCATACTACTAGATAGGGCACAAGGGACGGCTAATTAATTCTGTCATGGTCCAAAAAAAAAAAAAGTCAAAAAAATTTGATGGAGAACTGTTGGCAAATGCCCTGTGAAAATGAACTATTCCAGAGACCATATAATTAAAGCAGAAGCTAAATCTCTTGTTCTTCAGTTCACTCTAATTGAGATGAAACACTTGTCCCAGACAGTCACCTGGGAAAAGATACAATTATAGGTAGGAAAATACTAAAACACAATGAACATTTTAGGCTTTGTCCTGTAAAGACTTGTGCAAATGTTTAAGTTTCCACACTGAACAGTCCCAGTGAGGTCAGCGAGCTGCTTGGAGTACATGGAGCTAAAGCCATGCATAAGTCTTTGTGGGGTGGGTACTTTGGTTTTAATTTTTAATGCCACGTTACTCCAGGAAGGTGGCAGACAAATAAATAAGTCTTCTAAAAATAGTTAAAATTCAAGAACTCCATATGCCAGACTGATTAACACTTATTCCTCCCTGATGAAACCTGAAGAGAGGTTAACATTCTTGCTATTGCAAAGGACTAAAAGCAGTACAGGGAGGCAAATCTCAGTGCTGGAAAATGGGAATAAAACATCCAGTCTCAAAAGAAGAGCCTAAAGAACAAGGGCCAAATACTCAACTGATTTACACAAGTATAGCTTCAGAGTTATTTCATTAGGGATTTTAAAGAGCAGGTTAGACAAGCACCTATCAGGGATGGTGTAGATCAGAAGTGGGCACTTTTGTATCCACATTTGTATCTGTATCTAAAAAAAATGAGCCATGGAGAGCGGAATCCACATCTGTGGATATAAAGCAGATATCAGCGGATTTGCAGGGTTCTCCCTCTTTGGCCTGAGGGCCACATCTGGGTATGGAAATTGTATCACAGGCCAAGGTGGACTTACATGATATGGCATGGGAGGGGGCTCTCTAAGGGATGTTACCAAGGCAGTGGGGGTGGGGGAAAGACAGGATCTCTCTGGGATGTAGCATGAGTGGGGCTCTATAAGGGAAGTTACCAAAGTGGAGGCCAGGGAGGAACTCATGGCATGTGATGCGGGGGTGCATGTCTCTACAGGGGCAGTACCGGGGATGGACCTTGCCAGCAGTGACGCCAAGATGGTCTTACCAGGTACCGCCATGGGTGGAGGCACCCCTGTTGGGACAGTCCAAGGGCTGTTTCGATGCTCTTGGGGATGGGGCCATAGTAGGAGACCTGAAAAGGATTGAGCACACTGCTGCGGGCGTGGGGGTGGGGAGCGCTGCTGCATAGAGGTGGGGTTCCAATCCTGGAAACAACATGATAAAGTCATGCCTGCGGAGTGCGGCTCTGTGTGCTGGAAGATGGTGAAATTGTGAGTTGGAGCTTGCAACCCCCAGGGAGCAGAGCAGAGCAAGTCCCTGACCCCAGTCCTTGGCAGGAGCGTGAAGGCCAGATAAAAAGCCCATGCCTTGCCCATTTCTGAACTAGATAATACATAGTGCTGCCATCTGTGCAGTGGCCTGGAACTAAGTGACATTAGGAGGTCCTACAATTCAGTTTTCAGTCCTACAATTCTCTGATTCCCATGACCACAAGCCCAATTAAGTCAGTGGAATCTCACAAACTCTCACTTAGCTACTCCAAAAAAATATTAATTGTTTTAAAACACCCTGGCCATTTCCCACTTCAGAAAGGATGTGACAGATGAAGGCTCTAGCATGGTCACTTATTACAGCGACTTTGTTACTTTTACAAAATATGCTGCAGCACTTTTATTAGCATGCAGTGAAGAATTATAAATAATTAAAAACTAAACCAGACTTGACAGGAATAAATGAATAAAGCTCATTTTGCAATGCAGCATCCTTGATTTATTTTTATTATGCTCACTTACAGCACTTGGTAATTCATATAATTCAATAAAAACGGCCATACTGGGTCAGATCAAATGTCCATCTAGCCCAGTATCCTGTCTTCTGACAGTGGCCAGTGTTAGGTGCCTCAGAGGGAATGAACAGAGCAGGTAATCATCAAGTTATTGATTCCCTGTCATTCATTCCCAAATTCTGGCAAACCGAGGCTAGGGACCATTCCTGCCCATTTGGCTAATAGCCATTGACAGACCTATCCTCTATGAATTTATCTAGTTCTTTTTTGAATCCTGTTATAGTCTGGGCCATCACAACATCCTCTGGCATAGTGGGTCTCCCAATCATTAGCAAGTACTATCAAAGTCCTGTTATACATTATTATGTTTTTACTATAGGCTCAACTAGGAGGAGTAGATGAGTTATGAAGAAAAATCTTTAATCAGAAACAAACATTGGAGATCAAAATTACCAAGCAAGTTAATTGTTTCCTGGATAAGTGTTCTATTTTCTTTCGCACCATTCTGGAAGCCTCTTGTTAAGGATCTTATCTTCTTTTATCTAAGACCATTGTGCTTCTGGGTATTGCAGGAACATAATATCATAACATTCTAATAATCACACATAATATTAAATACAACCCCAGCAATATCTACACCTCGTGGGAGTGAGAATGCTTAATCCTGAATACCCTGGCTTCTGCCTGACTTTCAATATGTTCATTTGCGAGAAATATAATTAAATGTTGCTTCTTTTTAAAGTTTTGTTTCACAGGTTTGTTGTTGTGTCATTGTCTGTTTCACTGATACATTTTGCAAGACAACTGTGCCCAAGCCTAGGAGAGGATAAATATGCATATTGCTTCTCTGATGTTGCCAGTGATATGAAGTCATGTTGACAGAACCGGCCCCCCCTACTTTTTCTGCTTTGTTTCATTTTTGTACAAAGCAGATTCTGTTTGGATACTAATGTAAACTCAGGGCCAAATTCTCTTATTACCAGTACCTGTGTGACCCTACTGAAATCAGTATGGTCACACAGGTATAAGTGAGTTTCAAGATTCATCCCACAATCCTTTTTAAACATGAACGTACAAGTATAGCATTTGATACACAAGATAAATGTACCGTACATAAATGATTAACCATGCGACCAGATGTGGTCCCAGAGTCATTTCAGACTCTTCAAAACCCATTCATTTCATAACATAGCCAGCACTTCATTGTGACTCATTCCCTATCAGACATTACACCATTCTTGGGAAGAGCCACTGGGTTTCTTTTACTGGAGAAGCACCCAAGCAAATTGGAAGAGTCTGAAGTTTGTGAGAAATACGAAGTGTTAGTTTCTCTCTCAAGCTTCTTTTTCGGCCAAAATATTCCAAAGCTGCTGCATGTATTTTTAATACTATATATAGAATTAATTCATCGAACTAATTCAAACTGTCTAAATATTAATTATTCTACAAGAATTCTCATCTACTGCAGAATTACCTTTAGTGAAATTTCTCAGGCTTATTTATGAAGGGTCAATAGTATTACTGAACATATTTTCCATGGCTAGCTTTTTTAAAAAGCTTTAGTGAAGTTTCTCTGAGGCTACATCTATACTGCAAGCTTCTTTTGGAAGAAGCTTTTCCGGAAGAGATCTTCTGGAAAAACTTTTTTCAAAAGAGAGTGTCTACACCGCAAAAGCACAATGAAAAAGATTTGTGCTTTTTTAAAAGATAGTGTCCACATTGATTGGGTGCTCTCTCACATTTCAGTTGTGATTGAATTGGATGGAGTGGCCACCGGGACACGTGCTGTTTCCTGGAGGGCTTTTCTTTCGAAAAAACACTCTCTTCCGCATCCACACACGCCTTTTTCCAAAAATAGTTTTCAGAAAAAGGCTTCTTCCTCATAGAAAGAGGTTTACCACTGTCTGAAAAACCCTTCCGTTCTTTCGACTTTCTTTCGAAAGAACGCAATAGCAGTGTGGACGTAAGTGTAGTTTTCCAGAAAAACAGCTGTTTTTCCTGAAAAACTCTGCAGTGTCGACATACCCTGAGATGAGCTATTCTTTCATGCCACTCAGATAGGATAAATCCCTTCAGGCAGTAGGGATGGGAGGGGTCTGGTAACTAGAGCAGGAAGAGGAAGTCAGGATTCCTGGTTTCTAGTTCCAAATCTGCAATTAGCTTGTTATGTGACTTCATAAGAACGGCCATACTGGGTCAGACCAAATGTCTGTCTAGCCCAGTATCCTGTCCTCTGACATTAGCCGGTACCAGGTGCCCCAGAGGGAATGAACAGAACAGGCAATCATCAAGTGATCCATTCTCTGTCGCCCATTCCTAGCTTCTGACAAACAGAGGCTAGGGACACCATTCCTGCCCACCCCAGTTAATAATCATTAATAGACTTATCCCCCTTGAATGTATCTAGATAAGTCATGTCTCTGGGCTTCAGCTTATGCAGCTGAAAAATCACAGGAAACATCACCAAACACTCTCCCCCCAACAGAGGAGGCACAGGGTCCAGTTGCCCCAAGGCCCAGCGATTCAATACTATTGCAGCATTGGCAGCCAGAAGACCCAGGTCCTTTAAATTGATGCTGGAGCGCCATGCTGTGTGCTCTGGGCAGCGCTAAGTGCTAAGAGGGTGGTGCTGCATTCTGGGTGCTGCAGAGGGGTCTCTGGGGGGCTGGTGCAGTGTGTTGCAGGTGGCACTTCAGGGCTGGCTGCTTCTGGCCCTGCCCTTTCTGCCTGAGGCCTTCCCCCTGCCCCGTATCTTGTTTAGGGACCTGCAGAGGTTGTTGATGCTCCTGTATGTCCGAGTCCTACTGTGAAAATCAGTGATCCCAATCTTACAGTCTTTGTGTTGTCATAACCCATATCAATATCTAGGCGGCAGGACTGGGCACCTAGATCCATTGCAAACAAACACTCACTAACCTGCACAGTGTTTTCTACCACGAGTACTCTCTGCTTGACATCCAGGAAGCCACACACAGTAGTAACTGCTACACCCAAGAGTACACATTTACAGCACCAGGCCTATCATCTGGAAAGCATATTGATTGAGATCCTTGGATAAAAAAAAGAAAAACACACTCTGGGAGAAATCTAGCCTTCACCTCCATAACTGCAAAGTCTCCGTGCATCGAAACCATGCACTCTGCTGTTCAATGGAAAGAAAGTGCTAACTGCAGAGAGAGTGCACAGGAGATGCAATCTCAGCATGCAGTATGGACCTTGGTGAGGTGTGAGTAGGGGTGAGTGAGCACACAAGCGACTAAATTGTGCAAAATGTGAGCAGGTTGGGGGAAGTCGATTATCTAGTCCTATCTCATAGTGGGAGACACGGGTTTTATAACTAGCCTTTTCCAGCCATCGGGGTGGCAAAGTCTTCAGGCAATAGCTGACAAACTTGTCTGCATTCTGCAGGAAACAGTTCCTTCCTCTCCTCTCTACACCTAGTACCCAAACTAAACTTAACAGAAGAAATTCTCAATGACTTCAAAAAGAGTCAGAGCATGTGGCTGGCTACTTGTGACATGCTGGAGTTCTGGGTGTGAGCCTACACACAATTATTATTTCAATTTGATCATATTTATGCAAGTCCTGGATTTATTTTATTCTTATGACCCATTAATTTCTGCACCACCTGCTTTATTAAGTAAGGGCACGTCTGTACAGTAGGGCAAAAGTTGAATTAAGATATGCGACTTCGGCTACATCAATTGCGTAGCTGAAGTTGAAATAGCTTAATTCGGCTTTGGCACTGTCTACACAGCAAGAAGTCAAAGGAAGAACACTCTTCCTTCAACTTCCCTTACTCCTCCATGAAATGAGGGTTACAGGAGTTGGAGTAAGAAGTCCTCCAGCTTGACATTATTTCAAAATATTGGCTTACTATTTAGATGCACACTTTGTTATTTCAGAATAATGTCAGTTATTCTGGAGTAATGCTGCTGTGTTCACATAGCCTAAGAAACTTACACCATTACTGATGCCCTATAGTGCATGATCATATGGCTGAAAACATACAAATTGTCAGATTATACGAAGTATATTGAAGATGTTTCAGGACCTGATTGTTTTGTGCTGGAGCATGACAATTACTCGGTAAAAATTATCTTTCCCGATAATTACATGTCTAGTGGTATACTTCCAGAACTCAGTTTATTTTTTCAGAATTTTCCTTCCTGAGTTTTAAACATCTACAGACAGTAAAAGCCAAACATTTCTCAAAGCTGTAAAACTCGATCTAGAGCTCTGAACACAGACAACAGTTTTAAAATGAGCAAAATTATAGCTGAATTTTTACACTACCTCCAGTAGTGAAGGCATCTATTCCTTATAAAATTAAATTAAATAGCTCTGGTATCTCTTTCAAGGCAGTTCATATTAGTGATTCAAATACTAAGACTCCAACCTCTCAAATGTCCTGTATTTTGAAGGATGTCATTCAATTTTAGTTCCCAGGTTCTCTACATGGCACACAGTTTGCATCCTCTTCAATTTTAATGTTGAAAATTATTTTTCTTAGAATAATGGAAGTAAGATTACATAAAGAGCTATTAACACTAGGTCAGTGGTGCACAACCTGTGGGTCATGACCCCCTGTCTTCCTGGGGGTTGCAGCACCAGGCCAGCCACCATTTTGTTTTCCTGGCTCGGAGCCCGACATACGCACCGTGGGGGTGGAAGGTGTGTCAGGGGAGTAGACCGGCGCTTTAAATTAAAGGGGCCGTGACAAAATGTTCCCAGCTCTTCCCCCCCCCCCAACCAAAATTTTCCCAGCGAATTAAAAAAGATTGAGCACCACTGCGCTAGGTGAATGAATCCCTGAGTTGTAAGATCCCCCAGATGTACATTTTTGTGTGTGTCTAATTTTAAATTCTTTGTCACACACGGCATTCGAGCTGGGAAGTTGAGAGGCATGTTGATGTGATAGCCATGATCTAGGGTGACATACCATGGCTTGAACTGAGAGCATTCAAAGCTAATTGCATGAGTCTTCAGCACTCGAGATCAAATGCAGGCTACCAAGGCAAGATTAGAGGATTCTAATCTTCTGGGCAATCAGGCACAGTGAGGGACGCGTAACATGCACTGAATAGTGAATTATGTAATTTTTTGGGACAGAGGAAGTCCATCTTGAGGATCTGAGTCCCACAGCAGAAATCCCAAAAGAGCATCTATGTGATGACCATCACATTGGTCAATACTAGGGATATAATAGTGTAGTCGAGTAACTGCTTAACCAATAAGCAAAAGCATATAGGTTAATGCTATAGACTACACGCATTCCACCCCTGCCCCAGTAAATTTTTAGCAGGCTGGCCAGCAGCCCCACTTAATCCTCGATCATGCCAGGTCCGGGACCTATCCCCGCTGTAGCTCTGCATTTAAACTGTATTAGGAGCCAGGCGGGCAGGCAGCCCAGCTCAGTTTCGGCTCACACTGGGTCTGGGAACTCAGCCCTACCTCTGGACAGGCAGCCGGTCTGCGAGGGGAGCTGGTTTTTAAACCAGCTCCCCTCTGGGACCAGCTCCCGGCTGGCACCCCTCACTGCTGCTTCTGATACAGTGATAGCAGTGTGGAGTGGCAGGGGACTCCTTCGGCGTGGGGCTGGAGCACACTGGCTGCCAGCCCCACTCCTGGGGAGTGCAGAATAGTCGAGTAACCAATAAGAATTCATAAGAATTAACCGATATTTAACATCCCTAGTCAATACCAGGGACTGAAGCAGGGATCTCTAGAGCTATTTTCTTAAATCCCTGCAGCTGGAACTATACAACTAGGCTCTCAAGCTAAGAGCTGTAATAGACCCATATCTTCTGTTGATTGGGCACAGAAAAGGGACACACAATACACACTGACCAGTTACACTGTGACTTTGGTTCAGTCAGTCATATTTATGCTATTTTATCTTAATAACCAACACCAGTAGTTAGAAGTACAGAAACACACAAATACATTAACAAAGAAAAACGATCACAATAAAGCGACACTGTTTTACTTTTTTCCCCCTACTCCTTAATACTCTGTTGGAACATTGGAAAAGAATCCCACTTACGTGGTTGTAATTTTTCTCTTGACAAACAGAAGTGGACCAGATCATCTATGTTCAATGGACTTTTATAATGGACAGTTTAAACCAGATGAGAATCTGGCCATAATTAGATTTTTTTCATATGCATTTGTAATGCTGTTGATGTTAACATGATTTTTTTTGTTTGCTCATCAGAAGTTAGGCCAGCAGAACATGCACATCTACATCATACATTAATATTAACTATTACAAAAGTTTCTCTCTAGATTGTAGTGATTGGTTAGAAATCATAGAGCACATTAGAGCAGATTATCCTGCTTTTAAAAATCAAATATGGGGTCTATTCCATTTGAATGTGCCTCTAGCTCAGAGTCTCTTAAATGTCAGAAGACTTATCAAGTTAAAAAAAAAAAAAAGAAAGGCGAAAAAAGAGAGGGCAGACATCAGCTGTACAATCATAGCTAAAATAAACCACAGTTAATCAAAGTGTTTCAGAGACATCTGCAGGATCCCTTCCTGGGAGGCCTCAGCAGTATTCTTCAATTATAAAGAATCTCATAACTGGAGGTGTTCAGCACGCTGCTGGGTATGATTTATCCGGTTCTAATTTATTAGAATGTGTCTCCATATCACTTTTCTTATTTTAACAAAGAGGTCTTTAAACAAATAGAACTAAATGTAGATTTAATTTATTTCCTCCAGTAAAGAATCCTTGAGAAAAATCAATTCTCATTTACAAGGATATCCTGGCAGGTTGGAAGTCCCATTATTACACTATCGTACCTTTTACATCCAGGTTTATGTGACATATGGCATCATTTTTTCCTCTACAATTTCTGAAAACTATGTTTAAACAGCATTAAAGGTCTAACAAACTGACAAAAGTCAGGAAAATCAAAGTTAGTGCTGACAGCCTAACTCATTCTATTGTAGATGGAAAAAAGCAAAGCTAGTGGGTAAAGAGCAAAGTGTTACCAATAATCCAGAATTCCTTTGCTTTTGTCAATTCACATCAAACTCTATATGTTATTGAAACAATGAATTAAACTCTTTCCTTTTAACTCTCAGAGTATTCAGTATCTGGGAAGTTAGGTCCAGTCTTGCATTCATCACCCAGATAAAAATCTCAAGAGAATTTAACAGGAGTTTTACCTACACGGGGACTATTCAGAAAAGCATCATTGTTTAAGAATATAGTTAAGCATATGCTTATGTCTCATTGAAGTTAGCAAAAATTTAAACATTTGTTTAAAGTTAAGCACATTTTCCTAAATCACAATCTAAGAGCTAGAGAATGGGGGCAGTGGGAGTGTCGTTAGAAACTCACTACTACAATTGGTACCATCAACCATGGAACCAAAGCGGTAGGTTTCTGTATTTCTGCAGCTATGTGATCAGCTAAGTATATTTTGTACCTTCCATTTCCCCACCTGCATTTTGTTCACTAATTCATTGCCACTGGCACTATTTCTGACTTTCTAAGCCTCTGAGCAACTTCCATTTCATTTAACCAAAAGAACATTTCACAAAAGGTATTTTTTCTCTCCTCCCCTATGTTTAATATCCTAACCCAAAATTACACTGATCTAAGATACAGGACAGGTAATATTTAGTGTTGGGCCAATGATAGATTTAAAATCTGCTGTCTTGTGATCTACGAAGGCTAGACATTTGTGCTGCATTTCAGTAGGGAGATAGGAATCTCCACTTTCCACTGCCAACATTTTTTTTAAAAGGGTGTTTAAGGGGGTTTAATTTTATTCTAGTTTTTCTATCTATCTTTCTCAGGCCTGGTAGATGGTAACTAAGGCAACTTGGCTGTGCAGGTGTAGGGATATAAAAATAGTGCCAGTATATGCAAGTGCAACTTTAGGAAGAATTTAAAATAAACTCTACAGTAAAACGAGGCATTGTAACACATTGCAACTCACCGCTGTGGTGCCTCCTGCTGGCCACTCTGGGTCAGTTCAGTCCAGCCCTGGAGTGCCCCCTTCCAGCTAGTATCTCCTCTTCTGTTACCTGTTCGTCTGTTCTCTACCACCTTGCATCAGGACCAGTATTCCTCCCAGGTTGTGGCATCCTTCCCTCCAGGTACTGTCCTGCTGCAGTTGCCCCACACTGTGGGGTCCTCCCCCTCAGGAAACCCCCAAGCTCCTACACCCACATCGTCCCAATGACCAGTCATATCTAGCCCCTGCCTCAGGGGAAACCTGTAATCTGAAATGGCCACTCATCATAGGTAAGGAGGTGCAGGGCTTGCTGCCTTCTCTTGCCCTGGCTGCTTTTCTATAGAACCTAATACCTCCCTAGATCCTCAGGATTTATTCAGGCCTGAGTTCTCCTGATTCAACCTTCCTTCTCCCAGCACTGCTCTGTCCTACCTAGCAAACAGCTAGGTCCCTCTCCCTCCAGAGCTGGAACAAAAGTGTTGTCCTCTCCTCCAGGAGCCTCTTCTTATAAGAACCTAACTGGGCTCTGATTGGCTGTCACTAGCCCACCTCTGATAGGCTCCTGGGACAGCCCTCACCTGGGCTGGTTTTATTCCTTCCCACTCCCCCGGAGTGAGAGTGGTCACCCCCCTACAAGCATAAATAGAATACATGCTGATAAGTGATGGTATACAAGATTGGTTAGCACTTATCTGGGATGACCTGCTTGTATTCAGGCGAGGAATCCCACACTTATGGTCCAGGCAGTGTCACTATAGTTGATCTCTTGACACACCTTTGTTACTGTAACTATGCTTCTGGCCTTTTACCTTGCACCACCAAGGTACCAAAAATTATGCCCTATAGATTAGAAAGAGAGGCAGGAAAGACAGTCTAAAACACTAAGTACATTCAGGGTCCAGTGCTGTACCTGCCTTCTTGTCCACTTTTTTTTGTAACTCTTGGACCAGGTTTAGTGAGTGTAATGGCCAGTGTCAGCCGGGGGGCACTCCAGAGCAGCAGTCAAGTGTGTGAGGTAGTTGGAGAGCCAACAGGTCAATCCATATCAGAGGCAGTCTGTGAGTGATGATCAGAGTTCTCACAAGGGTCTGTAGCCGGAAGAGCCAATCCAAAAAGCTGGTTCAGCAGTAAGGGAGATAAGGTTACATGAGCTGATAAGACAGGGCAGGTTACGCAACAGGACAAGGATACCCACCCTCATACTCTTTGATAGCTCTCTGAAGCCGCCCCAGCTATCGGCAGCAAGCAATGAGCTGTTGCTTGGACAGCTTCCTCTTCCTGTTGAGCCCTTTATAAAGTGCGGGTATCCAATGAGAGGCTGCCCGTCTATCCAATCAGAGGTCTGGGGCGTGGCTGCTGTGGGTCTGTAGCCTTTAGCACTGGGGGCAGCAGTGCAGGGACAGCAGCTCAGGAGACCTGCTTTTCTCCCCAAAGGGTGGCTGTGGTGCAGGATTGCCTATCCTGCATGTGGTGGAAAAGTGGGCAGCCTGACATTTGGAGAGTGGGCTACAATGCATTGCCTCCTTTGATACAGAAACCATTCTCTGGTTACAGGACTTGGATATTGCACTTTGATGCCTGCATTTGGAAAGAGAGAGAGACTTGAGTAACTCTTATTCAGCTCCCTTGCTTGTAAGAAAGGCAGCCAGGATCACTAACTCATGTCAGGCTTTCAGGATTTATTTGACCCTCAGCGCTGCCTGCAACCTCAATGGACTGGATGTAGCCATGCAGGGGCAGATGACCATTTTGCGGGGCCCAGGGCAGCACAATTTCGCGGGGCCCCTATATCTGTCCCTGAAGCCATGTTTCAGCCCTAAGGGCAGAGCATATGCAGTGTGACAAACGCAGGTGAATCTCTGCCTCCCATGTATATGCCCTGGATGGGCTCCAAGAAGCTGGGGAGAATTGGGGGAGAAAAGCCATTGAATGCAAGGGTCTCAGAATAACTGTTGGACAGATTTTACTGGAAAGCCCCACTCCAAGCCCCCAGGGTCCATCCCATTGACTTGCAAACAAAGGCCCTTTCTCCAGTCTTTGGGCAAATTAGAGAGTACAAATGTTAATAAAGCCATTCAAAACAACTCAGCTACATTTCTCAATCATGGTAAATTTCATTTCAGACCTATAGCAACTGTTGCCAAGAAAATATATTTGCATCTTCAGTCAACAGGCTGCAACCTTCCAATTGCAACAAAAATAAGGATCCAAATCTGCAATCCCTTATACGACTAGTTTTCTTCAGTAGGGCTGTTTGCATACTTTTTCAGGGTTGGGCTTAGCTTGACATAGGGCTACTTTTCCCTTGTTTTTATCTCCCTACTTTCCCCTTGTTTTAAATCTAAATTTGCATTATCTATTTTCACTGGCTTTTAAATGATTTTAAATAATTATTAGCTCTGCTGCCTCAGATGGTTTTTCATTTTAATGCTATTGTAAAGCAGTGATCTTGGTATGATAAAGCTCTAGAAAAGCTTGTTATTTTGGTTAGCAAATAAACCCAAGCATGGCGTGATTTTATTTAATTCTTCTGCTTCATATAATGCTCTGTTGAGAAAACCACTGCAGATGAGAAAAAATAGCTCTGTGAGGCATACTATTAAATATAAAAAATACCTGTGTATGTAATAAATAACAAGCAGCTGTGAATTAGGGGCTATAATTCCATCAAGATGTTCTGATGACATCATAAACCATGGGAGAGAAGTTCAAGCAGATTGTGTAATCAGCAGAACTCAGAGCAGGAATTATGGCCCAGTAATTTACAATTGGTCTGCTTTTTATTTTACATAATACACTGATATGAGTCCCTGGGGGGGCCTTGCCTCCTCCGGAGTCCTGGATTATGAAAATTCTCCCCACCCTCATACTCTTTGATAGCTCCCCAAAGCCTCCCCCAGTATAGACTGTTTCTACCTGCTTTCTACCAAACTCTCCAATTATTATTGCTACCATCCCAACACCCCCATTAAAAAATGCCAGCAGCTCTACAGCTGCCTACCCCCAGAAACATTCACTTTCTAAGGCTGCTTCTTCTCAACAGTACCCTACCTGGGCTACATTCTGCTGTCATTACACCAGTGAAGGCTTGAGGAATACCACTCAAGTCAATGGAACTACTCCAGCTATACATCTGTGTAACTAAAAAAGCAGACTCTGGCTCATTGCCTCCAAACCAATCTACCCCAGGCCTATGGTAGTTACCATTTTAGTGCCATTTTGACCCACCTCCTTTTCAATACAATCTTTCCTCTCCAGCATCAAATCCTTGACAGGCCTCAGACTGCTTGACTTTGACTGCTCATGGCTCTTCTTCAAACACTGCTGGAGAGTTCTTATAGGTGTGATTTTGTAATTAATGGAGTGCAACATCACACTGATGAATGTTGATTTGAGCATGTGCTATCACACTCTCGATTATGAGGGCTTTTTCCAGGACCTGTAACATGCACAGCAATGCAATCAAATCATAGTCCATCCATACACTAAATCCTACTTCACTCCTAGTTCCCAAAAACCTATTTTAGAGAACAATTAAGGTTGCAACCAATAGACAGAAAATTATGAGGACAAGGATGTCCATGAAACCTTAGCTTAGGTACTCAAGTCCCAGTGAAGCTTAGTGGGAACTAGGTGTAGAATTTCCTTAGGATTTGTTTACACGGTGACGCTCAGGAAAATTAATCCAAATTAATTAAAGGGGTGACTTTAATGTAGATTTGTTAAATTGCATTAAATCCTTGTATGGGCACACTCAATCAGAATTGAAGATGATTTAATTTGGGGTTATCTTAATTTATTTTAATTAACAACTAAAATGAATTAAAAATCCAATTCTTACCTGTGACTATTCATTCTAGGCTCTTCTATGGCAGACATTTTTCAAAGAGGGGCACTTCCCATTTCATGACAACTGGAGACAGACCAGATCTTTCTTTTTCGCCCGAGTTTAGGACTGGCCCTCAGCAAGAGCTCTTCAGATCAATAGCTTCCAATATTATCTATAAATGTACAATGGTACTATTCAATTCCAATCACTTGCAACAGAGCCTTGACATGAAATTTAGGGATTCCTCAGGAGAATACCCTCTTTCCATTCAAGCTACTTAACCAGCAAACAGTAGAAGAAAGAAAAAAAACAAACCTGTACATAATGCAGTCCTCTGAGTGAGGGTCAGAGTGGTTGACATGGCAGTATCCTGGAATTAAAATTCACAGGTAAGTCAGAATCTTCCTTTTCTCAGTTCTCTCCAGGTGACAAAATTTTCTTCACACTGGGATATAGAAAATAGTCTCATTCCTAGAGAGAGAGGATAATTCAGTTTACCCAAGTAGAAATGAAAGAGACACCCAATGGTTACTGGAGAACCTGTTCTGTAATACCTTTCTACCTAATGCTGCATCAGCAGGTTTGAGATTGTCAGTTTTATAGGGTTTGAGAATGTATGGAGGAAAGGCTCAGTAGCAGCCTTACAGACCTCCTCATAACATGCATGTGTTGTTGCTGCTAACAAAACCACTGGTCTTTTCATGTAGCATAAAGTGCTGCACCTAAGGTTTTGAATGCCTCTGCTACATGTTTCTGCATTTATTCCTTTGTAGACTCTATTTCCATAAGTGTCTCCTTCCTCCAATCCAAAGGGGCACAAGGCCACATTTTGTATGAGAAATATTGTTGTGGCCTTGGAGACCGAGGTCAGTTAAGTACACAGAACTACCACGTTTGACAGAATGTGTAACCAAAGTTTCATATAGAATATACCAAGTTCCAAATCTCCCTTTAGCAAGGTGGTGATGAGCAGACAAGCTACCCGCAGTGAAAAAAAGGATAAAAAGCTGACAACTTTGGTGGTGAAAAGTAACTTTTTTATTAGGACTTATGACCCACAGATCAAACTCAAGACATGTATCTGTGCAGGAGGCAATACAAGAGGTAGTCCTCAGGGGTCAGTTGTGTGCCAGTGAGTAGAGCTTTTGATGGGTTCTTATTGTGTAACATGCCTGCAGTTGCTGACTTGCCTTTCCAAACATTGATGGCCTTGAGCCCCATGGGTAGGTCATTCTTGTAAAAATACAACTTCAGCTGACTTTTCCTTATGTGTGTCTCCTGTATCACCAAAATCTAACCCTTGGGTGATACAGACCCCATCTGTGAATTTGTGATAAACACCCTTCAAAATGCTAAGAGGGTGTCTATCACCATCTTCGAATGTGTGATAGTAGTTCCCTCCTCTCAGCTCCCTAGCTGACACGTTAGGTGGCACTAGACACTGGTTCAGGATAAGTCCCTGTTTTACTATATTTTGTATGGGTATATTAGAAGCTTGAGAGAAAGTTCCAATTACATCTGAATAAAGTCTGAGAATCAAGGTACAGTAAAACCTGTGTTATCCAGCATGCTCGGGGACTAGGGTGTTCCGGTTATCTAAAAATTCCAGTTATATGAGAGTACCATCAACCTAGGAAAAACCAATGGACAATAAGGGTACGTCTAGACTACAGGCTTTTGTTGACAGATGCTTTGTCCACAGATACTGTCGACAAAGCTTCTGTCAACAAAGAGTGTCTAGACTACATCCAGTTCTGTCAACAAAGCAAGCTGCTTTGTCAACATGAGAGTGTAGATGCAAAGGACAGTGTATATGCAATAACGCCTTCTATCGACAGAACTCTGTCAACAAAGGCATTATTCCTCGTAGAATGAGGTTTACCACTGTCGACAAAACTGCCGAGTTCTGTCGACGTTATGTCGACAGAACTCAGCGGTAGTGTAGACGCAGGTATAGTTTTGTCAACAAAAGTCCACTTTTGTTGACAAAACCCTATAGTCTAGACACACCCTAACAGTAAAACTCAAGTTTTTAATATTGGTAGTTTTGTAGTGTGAGGCAGTTGGTCTCATATTTCTATTCTGAGTTAAAGATGATTAGTACTTCTTAAATAAAAATTTGTTAAGCCAATCATGGTAAACCAAGCCAGGCCTGTGCACCTGAAGATGTGACAGTATTGTAGCTGGGGTAATGCTGGTTAACAAAGTTTTCTGGTTAACAGAGTGCCGGATAACAAAGGTTTCACTACAGATTGAAAGTCTTCAGATATTCTGTACATCTCCTTGAAGAAAATAGCCACTTTATGACCTCCTGTGGGACTCCTAGGGTACGTCTAGACTACCGCGTTTTGTCGACGGAAGTTTTGTCGACAGATACTGTCGACAAAACTTCCGTTGACAAAGAGCGTCCAGACACATTGAGTTCTGTTGACAAAGCAAGCTGCTTTGTCAACAGAACTCCGTAGTTGGGACGCAGTGTTACAGGCAATAACACCTTCTGTCGACAGAGTTCTGTCGACAGAAGGTGTTATGCCTCGTAAAATGAGGTATACCAGCGTCGACAAAACTGCTGAGTTCTGTCAACGTTATGTCGACAGAACTCAGCGGTAGTGTAGACGCTGGTATAGTTTTGTCGACAAAAGTCCACTTTTGTCGACAAAACTAGGTAGTCTAGACACACCCCTAGAGGCTGGAAGGGGAGATGAGGTAGAGCCATCTCCCATCAAGGAGATGGAGCTGAAGCACTTCACCCCATGCTGACTGCTATGGGGGTCTCAGCTAAGTGGAGATCAATCACAGAAGAAGGAGTGAACCAGACCCAGTGGAGCCAAATGATTCACTGGTATCAGCAATCTTGTAGGAGCTGGCACCTGTTGTGACAGGTAAGGTTTTGCGGATAGAACAACTTCTGGGAAAATGAAAAGAAGCCTCTTAACCATGTCAGACCAGGCCTGGTCTGCATACTGGCTGGGAGCAGGAATTCCTTCCTCAGTTGCTATGGGACAATCTTGCTTTCACCTAATATCAGAGCAAAAACCTTTCCTGATTCTTCCACAATCTGTGGGAATTGGGGTTCCGTGCCTAGAAGAAAGCTGGGGGGACAGGTTTTGGAAAACTTCTCTTCAGTCCCATGCCACTGATTCTGGCCTGGTTTTGCTTAACTACACCAATCTGAACCTTGCACACACAACAGCTGGTTTCGTTATGTCCTGCTCAACAGGGCCAGCATGGACAGTGCTCACTGTCACACACATAGCCCTCAGCAAAGCACCCCCTGCTGGACACTCACCAGGCTGCTATATTGGGTCCCAAGCTACTGGACCCACATGCTTTAAACTTCGCTGGGTCTTAGCAAGCTGCAGTATGCATCTTGACTCCCGGCCTTATTCGCTTCACATCATCCAGTTTACATACTGAATAAATGAAGCCAAAGCTTTGGGCAAGCCAAGGTTTAGTGATGGTTGCAGGGGTGTAAACTTAAACATGTTAAAACTACTTCAGGGAACAACTGTGGGGAAAGCAGGTTTCCTGATTCGTATATAGCGAAGACAGGACTTTACAGGCTAATTCAGTGTTGTCAATGCTTATGATTTAACACAATATTGAATGCTTTTCTTAAATCCCTGGCTCCTGGAATCTTATTGCACGAGAACTTCATTTTCTACGGATGTGCAGAAAATGTTGAAAATATGGATCTTAAAGGTTCACATGCCAGAAGGCTAAAGCCTGGGGTCTGAGTCTGCTACAAGACAGTATTGGCTGAGGTGAGACAAGGAGGAAGCTGCTTCAGTGGGAAGTGCAGCTGTCTCTCTGCTCACTCATGGGAATGATGCTTGTGATCCATTGTAAAAATGCCAGCGTATACGTTCTTATAAGAACTGCTTTATTTATTTGCTGCAGCTAAGTGATGGATACTTACAAAACTAAGTCCTGTTGAGTCTGTAACAATCGCCATTGGAGTTAATGGGTAGTGACCTGGCTGTGTGAGATGGGGCATTAAACTTTTATCCCGGCCCATATCTGGTGATTAGGGCCAGGGAATAAAGAGCAGTCTGTTGCTCCTTCCTTCATAAGAAAACCCTGTCTCAAGCAGCTCTGGATTGCAATGGGGGAAGGCAAAATGTACTATCCCCCATACAAGATCACCAGACTAAGAGTCAATTCCAGCCAACCATTAACTCCACAAGAATCAATGAAAAACTACAGGCCGCCAAGCTGTATCTATATAAGATCAGACTTTCTTTAGCACTTGTCCTATATATAGACACACACTGTTAATTTCACACCGAAAACTGTTATCACCTCTCAAGCAGCACATCAGAAGTGCCAAGACAGTGACCACCATCTCTGTCTTCATCCTTCCCTCCCCCATCTCCAGCTCTTACAGAAAAAAGCAACAACTAGTCTACAGCAGAAATCCACATTGATGACATTTTTAGTCACTGTGGACCCGGCTGCTTTTGTTTATTTCATCTTCATAGTCTTACATCAAATTCCAAATAAAAACCTTAAAAGGACTAATATGCACCAAAGGCAGAAACAAAAAAGGAAAACAAAAAAGGTCCTAGGAAAGAATATATATATTCTCTCTAAATTCCCTGTCTCCATCACATGCAGGTTAGCTTTGATATCTTAAATTAAATTCTTTATGGAACAGTTTTTAATCAAATCATTTTTAAGGAAATATAATACTTTTGAGGAGAGCATGTGCAATATTCTAATATGAGCCTATATAAGAACGGGAAGAAAAGGAAGAGCTGTATTTGTGTATCTGTATGGAAAGAATAAACAATGGGAAGACAGAGCATAAGGGATTGGGATATAGACAGCCTTATCAAGCAGCTGCTGCTGGGAAGAGGTCTGCTCGCCAGGGAGAGGAGTCACTGGGCCGGAATTGGAGGAAAAGCAAGGGCAAGGTTCTATAAACCAGAGCAAGGGTCAGAGTCGAGCCAGGTTTGGAGCCCGGAGATCAGTGGTAACACCAAGTTAGAATCAAGAGGCAGGAATCAGGGCTGAAGAAAGGCTGGAAGGAGTCAGAGACCAGAGGTCAGGAAATGAGGCAAAGTATAGTAACTGGGGTGCCAGATTTCTAATGGCACAAAACCGAACGCCCCTAACAATCACTTCCCTGTGGCCCCTTCTTTGAGGTCCAAGCCCCTGCTTGCTCCCTCCACTGCTTGTTCTCCTCCACTCCCACTTACTTTCAACCGGCTGGGACATGGGGTGGGAGTGCAGGGCGTGTGTGGGCTCCAGGTAGGGCCAGAAATGAGGGATTTGGGGTGTGGGAGAGGGTTCCAGACTGCAAGAGGGTGTGCATGGGTCTGGCTTGGGGTTCAGGCTCTGGGGTGGGGTTGGGAGAGAAGGGTTTGGAGTGTAAAAGGGGCTCCAGGTTGGGGCAGGGTTGGGATGCAGGGGGGCTGAGGGCTTTGGCTTGAGGGAATGAGGGAAAGAGGGTTTGGAGCGCAAGAGGGGGCTCTGGGCTGGGATTGGAATGAGAAGGGGCATGGGCTCTGGCTGAGGATGCAGATTGGAGGGGTTTAGGATATAAGAGGGGGGCTCGGGGTTAGGATGTGTGTGCAAGTTCAGGCTCCAGGAATGAGTTTGGGTGAGGGAGGAGACCCTAGGCTGGAGCAGGGGCTGGAGTACAGGGTCCTGGTGGCACTTACCACAGCTCCCAGGAAGAAGCTGCCAGGTCCCTATGGACCATGAGACTCCACACATTGCACCCATGCCCTCAGGTACGCGCCTCCCCGCCCACAACTCCCATTGGTCGTGGCTCCTGGTCACTGGGAGTTGCAAAGCTGGCACTCAGGGCAGGGGCAGTGTGCAGAGTCTGCTTGTGACTAGGAATCATAGAATCCTAGGGCTGGAAGAGACTGTGATGGGGAAGGCCATCCCCGCACTCTCAGCCCGGAGGCGGAGGGCCCGCGGGGTCCAAGGCGGGCAGACATCTCAGTGCACGCCGGCCTCACGGTGGCCCTGGGGCAGGACGAGCCGGCAGCCCAGTGGGGGAGTGGGGCCAAGGACGCGCCCTACAGGGCGGGCGCTAGGACCGCGGAGGCCGGCGGTGGCGGTGGCGCGGCTGGAAGCGGCGCGCCGGGCGCGCCAGTTGAAAGGAGAGCCAGGGAGCCAGGCAAAGGGGAGGAAGCGGGGATGAGGGCTGGCGGAGTTCTCCCTCTCCCCACAGGCAGCTCCAGGCGAGGAGAGGCTGGGGAATACGACCCCGAACCGGGGAGGATGGCAGGCCGACCCAGAGGGCAGCGAAACCAGGACGGCGGAGCGGGCCCAGCGGGACGGAGTGAGGCCGGCCGGACTGGACGCCCTGGGGCCGGGAAGGGCCGAGCTCGGGTGAGGGCATTCCGAGCCCGACGGCCGGGATACTCGGGCAGTGCGCAGGGGGCCCCTGAGACTCAAGGACCCCCCACCCCCGCTCCGGTGGACTTTGCAAGACTGAGACGGGGGCAAGCAAGAGGCGAGAGGTGGGCTGAGGGGAGGAGGTCATCAAGTCCAGCCCCCTGCCCAAGGTAGGACCAATCCCAGCCCTGAAAGAGCGGTCCGTTACATCCTCGAACTACAAAAAAAACTGAAAGTGGCAGGGGAGCTCGCCCGCATCAACCTCCGGGAAACGCAAGCGAGGCAGACCCGATGGTATAATCAAGGAGCCAGGAGCCGAACCTTCAGCCCGGGGGATAGAGTGCTGCTGCTCCTGCCGACCACGGACTCCAAACTGTTGGCAAGGTGGCAGGGCCCCTACGAGATCCTGTGCCAGGTGGGCCCCGTGGACTACGAGGTCCGGCTGACGGGCAAATGCAAACCCACACAGATTTACCATGTCAACTTGTTGAAAAAATGGAACGTACGCGAAAGCCTGTTGGCAACCACACGATGGACGGAACCAGAGTTAAGACCCTGGGGCGGAGACCTGGGCCCCACAAAAGAGGAGCCAGCCCTCGGGTCCGCATTGACGGGGAGACAGAAGGAGGAAATTCGGGAGCTCCTTCATGAGTTCGAAGCGGTCTTGTCGATGCAGTCAGGGCGCACCACGGTGACCTACCACCATGTACAAATAACCCCCGGACGGAAAGTCCGGGAACCCCTTAGATGCCTCCCCAGGAAGCTGTGGGGGACAGTGCAAGAAGAGCTGCAAAAGATGCTGCAGATGGGGGTGATCCAGAGGTCCAAGAGTGCATGGCGCAGCCCTATAGTCCTAGTACCCAAGAAGGACGGGACTGTCCGGTTCTGTATAGACTTCAGGAAGGTCAACGCAATCTCAAAATTCGACGCCTACCCGATGCCCAGGACGGAAGAACTGCTAGAGAGGTTGAGGAGAGCGCGGTACCTCATGACGTTAGATTTGACGAGGGGTTACTGGCAAATCCCCCTTACACCCACATCGCAAGAAAAGACAGCGTTCACTACGCCCTTCAGGCTATACCATTTCCTCACCATGCCGTTCGGGTTAAACAGGGCTGCAGCCTCCTTCCAGCGGTTGATGGACCACCTCCTAGAGGAACACCGAGACTACGCCGCAGCCTACATCGACGATGTGGTAATCTATAGCACGTCCTGGAGGGATCACCTGGAGCATGGAAGGGCAATTCTACAGACGCTAGCGGATGCCCGACTGACGGCGAACCCCAACAAATGTATCTTCGGCCAGGACGAGGTGGCCTACTTAGGCTACGTCGTGGGGAATGGGCAACTGAAACCCCAGGTGGACAAAGTATGGGCGGTGCGTGACCACTAGACGCCCGCAACGAAGAAGCAAGTGCGGCAGTTCCTGGGCCTTGCTGGGTACTACCGGCGATTCATACCGCACTTTGCCACCCTAGCTGCACCCCTGACAGACCTGACAAAAAACGGAGTACCCCAGAGAGTGAGCTGGTCCCCACAATGCGAGAGAGTGTTTCAGCAGCTAAAGGGGGCCCTAACGCGAGCGCCCGTGCTCACGCAGCCAGACTTCACCAAGCCGTTTTTAGTGCAGACCTATGCCTCCGGCGTAGACCTAGGGGCCATGTTGGCCCAGCAGCACGGAGACGCCGACAAACCGATCCTCTACCTAAGCCGCAAGCTGCTTGCGTGGGAACAAGCGTACTCGACCATAGAAAGGGAGGCCCTGGTGGTGCGGTGGGCCGTAGATGCCCTCCGCTACTATTTGCTGGGAAGCCTGTTTCGGCTGATGACGGATCATGTGCCCCTACAGTGGATGCACAACATGCGCAAGTCCAATCCGCGCATCATGAGGTGGTACTTGTTCTTGCAGCAATATAAATTCACGATTGTGCATAGGGCGGGGCAAGCGCATGCGAATGCTGACTTTTTGTCGCGCTGCCTGAGCCCATCCAGGAGGGAGGGTACTGAGGGACAAGGAGGGGAGGGGTGTGACGGGGAAGGCCATCCCCGCACTCTCAGCCCCGAGGCGGAGGGCCCGCGGGGTCCTAGGCGGGCAGAGATCTCAGGGCACGCCGGCCTCGCGGCGGCCCTGGGGCAGGACAAGCCGGCAGCCCAGCGGGGGAGCGGAGCTGAGGACGCGCCCTACAGGGCGGGCGCTAGGACCGCAGAGGCTGGCGGTGGCGGCGGCACGGCCGGAAGCGGTGCGCCGGGAGCGCCAGTTGAAAGGAGCACCAGGGAGCCAGGCAAAGGGGAGGAAGCGGGGATGAGGGCTGGCGGAGTTCTCCCTCTCCCCACAGGCAGCTCCAGGCGAGGAGAGGCTGGGGAATACGACCCCGAACCGGGGAGGATGGCAGGCCGACCCCGAGGGCAGCGAAACCAGGACGGCGGAGCGGGCCCAGCGGGACTGAGTGAGGCCGGCCGGACTGGACGCCCTAGGGCCGGGAAGGGCCGAGCTCGGGTGAGGGCGTTCCGAGCCCGACGGCCGGGATACTCGGGCAGTGCGCAGGGGGCCCCTGAGACTCAAGGACCCCCCCCCCCCCCCCGCTCCGGTGGACTTTGCAAGACTGAGACGGGGGCAAGCAAGAGGCGAGAGGTGGGCTGAGGGGAGCCTGTCTCGCCACAGAGACCTTAGGAGGTCATCAAGTCCAGCCCCCTGCCCAAGGTAGGACCAATCCCATTTAAATCAACCCAGCTAGGGCTTTGACAAGCCAGGACTTAAACACTTCTAGGGATGGAGACTCCACTACTTCCCTAGGTAACCCATTCCAGAGCTTCACCACCCTCCTAGTAAAATAGTTTTTCCTAATATCCAACCTGGACCTCTCCCACTGCAACTTGAGACCATTGCTCCTTGTTCTGCCATCCATCATTACTGTGAACAGCCTTTCTCCAGCCTCTTTGGAACCTCCCTTCAGGAAGTTGAAGGCTGCTATCAAATCCCCCCTCACTCTTCTCTTCTGCAGACTAAATAGACCCAACTCCCTCAGCTTCTCCTCATAGGTCATATGCTCCAGCCCCTTAATCATTTTGGTTGCCCTCTGCTGGCCCCTCTCCAATGCATTCACATCCTTCCTGTAATTGGGGGCCCAGAACTGGACACAATACTCCAGATGTGGCCTTACCACAGCCGAGTAAAGAGGAATAATCACATCTCTGAATCAACTGGCAATGCTCCTCTTAATGCAACCTAGTATGCCATTAGCCTTCTTGGCTACAAGGGCACACTGTTGACTCATGTCTAGCTTCTCATGGGGATGCAGGGATCTTTCATCCTCTTCTAGGAACCCTAGGGAGCAAGGGTAGGTAGGGAGGCTGCCTTAATGCCAGGCCCCAGCTGTACCACTGACCAGACTTTTAATGGCCTGACCAGAGTCGCCAGGGTCTCTTTTCAACCATGCAATCTGGATGAAAACTGGACACCTAGCAGTCCTAAACAGTAACAAACCAAGGTCTGTGTGATTGCCCAGACTTCAGGGGACAACCCCTGGAGTTAAGTAGGAGCACGTGGCCAGAGGGTACTATCATTTCTCCACAGTGCTCCCCTTGTGCTGTGCCATTAGTCAGCAATGCCTTTACCACAGTACTACTTTCTAGAAAGCTGCTCTTCCACTGCTGGAACGTCTGTCACATGTGTACAGGGCTGAGGACAGGATTACTGAGCCCTGGAGCAAGGTGGGGAGGGGGAAGCTCCAGGGTCCCAGAAGGGGTGGGGTTGGAAGCTAGCTCGGAGTGCTGGTAGCAATTTAAAGGACCTGGTACTCTGGCTGCTGCTGTGGCAGTAATGGCCAGAAGCCCTGGGGCCTTTTTAAATCACAGGGATTCAGGGAAGCTGCCCCTTTTGTCCCTCTCCCCTCCATCTACTACAGCCTTGTACATGCACTGCTGAGCCCACTTCTAATCAGGCTTCATTGCTGGCCACTCGTTCCGAGAGAGTTAGGCCCAGAGGGAACGATTCAAAGCAAAGATGGGGAAGGTTACAGAAGCTTTTACACAAAGCATGAGTGGATGCTTGACAATACTTATGGAAAACATCTCTCCAGCTGTCATCATAAGCTGTGTAAATATTAGCAATGTGAACTGGAATAAAAGGTCTATTGTCTGAGAGAATGACAAGTTATAGATAAGAACAAGGTTGGGATCATTCCTATTTGCATGCAAATTGGCTAATATTCCCCCCCTTCTCACACAAAGAGAGAAAGGCCAAAGTCTCTCATTTACAACTAAAACCTTTAAGGTCTTTCACAATTTAGTCTGATTTCTGCTTTATTTTTTAGACAAATTGGTTAGTTTTCATGAGCTCTGCTAGAACATGAGCTATGAAGGAAGACTGAAAGTATTGGGCTTGTTTAGTTTGGAAAGGAGAAGACAGAGAGGGGACATAGTAGCAGTTTTCAGGTATCTAAAAGGATGTCACAAGGAGGAGGGGAAAAATTGTTCTCCTTGGCCTCTGAGGATAGGACAAGAAGCTATGGGCTTAAACTCCAGTAAGGGAGGTTTAGGGTGGACATTAGGAAAAACTTCTTGTCAGGCTGGTTAAACACTGGAATAAGTTGCCTAGGGAGGTTGTGGAATCTCCATCTCTGGAGATATTTAAGAGCAGGTTAGATAGACATCTATCAGGGATGGTCTAAACAATACTAGGTCCTGCTAAGAGGGCAGGGAACTGGACTCAATGACCTCTTGAGGTCCCTTCCAGTTCTAGTGTTCTATGATTCTGTGATTCTAACATCTTACTCCTGATGGGCAGTATCTCATCATTCTAGCAATATATTTGAAATAGCACCCCTACTTTTCCAGTCTCGGCACATCAGTTCAGTCAACGAGACTCCATCCAGCTTTGGAGCCCCCCTCAAACTTCACACTTAGTCTTAAGAAAAGAAGCTTCCACAATGCATGCTGAACAGTCCTGAAGATTTTTGAGCAAACAGGTTAGTGCCACTGTCATATGCCATTCTCTTGACGTGTAATCTTGTTTTTCAAGCTGCACATTTTGCTTTTGACAGGTGAAAAATGAGAATTTCTCCACTGTAAGGTAAGATTTTTTTTCTCATTCATCTGATAGCATTTCACTTTATGGTTATTCCACTACATGAATTCTGGATGTGTCTCCATTTTTCATGAGGAGATTTTTTTTCTTTTCAATGAAATTTTTAATCCAAGTGGACTTTTTCAATCTGGCAGATACTCAGTTTCAAAGTGCTGCCTTGTTTCGCTAATTAAGGCAGCTTTGTCCTGCTGTCTGGCCCTGGTGCCACTGCCTAGCTCATCCCTTGCCTCCTCTCTCACTCAAGGATCTGTCAGTAGTTTTCAGATCTTACGTTTGTAGCTCTCTGCTATTCTGACCATAATCTGTCAAGCCATTCTGGCAGTGCACCTAGGTACTAACTTTCATCCCCTTATGTACTTTAAACCCTGGGTTAATCCTAATCAATCTAAATTGTGCAATAGTACTATATAGTTCTGTAAGATCAGGTAATTTCCTCCCTGAGTTTATAATATATTTCACAGATGTGCTTCACTCTCTGTTGCTGAAGCTCACAGCCGTTAAGAAAGAGGAGAGAGAACCAGCTAATGGGAGCTTTTAAAATCCAAGGACAGCTCTTTGGAGCTTGTTGATCCCAGCCTTAGTTAAGCCTGCAGCCTTTTCTCCATGTGATTTCACACAACAGATGGATAAGGCTGAGAAGTCAGACACCACATGGTTCCGGGGAGACCAGAAGCATTAGAGAGACTATAAATGGAAATTAGGAAAACTATCATTTTCCAGATTGATTTTTATAAAGTATTTTAATATTTCAAAGAATTCCTTCTAAATGTTTTAAGAGCTTTAAATTAGAAGCTGTAACCTGATCATAAATTAAAAACCAGCCTTTACCAGTGAAAAGAAGTGCAAAGTTATTTATATGTTTATAATTTATTTCTATTCCCCACCAAAACATTCTCTAGAGACTATGATTCTCATTTTTAAGAGAATTCTATGAGAGAATGCAGCATTCATGCTAAATCTTCCACTACACCTGCTTTAAGTACCTGGAATATTAGTCATTTGTCCTCATGAACAAATATCCATCCAAAGAATATGAAATTTTAAATATCAATACATATTTTGATATCCACAAAAGCAGGGCATCTAATTTCCACAGAAAAACTCTGAAAAGTAGGAATATAGGTGATGATTTATATCCAAAAGGAATTTCAGTTGGTACAACATCTCAAGAGAAAAGTTCTAGGCATGTGCAGGAGCAGTGTTAATGCAGATTTCACTCTACAACTGCAAATGAAGCTCAGACTCTCAGTCCTGCAAACAGGTTAACACTGAGTTCTGTATTATTATATTATTTGTATTACGTCTCCCATCTGAGTCAGGCCTCCATTGTGCTAGTCATTGATAAAAGTCAGAAAAAGACAGCTGAACATGCGCAAGACTTTGGGAATGCTGGTATAAGGAAAAACACTTTAATATACTCCACTGTTGAAGGCACCTTGCCTCAGAGCATTGAATAATTTCACAACCTTTGGATTTGGTTTGAGCTTCTCAGTGCTAATGGACACCCAAAATAGCCATTCCAGCAATGCATACCACTTCTGTCTGTGAGTGACTAGAAAACTGAAGCCCATCCACCTGGCCACAGTGTTTCCACACATTTCTGTTCTGTAAATCTCATGTCTGCATCTTGTTCTATTGAGGAATCAAGATATCCACCCTGAGTGAAGTCCAAATAGTACATACTATAGTAGCCCATTTACTCAGAAACACAGGTCACCATGAACACATCACCCCAAATACTCTGCTCTCTGTGCTGTTTCTCTATATGCTACAGAGTGCAAGTGAAGGTCTCTACTGTCATATTTAAAGTTCTGCCTGGGTTTTGCACTAGCTATTGGAAAAGCCTTTTCTTCTGAAATTATGATTTCCCATGACAGCTACATTCCACGGAAACAATGAAATGATCACCTAACATAGGAAAGCTTGTAAGAACAGGAGGTAGACTTTTCACAGAACCTGGATGTACTCTCTTCAGCTCACACCAGAAATGAGAAAGAGCATGCACCTCACCTAATCCAGAACTAAATGCAAAACTTAGTTTCCTTTCAGTTTCTGCACTTCCACACAAGCCCCGCTCCACTCATTCACAAGCTCCAGAAGCAAACACCATTTTATGTAACAAGTAGTACTTACTCCCAGTGACCCAGTTGCTCATAACTAAACTAATAATATGATTAGATTAACCAAAAATAGTTTACAACAGCACCTCCCTTGCAAAAACCCTCCACCATGGTAGGTGCTCAGATATCATGAAGATGGGGTCCCCATACTGTTAAAGAGTCAGGCAAACTGAAGTTAGAAAGATTAGAGACAATTGTGATCATAACACAAGAGCTAGAAGAAAGGAACAGTCATTGCTTTGCATACTATAAAATATTTACAAAGCCTCAGATTTACAAATGACTTTGTTTCATTAAAAAAAGTCTCCCCACTTTGCTCCATGGAAATTAAAAGGTGTGTTATTCATCAATTCTTATCTTGGTTGCACAAGTCACTTCATGGCACACCATACCTGCCAAACCAACAGCTCAAAAGCGCCACCTAATGTTCTCAGAGTCAAGTACGTATTTGTAAGACGAATAGCAAATAAGAGAGACCAGCCACATTGTTTTGGGATTTGCTTTCCATTTAGTAAAGGCTTTATCCAAATGCCTGGCCTGTCATTAGTAATTCTGAATTTCTGCAGGGGAATAATTCCTCAGTGGCTCCTTAAAACTGTTTAATAAACAAGCATTTGAATATAATAGGGTTAAAGCCATAAAAGAATTACATTATAATTAGACAGGTTACAAACTGCTTAAAACTTTGATACTGAAGTTGCCTTTGTTTAGTTCCAGTTTGACTGTCAAATGACTGCAATTTCATATGCATTTGTGTTGAGTGGCAGTGACACAATCAGCCCTGCTAAATTAATTTAATCTCAGATTTTTATTTAAGATTTTTGCACAAGGCAAGATCAATTTAGCTGATATAATCTACTTATCAATACAGCCCTATTTTCAAGGTAGGTTTGTGACTTAAAAGACATAATGAAAATACATACATATGTACTGTAGCCATGGGATAACATTAACAACTGTGAGACAATTCACAGAAAATACAAGAGAAAATAATAATGATATTACAAAAGATGTTTCACAGTAGTGTACACTAATGCACTTAGCTGTCAAACAAACAGGGTTCTTTAAAAATGATTGACTATTGAAAACTACTATAAAGAAATAAGACAGATAAACACAAAAACAATTTATTTTATGTATCATCTTTCATACTGCAGATCACAAATACTTTATAACCATTTACAAAAGCAGACATTATAAATGTAGTGGAAGAGCTACCGGTTAAGGAAATGACTTACATTATTGCTTACAAACTTAGCAACCAGATCCTGAAATACAAAGGAGGCAGTAGGTGTGGAATTTGCATACAGTCTGCAAATCTAGACAACTTTGGCTAAAAGCCAGTTTGCTATCATCTGGGTACCTAGTGACATTTCCAGAAACTGGTTCAATGAAAGATTTAGAAAACAGTGATGTTTTGGTGGGATTAAATGAATTTTATCACAAATAATCCATCCCATTTTATGGAATTGGATGGCAAGAGGTTCCCCTCAAACTATATTTGTTTCAAATTTACAAAATATACATGTACATAGTACATTCCTTTTGTTTCCAATAGCTGATCTAAACATATGCAAAAGTGGCCCTATACCTATGTAATAATATCAAATTAATACAAAACCACATAGTAATTGTAAATCTATTGTTTTCTTTGAAGTAACTAATAGTTGTTTCCCATTTCCTCTCAAACAGCTCCTGCTGAGACTTGCTTCATTAAGGAGTTTAGGTTGAGCAATTCGGTCTTTGTGTCTTGGCTAGTTAGTCCATGCCATCAGAATTGTTTTTTTTTATGGCTAGCATTAACAATAGTAACGGAATAATTATCTCTGCTTTCTGAAGTTGCAATACTTCAGTAACATCTAGAGAATATCATTATAAGAACTGAGCCTACAGATTTACTCTTCTTGTGATCTCAGCACTAAAACATATGTTAAAAGTACGCTAAACAACAATTGGAGCCCCTGGACAATCAAGATGCCAAAGGAGCACTCAAAGACGATAAAGTAATTGCGGAGAAACTAAATTAATTCTTTGTTTCAGGCTTCAAGGCTGAGGATGTTAGGGAGATTCCTAAACCAGAGCCATTCTTTTTAGGTGACAAATCTGAGGAATTATCCCAGACTGAGGTGTCATTAGAGGAGGTAAACTAAACAGTAGCAAATCCCTGGGGCCAGATGGTATTCACCCAAGTGTTCCGAAAGAACTCAAATGTGAAATTGGGGCACTATTAACTGTGGTTTGTAATCTATCCTTTAAATCAGCTTCTGTACCCAATGACTGGAAGATAGCTAATAAGATGCCAGTATTTAAAAAGGATTCTAGAAGTGATCCTGGCAATTATAAACTGGTAAGTCTAACCTCAGTACTGGGCAAATTAGTTGAAACTATAGTAAAGAATAAAATTGTCAGACACATAGATTAATATAATTTGTTGGAGAAAAGTCAATATGGATTCTGTAAAGGGAAATCATGGCTTACTAATCTACTAGAGTTCTTTGAGGGGGTCAACAAACATATGGACAAGGGGGATTCAGTAGATATAGTGTACTTAGATTTCCAGAAAGCCTTTGACAAGATCCCTCACCAAAGGTTCTTAAGTAAGTTGTCTTGGGATAAGAGGGAAGGTCCTTTCATAGGCTGATAACTGGTTAAAGACAGGAAACAAAGGGTAGGAATAAATGGTAAGTTTTCAGAATAGAGAGAGATAACTAGTGGGGTCTCCCAAGGGTCTGTACTGGTACGAATCCTATTCAACCTATTTATAAATAATCTTGAGAAAGGGGTAAACAGTGAGGTGGCAAAGTTTACAGATGATACTAAACTGCTCAAGGTAGTTAAGACCAAAGCAGACTGCAAAGAACTTCCAAAACATCTCATCAAACTAAATGATTGGGCAACAAAACAGCAAATGAAATGTAATGTTGATAAATATAAAGTAATGCACATTGGAAAAAATAATCCAAACTATGCATACGCTATGATGGAGACTAATTTAGCTATAGCTGCTCAAGAGAGGGCACGTCTAGATTACAGACTTTTGTCGACAGAAGTTTTGTCGACAGATACTGTCGACAAAGCTTCTGTTGACAAAGAGCATCTAGACTACAGCCAGTTCTGTCGACAAAGCAAGCCGCTTTGTCAACATGAGAGTGTAGACGCAAAGGACAGTGTAGATGCAATAACGCCTTCTGTCGACAGAACTCTGTTGACAAAAGGCGTTATTCCTCGTAGAATGAGGTTTACAGCCATCGAGAAAACTGCTGAGTTCTGTCGACGTTATGTCGACAGAACTCAGCGGCAGGTATAGTTTTGTTGACAAAAGTCCACTTTTGTCGACAAAAGCCTATAGTCTAGACACACCCAGAGAGATCTTGGAGTCATTGTGGATAGTTCTCTGAAAACCTCCAATCAATGTGCAGTGGCAGTACAAAAAGTAAACAGAATGTTAGAAATCATTAAAAAGGAGAGAATAAAACAGAGAACATATTTTTGCTTCTATATAAAACCATGGTACACCCACATCTTGAATACTGTGTACAGATGTGATTGCCTCGTCATAAAAAAAGATATATTAGCAGTGGAAAAGGTTCAGAAAAGGGCAACAAAAATTATTAGGGGTTTGGAATGGGTGTCATATGAAGAGAGATTAAAAGGACTGGGGCTTTTCAGTTTAGAAAAGAGAAAATTAAGGGGGATTATGATAAAGGTCTATAAAATCATGTCTAGTGTGGAAAAAGCGAATACTGAAAAGTTATTAACTCGCTCCCATAGCATAAGAATTAGGTGTCACCAAATGAAGCGGATGGGTAGCAGGTTTAAAACAAACAAAAGGAAGTTATTCTTCATGCAGTGCACCATTGGCCAGTGTAACTACTTGCCAGAGAAATGTGAAGACCAGGACTTTCACAGGGTTCAAGAAAGAACTAGATACATTTATGGAGGTTAGGTCCATCAATGGCTATTAGCCAGGATGGGTAGGAATGGTGTCCCTAGCCTGTGACAGAGGCTGGGATTGGGTGACAGGAGAGGGATTGCTTAATGATTCCCTGTTCTTTTCACTCCCTCTGGCATTGGCCACTGTCAGAAGACTGGATACCAGGCTAGATGAACAGTTTGGCCTTTCTTATGTTTGAGTTCATATGGTGTCACAATAGCCTATTACAACAAATGTTGTAATATAAAGCATGACTGTGTGAAGATCATGCTTGGTAAACTAGAAATCAATGAACCAAAACCGGTGTGTAAGAAACATGATCTAACTGATGGACAAAATAATAAGGGGGTGGGCTATTCCATTCATCACTCTCTTTTTATGCCTTTAAAGAAGAAACTTCTGAGAGCAAAGAAGAACAGATGGACGGTATTGAAACAAGCTTTACTGTTCTAGCTGTTATCTCCATGACCTACTGAGATCCCAGGCCTTTGTCACCCTGGTTCTAGGGGATGTTCTGACTAGAGCTATACAGAAAGAAGAACCCGGATAACCTCGTCTGGATCCAACTGAAATCCAAACACCACCTGGAATGAAATGGGATCAGACTTTTAACAACTAATTTCTTCTCTTTTCCACAAAAGACAGTTAGCATCTTTGATAGAACCTAATAGACTGCCAGGCAAGAGGCTTTTCCTTTTAAAAACTCTCTCTAGTTAAAGGGAAAGAGATGTTGTTAAAATAAAAGCCTTTTTTTAATACTTACATTTCAATTTTTAAACTGTTTTTACTTCTTTTTCTTTATCTTTAATAAAGGTTAAAAGGCTTTTAATGATGTGTTTGCTGTGATACTAAGCAGGCTGAGTTCTCTATACTAAAGCCTGAGCATAGTTTAATGGTGGACAGTGACAGGGATTATTAACACTCATTAATTACATCTAATTGAATACAACAACTGCAGTATTTTTTAAACAAAAATGTCTATGGTGAGCGTTAGGGTAATATCACTGACACAAACATGGTAACTGTATGCTTAAGCATTTGCATTCCCATTTCCACACATGGTCGTGACCTCTGAGAGACTGGAACTCCATTTATAGGGAAGTAGGATGAAGATTCTAAATTCCATGCATTCCAATGTGTGCACTTAATTCCAGGTCTAGTGACCTTCTTCTGCTTATTGTAAAATTCTTTTGTGGGGAAGAAAATGACAGTTATAAGTGGTTTCACTTTGCTTGGAAGGAGACAGATGATCTTAGTATGGCATCTGAACAAAAAGCAAGACCAAACTAATTTAATTCTGTGGACACCTAATGAGACATGGGCCAGGTTCTTTTATTTGCTTACAGCTACCTGTTAACTCATTGCTGACTGTTTTATGCTCCTCCTTATTGATATTCCAAACCAGAGTCACATAGGCCAGATCATGAGGTGTGGCTGAGAAGTGCATAGCAATGTTCCTTCTAATTTTTTCCCATCCATGTGTGGAATAAATTTTGGTATGTGTACCAAGGCATGTGTGGATGTGCACCACCAGTAGAAACACATGCTGCTGGCTGTGGGCACTCTGCTAATCAGCTAAATGGTCATACTGGGTCAGACCAAACGTCCATCTAGCCCAGTAACCTGTCTGCAGACCGTGGCTTATACCAGATGTCCCAGAGGGAGGGATCACAACAGGTAATACTCACATGATCCCTCCCCTGTCACCCACCTCCAGAGAAACAGAGGCTAGGGACACCATTCCTACCTATCCTGGCTAATTGCCATTGATGGACCTGACCTCCATGAATCTATCTAGCTCTTTTTTGAACCCTGTTAAAGTTCTAGCCTTCACCACATCCTCTTGCAAGGAGTTCCAAAGGTTGACTGTGCTCTGAGTGAAGAAAAACTTCTTTTTGTTTGTTTTAAACCTGCTGCCCAATAATTTTATTTGGTGACCCCTAGTTTTTTTATTGTGGGAATAAGTAAATAATTTTTCCTTATTAACTTTTTCCATACTAGTCATGATTTGATAGACCTCTATCATATCTCCCCTTCTTCTTCTGCATAGCTACCTAAGCGCTCAGCTTACAGGGAACCTAGATGCACAGAGCAGGGGACACAAAGAAGATTTTATGCCATATTCTCTTTGTACTGATCCAGCTGTGCACCAGACAAGTCCCTCTCCGTAGACTATAACAGCACTAAGACTCTACTCCATCCCCTAAAAGGCAGCTAGGTGATATAGACGACTCTGCTAGAAGCTCTTCATTATATTGGAGTGATACTCTCAAGAAAAGCTTTACATGCACTTGATTGGGTGGGAGACAGTGTTCCCTCTAAGATTTTCCATCCGTGAGTGGTGTGAGTTTTGTCTTGTGTGCCAATATTGATGTCATGTGCACGTGTTCGGATGTGTGGTGCTTTCTTCCATCTATGTCTATATCTATATAAATAAAATTGCTATGGAAGAAAGCCCCACTTACTGTGCAGATGCATTAGGTCCTGCCCCATCTTCTACCCTGTTACACAGCTAGTACCCCTGTTTCCTCCTCCAGCCCCCACCGATCCCCCTGCCAGCCCCACGGCACCAAATCCTTGCAGCAGCAGCTGCCTGCCAGTCCCATGGCCCCAACTCCACATGGCAGCAGCCACCCGCTAACCCCATGGCCTCAATGCTAGGCAGCAGCAGCTGCCCACCATGTGGCTTTGGCCCTGGTGGCAGCAATATCCTCAAGGTTTCAGCCTTGGCGGCAGCCAGAATAACCACCATCTGCTGTAGTCACAGCCCCGACCCTATCCCCATCCACCATGCGGCCCCAGCCATGGGAGTAACCACGCCACTCATCTTCCAGGTCCAGGAAGGTGAGTGCTTCTGTGTGGCTCTGCAAAGGAGGTGGGTGGGCTCAGAATTTTTTGTGTGCAGCCTTGCACCTAAGAGGGAACACTGGTGGGAGAGCATGCGAGGTCTCTTGCACCCGCCTTGTCCTGCCAAGGGTGTGGCACCTCAAGGGAACTGACAGCCATTTCCAACAGCTGGCAGTTCCCTCTGGTACCACGCACCCCTGGTGGAGGGAAGAGACTTAGCATGCTCCTCTGCCTCTGGGTCTCAACTGGCCTGGGGATGGGGGCGTGGCAGGGCAGGCCATGGGTCAGATCAAATGGCTTGGTGAGCTGGATCTGGCCTGTGGGCTGGATCTTGCCCACCTGGGTCTAGAACCACAGCCAGATGGCAGGGCTGCCTTTGACAGAGGGAACTCTGCTGAGCATTTGTTGGTGCTTCAGTGTTTGTTTGCCCCATTTTATCACATTCACCCTTTGGAAGGTTTCACTGATTCCTGTTGTCCCTTCTCCAACAATAGCATGAAGGAGCTGGAAGGTCCCTTGCTGAGACCCACAATCACTTCCACCAAAGGATAGCTTGGGACCTCACAAATTCCAAGTCCAGCCCTTTCAAAAGGCAAATAAGGGCATGTCTCCACCACAAATGGAGCATGTAATTGAAAGCAAGTTAGCTACAAAGCCATGGCAGCATGGGTTTCAGTATGGGCTAGCTACCTGAGTAAGCAGCCACAGTCCCAGGTGAGCTTGTACAGCCTGCACCGAATCCCCTTCTGCCACACCTTTTTTGATATCCAAGTACCTGAGCTTGGATATGCTTACATATATTGCAGTCATACATCTGGACTGCCAGACAAATGTAAATTTTAAAAAAAAATTCCCAACAGGGATTGACGAGTTTGGACTAGAGGGATTCCTAAAGAAGGCAGTTTAAAAAAAATCCCAATGTTGTAGTTGCATATGTAATGTCACTACTTTATTACTAGTCAATACTGGTAGCTTAGTCATGAACATTAAGATTTTAAATGGCTGCAGTTTGAGTATTATACCCAATCTCCTCTGCTGCCTTGTATTGTCTCACTAGTGTATTTTACTAACAAGTGGAAGATGCATTCATTACATTTCTAATTACAGCAGGAATTGACCAAAATGCTAAATTTTAGTGGAGACTAATTTCCATTCCAGGTGTCCGTAATTAGGAGAGAATGAGTCAGTGGATGTTTGCAGATACAACCTTTCCAACTTTTTATTTGGAAATAAACTTCCTGAATATAAAGCGTCCTCTTAACGTGTGTGTGCGCACGCGCACAACATTCCACATAAGTCTGCATAAATATTTTAAATAAATCAATAATGGTTTCCTCTAGTGACAGAACATAAATGAAATTTGTAGGGAAAAAGAAAAAAAATATTTTTAGTGAAATTTGTTGAAAACTCCATGAGGTTTGCATGGAAATTATTCTCACCACTCTCCCCTCCTCCCCCACCAGTTTCCTAGGATCATAAATAATTCACCACCAAAATCCCCATCCTGAGCAGGAACTGAACAAATGAAATAAACACAGAATCTGCAGATATCTATGGGCTTTGCAAAAGGCATAAAAATATTCTATTTAAACTAGGTTTTCACTTGTTGGGAAACTTGCATATAGATAGACTTCTGCCTGAGAGGCTGAGATTTGATTCCCTTATCAGGCTTGGAAAGTTGGCCAACATGAAGCAGAGCATTAGCAGTGAACTTCTGCATTTCAACCATGTGGGGGAAGGAAAAGTAATTGCACAGCGATGGTTCCAATTCACGGTAAACATCCATTACTAAAACAGGTGAACAATTCAAATATGACACATTTGCCAAGATAGGGAATTGGGCCAAGCTTTCTGCTCTTAAATGCACAAAGTTACTAGAGCTTCCTTGCATCTGTCTTGTCATGCTCCAAAGATCCTGAAGGCAAAGAACCTTGTTGGTGAATAATCCAGTTTTCGATCAATGGAATATGATTTGCAATTGTAGGTCATTCCTGACTAAACTCCCTAGCTGTTCTACTCCCAGTCCTTTCCATGCTACTGGTGTCAATAGCATTCATCCCCTCCTCCTTCTCTCCCCTGCAGTTCAAACATCATTTCCAACAGAAGAACTCAGCTGTCTAGACAGAATGCTGTTTCAACATGTGAGCCTCTAGAGCTCCTGCAGTGACTTCTCTCTGGTCTCTAGGGGCTAAATTGACAGTGGGAGAGCATCTTCTCAAGTGCAATAATAAATAATAATAAACCACCAATGTGCGAACTCGCTTAACTCTTTTTAGTTCTTAATTCAGGGAGACAATTATAGCACTGGCTTGAGACATGTGCTGAATGACGGGCACTGCTTAGGCCCTGTCATAGCACTGTGTTCTCCCCTCACTAAGGTTAGTGTAAATCAGAAAATGAAGTCAATGGAATTATATCAGTGCTGATCAATGTTCCCTCTAATCTTTTCCATCTATGTGTGGAATAATTTTATGTGCACCAAGGCTGTGTGAATGTGTACCACCAGCAGAAACTAATCAGTTTTGTGGCATTTGAATCTCTCCAGAGTTTCTGCACAAGGACACAGTTTATAGGCAACACTGATGCTGATGTAACTTGGAGGAGAATTAAACCCACAGTTAGGCTAGAGTGCATTAATCCTGACCTGTACCTTTTGATCTACTGATCTGTGATCGTAAAAAGAAAGAATCAATAGAGATAGAAAAGCAAAGCAAAGCAGAAGAATACGATACTATTAGGAAGGGAAGAGCTGTAGAAACAGACGAAGACAAAGGAAAAAGTCATCTTACCAGAAACAATACCTTTGATCACTCACATTGAGGATGATGAATGTAGAAAATTCAACTCAGGCTAGGTGTTAGGAAGTGAGACAAGGGATACGAACCACCTGACCTAGACATTTTTCATTTGAAAATCATAGATGAAAAGGACAAAACATGTTACATTTCTTGTGGCGTAAAACTTCTCCCTGATTAAATCAGTACTTTTTTCAGAATGCTCCATGGATTTAGCCCACAGGCAAAGAATTAGGATTAAACCCCTGTAGCACGCCAGGGGTTTTTTTGTTCCTCTTCTCCCTGCACTTAACTGTGAGGGCTATCCCGTGCAACCTACTCCAGCTAACACTTGTTGCAGCCCAATCTTCTAGTCTGGGTTTTAACCTTTATTACAGTTTTCTGTTCTAAAACTTTTAACCACTGGTACTGCTCCCACTAAGCTCTTCTCATCAGTTCATTCCTGACTCAACTCCCTAGCTGTTCTATTCCCAGTCCTTTCCTAAGCTATTACTGCTAGGCATGCTGAATACCTAGGACCAGAATCCCTACTAGATTCCCAATCATGTCAGTATAAGCTGACATAGCCTCCTTGTTTTGAATAGAGTTATGTGGATTTACATTAGGGATATTAACGGGTTACTGGTTAACCCTGGAAGCCTGCCCCTGCCCACAGCGTGCCACTGGGTAACCAGTTAACTGGAGTCCTGCCCCTGCCCATGGCATGCTGTGTGTGTGTGGGGGGGGGGGGGGGCGGAGGTGAAGGCGGGTGCGCTCTTCACCATGCCATGGGTGGGGGGCCACTCCAACCTGGCCGGGTCCCGGATGCCACGTGATCCCAGTTAACCTTAATGTTTAACATTCTGTTTAGTTGGTTAACTTTTAAACAAGGATTTTATATCCCTAATTTGCATCAGCAGATGGTCTGACACCTTAGTTTGTTTCTGATGTCAACATGTTTCCTAAAGGTAAATTTTAACTCTGACTTAAAATCCAGACTCAAATCTTGATTGTCATAGATAAAAGCTCATCTACTCCTATACACTGGTACAAAGACACTTTTCCCCAGCATGTGCATTGTGCTTTGGAATAATTTACCCGCAAATTCGGGATGGCGAAGACAGAACTGGAATTCAAGGCATTAAATTATTCTGCTGTTGATCCTACTTGTTCCGAAACAGCCTATATGTTGAAGGACTCCTTTGGACATATTGTATTAGAGAAAGTCATTACAGAGAGAATACATATTGTATTAGAGAAAGTCATTCATCTACAGTGTAAAAACACCAGTTTTGTGAGACCATGTTTATCATGTAGTTTGGTATTACTTGTATAGAGCTCCCCAAATCATCTTATCCATGTTACCCAATTGTGTGACAACTGCATGAAAAATAGCATTATAGCAAGGTTACACACAGTTACAACATGGTTTGGTCCCATCTACACAGGCAAGACCAAATCATATTATGATACTATGAGGTGGCCATTGTGTTACAATGCTGTATCTGTCCTAGTAAGTGGTTGCAGATGTTGGGGACATGAAGGTTGGTTTCCCACAGAAAAAAAAATCAATGTAATGAAGTCTTTTTTTCCTCAAGTATCATTTGTTTTATTTACTACTGTCCTTGAATATAAATCTGTTCTGGTCACAAACCTGTCTTTAAGAAATCTCAGCCCAACGTCAATGTCCAATTTTCAGGGAGCAACTCTTAATTATTTGTGCTCTGGACATAAAAAATTGACTGGTTAGAGAAATGAAGGCACAAAAACTCTAGATATTGGAAACTACACCATAAAAACAATAACATAGCATTTCTTCAAAGACTCAGCACGACCCGTAACCATGGCATTTGATGAGGAATAATCCAGTTTTTGTGGAGTAACCTGGTAGGTGATGAGAGGAAACTTAAGTCATCAAAGGGGAAAGATTTCAGCGCTGTGAATGATTTGTGTGGGCAAATTCGGCAATTATTAAGGATACTACCAGGCAACCCAGTTAAATTCAATGGGGCTGCATGGTTATAGCTCAAGACAGAATGTGACCTGCAATCTAATCTATTCTGTATTCTGCTTGAGTCTGCAGCTGTGCCGTGCCAATAGTTAGCTGTTCTATTATGAGCTTCTTACTTTGATATGAATAAATCTATTGAGGATAGAAAGCCTGGGCAAAGTTACACTCGGGGGGACTACAAAAGGGTTTTTTGTTTATTTTAAAAAAATCACTTCAAATCTCTTCAGCGGTTTTATGTTGGGGATCAGGATTTTTTGAATGATCCAGAAGAACTTGGTGAAAATATTAGCTGTCTATCTTACTTTCTGAATTATTTTTTCAAGCAGATTAACGCAAGATAATTACACCACGCCCCAAGCTAACTAACTCTGTCTCTGCAGAAGCAGAAGTGAGAGAATTTGCTGATGAAACAAAATAAAACAGTTGTAAAGAAGATTATGAATGTCATTAGGTTGTGCTGTGGCACTGATCATTGGAAGATAACACCAGTTGCCCGGTCCTCTATCCCAAGGGGAAAAGGTACACTGATGACCATCTCCTGAAGTCCAGAGATAGCAGGATTATAGAGTGTAACA
The DNA here is from genome assembly GCF_049634645.1 of Pelodiscus sinensis. NCBI lineage: Eukaryota > Metazoa > Chordata > Testudines > Trionychidae > Pelodiscus > Pelodiscus sinensis. The sequence goes on from NC_134726.1 coordinate 29,536,569, forward strand.
ATTCATTCAACTAGGGATGTTAAGGACTAGTCAACTAGTCGACTATCCATCCAATAAGCAAATGCTTATCAGACAGTCAACAGAATAGTCGACTAGTTCCTCCCCCCCTTTCTGCCAGATAGAGGCTGCAAGGGGGAAGGGAACCCAGGCTCAGCACTGCGCTGCCCCTTTGAAACACCACCATGGCATTTCAAAAGGGCAATGCCGCACAGCTGATTCATGCTACGGCATTTCAAATCCATGCCATGGCATTTCAAAGTGGCAGGGCCGCATGGAGCCTGGAGTCAGATGGAGTCCCCAACTGACCCCAGGTTCCATGCAGCACTGCCCCTTTGACACACGATGGCAGTGTTTCAAAGGGGCAGCGCCATGTGGAGCCTGGGATCAGCTGTGCAGCGCTGCCCCTTTGAAACATCACCCCGGTGTTTCAAAGGGGCAGCACCGCCCTACTGACTATTCGAATAGTCGATGCAAAAAAAATGCATCGACTATTCAATTGGTCAGTTAAATGATACTTAACATCTTTACATTCAACACATAAGCTAATCTACTATATATTTGAGAGAGTTTGTGTGCCTGTGTGTCTGTCCGTCTGTTCAAGAAGTCTTCCTAAGGGGTAAGAGCAAGGACCACCATATCTGGTATACAGCACCCTCTTTTCATAACTTAAAGAAAGATAAGGGGTTGGTTGTGCCAGAACAATGAGATGTGCTTAGAATGTGATTGCTGTTCCAGTCCCAAGCTTCCCACCCTTCAGGTCCTTGTGAGGGAGGACAGAAGGGGCTGAAGCTCCCCCCACCACGTAAAGGAACATTCCTGTCTGTTTCCCCTCCCTCCCTGATGAAGGGGAAGTGCACAGTTTGTAGCATTCCTCTTTCTGGCTGGGGAACACAGAGGGCAGATGAACTTAGACCTGTCCCAACTTGGAGACCTCCTCCCTCAGCTGTGCCTGCTGGAGCTGCAGCAGCCATGGAGAGGTGCTTCTGGCCCCAAGCTATTGTGATGAGAGGGCTGGGGTAGTCCTCTCTCCCCAGGGCTACCTGCATGCTGCACCCTCATCCCCAACCCTATCCCAGAGCAATGATTTAAATGAAGCATGTACATTTTCACTTAAAAAAAATTGACTTAAAGACCTGACCAATGCCAAGTAAATCTTCTAGTTGTATATATGCAGCACGGGATATTAAGGCACAACATTCAGGCCCTGAACTATGGGTCTATACTGGGCCAGATACGTTTAGATAGGATATTTTACTGTTCCCAGTTAAGGATGATCTTGTCCTAGTGCCCAGTGCAAGTATCGGATTGACATCAATAGAAAATATATCCTACCATGGTGAAGCCACCATAGTGCTTTGAGGTGATTGACTATTTGTGGCTGTGTAACAAACTAGCAGCAAAATGGAAGATCTGAATGAGCACAGAGACTCAGTGCTCCCTGGGTTACATTTACAAAGGAGATACTTGCCCTCAACGTCATTGACACAGCAATGAATATGCTCCAAAGTCCCTGGAAGTCGAATAAAGATTCTTAATGGGCTCTGAATGTGGGAAATCCAGGAAAACTAATTACCTTTTCACTTCAGCAAAAGTAGCTCTGCCAGGTAGAGATTAGGATTTAGTTGATGAAGTAAGATTAGGGAAAACTCCGGACTGAATGCACATAAGGATTAATTTCTGTTTCACCTCAGGACAAGGTGATTTACCAGGTGGAACAATATGGAGGGAAAACAATACTGAATGCAGGGAGATTGAATGGGTCTCTCATCCTAGATGGGAGAAGTCACTTCAGGTGAGTGGTACAGTACATTGGTAGAGGAGGCATGTGAAAAAATTCCCCTGACACCTGCTTCCTTCATGTACCCTTATAAGAGTGATCTTCAGCATAATGCCAACAGTGGCTTTTGATATGGTAGCATCCTGTTTCTTTTAATCATTATTGTGAAGCTTTACTGGTGGGGAGGGGTTGTTACAGTCAGTCCTCAGCATCAGGTAATCTGTGAAGCTGACCCTTTCAGTCCTCTCTTGTTTCTTAAGAAGTGAGAACCACTTGTGCTGGAAGTGACTGATTTAAAAGAGCGGAGAATTTTCATCTCTCTCATCATTCCAAGCCACAATAAGTTCCCTCAGCAATTGGGAAACTCTGCTGTCCTGTGTGCATTTAGGGCTTAGTCCTGCAAGGCGCTGAGCACTCACAACTCCTACTCAGCATCCTACAGAAGCATTCAACACATTACAAGATCAAATCCACAGAAAGCAACACCATATAAAGTAATTCTCTCCAAGACCTGAAATCTGACCAAAGACCCATTGCCCCATTCACCAGCTCATGTGTCTGCAAAGCTCTTGCTGCATAAAAAAGTATTATCTCATCCCTGCACTTTGAACATTCTAGCCAAGCCATTGGGCCATGTGCATATAAAACTTGAAAAATAAAAAAGCAAGCAAGCTCTCACTTGCAATTTTCTCCCAGTGAACCCGCTGAGACTGAAGACAGCGTTACAAATTCTCAGACTATTTAACTGCAATCAAGGGATTACCCTCCATCATTATCCTATAACGAAGAGAATAGGTTAATAGCTGTCACTGCCATTTCTAAATAGACTACTATGTAAGTATGGGTTGTTAATGCACATCCCTATCACGGCGTATCTGAACCTAACACAATAACAGCAGTTAAGTTACACAAGACAGTTTGATTTCTTGTAGTTCTCATAAAATGTTAGTAATCATTGTGTTTATGGGAAGTAGGGAGAGGAAGAGGGAGAAGATCTTTTTCTTCTGCTTTTTAAAAATCTTTTGTTTACCACACAGTTCTTACAACTTTTCTGACAGGCAAGAACTGCCTGGGGGAAGCCAGTCTCTAGCAAAGCAGCCACTAAGCAATTTTTTTAATGCTAAGTACGGGGGGTATAGTTATAAAAAGAGGCACACTCCACTTGATGGGTGTAAGCAGTTATAAAAAAGTGACAGAATGATGACCAGGAGCTAGCCTTTAATAAACCCTTTTTCTTCCAAGCACCCCAATCTTTTTTCCTCCATATAGCTCCCCAGACCACATACACATCTTTCCTTTCCTCTTTGGAATATTAACAAGGAGAAAAGTGCCCGGTGATGCCTGTTATTTGTGTTTTTCTCTCTGGCTACTTTGGTTTGACATAGGGATGTAATAGTATAACTGTTTTCATGGTTAACAGATAAGACTGTACCAGAGCCTGCAGCATGGAGCAGCACCCGGCTCCCTGGGAGCAGAGCGGGAGCCAGTGAGCACCAGGAGCTGGCATCTGCCCCATGTTGCTGCCTCTGATACAGAGACAGCAGTGGGACAGCCGCTGGCATGTGCTGGCATGTGCCACTTTTTGGAACCCCATTGGAAATAATTGGGTATATGTAGGAGCAATACACGTTGCATGGTTCTAAAACAGTATAAGGCCAATTGCTCTACACAGGGCATCAAGGACGTGCATACAAATATTATTTTAGGGGGTGTTCAATTTAATTCTAGTATCCCCCCACAAAGTCATGTTCAATAGCACGTTTCACTTCATGTCCAAGTTAGAAGGGATGAGTTGAAGAGGCCATAAGTTCTTTTCCAGTTGGACAATTCTTCAGACAGTAAGAGTCAAGAACCAGCACTAACGAGATTCCATCAGAGGTCTCTCCGTACCATTCACACAAAGTGTGCATTGGCTGTAGCAAAAGGAACATTGCCAGCATAGTATTTGCACTGGCCTACGTGGGCAAGGCACAATGCAAGTAACTTGCCATAGGTTATTGCATGGCTTGCACCACAAGTAAAATGGGCGTTTATTACAGCCCCTACAGAAAGGCAGCTGTAATACCAGTTGTGTGGGCTGCCAGGTAGAACTGGTCAATTTTTTCTGACAAAACATTATTCCCCACTGAAAAATGCCCTGTTGTACAAACTGAAATGTTTCACGGAAACATATTGGCTTCAACAAAAACTTAAATTGAGATGGATTTTAAGGTCCAGGATGGAATTTCTGGGTAAAATGAGAGCGAGACCCTGGAATAGTCATTAGCCCAGTGATCAGAGCACTTGCCTGGAATGTGGGAGACACAAATTTATCTTGCTGCTTCATATCAGGCACAACAGGGAGTTGAACCTGTGTGTGCATGCGTGGCACTCCCTATCATCATGCAGCCAGTGGTGGAATTATAGGGACCCAGTGCCATAGTCTACCAGCTCGTTGCATAAAATATCAGAATCTGGACTACAGCAGAGTTCCTTTTTTTCCCCCTTTTAACAAGGTCCTCCTGAACCTGACCCATAAAAGAGTGAGAAAACCCATCTCCCCTGTCACCCTACACAACAGGAAGTTGAAACTGCTGGTGGCAGCTTTAACTTGCAGCCTCTATCTACAATCTTACCTGGCTTTTGGATACAGCATGCAGTGACCAGTATGGACCTTACAGCATGGCATCCTGGTTTTGTTTGACAGTGAGTTCTCCTTCCTAAACAACATGACTCTTGCACGTGCAAATTCCAAGAATAGCTGTGGCCTCCCTCAATCATCTGAGGATGGAACAAAGGACAGTGGAACCAACAGCTTCTGCAGGCTACTGGGCAATATGGGGGATGAGGGACCCTGGCTCCATGCTCCCGGAAGGGATGGGAACAAGGGCAACTGACCCTCAGCTCTGCCCAGAATGCGGTGCACCTCTGAAGTGCTCCAGTGGCGATTTAAAGAGCCCAGGGTGCTGGCCACTGCAACAGGCCCCTTTGAATTGCTGGGCCCTGAGGCAAATTCTCCCTTTTCTCCCCCCCGCCTTGTGGCGGACCTGACAAAAGGGAGTATCTTTGCTTTGCTGCAAGGAAATGAACTCCCATGCATATTCTTTTTTCCTCCCCCTTCTCCTACTAACACCCTACAAATGCTCCTGGCTTCACATGAATCTCTTTGCAGCATACTAATTAAATATTTCAAATGGTTTTATCCATGGTTAAGCAAAGATAAAATTTTAATGATTTAATTAGCAAGCTCCAGGAAAAAAATAATAATGAAGAAAGGCGGGTACAACTGTCCTGGGCTTTCAGTGTCTCTCTTTCATGTTGCATTAGAATTGCAGGAAGATGCAACACTTGACAACCACTCTTCTACTGTGCTTTGCTGCAGAGGCCCCCTCCCATGCCTTTGGGGAGATTGTATTGTAGAGAGTTATGCCAGCTCTCAGCTTTGTGTCAAGAAGGGCATCTCCCTAGTGCAAAGCAGCAATTTTCCTGTAAGGTGAAAGCAAACCAGCTTTCATTTGGCCCATTAGCCTAGAATTGAAGTGGAAAAGCCCGATGCTATTTTCCAAGGAATAAACTGAAAACAGGTTCTTTTTAACATCGCCTCAAGATTTTTGTATTTTTCTTTCCGGCTCACTGCTTTATTCTCCCAGGCCCCTGCATTCAGGGCTTATTAAAGGAAATTCCAGTTGTTCTTTGTTACCTGTTTTGCAGGAAACTAATTATCCTGTTTGAATAATTTACTTATTATAATTTGGATTTTTTTTCTCCTGCTTTCTTCTTCCCTGATTAGTGTCTCTAGGAAAATTGCTGCACAGGTATTATTAACACAGATCACGATACGAAGACTGTCTGAGTCTGCCTCTAGGATAAGCTATTCCAGTCACCCATTTCCCCTCCCCAACTGCAGAGAAGTCAGTTATAATATTCTTCTTCATAACATGCGCTGTGCTCTAATATGCATATTGAATACCAAAGGAAGGGTAGGAAGGAGAAGGAGGAGCAGAGAGTCTGGATTGTTCACTCATTAGAAAGTGTCACCTGTTCAGAGATGTTAAATATGCCAACAGGCAGCCTTCCCCCCTCAGCAGAAGTCAGAAGGATCAATGGTGCACTTTAGCTACTGCTTTAAGAATCAGAGAGTAGACCCAAGCACGAGGAGAGCAAAGAGAACATACATTTTACTGCAATTAGAATTTCAGCCCATTGTAATTTATACATGTATTTAATCATTATTTTAGTTCAGAAAATTTGCAGTTGGCAGAGATCTCATTCTGTCATATGCCACAAAGCCTACTCCAGAAAGACCAAGGCTGCGTTCTCAACGAGTTATTGGGAAAAATGACTGTTGTGCAGTCACTCAGAGCAATCTTGTATCTCATTATCGTCATTCTTGTCAGTCAGTAAGGTGGAATAGCTGGCTAAATCATACGAAAGGGGTATGCGCATGTGGAGAATAGAGCTATGGAAGCTGCATGCAAAGGGAGAATGTGGAATAGATACGGGGTACAAAAAAGTGGAGTGACATACAGATGCAGGACAAAAACTGAGGAAATCATTCCAATGATAGTGACTGTGTCCAGCCCTATAGTTAACTACCTGCTACTCATTTGTTTTGCACGGTATTTTACTGAATCCATTCTGTTCTATTCTGGTCCTTATACAACACTCAGGCCTTGCCTACACCTGAAAATTAGATCAATCTAACTATATCACTAAGGGGAGGGGGCCTGAAAAATGTAGCAACACAGTTAGGTTCACCCGAACTACATAGAAGCAACTAGGTCAGCAGAAGAACTCTTCCATCAACCTGGCTACCACTACTTGAAGAGATGGATGAATTACCTATTTTGACATAAAAGCCCTTCGGTCAAGGCAGGAAGTGTCAATACTACGGCACTAAAGTGGCACAGCTGCAGTGCCGTAGCTGTGTTGCTGTAGTGACTGTAGTGTAAACATGGCCTCAGCACCGTGATCTTAGAGCATCGTATGCAGCTTCATTTTGTAAGTCCTTTTTGGTAGGGATTCTATTCTGTGTGTGGCACATTCATCCCGTTGTAAACTACTGGACACGATTATCAGCATTATATAAATGATTAACAATAAAATAAATAGTGATAACATGGGTGTATAAGGAGGCTGGAAAGATGAAAAGTAGAATTTATGTGAATGTAGAGAGAGACTTGGGGTCAGAACAAGTTCTACTTAAAATTCAGGTTTTTGGCTTCAGAAACAGACTGGGTGATGAGTGCATGTCCTAAAGTTCTTTTTTCCTTGCATTTTTTACACTGCTTCCTGTCTATGAACCACAAGTTTTTCAACACCATTCTTCTCCCCAGGGGAAAGATGACAAGAAGAAATAAGGTGCACATATCAAAAATGTTGCAAACCATATTATTCTGTTCCACTTCAGTGGATATTTTCTAGTTTGTTTTGTCCAGCCTTCCCCTATCCAAGAGACAGAGGTTTAAATGTTCTGGAGTCAATGGAGTTATTTCAATTTACACTGGTTGGGTATTTGGCCTTTTATCTTTAAATATTAAGCAAGTAAGAATCATCACTTATGTTCCCAGTATTTACACTGGATAAATATACAGAAAAGCTTCAGCACACACCAGACCTTTGTTGTCTGTTACATCTTTTGCTGATCTTTCTCCCATACTTATGGATTTCCAACATCCCTGTCATTCTTAAGAAGCCTCTGACTTTTCCCCCTACTTTAACCCACACTATGACTTTAATTTTTGCATATAAAAGATTAGGTTGGATTTCCTTGGGAGACCCTCAGTGTTAACCCTTAATCATCTGGAAGAATTTCAGCACAAGGCATGTCCTTCCCCACAAAGGATAGGAGCACAATCTTGGCATTGCTCCTTATCCCTGCTGCCCCAGGGATTGAAAAACAAGGATGGGGAACCAAAGCATATCCATCTTCCTAATGTTTTTCTATAGTGCCTATCACTGTAACATTTAATTATTTCCAGGTAGCATGGTACAGCATGGCCACCTTATTTCATAGATCAGAATAATGGCTTGTAGCTTGTGATACAGATAGGGAACACTCTGGCCCTTTGTGGCCTTATTTTCAGAGGTTCATAAAGAGACAGATTGACAATTTCCTGAACTATCCTGAAAGAACTTAACTGAATTAAATTTAAACCTTACTGAATTAGGGTATGTCTACACTACCACCCTAGTTCGAACTAGGGTGGTAATGTAGGCAACCGGAGTTGCAAATGAAGCCCGGGATTTGAATTTCCCGAGCTTCATTTGCATAAAGCCGGGTTCACGAGGAGTAACGGTAGTTCGGACTAGGAAGCCTAGTCCGAACTACCTAGTCCGTGCCGTGTGTAGCCGCGCGGCACGGAGACCGCACTAGTGGACATTTAAAAATGGCGGCGCCCGGCTTTATGCAAATGAAGCCCGGGAAATTCAAATCCCGGGCTTCATTTGCAACTCCGGTTGCCTACATTACCACCCTAGTTCGAACTAGGGTGGTAGTGTAGACATACCCTTAGGGTTTATACGTTTGGGGTATATTATATAAAAATGACAGTAGTGGATGTGCTATTGCAGCTTTGTATACGTCTCCTTCAGTAGGGAGCGGGATGCTAACGTATTTCCTCTATAATGAGCCCCCTGAAGCTACCCTGCAGAGGTGCCCATATCCTAGTTCAAGCTGAATTCTCCAAGGACAAACAAAAAAAGGGGGGCTTGAGGAAAATACCTTTATTTTAAAGTGATTGAAGTCCTTCTTTTAGAATCTAGATCCAGCAAATGAGCAGTAGCCCTGGTTCCCAGAGGGTCCCAATCCTTAGGTTAGGATTGGGCATACTGAGGTCCCATAAAACTGTGTACTCTTTCTGAGCTGAAGCTAGGGTAAACCGGTAGCCACAAGGAATCCCATGGAGTGGGGATTTGAGGGACCACTCCTGCCAGAATCAATGTAAGGGCTGTTGTTAACTCAAATGTATTAGCATGTGTGTAGGTCAAAGGTGAAAGTAAGGTAATGCAGCACATCAGTAAGGGTGGCTGGCTAGGGGTGTAGATCTAGATGCTGCTGGCCACTGTACATTGGTAAGGCTCTGTTAGCTGGAAATCTCTTGGCCTAAAGGACACCAACTATCAGACCTGTCCCCACCCCCGCATCGGGGGGTGTGACAGTTTCTCAAATGATTAAGATAAACAGGTGAGGTAAACTAACAGCACTTTATTATAACAGTTGGAAAAGAAAAGGAAAAAGAGGTAAGCAACTATTTTAACAGGATTAAAGGACCACTCTATACAAGAAAAGAGCAAAAACAAATAAAAGCTAGACTGCAACCCAAGATAGCCCAGGTAAAACTATAGTGAAGAGAAGAGTGATTGCCAGCACTATACCATCTCTCACAGCTTGTCTTGCCCTGGAGACCTGATTCCGGGCTTGTCTCAGGAGAAGTAGGAACAGCAATGGGATGGCAGTGATGACAGGGCTATTATTCCCGCCCCTGCGTCGTCGTGATGGTAAGTGGGAATGAACACAAAGAGGAATTGCTGATAGCTGCACACTCCTTGCTTGCGAGGTATGCTGCCCAACCCAGAAATCCTATGGCATGGTACCGATGTACCCAGCTGAGCGACTGCACACACTGTGACTCAGATGGGCAGCCTTGAGCTAAGCTAGAGGCAGCCCTTATATAGTAAGCTGTCGTCAGGCAGACTGAGGTTACATGTCTGCTGTCTCTGGTAGACTACAGCCATGTGACCACAGGGTTTTCCCACCACAGCGTGGGAAAGGCAGGAAAAAGGAGGAGAAGAAGGGCAACCAAGATGAAGTCTGGTTGTTGTTTCAGAACTCCAAAATGGCGTCAGTGCCCAAAATGGAGGCTGTTGGAATTTTGCCTTACAGGTCCTCTGCTGGTGCTGGGCATAAGCGGCTCACCCCTTCCCTTATGCTCCATCTCTCTCCCCTTTTGCCCTGCACCCACACAGAGATCAAACCACTGCCCCCTATAGCCCCAACAACGAGAGTCTCTGGGTGGCATGGCCATAGGCCACCCAGGCTCCAGCCCTGATGTTCAGGTGGCTGGGCAGCCTGGTTGCCATCTCTGCCATCCCCAAGTAACCGGGGACCAGTGGCACAGTCACTATGCCCAGGCTAATCAGGGGATCCAGCAGCTGAGAAGCGCAGTGGCAACACTCACAGCTCGGAGCACCCTCGCCCCCTCCTCCGCCCTGAGCTTCCCCACTCCTCCCAGCTCCCTGGCCTGATTTCTGTACCCCCTGCCCTGAGCCCCCCTGAACCACCCCACACTTCAGTTTCTTACAGATACTAATGTATCACAGTCCCGTCCCCTCACTGGGGGATTATGATATGACAGCACTTGTGAAAAATTTAAATTACTTTCGCCTTTTGTGTAGGTTTTTTTTAAAATTGTTTTTAATATGCTCTCTCTGTAATGCTTTTAATCTTAAGAACAAAATAGGCTTGACTAGAAAGAACTGTGCTGTACTTGAAATTATAGCAATTACCCTGTTGACCATTTCTGAAGAGAAAGCAAACATGTGTCCTTGGGCAACCTGTCAGTGCTAGAAATAATTCAGTGAAGGCAGGAAACTGTACAGCCTGGAAATACCTTGTTCCAAAGGGAGAAATGTATATCTTCACCCAAGAGAGGTGATGGTAGGGCTGGCTTTAGTGAAAATGGTGCCTTGGGCGAACATATATTTTGGCACCCTCCATCACTGTGCTATTGGCTCCCCCATCACTTTTACTTCATATGGAATGTCCACAGAAAAATCCATTCAATGTAGCTGGGCATCTCCCAGGTTCCACTGTGAGTTAAGTGACTCTTGATGAGCCACTTACTTCAACTAGTCCCTTCAAGATTTGCTGGCTGACTATCTTGTGAGCATTAACCCAGGAGCAAACATTTGAAATACAAGTACCAATACTCATAACTTCAAATACAAGAATGAGACATGCATACAAATAGTATAATCATAGTCAGCAAATCATAACCTTTCCATAGACATCTTGCCTGCCACATTTTATATAGGAGTTATTGCAAACACATAACAGTAGTTGCCACAATGATTTACCTGGTCATGTCTAAAATCAAATAATGTCACAATGAGTAACTGTTACAGCAAGCAAATGCTTAAGTCACTGTCAGCAGATGCAACGGTATAGGGCAGTGGTTCTCAAACTTTTTGGCCTGTGGACAACCTGGCCCAATGCAAACCTTTCTATGGACCACCAGTTGCTAATGGAAACTCGCTGTTAATTACATATTTATGTCTGAGCCATTTTGCTAGTGCTGCAGCTAGGGAGAATGGTTTAATTTAACCAGTAAGAAAGGAAATATTAAATTATTAAACAGATTAAGTGCTTTAACTTTCTCACGATAGTTTATTAAACTTCATTTTAAACGAAGTAAAATATTAATTTATATCCAAAACAAAAGGTTTCAATGTTTTCTTTATTTATGGCACGGGCGTGGAACCTTTTTTGGAACAGGGACCACTGACCCAGAGAAAAATCAGTTGGGGACCACACAAATGAGAAGAAAAAAACCCCTCCAAAAAACCCCAACCTTCACCGATGTGGTCCCCAACTGAGATAACTCAGTCCTCTGGTGCACCAGTCCCATAGGGTGAAGGGAAGGCACAGGGAGGACTGATGTTCAGGGCTTCCCATGGACCAGATTTACTCCTCTGGGGCAAGTGGATTTTGTGGACCCCTTGTAGGCTCTGGGGTAGGGACAAAAATGAGGGGTTAAAGCATGTGGGACAGGGCTGCCAGTGAGTGGGATATGTATGGAGGTGCAGGATCTGGGTGGAGGTGGGGTACAGGAGGGAGTGAATGATCTGGCCAGGAAGTGGGGTATACGAGGGGGTGAGGGTGCTAGGTCTGGTCAGGAAGTGGGATACAGGAGCAGGCTGGAGTAGGGGTTCTCACCAGAGGAAGGGGCAAGAACAAGGGAAGTTGCTCCTGCACCCTCCTCCTGCCACACACTGCAAGGATGGGTTCAGGAATAGGGTGGAGGATGGGGTGTCTGGCCAGGTGGGAGGGAGCAGGAGCTGGCTGAGGGTAGGATGTCTGGCCATTGCGGGAGGGTGCAGGAGTGGGTTATGGAGTGCAGTGCAAATACCAGTTGCCCTGAATTGTGACAACTAGAACCGAAAGATCTTCCTGAAGTAAATGGGTGTTCTCTGCAGTGGAGTTGGCGGTGAGCAGAGCTGGCAGGAGAAGAAAGAGGAGCCACAGGGATATAAAATATTTGGAATCTCTGCATTTTCTCCAGTTTTCCATATGAGATAGAACACAGTGATTATTTTTAATCCTTTTATAAGTGGAAATCTTACTGGTGAGACTGACGCTTTTATGAGAACATGGCCAGGACATGGAAGCTTCAGGCAAGAAAAATTAACTAATTTGTTGCACAGACGTGGCCTGCTTTTAAGAACTAACCTGGACAGAAGCCAGCCATTAAAGTTCAGCAGTATCTTTAAAAGTGTCTACCAGAGGTTTTCAGAGTGGTGTTGCTTTAGTAAAACATTTATCAGAATTTCCATATAATCCCTGTTTAATTCAACTGTAAAAATTTGCTCAGGGCTGAGACTTGTTATTTAAATTCCTAGCTTGAAGTAATTTTTTACTTTATACATTTTAAAAATAAATTTGGCAGTGTTTCAGTTAGAGAAGAACAAAATGGTCTCTTAGATTAGAAGTTTACCCATTACAGAAGTTAGGAAGAGATGGAGGGATTTGCACATTTGAAGTCTGAAAAAAATCCCATTTCCCCCTTTTCTCCCACCCCTGACTGACGTGTGCATGAGGACTCAATCAGAATACTATATAGTCTACAATTATGTGCAGAAATATGGAATGAGTAAGAACATTTACTAAGCAGTCCCTGTTAGGGATGTAAACAGGGAATGGGTTAGCCTGTTACCCAGTAAGCCTCACCCTTATAGGATGATCCTTACCAGTAACCTGTTAAGTTGTTCCCAGTCTGGCCAGAGCAGCCACCTGCTTATGATGCGGTGCAGTGAACCCTGCCTGGCAGCCTCTCAGGACTGGGAGTTACCAGCTGACTCTCATGGTTAACCATGTAACTGATAAGAATTTTGATTGGTCACAGAGTTAATATTTTTTGACATTTTTTACATCCCTAGTCCCTGTGAAATTTTAGAGCATTTTCAAGAAATCTCGGCCTTGATTTTTATCTTCAAGGCCCTTTTCTGTTTGAACTTGGGATACTGAAAAGATCACCTAAAATCTACATGAGGACCATAGTCTGCAACTCTACTCCTCTGGGACAGCGGAGATTTCTGGAGCTAAGGTAAAGCTCATTTGTGCAAGTCACAAAGCTTTCTCAGTGGTGGTCCAAAATTGTGACATGAACTGCCCAGGGAATAAAAAGCATTATACATGTCTATATTTCATTCTAACCTGGCCTTCACAAATAAACAACACATGGCATGTCATACAGTAATTTCAAAAATATTTTTTTTCAATCCATAAATAATAGCTGTAGCACAATAACATTAATGGACTAGAACTGAATCTCTTCATCCCTGACTGGAAAAACAATACTTTCATCCACTGTTCTTAGCACTCTTCTCTGATCGATGGGTGAGAGAGGGGGTATTGCTCACCTAGCTCCTTGATCATAGTTACAGAATGAACTGCACTGCTGTCCTACATCTTAGGGAAGACCCCTCTCTTGTCATTGGTTGGGGTGGGGGAAAGAGGGAGACAAGCCTCAAGCTTTTGTCTCTCTCAAGGCAGAACCAGTTATGCCTAACTTAGGTTCAGTGCCAGTAGCTCTGCCCTCTGGGGCTCGTGACCAAGTGGCATATAGACAAGCTTTCTGATTTTTGGTTTTCATAGATACACCAGAAAGAAACATATCACCATTGCAGGTGTAACGACTTGCCCACATAGAAAAGTAAGGAGGACTACAGGGGTGCAATTTCTAAAGTACACTCATGTGTTGCACATTAATTGGTCCATGTAGACCCTGTCAGTGAGCACGGAAGGTTCCCTAGTGCACTTTACCTTAGTGCGCTGTTTGAAACAATATTACATTAAAGCACACCAGGGAACATTACAAAGAGACCACTCATTACAGTACCTACTACTGTACTGACTAATACATATATATTATTGCTCATTACAGTATATACAAAGAGCAAGCCCTAGCCCCCCATTATGGAGATCTACATATAACTCAAAAATTGCTAAAAAATAAAACTTGAAAAATGAAATAGTCAGTCCAAGAAGCTGTCTATACACGGAGTGACCACATAGCCTTTTCAAACAGTTCTGTTCATTCTCAACAGCAAGAATGCCGCCTAGCACAAAGGAACAAAGATTTTAAAACAAAGAATGCTCTACATACAGGCTCCACCTCTGAGAGCTTACCATCCCCCAGTTTAGAGCCAGATAGTCTCAGCTTCCTCAGACTCCTTCCCCCAGAGCCTCTTACTCTATAAGCCTATCCTGTTGAACAGCTCCTGACAACTGCCCTCCTCCTTTGCCTACAAGAAACCTTTTAACTGTTTACTGTCATTTTGTTTGCGGACTCTAGTCCCTGTCAGTATAAACCTGTTCACTTTTCTAGAGCCATAGTAGATGACGATCTCTGAGGCATTTTCCTGGGAAGTATCTTATTTTGATCATTGTATTTTCTTGTAGTCACAGTAATAAGTCACTAGGACAAGAGGGTATTCTCTCAAAGAGTTCTGAAAGAAATCAAGTATGAAACTACAGAGCTATTAAATTTACCATATAACCTCTTGCTGAAACAAGCTTTTTTTTAACCAGATGACTAGAAGCTAGCTAATGTGATACTGATTTAAAAAGGGTTTCTCAGATAATCTTACCATTGCAGGCTGATGAGGCTAAAATCAACACCAGGCAAGTGGTAGAAATTAACATAAAATATAGATTTATCTGACAAACACAATTTGTTAGGGGAAAGTTAACACAGCTTTTGTAAAGAGAATTTGTGCCTCACTAATCTATTAGAATTCTTTGAGGATGTAAAAAAATGGTGATCCAGTTGGTATGGTATACTCAGAGTTCCAGAAAGCCTCTGAAAAGGTCACTCACCAAAAGCTCTTAAGCAAACTACATACAGGACTATGTAGCACTTTAAAGACTAACAAGATGGTTTATTAGGTGATTAGCTTTCGTGGGCCAGACCCACTTCCTCAGATCAAATAGTGGAAGAAAATTGTCACAACCATATATACCAAAGGATACAATTAAAAAAACATGAACACATATGAAAAGCATTCATGGGATAACAGGGAAGGTTCTCTCACAGACATGTAGCTGGTTAAAATACAGGAAACAAAGGATAGAAGTAAATGATCAGTTTTCACAATGGAGACAAATAAACAGTGGTGTCTAGCCAGGAGCTGTACTGGGACCTCTGCAGTACTACATATTCATTATTTTGTTGTAAAAGGGAGAGAATAATGAAATGGTGAAGTTTGCAGATGATAGAAAATTATTCAAGATAGTTAAAGCCAAAGCTGACTGCAAAGAACTGGGTCACTGGGTAATAAAATGGCAGATGAAATGTAACACCGATAAGAGCAAAGAAAAAATAATCCCAATTATGGATCTACAATGATGGGTTCTAAATTAGCAGTTTGCACTCAAGAAAGATCTTGAAGCTCTGACATAGTTGTCTGGAAACGTCAGCTTAATGAGCAGCAGCAACCAAAAAGGGTAACAGAATATTAGGAACTATTATAAATGTGATACAAAAATAGGACAGAATCATAATGTCATTATACAGATGCCTGATGGGCCCACACCTTGAATACTGTATCCAGTTTAGTCACCACTTCTCAAAAAAGATATAATAAAACTGGAGAAGGTTGAGAGAAACAACAAAGATGATCCCGGATATGAAAAGGCTCCCATATGAGAGGCTAAAAAGATTAGGGCTGTTCTGCTTAGAAAAGAGATGATTAAGGTGAGATATGATAGAGGTCTATAATATCATGCATGGTATGGAGAGAGTGAACATAGCAAAGTGTTATTTGCTCTTTCCTACAACACAAAAACCAGGGGTCACCCAATAAAATTAACAGGCAGCATGTTTAAACCTGAACAAGAGGCAGTACAGTTTCACACAATGCATAGTTAACATGGGAAACTTATTGCCATTGGATGTTTTGATGGCCATAAGTACACCTGGATTCAAAGAAATAACTAGATAAGTTCCTGGAGGATAGGTGCATTAATGGCTATTAGCCAAAATAGTCAGGGATACAATCCCATACCTGTGGCAACTCTAAACATTTGACTGACAGAAGTTGGGCAGGGAAGATAAAGGTGGATCCATGGGCACTGACTCCGTGGTTGCTCTGGGGCTGGAGCACACATGGGGGAAAATAGTGGGTGCTGAGCACCTACCGGCAGCCCCCCATCACTTCCCCCTACTCCTCCAGTGCCTCTTGCCCACCAGTGGGCCCTGCTGATTAATGCCTCTGCCTCCTTCTCAGCACTTCCTGCCCACCACTATCATGTTTTGCAACATGCAGGAGACTCTGGTGGGTCGAGGCAGGAGCAGGGCACACTGGGGGAGGGAAGAAGGGAGCGGAACACGGAGCCAGGAGGCAAGACAGAGGCAGAGTGGGAGCAAGAAGAGATGGGTGGGAGGGGTGCAGTAGGGGAGTGGCCTGGAGCAAGCCAACGGTTGAGCATTTCCCAGCACATTGGGAAATGTCACCGGTGTGGGGATCTCTAAAAAATTGCCCTTTTCTCTACATTCCCCTTGAAATTCTGGTACCGGGCACTGCTGAAGACAGAATACTGAGTTAAAAGACCATACCTCTGACCCCGTTTGGCAGTTATGTTCTTATTGTTTAATTTTCTGCTTGTTTTTCCTAATAGCCTCTTTTGACATAATTCCCTATATTCAGGAAAATTACTTTTCACCTACTGGACAATGGTATAAAATATGCAGCAGACATAAATTAATACAGAACAGGTGTATGTCCTCCTCCCTACTTTCTCAATCGATTTATCTTAATTTCTCCATTGGATTATATTGATTGCTTTAGAATTTAAGACTGACAAGATCTAAAGAGAATTTAAAATAAAAAATGTAAGGTTGCAGGAAGGGATAATTTTGTTTGAGTTACCATCTGACTTTTGCCAACCACTCAACATTCACACTTATAACATCTGGAAAGTGGTTTACGCAGAAAAAGATCAGAAATTGGATATCACAATGGATGGACATATGCTCAGCCAGTAGTAAATTTAAGATAACTTTTTGACTTTCTTCTGTAGAAATTGCCATACTGGAGATTTTATTAAAACAGATTACCAAAAAAAAAAAAAAAAAAAAGTGTGAAGAGAGAATGGAAAATTGCATCGAAATCCCCTTGGAAATCAGATTGCCCCTTTTCACATATGCACACTTTTTTTCCTCTTTCAGTCTGTGCAAATGGATTTTAATTTTACTTTAGTGACTGCCCATCATCGTTCTTAAAATATTCTAGGAGCATCATGAGGCAACACAACTCAAAATGACAGTCCTAGATATGGTAGAGTTGCCAAGTGCCCAGTTTTCAACTGTAAAGTTTGGCTGAAAAGGGGCCTGGCAATGACCAGTCACATGTACAGACTGGACACCAAAAGTTTGGTTACCGTAGGAAAATGGAAAGGCACTGGGTCATTAAGCCCCATCAACCACTGCTTAGCTGGGCCACCTCCTATCTGCAAGCTTCAGCAGCTCCTGTCCCAGTCCTGGAGCAGAGGGAACCCAGCTAGGAGGAGAGGAGGGAGGTAGAAACAATTCAGTGAACAAGAGGGGAAAGGATGAGAGAGGAAACTTAAGGATTGGGGCCCCGAGGAAGAGGCAGAGCAGGGGCAGGACCTCAGGCTTCCAGTTACCAGCAGTTAGAAAGGTGGCAACCCTAGACACGTGGGTACAAAGTGCTGAAACTGCCAGAATCCTAGACATATGGTACAGACCCATAAATAAATCCTGGGATTTATTCAGGATGTAAGGCTCATACTCACAAAGGGCCAGAGACACCATGGTCCAGCATACAACGCACAGGCACATAATTCCAGACATGCCTATATTCATATGTCCACAGAGCTAAAATGTGTAATAAATCCTCAACAGCAGCTGTGCCCATTCACCATACCAACAGCATTTGTGTGTTTTTCCACTGCCCAGGAATCTCATTGAGAACCCTTCCGATTGATTTCTATTTTTCCTCCAGTATTATAATTTCTGTCAATCTGCTACTTCACCATGGAACCTAGTTGTAAAATGATCAAAATATAAAGGGACAAACTTGCCAGGGTTATTTTGACTAGTTTCTATTTTCTTTGTCTATGTCAGTGTGATAGGCATTTCTCCCCCAGGCTTTAGTGGATTATCTACTTGGGGACACACCATTAGTTGTCTCCTTCTACAGTTCCCCACAGCTGAGAGCTTACATTACAACTATTTCCAGCAAACTAAAAGACTGGTATGAGACTGTGAAGGAATGTGAAGGACTGGCTGGAGCCTACAACTGGGCCACGTGGAGTGGAATCAAGCAGGCTTTGTCCCACACTAGGGTTGAACAATTTAAACAGGAGTAGGAAGCTGCAGAACATTGGAAAGGGGAATAGAATCCAGGTAGGCAACAGTGGATGGTGATTTCTCTCTCAGGAGACGATCCTCTGGAGTTTACCTAACCTTGCTCAGTGACGTGGCTTTGTGGATTTTAAGTTTGGGATCTCTGAGCCAATGTCCTAATGAACTGTTTATCGTAATCCTTCCTGTTCTGAAACCTTGCTAACCTATTAACAGGGGACATGGTATTTGGTTAGTATGTGGCATCTCCTTGCCTCAACTGGGGGAAATTAAGACAAGGATACCCCATTTCTGGTGATTCCTCAAGCACTCTCCTCTGAAAAAGCCCTGAAGATCAATACATTCAGGTAGGCATGGACCCAGAGAAGTGAATTCCAGAACTGAGCATCTTTCATGGAAAATATTCTTGCTTCAGCTTCCATATAATACATGCAGGGACCACCAATCAATTAATGCATCTCAGATTATTTCAAATGCCAGGGTAAGATATGAGGAAAGAAGGGATTTCTAAACTACCTAGGACCCACACTGTTACAGACATTATATCATAGATCCAAATCAAGACCTTGAATGGTACCCAAGGCAATGCACAGAAAACAGGGATAACTTGGTCTAGTAAAGTAATTAGCAAGTGGCAGTCTGTGCTCTTCAAGTATCACCCCAATATAAATGTAAGCAGGGTCAGGATAAGCTCTACCCTGACATCTGGTGGTGAATTGTGGCGAGTGGTGCAAAAAGACTTCAGGGGCTGATCTCATTTGCATAGGCACACCAGTTTGTGGGCATGAGTGGTGGGCACACGCAGCCAGCAGAGTGGCTGGTGGGGATGACCGGAAGGCAGCCAGTGGGAGCACCAGCAGGAAGCTAGTGGAGTAGCTGCAGGAACTGGCGGCCAGGGGCGTGGACCGAGATGGCTGGTGGAACAGGGCAGATCATGGGATGGCTGGAGTGGCTCATGGGACAGCAGGTGGAATGTGGTGGAGTGACTCGCGTTGACAGCGGCAGCAGAACCCTACAGAGAGGCGGAGCCATCGGCGGACCACGTATGGTGTATCAACCCCCACCTCCTCCATTCTACTCAGGTTGGGATGGTAAAACCCTGCTGGTGAACTTTTGAACCCTGGGGCGGCACTGATCCGGGGCAGAGACTTTTGGGGTGTTGGACTTTGGGTGATATTTTGGGTTGCTGGACTCAAGAGACTCTTGGGCTGTGTCTACACTGGTGTGTTCTCATGCAAAAACTCTTTCGCGGAAGAGTTCTTCTGCAAAAACTCTTCCAGAAGAGAGCGTCTACACTGGCATGTGCTTTTGCGCAAGAGCATCCATGCCAGTGTAGATGCTCTCCTGTGCAAGAAAGCTCTGATGGCCATTTTAACCATTGGGCTTTCTTGCGCAAGCAATTCATGTCGCCTGTCTACACTGGCCTCTTCCGGAAGAGTTCTTGCGCAAGAGGGCTTATTCCTGAGTGGGAGCGTCAGAGTTCTGGTGCAAGAAGCCCTCATTTTATACATTAGAATGTCAGTTTACTTGCACAAGAACATGCGGCCAGTGTAGACAGGAAGCAAGTTTTTGCACAAGAGCGGCCGCTTTTGCGCGAGATTGCGCCAGTGTAGACATAGCCTTGGGGTGTTGGACTTTTGGGGACTTTGGGTGATACTTGGCTGCGGGGTGGGTCTTTGCTCATGTTTGGTCTATGAATCCAAGTTGTGGTGTTTTCCGAATTTAATGCTGATGTCAGTTACCTCATGTTATTAAAGATTTGCTGCTATACCGAGACTCTGTGCTTGCGATAGGGGAAGAATTGCCTCTTTAAGGTGCTCAGGGGTGTGTGTAAGATTTCCCAGGTCACTGGGTGGGGGCTCGAGACGATGTTGTATTACATTGTTGGGAGGAGACCCCTATACACTGAACCCGGCCCCTGCTGCTATTAACTCGGCCTGGAAGAAGGGTTACATAAAGTGCACTGCAGAAAGCCATTCTGGAAGTGATAAAGCTATGGATAAATGTTATGCAGTCTCGGGGGGCTGTGGTTATTTTAAAAGGTAGGGAACATCCCACCCACCCCCAGAAATCAAAGAAAATGGGTAATATTTCAAAATTCTGAACACTTTAAAAGGTTTATTTTACTTAAATTAGTAAATATTTTACTTGGACTTATACAGGAAATTAAATTTTATGAAAAATTACTGTGCCAAATCTGGGAAGTAAATTAAATCATTAAAAGTTCGAAAGTCTTGTTTTATATTAAAATCTCAATGCAACCTTAACTACAAATGCACTACCAAAGCCTATAAAATGCCTAATGTTACCAAAGATTGGCCAAGGTTTTCCAAAATGAGAGCCTGAAGTAAGACTCCTAAATTGTTTTTGCCTTAAAGTTGCTAGGCACTAAAAGCACTTTTGAATATCAGGCCACTTATGTCTAAATATAGACTTAGCCATTAAGTAAATAATCACCACAAGCCTCCCCCCTACTATGAATGTAAGTATTAATATGATCTGAGGTAGTAATATTATCTTAAGCACCTATAAGTTTTGTTTTGAAGTGCCAATACCCCCAGGTGTGTTTTGACACTTACTCCATTACTCTGCAAAGTGTTATGAGATCCTTGGATGAAAAGAACTGAAGTTCTGTTTCCAGGATTTTTTTTCAGAATTCTGGAAATATTTAATAAATACGGGGGCTAATGGGAAGGTGGGAAAACCCTGCAAAATCAGTTCTTCCTATGTAGAATTTACAGCACACTCTCTCAAAAGGAAATAAACAATTCCATTTATATACACTGTCAATGAGAATTCTTTCCCCTCTACCTATGCTTTCTTTTATTTTTGTTTTTCTCTGGCACTCTGCCTTTCATGGTAAAGAAGGCAGATCTACTATAAGATATGCACTTTTAAAGAAAATAACAGACAGCACCTCACTTCCAGCTTATTGACTATTTTACTTCATCAGTTTCTGTACAAATGTGTGTTTCTTATATAACGATCTTAAACTTTTTTTTAAGATAACATGTTCTGAAAAAAGAAAGGAAAGTATATAAGTCAAGTCTGGGGCCACCAAAATGGGCTGGAATAATTAGGCAATCTTCCAGCAAAGGCACAGCAAAAGGAAGGCACTAGGTTTTGTTGCATAGTTCATCTGTGCAAAACTTTTTCATGTACCATGACATCTGGTTTACAGTCTTGGTGCACAATTTAGTGACTAATGAAGATTGTTTATTTAACAGAGTTAATGGGACAACCCAAAATGTTCAAGTGACTGCAAAGATTTAAAAAGCCACCTCTGCACTGAAACTAGAGGGGCTGCTCCTTACTACAAAAAACCATGACTGGTTTGAAAAGGTCCAGTTAAGCAGGTCACAGGACGCTCGGCTTTCAGTGCAGAATGAAATTGGAGCTGAACTTCTGCAATACAAAACTCCAGTGCACTTGTAGCTCTAACGCTGACTAGAAAACTTAGTCACTGGAGAAGCAGGAATTAAAATATGGGGGAGGGAGAGAAGACAATAAAACCTTCTCTCTCTACTTATTTTCATTTGCATATTGACATTAAAGCCTACTGAGTGGTTTTTATTTACTGTCAGACAAAACTTTGACTTCAAGATTTCCCTCTGAAGCTTTAACTTGACTCACTGAAAATAAATGACTAATTCTGCATAAACAAAAAGAGCCTCTGATTTTTTCCAACTTATTTTTTTAAAATGACAATGGAGTAGCAGAGAGGAGAGCAGTGCTGGTAGATCAAGTGGAGCACATGAAACTAAAAGCTTTCATGCAGGAGTATTGCGTAAGAAGAAGGAGAAGTGGGAAAACAGGTTGAACTCTTAAGTACATGAAAACTGCCCTCTGCCAAAAGAAAAGCAAAGAAATTACATAGCACTTAAATGCTGGTATAAATCAAAGGAAAACCCACTGACCTCAATGGAATTACAGTGAGTAAAAGTGTTGTAAGGGGGAGCAGCATAACTGTGCAAAACAGTTTTCTGCAACAATACACAGAGGCTGAAACTGCCCTACACTTCAGTTCTAATATTTACACAGATACCAACACAAAAACCCCTCTCCCGGGTGCACATTGTGGGTTGGACAGCAGGAATTCCATTCCACTTGAGATAAAAGATCTCATTTCTTGTTGGCCAGGTGTTTCTGGTAGAGAAGAGCTTTAAGCTGCAGCTGTATTGCAACAAATCAAAGTGACATTCATCCTATTCATCATACTGATCTCCCCCTGTCACCAAATTCTCCTCCTCTTCCTGATGAAGGCAAGAGATCTTTCAGCAGCAGGCCTCGGACATGCTGTAATTTGTCCTATTTTATCTTTCCTGTCTTCTTTTGGACTGTTCTCTGCTTATCTACACTGACAATAAGGTCACAGAGGGCATGTTTACACAGCAGGGCTAAACTCAAAATCAGCTACACAACTTAAGCTACGCTAATTGCATGGCTTAAGTCGAAATAGCTTATTTCGACTTTTGACACTGTCTACACAGCAATTATTTCAGGATAGAGCACTCTTCCCCCTGTTTCCTTTACTCCTCATATAATGAGGGTTACAGGAGTCAGAGTAAGAAATGCTCCCGAGCAACATTATTTCGACATTACGTCAAAATAACTGCTTGTGTGTACACGCGGACTATGTTATTTCAGAATAATGCCAGTTATTCCGAAATAACTTGGCTGTGTAGACATAGCCAGAGTTGCCATTCCTCTGAAGGGATGGAAAGTAGGACAGAGAAGCCATGTTGACTTCATACATAACCATATAAAGGCAAACATATACAAACATATTGCCTACAGAGGTTGGTGGGAAGTGAGAGAGATGAAATTGGGAAAAAGACATCATACAACTGTTCTTCCATTCATTTGTACTGTGGTGTAATGGCAATAAATATAATGATCTACTAATATGTTGTTTCCTGTTCTGTACTGGATTACTATAAGACATGGTAAAGATGAGGAAAATCTCCATCAGCCCTCTCTATGATACCATATGGCTGCACTGTGATAACACTGCTCTACAGCCAAAATGCTTCTGAAATAAATGTAGTCAAACTTTACTAATTCTGGGTCACTGAGAACGAAAATGATGCTTAAAATTGTTGATTGGCTCAAGTTTTCAAGATATGCTATTGGGTCAGTATATACGACCCTTGACTTGGGAATGGCGGAGGATAAGTGAGTTATAAAGGGAAGGGATCTCAATTTAAACCAGAAATGACTAAAATACACCTTTGACTGGATCTATGAATAAATCTATGACTGGGTTTGGACAGTACTTGCTTTTTAGGCAAAACAATGAATGATGAGTGGAGACTGTTCATTGATTCATCAAAGACGAGTCTTAAAGCTGTTTTGCTGCATAATGGCAATGTTTTTGCCATCAATTCCAGTTGGTCATGCAGTCCATATGAAGGAAACCTATGACAACATGAAACAACTTTTGAGGTGCATAAACTATGACCAACATCAGTGGCAGCTTTGTGGCGATTTGAAGGTTGTTGCTCTCTTGCTTGGTCTGCAGACTGGATACACAAAGTACTGCTGTTTTCTCTGTGAATGGGATAGTCGTGCAAGAGATTCCCACTACAGCAAGATAGATTGGCCACTCCGACAGTCATTGGAGCTTGGGAGGAAAAGTGTTCAGCATCCACCACTTGTTGAATCAAGGAAGATTTTGTTACCACCCTTACACATCAAGCTGGGTCTGATGAAGAAGTTTGTCAAGGCCATGGACAAAACACAAGCAGCTTTCAAGTACCTCCGTGGAAAATTTCCAAGGTTAAGTGAAGCTAAGATGAAGGTGGCTTTGTTGGTCCTCAGATTCGTGAACTTCTTCGAGATGATGCATTTGACCATGCACTGCATGGCAAAGAAAAGACGGCATGGAAAGCCTTCCAGTTAGTGGCAATAAATTTTCTCGGAAACAACAAGGCAGACAACTACAGGTTGTTGGTGGAAAACCTCCTCAAGGCATACAAAAGCCTTGGTTGCAACATGTCACTAAAGATACATTTTTTGCATTCTCATCTAGATTTTTTTCCACCGAACTGAGGAGCAGTGAGCGACGAGCACAGTGAGGGATTTCACCAGGACATTGCAACAATGGAGAAACGCTATCAGGGCAAATGGAGCCCATCAATGCTTGCAGACTGTTGCTGGACAGTGACAAGAGATGCTCCATTTAATGAATACAAGAGACAAGCCAAGAAGCACCGAGTAGACACTGAATAGGACTAAACTATGTACATAATCGTTTTTTGCCTTTTGTTTCATAATAAATTTTATTTATATAACCCTTTTGCTGATTTTTAAAGTCTTACATAAACAGGACAGGTGAAATATTATCATGTAAAGCAACCGTAAACACATGAAAAGACCTAGGTTTACAATTTATGATTAAAATTCTACTATCTACACAATATACATAGACGTAAAATGTAAAAACTTAAAAATCTTGGAAACAGTAGCCAATCAGTTGTTTTAGTTGTCATATTTGAATTCAGCACATCAAAATACATAATAAATAGCACATTTTATCTCTGAAGCAGACGACTTCTAAAAAATTGTAGACCAGTGTAATTAAAAAGTCTCCCACCACTGACAATCTCCAGCCTATGGCTACCTCTGCGATACCTAATATTTCCTAAGATCTCTAAACAGTGGATGATCAAAAACCAGTGTTAAACAGAACTGGGAAGGACAAGGTTCATTAAGCAGCTGTAGAGCTGTGCTGCCACGCAGCTTAGAAGGAAATTTGGTCAGGATCTCCAATCTGAGAAACACTGGTCTCCTCCATAAAATCTCCCCCTGTTCACTGCACTCACCAACCCCCTTCTTGCATGGGGGAGGCAACCTGGGTCTCATCTTGGCCATCGGGGAGGTCTGGGCTGCAGCAGCGCCAGCCTGGGTCCCTTCTCCCTTCCCACTAACTGTGCCAGCCTAGGCCCTTTCTCCCTCCCCACTGTTCCCCCACCACACACACACCGCACAAGCCCGAGCACTTTCTCCTCCCTCCTCCCTCCCCTGGCTGCATCTGTCTGGGTCCTCTATCCCTTTCAGGCTCTACCTGCCCAGGCTCTTTCTCCTTCTCTGGCCACGCCAGCCTGGGCCCATTCTCCATCCCTGCCCACAGCCTTTCTCTCTTCCCCACCTCTGACCATGACCTAACCCTAACCCCCTCCTGGCTGTGGTGTGCCCAGCTTTCTCCCTCAGCCACCGGGGTGGATGGGGGGAAGAGGGGCTGCTCCTAGGCCTCGTTGGCCCTGTGTTCCCTCTTTGCCTGCTGGGGCCAAGCACCAGGGAAAGGGGAGGGAGAGAGGGAGGAGGCAGGTGGGATGCAGAGTGACGTGGTGATGTCACTCTGTTGAGCCACAGGAAAAGCTTTTATATATATAGAGAGAGAGAGAGACAGACAGAGACCGACCAGATTTCATGGGAGGACTCCAGATTTTACAGTCCAAGATGTGTTTTGCATGGCTGTGGATTTGGTAGGTCCCTAACCATTTCATTTCATGACTGGTATATGTATGTAAATAAAGCAAGAAACACTTACAACCAGAATTTACACTACTGATTTCTTCTCACTTTTGTAAAGAAAAAGTGGCCATGAGACAGGAAGGTGCCATAAAAGTGCAAAGTATCATTACCACTAACGGTTCTGCCAGCTGTGCAAACATAGGGACCATCTGCCACTGTTATAATATAGCACATGGGAGATCTGGGGCAGAAACAGGCTCAAAAACATGATCTTCTTAAGTAGATAAGGCTGGCTTGGGTCCTAGCCTCACTGACAATAGATCTGTGGATTAGGACACATGTTCCTATGTCTTTCCCAACAGAGCACCTGCACTTAGGGTCTTTATGGCTATGCCTCTAATGCTCTCTGACACTGCATGCAATACACACATCTCAGGGGATGACAACACTCCGACATAGGTTTATAGTAGATGTTGTGCTTCTCCAAAATTTCCACCATAAAGGAGACTATGTTTACAACAGGAACAAAACAATAGCAATAGTATTTTTGTGGCCTAATAGTATCTGATTTAAACATCTTGCATTGCTTTGTTTCTGCTTTGCTAACACTGCATTGCAATGTATGTCATGTCAAACTGTATCACATTAAAGTATGCCATGCTCCTACAGTACATAATACAGTGTCACAGTTACTATGACAAATATACATTATTTCAGACTGACTACTCACTATCAATGCATATGTGAGAGATCAAAATCTTAGCTTGAGCAGAATGAATGCAGCTCAGTAACATGCAGAAAACAGAAGCTTTGGTAGTTTCTATTACTTATAGCTAGGTTATTATTCTGTGTCAGTAATTTTGTCTTGCAGGTTACTGCAAGCACTGACTATTTTTGTGAGCAGACTAACCACTTGTGCAATACACTGAAAAATGTGCACTGTAAGAAAACAGAGAATACTAAGACAGAATTGATCTATAAATCTCAAAAGACTAAATCATAGTTTCATATTGTGAATGCTTAGCACTTTTATGGTGTCTTGCATTTCCAGCGCACTGTATAAACAGTAATCCTCAAGAACAATTTATTTTTGAAAAAAAAAGTGACATCTCAGTGACATCGTGTCCCATTATTAAACTGAGGATGCTGCAAAGCATGTGTTTAAGTATATATTCATCCATAAAACTGTACAATTATGGAATAAAGTCCATTTAAATATAAACTGCTTATATAAATATCAGGCACTCACTCCAAATTTTTCTCTGGTGAACCACATGTTGAATCCCCTCATAAAATGTATTATTTACGTAAATAATCCAATTCAGTACCTATCTAAGGGTATGTCTACACTGCCACCCTACTTCGAACTAGGGTGGCTAATGTAGGCATTCGAACTTGCAAATGAAGCCCGGGATCTAAATATCCCAGACTTCATTTGCATGTTCCCGGGTGGGCGCCATTTTTAAATGCCTGTAGTTCAAACTACCTGCCCGCGGCTACACGTGACACGGACTAGGTAATTCAAATTAAAAATCCTAATTTGAACTACCGTTAAACCTCCTTGCAGGCATTTAAAAATGGCGCCTGCCCGGGAACATGCAAATGAAGCCTGGGATATTTAGATCCCGGGCTTCATTTGCAAGTTCGAATGCCTACATCAGCCACCCTAGTTCGAACTTGGGTGGCAGTGTAGACCTATCCTAAGGCTATGTCTAGACTGGCCTCAAATTCCGGAAAAGGGATGCAAAGCAGGTAAGTCAGCATAGGGAAATACGCGGGGGATTTAAATATCCCCCGCGGATTTAAATAAACATGTCCACCGCTTTTTTTCCGGCTTGGGGAAAAGCCGGAAAAAAAGCGTCTAGACTGGCGCGATCCTCCGGAATAAAGCCCTTTTCCGGAGGATCTCTTATTGAAGTTTCAAGTAGGAATAAGAGATCCTCCGGAAAAGGGCTTTATTCCGGAGGATCGCGCCAGTCTAGATGCTTTTTTTCCGGCTTTTCCCCAAGCCGGAAAAAAAGCGGCGGACATGTTTATTTAAATCCGCAGGGGATATTTAAATCCCCCGCGGATTTCCCTATGCTGACTTACCTGCTTTGCATCCCTTTTCTGGAATTTGGGGCCAGTCTAGACGTAGCCTAATTGTGCCATGTTATTTTCCTGTATAAGCTGTGACACAAATATATAGGCAAAATACACAGCATTGATGGAATATGAAAATGCAGCATTTACTTTTTTCACACATCACATGGATTGCTAATTTATCAATGTTACTGTGACAATGGTACGAAAAATCAACTTTGTAGAACTCATCATTACGAGAAATCACATACCAAGAAATTAGTAGGATTCAAAGAAAGGATCAGACCTATGAAAGGTAATAAGATCACTCACAGTTCCATTAAACAGGATAAAAACTATAAGGGCTATAAAGCAACATACTTTAAAACATATACCAAAGATTAATTGATGGAGGTTATAAACATTTTCGTACAAACTATTTCTTAAATATTTGTTATGGGCTTTCATGCAACCTCCTCTGAAGTGTTTTACACTGGCCACTCTCAAATACAGAATATTGGTCCAGATTGACCACTAGTTTAGATGCAGCATGGCAATTCCTCTATCCTAAAAAAGCAACTATCAATGTTCTTTGAACATTCATTGGGAAACCAAGAATTAATCGAAATCAAGTGCAATAGACTAACTACTTTGATGATTTTTAAAACACATCTACAATAATATTGATAGTTTTAATAGTTTCACTGAATTTTTAATTTGCAATGTTTGTATAAAATGTGACACAGAGGTACACTATACCACAGTGGTTTAACTTTTTTTATCTTTGCTTCTTAAAAATTCAGTACTCATGTTACACAATGGTTTTTATATAGGAATTAAGTGCTAGTTAGCATTAAGGATGTTAAAATGCATTTAATTAAGCAATCATGTTACCTCTGAAAATTTCAGCAGTTTCACGCAGGACAGCAGGTTCCACGTACTTACTGGCTCCTGCCTGCCCTCCAGTCCCCCACTGCTGCCTCTGATACCGAGGCAGCAGCATGGGGTAGGGGGTGTGGAGAAGACAGTTCCCGGGGAGCCGGCTTTTAAGCCTGCCCCACATGACTATTGGGAACCTGTGTGTAACCGTGAAGGTTAACCCATGAGCACAGGCTCATGGGTTAACCATGTACATGGTTACACTTTCATAGCCTTATTCAGCATATTCTATACTGTTGAGCTACATGTATGCTTTATTAATAACAATTAAAATGTATGCCTCTTGGTACCTTTTCAAGCATGAAACTGCCTTATTCAGATGAAGGCATACTTGAATAAGTGCAGAATACTCTGACTGCTCAAAAGCTATGCAGACAAGATTGCATCATATATACACGAGAGAAGAGGAACATTATTTTGTATGCTCATACACTGCAAGATTTCCATTAAACTGTGTTCTTTCTCTCTCTCCCCACAGCACACAAATAAAAGCACACACATGCTGTCTACATTTCTCAAACTATATATAAACTTTTCCCACCTGCAATATAAAATTATAAGTGATAGCCACTGGAGACTAACTATTGAGAATTTCTTCATATGCATTGAAAATAACAATGCACAGTTTCATGGCTAAATACTAAAGCTGTAATTAAAGTATAGGGTTCTGCTGATATTTATAACTTGCTCCAGCTTCTAATATTTCAGCACAGCACCATCTTTTAAAAGATGGGCTGGTATTCAACTGTAAAACATGTATAATTCTAAACATACAAAGGCTGCCTGACAATACCCACACAAGCATTAAACCAAAGGAGAGCTGTTCTTTCTGGAAAGAATTACAGATGCTATTCACCAGGATGAAACACGTTTCCTGGAGTTGGGGGAGACGGCAGACCTGCCTCATACTTAAAAGGCAAAAACCTAATAGAAACCAGACAAAACAGGTTTCAGATCAAAGGCCACCTTTCTCTTACTACTATTGCAAGATCTTGTACTTTGTACTGTAAGAAAAGGGTGTCTGGGTTCTAGTAAGTCTTGTAACATGAGCTAGCACCTTTCCCATAGGGCAGTGTTTTCATGTGAAATATTTCATTGTCATAAGCAGCATACAATTACAGTTAGAAAACCTGTAAGCTTGAAAGCTCAGGGAAAGCTTAAAGAAAGCCAATGGAAAAGAATTAGGCCACCAGGGGAAAAAAATCCCAGATAATGAAAATTAGAGGAGATAATGACAAAAAGGAGAAGAAGAAAGAGATGTTATTTTTAACTACTTTGGATTTTTTTCTCTAATAAGTCCCCAACCATCCTTATTTCAGCAAGAGAGATGTGATGTGTTATGAATGTAACTGCAGCCTCTTTCACATACCTAAGTTTCTAGAAGACACACATTTGATTTTGTGCCTGCTAAGCAGGCAAAAGCCATGATGTTTTGTGAGGGAGGGACCAAAGATTTAATCATGCAATTAAGCAGGAATGGAAAAAAGAGCTCACTTGCACTAATTCCCAGGCACAATATCCTTAATGCTTGATCCAGAATCATTCCTCTCATCTTTATTATTGTCTCCTCTTATTCTGATACCAGTATACTAGTCTGATGCCAACGTAGTCCCTTTGGCAAGTGGCAAACGGCATTACAGCCTTGTAAACCAGCTTGCTACTTGAGAAGAAATCAGTAATGTAAATTCTGGTTTTAAGTGTTTCTTGCTTTATTTACATACATACACCAGTCCTGAAATGAAATGGTTTGGGACCTACAAATCCACAGCCATGCAAAACACATCTTGGACTGTAAAATCTGGTGTCCTCCCATGAAATCTGGTCAGTCTCAGTCTCTATCTATCTATAAGTTTTTCCTGCGGGACAACAGAGCAACATCACCACGTCACTCTGTGTCCTACCTGCCTCCTCCCTCCCTCCCCTTTCCCTAGTGCTTGGCCCCAGCAGGCAAGGGGAGAACACAGGGCCAACGAGGCCTTGGAGCAGCCCCTCTTTCCCCTCAGTGGCAGAGGGAGAGAGCTGGGCCCACCGCAGACGGGGGGAGAAGGGGGGGGTGTTAGGGTTAAGTCATGGTCAGGGGCAGGAGATGAGAGAAAGGCTTCAGTCAGGGATGGAGAATTGGCCCAGGTTGGCATGGCCAGAAAGGGAGAAGGAGTCTGGGCTGGTAGAGCCTGAGAGGGATTAAGGGCCCAGACAGGTGCAGCTAGGGGAAGAGGGGGAGGAGAAAGTGCTTGAGCTTGTGCAGTGGGAGGGGGAGGGAGAAAGGGCCCAGGCTGCTCTGAAGGCAACGCTGCTGCAGAAGTATGGGTAACAGTATGCAACCCCCATACAATAATCTTGTGACCACTCCACAGCTCCTTTTCGGGCCAGGACTCCTACAATTACAGCACTCTGAAATTTCACATTTAAATATCTTAAATTAAATTTACCATTTAAAAAACCCTTTGACTGTGAAATTGACCAAAATGAACCATGAATTTGATAGGGTCCTATAAATGATCAATCAGCAAGCCAGGCTATCCCTCCCAGAAATTTCAGACCAACACCAATACCCTGTGTCCAGGAGAGCTACTCTGCCATAAAAAATTGACTTTAACAAGATCCTCTTTCCACAAATTTCCTAGCTACAAAAAGCTCGTGTTATGTAACCCAAAACTAAGAGCCACTGAGACTGTCTAACAGTCAAAACTTGCTCAGAGTCTAAAAAATATAATTTGAGATGGTAACAGGCAACTTCACCTGGTGAGATCTGCCATTACATTATTATTTGTACCATGTGTGGCATTGACCACTGCTTCTCAAGGACCATTATGGAAGGAATAGGTCTAAAAAAAAGTCTCTTGAAAGAAGAGCATGGTGGCCTTCTCTGTCCACACCAGTTTCTTTACACTTCATCACACATGGGTGGAAGATTTTTGATTGACAGACTTACCAGGCTATTACCATAATGTTCAATGCTTCTATGAGTAACCTCTTGCAAAAAGTAGTTTAAGTTCTTCCTATGTTGACAACCCTGTTTAATCTTTTCACAGCTTGACATGAAAATGATGGCACTTGCTATGGTTCAATGATTTCACTAGTTTCTCTATTTGGGAGTTAGCATTGACACCCTATTGCTCTTCAGGGGAATTTTTTCCAGGTCAATTCCCAAGTAACACTTTACCACCAGCAGCATATTTTTCTTTCACTGGTCTTTGATTATTACAACAGAACTTGTAAGGCCTATAGAAGGGGGACTCACTGTGGAGGATGTGGCCACCAATGTTTATTTTAAAAGTATGCTTGCATGAGAGTTGATTTTTCATCCAGGCTAGAACCCACGAGAATGGCAAAGGACTATTGCAAAGAAAAACCAATAAAGAAACTGAAACATAACTAAAAAAAAAAAAAAAAGCAGGTGTCTTGGTTGTTGAGAGGGTTAAGAATAGGACAATGGGAAACACAATGCCATGCTAGAGAAGCAACCACAAAGGAGAAAGCACACAGAGCTAAATTCTATTCTCAATCCCATCCATCTGTGTTGACTTTCAGGGGTTTGTATAGTTGTAACAGCAACCATAATTAGGTCCACTGAGATGCAATAGGAATGAGGCAATCTAGTTTATCTAATTAATTTATCTTGGTTCTGTTATTTCCACTCCAGCTCATCAGCTCATGAAGTGGATTTTACTTCTAAAAGTTCATGATACATTATATTTTTGTTTGTCACTAAGGTGCCATACAACTACTTTTTGTTTTTAAAGTTACTGACTAACACTGCTACCCCTCTGATACTAGTTAATTTTTGGAGAGGTACGTACTCAGAAAACCTATATAGGACCCAGATGTAAACTTTGGTTTGAACCCAAAACCAATACTCCTCCTTCAAGTGAACATTTCACAAAATCTGCACAAGCAGAATGGAATTTGTATCTAAGTAAAGAGGAATCTGATTAAATACTTTAAGTGCAATTTTCTACTGGTTACAACTTGGAAAGTAATTTAGACCTGTGCAAAGTGAGTGAAAATGCCACTGTTGTGGCTTTGTTGAATTTTACATCCACTCAATCATATTGCACAGGTGTAAATGACTTCACAGAGCACAAGACAGTAGAGCATCAGATCTCTTATTTTACATTTTGCTCCTCTGTAAATAGCATTTCTGAAGTGCCTCTTTTGTCTTCTTCAGAAATCCTTCAATTTACGTATATCCCTGCACCTGCACATAAGATACACTTTCTCACCCATTTATTTAAATGAATCCTATTTTAGAGGAGCAGATTTGGAAGATGAAAGTACCACCAGTACTTTGCATGCTCTGGATTGTAAAGACATAAGACTATTGTATGTCACACATTCATCCTTCTGCACTGAAGCTCTTTCAGCTTTAATCCTAATGCATTATCTGCCCTTTTTGCTTTGCTTTACTATATTTGGTTTTTGTGCAAGCGTATTTTTTAACTTTCAGTCAGGGCAACACAGAAGCAAATCAAAATGTGCTGCTTAAATTCTAACTTAATGCCAGCTGACTTCATGTGGGCTGGCTAGTAGCCAGCCTCCTAATGGATTTTTCTGTGGTTTGCATGAACAGAGGTCACAGGCTGTACAACCCAGCAACATATTTCCATAAATGCTTGATAATTTAAGTCCAAAGTAAATGAACAACCATTTCTCCTTAACTGTTTCCTCAAGATAATTAAGATGATCTGCCTGACTATGCTTTCCATTCCGAGTTTTCATCTGGAATGGGTCAGGGTCTGGGATGTAAAAACGTGTTTAACTGGTTAAACATATTGTTTAACCAGTTAACTGATTAAAGGGGAGGGCAGGTGGGATGGGGAGGGGAGCTTGACTGGGGCAGCCCACACCCACCTGCTGCCGGACTGGAGCAACCAGCTCCTCTCCCCTGTAGGTGGAGGCTGCTCCAAACCATCCAGAGTAGCCCCTGTCCACAGTATACTTGCCGTGGGGCTGGAGCGGTTCCCTGCCTCTGGCAGAAGGGGAGCTGCTCCAGTCACAACTAGTTAACCAGTTAAACGTTCACATCCCTAGTCAGTGATAGGAAATCCTCAGTGGAGGGCACCAGCTTGTTGCATTCCCTTTCTGGTTATTTGGCGTACACCACAATTCCTGTATTCCTAACTTCAGATCCATGAAAAAGACTTCTGTCACCTAATCTTTATTGATTTCTGCCTTCCTTTCTACCATTTATAAAAAGCTCTGTATCTTGTTGTCTGCAGGAATGGCTGATTTTGGGGGGGGGGGGGGGGCGGGAGAACCCGTTGACTTTAGTTTATATATAACTATTGTTTGAGTTTGTACCAGCAATCCTGGTCCTATAGATGGATGTCACAAAAATTGGTACATATAAATTCCATCCCATAGATGGACCCCAGCCACAGCAAAAAGTGTTATGAAAGTGAAGAATGAGATATCATCTACGTTTTAAATCCCAATGTAGGAAGATTCATGGTTCTCTCTTTTAAAAGGGGTACAAGCCTAATTGGATAACTTAAAACTTCCTACTCTGGAAAGGGCATTGGCGTATGAAGAGATTCTTTCTGTGTATGAGAAAACTGTACAATGAAGAAAAAGCAGGCAACTTGTCTGTCTTTGTAAGCAACTATTCTTCCCACAAAACGCTATTTGTTTCTCAGATAAATACAAAAAGCCAAATTCTGCCTGAAATGCACAAGTGCAAGTCCCATCACATTTTTTGTTGTTTGTTATTTGAAATGAGTGGAATGGCTGAGGTAAGAGAGATAAGAATTAGACTCTGAAAAACATTTAACCCATTCTTCCACACAAGCAGAGAGTGATCATTCTCCGGGAGGTTATTACGGTATCTCATACCTTCTAGGTATTGTATACTTGGAGGCATTTTGTACATTCCTTGAATTCATAACATGTATTGGGCAATTTTCCAGGACAGGATTAACCTTTGTAATGTACAAGCCACGCTAAGTTTCTAGTTTTTTGTTCTTCTACAGCATGGAGTGGAGTTCTCTCCTACTCATATTTAATCATCTTAATTCTGAGTGCTACTTTCCCATGCCTGACCCCAACTAAAAATGAGCCCTGAGAAATTCCCATCTTCTCAGTTCTAGAGACTGCTGCTTTTTTGGTTGTCAGGTTTCACCACTACAAATCTGGTGACTGCAAACCTCAGATTCTGACCAGGGAAACTAATTAGTAATGTCATTTGAGTCTGATGGCAACATCATTTCTTGCAAGGAGGACTTTGTAAACTGAGCAAATACTGTTTCTTTTCCATCAGACGTCACTTGGACTAGTGGGTGGATGAAGTGAGAGAGAAGATCTCTGTTTGCTCATTATACAAAAAGCCCAAGTGTATCATTTCTATGAAGTGCCTGAATTTCATCAGCCTAAGCAATGGAAGAATCCAACAACATAAGGCCAAAGCATTCGATCAGTCACCACATTCTGTTTTCCTACTGAGTCTTTTCTTGTCTTGAATGGGGGAAAATGTTTAACCTTGATGACTCTGCACTCCCCCCCTTTTTTGCAATGAAATCACCCAAATATATAAACGATTGTTCCAAAACTTAGTCTTGCTGTAGCAATAGATGTGTCTGCTAATGTATATGACCGTCAGCCAAAATAAATTAACCTCCAATAGAAGTCATTTTCATTAAATTAATTATTCTTGTGTCAGCAAAAAGAGACAGGTGCACTGTCACTTTTTATTCACCCAGACTTGGCAGAGCATTTTGACAAAAGCTGGGAGGGCTCACCTGTACTGAGAATGACCCAGCTTGTAACAGTGTTCTCTCTTATTCATAGCATCCAATTTACAGCACACAAAACAATTAAACACAATTAAAGGGTTCTTCAGGTTTATGTACTAGGCAGGCCACCTCTAGGAATCTTCTTACTTCACTAGGCAATACATCAAAGCATATTAATAGAACTTCTACAAGTTGAACCTCTCTAGTTCGGCACCCTCAGGACCTGATTAGTTCTGAATGAGAGAATTTTCTGGACCACAGGAGGTCAATATTGCCTAGCAGCATTACCAACCTCTCCACTGCTTACTGGGCTGTTAGAGGATATTTAGGGGTAAATTAGAGCTAAACAACAGCACACAATACTGAGAGTTAGGACTGGTGGTTGTAAAACTTTATGGGACCCTGGGAAACTTGGCCACACCCATGAAAAGGAAACACAACATTTATCTAACTAAAATCATTCTGGCTGACAGATGTTTCCAGACCAGAAAGTTCTGGATTAGAGAGAGTCAATCTGGCATGTGGGGTGGGTGGGTCTGCACAGCTACATATAGTTCCTGGCTGGAGTACTGTGGATTTACAACTTAAGCTGCCGTACAGTAAGTCTACATGACGTCAAACTCTTAATAAAGAATCTGAGAAACTGAAGGAGATAATTAAACTATGACAATAAGTACAAAACTAAGTTGCCTACATAAACTTCTAAGGAGCATATTAGCACAGTCCTCTAAAAGCAGTGTTGTCAAAACTATAAATCAGTGGATCATCTGTCATAGATAGTAACAAACATTGAGTGTTAATATGCTCAAATAGAGAAAGAAGCTTTGCCTGTATCCCAGGGGTGTAAAAATGTCATGTCTTTATTTATGGAGACCTGTCTTAACTCAGCCTGACCGCAAACCATGCATTGCCATTGTTAAAAGGGACCTATCAAACATGCCTCCTCCCACCTCAGAATATACATGTTGTTTTTTTCAGCTACCAACGTACGATTTGAAAATTGAACAGAAACCTAGGAGAAACTTTGTGATTCCAGACACGCTCTCTAGAACACTTCATAGAAGTGCAACAGAGCAAATTCCAGTGTTAGATTTTGCAAGTCAATCTAATTTTTAAAAGTCAGTCCTGCCTGTAGCCTCCAGTTCTATATACTTTACTATCTTATCCTTCTTACTATATTTTAGTAATGCCAGTAATGCAAGGCCTGCAGCACTTATCCTGTATGAGTTGGCTTTAGCAGTAGTGTAGTGTGATAAGTAAGGGTTAATATCTTTTAGAAATTAAACTAAATATCCTTAATATCTCTTCAGAAATTGTGAAATGCTTTGTTGCGAAATCTTCGGTTGGATCAGTACACAGATAGGCTAAGATATGTGACTCAGTGCTTCACGAGACTTAAAATAAATCCAAAAATGTAGGATCCAGACCAACTGACATCCTGATCAAGGAAACAGAAGGCCTTGCACTTACCCCTTCTTCCCACGCCAGGGAATGAGTCCAAGAGAGGCATTGGATGATCTTATTCATGCATATTCAAAAGATTTCCCAATATCACCATCCAATCAACTACATGTACCCACAAAAATCTCAGGGTGCGGAAATATGTTTATGGCTATTAAAAGGTGTTAATGATACCGAGACCCATAAAAAGCAATGGCAGTAGGTGAGATATAGGAGAACTCTTCTTCCTCATCCAGCATCTCTTTCCTTCATATCCAAGCTCTTTGCTTCACTTTACTTATTTTTTCTAAGTCTCTGCTTCTAAGTTTTCCATACTTCACCTTTCACCAAAGTCCCACGAGCAGAGGGAGGCTGGTCCTTTCATGCTCAGTCTTCTGGGGAAAGGCTATGTAAGATTGGTATTATATTAGGTAATGGACTCTTTATACTTTAGATAAGAACAATTATAAAACAAAACTTTGTTAATGCTACCCTCAGGGGTGACCGAATCACTCTGTGTGATCAGTGCTGTATGCTTTGTTTTGTTTGCCATCTTAACATCAGTCATAATAAAAATGGTTTTAATTTGGTACTATCCTCATTGTGAGTGTGGCTGCTGTTGTGGTCCCCCAGAAACCCCTCCAGTCAGAGAGCTTTATAGCCCTCAACCTTTGTGACTTGGGGAAGGAGGACAAAAACCTAGAACCTTCTAGCCAGATTAGTGAGCCATACCCACATAAATTATATTATACTTCACCCCCAAGCTACATACCTCAGATGAAATGTGGATTGTGATCATCAGGGATATTGGTCAGGATGAAACCCTTCACCAAGTAATTATGGCTATTAGCAGAGTGGCTAGGTCAGCATTTTCTCAGCCCTTATTATCAATTTACTGGGAAGCCTTCAGTATTCAATAAGATCTTGTTTAAAGGCATCACATTGTAGATTCCTCTTAAGGCGTTACAGAAAAATATGACTAATTGAACACTGTCTATTAGCATTTGTAACCATGTTATTATTAATGATCTTTTCCAAGTATAGTTATTAAGTTTCAGCTGGGAAGGAAAGCTGTGGTATTCGGGACTATGCCTTTAAGGGCTGAGCTTCCCATACAAGAATCTGGGTGAGTGCTGCGGCATTTCACATTGTTGTGATGCAGAGTTGGCACTGGTTACAGAATAAAGCAAAGCTCTTGCAAGCACCTTGAACTCCACAGTAGGGAAGTAAACAACTAGTCAACTAGTCGCTTCCCCGTCCCTTGCTGCCTCTGTCTCTGCGGGGACAACAGGGAGATGGCAGCAGAGCAAAGGTGCAGGGGGAAATGGCACAAGCGGGGACTGAAGCAGTCCCTGCTCACACCGGTGTGACTGCTGTGCCTCTGACTTTTAAAAGGCAGTGGGAACTTGGGGCCATATTTAGCTTTATCTGGTGGCTCCACAACCATAAGGAGATGTAAGAATGACAGGTCAAGATTAGGGATGTTAGATATCGGGTAACTGAATAGTCGTGTAACCGCATGAACAACTGAGAAAACAGTCTTTTTGCTCTTTCTTTGTGCAGCACACCTAGCACAAATGGGTCCCAGTGCATAACCAGGGCTTCTGGGGACAACAATAGCACAAATAATAAAATAAACAACAATAGTGATGTTTTTTACCCTTAAGGTTACCAATATGTTCTTTCAATCTTAACTCTGTTTTAACCTAGTTTTTTGTCTGGAAATACATAGATTTGTGGTGTTATCATAATGGTATATTGAAGGTGACAGCTACAGATTAGTGGTGGAGGAGTTTGGCCACACAGCAAGTTATATATGGGTAGGAAACAATCATAATGCTCTAGACAAGGCTTTGTTGCTGAATAGATTCATCTCTTTCTGCACAGCAGTACAATTTTTTTTTAACATCACAAGATCTGAGAGAGAATTGGAGCATATACTACTCAATTTTGCAAAACTGTTGAATTGTGCACTTGAGATGGTAAAAATGGTCAGCATGATAAACAGACTGTTTTTGTTCCAGGAAAATATTTTGTGTTGATGTTCTTTGTCATGCAATGCATATAAATAGCGGCCCTGGGGCAGGATCCCTTTGCAATCAAGCTGTCAAGTTTAACGCAGATATACTATAGAAATATCTTTAATAAATAAATTAAGGATTGTGGCTACTTGCAAAATAGGATACTTGCTTTTTCACGGGCAGCTCAGGCATTTTTTTTTATCTGTGCAATAGCAGGTTGCTATCAGACATTTAGAGGGTGATTTTCATCACCTGCAGGATAAACAAACTCAAGTTTCTCAACCCCTCAATCTCCTTCCCATCTATGTTTTCACATGTCAGCACACTAGTGAGGACATATGCCCTGTCAATTTGCTGTGTTCAAACAGATCTTGGTATACAACTTCAGGTTTACTTCATATTGCTGCCTATTTTATAATTTGGAGATTTTAAAAAGCTTTGGGGGAAATGAAAATCCAACTTAGCATAACATTACAAAAATATTATTTCCCTACATGTTAGCTTTTGCACCTTCTTAGTATATTTGTATCACAAAGGATAAACAATAGGATTTAAAAAGAAGTACTATTAATTATTTGATGTGCATTATTCGGTTCTGCTTAAACTGATGTGAATTATTGGGACACAACAAAAGTGTTAGAAAAATATTTTTTCTTTGTTCTAACGTTTGGGCTACAAATATACAGTGAGATGCTATCTGTCTGGGTAAACAATAGAAAAAACGAAGATATAATCAATAGTTAAATTTTGTAATAACAATAAAGTCACAATAGTGGGTATTTTCTTCTCATCACTTCTGCAGTTGGGAAAACTAGTGACAGTAATTAGAAGGAAGTTTGGTTTGCAGAGCAAGGGATGAAGGGACTAATGTCAGAGCATCTGTCTTTTTCAAAGATACAAGGAAAGCAGAGCAGATGCTCAGCTAGGCTACTTCGTCCAGTTGGCTTTGTGGACAGGACTGGTATAGCTGTGACAGAGCTTTCAGTCATTTGGATGTTGTTATGGGAACTGCAGAATTAGAGCCAAATTGGAGGCTGGTGATAAAAGAGAAGAGAAAAATATGCTGTTTCTTTGCAAACGTGTTTTGGTTGCTCACCATATGCTTTAAACAAACAAAAACAAAAAAAAAATCAACAGGTAGCAGAAATTTTAGGAGCA
Organism: Pelodiscus sinensis; assembly: GCF_049634645.1. NCBI lineage: Eukaryota > Metazoa > Chordata > Testudines > Trionychidae > Pelodiscus > Pelodiscus sinensis. Next base: position 29,576,755 of record NC_134726.1, read on the forward strand.
TTTAGTCATTGTCAAGGATTATGAGACAGGTGTTATATTTGATAAGATAGTTTAAAGAAAGAATAATGTAACATGTTATTTTCTGTTCTATATGATCTTGTGGAAACACCCCATAATTCTGGGTCTGTGCAGAAATTCAACACTGGTCAAATACTCCACTTTTGTCACTCAAGATAATGCAGCATTTGTCCAAACCTTATAATTTATTATACCTTAACAACCCTTGCCCACCTTTAATAATTTACTTAGAGCAGTCCTACTGATTTTAGTGGAATGGGTCATGGAGTAAGGCACTACTCATCTTGCGTAAGAGTGTATCACAATCAAGTTCTTGGGACGATGGAAGAGAGGAAGGAGAATAAAAGAGAAAATCTAAACACCTTACTTCAAGGATGTGCTTAACCTCTTGGCCATAGGCCCCATCAAAAACCACCAGCAAATCTTATTCTAGAAAGAGAACTGCAATCTCTACAATGCAAATGAATGCCCTACAAAAAGCTAAGTACAGAAAGCTAGTAACCAGAAGACAAAGGCAATACACTGTTTAACTTAAACAATTCTCTAATATTATCACCAACATACCATGGTTCATGCTTTATAAATAGCAACTGCTCCAGAACTGAAGAATTATTTACCTAATCATATTCATCCACTCCTGAGTAAAGTTTTCAGCTGAAATTTTTTTATAGCATAGCATGATTTTAAATGCAAGTAACAATGAGGTTAGCACAGTTGAATGCCAATACATAACAGCCTTTTAATAGAGACATTTGTAATGAAATAAAAAATGTAACTGAAGAACACCCCCCACTACAACTTGCATAAGAGTTGAGACTCTTAATGATGTTAAATTCTGCACTAAGATACAACTAGAAAGTACGTGATCAGAAAACAGCAGTGGAATTCGTCTTTATGGAGCATAGTGAATGAATGCTTACATAGCTGCCTCTCTAGTTATTTCCTGCTTGTGTTTGGATATTTATTACAATTTCTTCTCTTTCATTGCACTTTTTTTCCCCATGGGATGAAAGCTGACATTCTAGATTTCTGGGGATATGTGTTCGAGCTTTACACACTTTTGTATTTGATTAATGCAAAACGTACAAAAACATATCTGATAATTAACATTTTTTGTCATTAGAGGCACCTTAGAAAGACACTTTGCAAACCTCCAATTTAATCTATAGACAGCACATTAAGTAATTTTAAAATAAGTTGGAAAAAACCCTTCAACATTTAATTACAGAGTTTAAATTACATAACTTACTCATGCCAATGTTAAAAAAAATTACTCTCAGCCATCCTCCAGGAGAAATTACTGACCCATTCTTGAAAAGTAAATCCAAGAAATACAATTTGTCTTCAGACTTTTGATAAGATTTCAATAATTTAAAACTTTGCTGGTCCCCAGTAAGGCTCCAAGACAGTTTTGATCCATTGATGAGTTCTTTCTAATACGTTCCCTAAGGTACAGTTCCCCTAAATCTATTAGACATTTACAGCCTTTCAGAATGTGCTGCCCAAGATGCTCTATCACACTGTATTAACTTGACAAGTAATGTAGTGCTATCTTTTATTTTCATAGAAAGAACTACGTTTGACCTTGAAACTACTAACAGTAGTTTACTATAACATCCCTTAAAGGGTCTTTGTGATGTATTGCCACTAGATAACATACTGGACTTCCAAGGCTTGCATATAGCCTTAGATTTCTCACACTGGACTAGACCATTAGTCCATCAAAATTCAATATTCTGCTCCTGACCAATACCCAGTGCTTCAGAGAAAGTAAAAATACCCCCCCCCCCCACGATACATCTAGCTAGTTATGCAACACAACTGAGGGAGGGGAAAAAAATCCCTGCCCATCTGTCTTTTGTTTCTATGATTTCTACATAGTGCCTAATATTGCAGACCCTTTAAATCACCACTGGAGCCCTTTATGGCGCAGTCTAGGCAGTGCTGAGGACTGGCTGGCCCTAGTTCTGCCCCTTTCACTCGACGCACAGAGGGCATAGTGAAGTCTGTCACTAGCTCTGCATATATGATTACAAATATTAGTGGTCATCAATTGTTCTTCCATTATTCTTCCTCAGCAATTTTCAAAAGAGCACTTACATATAACTGCACTCGTGTAAACAGCTGAAATACATTAGACATAGTTGTAAACCAACCTTTCCAATGGCCTTTATAAGTTTATACCTCGCAGAAAACTTCCAGGAATAAGTTATTTGTACATAAATCTTCACCCAAATGAACGCTTCATTCCAAATAATTTAATTATACTTAGCTGTGTAGAAAGACAGTCAACTGAATGGACCAGGAAAGCTACGCCCTCATCATTCTTTTTCAGAACCGCTCAAGTGCTTGTCAGCCAACCTGTGGTACCATGACACCAAAATGAAAATAAGATTAAAAGAATCCATCTCCTACACCTCTTAACTGTGCTGCACTGAACAAAGATTTCAATGTAGATACAAGAAAATCTAAAAAGGGAAGCATTTAAAAAGGTTTTGTTATGAAAATGCAGTCTCTGCAGTGTTGAGTAGCATTATAAGATTTATCAGTTGGTTGGTTTTTCTGGGGGTTTATAGTCAGTTATATTCTAGTAATTTTCCAAGTATATTTCTAATTCCTTGTTGCTAAGATAAATATCCATAAGTAACTTTAAAACTCCACAACTCGTCATAGAGATCATCCAATGTATGTACATAAAGAACAATGTCTCCTGAAACAGCACCAAATTCTGCTCTAAATGACATTGGTTTAAAACCTTGAGTGACTCAGCAGAAATTAAATTTTTTATGCTTAACTTTAATCTCATGCGTAGTTCCACTGGACTAAAAGGGATTCCTTGGGAGCTGAAAGTTAAGCATGTGTGTTAAGAGCAGAGCTCTACTCTACTTTGTTTCAGAATTACTCAGGAGTGGCCTAACTGCTCCAAGTATGTATAGGAGTTCACTGAAAATTCTTACTATTCACATGCAAGTTTCTGAGACTTCAAACATCCATAACAGGAGTCAGACTGCATCAAGATACTCAAATGTTTAAAGCTATTTGGTTGGGGGGGAAAAAGAGACTCATTTTGTAAAAATTGAATTATGAGTGCATGAAACAACTCTCCAAACATATGGTTTTGAGTTTTGCCAGCATTCAAGGCCAATTTATTTTTTATTAATCTATGCTTGTAAGATGTCTGAGCCACTCTGTAAATCCTCTCCTTTTGAGAGACTATAAAGGGAGAATCTCTGGAAACAAAAGCAGGATAGTGTCCTTGATTAGAGGATGCCACATTAGGAATTGCACTGAAAAGCTGATTTTGTCAAATGTCAGAACTAAAACTGCCAAATATTTGTTTACATTTTTAAGTGCTACTTACATTGGATTTTTCTTTACAAATAGAAATGTAAATTTTTGTCTTCACCAATTTACTTCTAACCATGGCTACCAACCTGTTTTTTCTCCTCTGTACATTTCCATTGACACTTTGGAATTAATGTGTCTTTCTTTGTTTACTTCTTTGCTTGTTACCCATCTTCATTGCTTTCTCAGCCCAAATGCAATAGGTGCTGACTGCTGTCTATTCCCATTAACTTCTGTAGGAGTTGAGGGTACTCAGTATCTCTCAGTACTGAGTGAAATTCTAGCCCCACCAATGTCAATGGCAAATCTACAATGAATAGGGTCAGGGTTTTACCACCTAATTGCTCCTATACCAAATTAAGTTAATGGCAAAATGTCCATAAAACTTGATTGGTGTGGAATCATGTTCCTAGAGTTTGAAGAGGGAGCATAACATTTTTTATGTAGGCCCAACATTAAAACAATGGATTCTGAAAAATCTTCTTCAGTAGCAAAGAACAGATTTTGTTTATAAAAATTCTATAAATTAAAAGTTTAAACAGAAAAAGCAAATGAGACATTTCCCAACTCCCAAAACACATACTCTGCATGCTTAAAGTAATCACACTGGTAAGTGCACATCGAGACTGGATTTAGCAAGCAGCATAAATAGCATCTTGAAGAAGGGGAGTGTATCTTTCCTATTTCATATCTTTTAGGTCACTGTTTGTTTATTGCTGGGAAGAACAGAAAGAGAAAAAGATGTCAGTGATAAAAACAGACCTGCTTATTATAGGAAGAAAAATAGAAAAACTAAAGTAGTTAAATAATAGGATCTATACTGGGGTAGGCTAGATATGGCCTCCAGGATTGATCCGACTTGCCAGGCTTTTTAATGTAGCCCGCCCCACAGAGACCCTCAGTCACAGAGGCAGCTCCACACCACTCAAACCATCTGGCTGCTCGATGTGGCTCTCTGCACACTGGGGAGGAAGGGAGGCTCCCCTTCCCAGCACTTCACCTCTAGCCTCCACCCCCAGCATAATCTCTCAGACACTATTGTCTGGAAACCAGCCAAAGGGAGCTGAGAGATTGTGTTGGGGCAGGGACAGCATGCAAAATCTCCCACTCACATGCAGTGCAGAAAGCCACATGGAAAACAAGCCACTTTGAGAGGCCTAGGGCTGCTGGAAGGCAGGGAGCTGGGCTGCGGGCTGGCAGCAACCTAGGTAACTACCTCCTGGCCAAAGCCTGCCTCTGCCACCCCATACCCTCTCACACCTGGTCACCATCCCCTCCTGCCCCAGGTCACAGCCCATTCACCCCAACTCCTTCTCAAACCCACGGCCCCTCTTATACCTCAATCCCTTACCACAAACTTCCCTCTGCATCCAACCTCCATCCCAAACCCCACACTTCTTCTGTTAATATCATGGAAGAGTGTAGTCCTTGACAATCCCCTCTGTTAACTTATCAACCTCAGTCTTGAAGCCAGTTACATTTTTAATTGAATTGTAAATCTAGAAGGGACAATTATAATAATCGAATCCTGTAGTTTTCAAGCTGGGTCCACAGACACCTGGGTCTACACTGGCATGAATTTCCGGAAATGCTTAAAATGGAATACTATTCTGTTTTCAGTTTTTCCGGAAAAGGAGCGTCTACATTGGCAGGCTGCTTTTCTGGAAAAGCCCTTTTTCCGGAAAAGCGTCCGTGGCCAATGTAGACACACTTTTCTGGAAAAGAGCCCCGATCGCCATTTTCGCGATCGGGGCTTTTTTCCGGAAAAGACTACTGGGCTGTCTACACTGGCCCTTTTCTGGAACAGTGTTCCGGAATAAGGACTTATGCCCGAGCGGGAGCAGAATAGTTTTTCCAGAATAGCGGCTGATTTTGTACAGTAGAGCATCGTTGCTTTTCCGGAAATTCAAGGGCCAGTGTAGACAGCTCGCAGCTTATTCCGGAAAAGCGGCTGATTTTCCGGAATAAGTGGCCCAGTGTAGACACAGCCCTGGTGATACACAGATCTGTTAGGCATACATCACCTCATCTAGATATTTGCCTAATTTTACAACAGGCTACATGAAAAGCACTAGAGAAATCAGAACAAACTAAAATTTCATACAACTTGGCTGTGTCTAGACTGGCCAGTTTTTCCGGAAAATCAGCTGCTTTTCTGGAAAAACTTGCCAGCTGTCTACACTGGCTGCTTGAATTTCCGCAAAAGCACTGACTTCCTACTGTAAGAAATCAGTGCTTTTTGCGGAAATACTATGCTGCTCCCGTTCGGGCAAAAGTCCCTTTTGCGCAAAACTTTTGCACAAAAGGGCCAGTGTAGACAGCTCAGATTTGGCGAAAATGGCGATTGAGGCTTTTTGCGCAAAAGCATGTCTAGATTGGCACGGACACTTTTCCGCAAAAAGTGCTTTTACGGAAAAGCGTCCGTGCCAATCAAGACACTCTTTTCCGAAAATGCTTTTAACGGAAAACTTTTCCGTTAAAGCATTTCCGGAAAATCATGCCAGTCTAGGCATAGCCCTTGTGTATATACTGACATTTAAGTAGAATACTTATATTCTAATTGATTTATTTTATATTCATGATAAAAGTGAGAAGTAAGCAATTTTTCAGAAACAGTGTGCCGTGATACTTTTGTATTTTCATGTCTGATTTTGTAAGCAAGTAGTTTTTAAGTGAGGTGTAACTTGAGCAGGGGTGGGCAATAATTTTTGATGGGGGGTGCCACTCCAAAAATTTGGAAATGTTGGGTGAAGGAGGTGGTTGTGATCTGGGGCAGGAGATTAAGGTGCAGGCTTTGGGAGAGGGTATGGATGCAGGAGGGAGGGCAGAGGGTTAGGAAGAACAAGGAGCTGCGGTGTCCACGGCAGGCTCTGGTTGGGAGACTTACCTGGATGACTCCCAGTTAGCAGTCCAGCAGGTTTCTCAGGCAGGCTCCAGTGGCCATCTGGGTCTGGGAATAGCTGTGAGCCTGAGGGGAGGGGAAGAAGGGTACTTCACTCGCTGCCTGGAAATCAGCCAATGCGATTGTGCTGGGGATAGGGACAGTATGCAAAGCCTTTCCTCCCATCCCCAGGCCTGCAGCTGTTCAAGGACAAATAGGGCCTCACAGCTGCTTTTCTCAGTTGTGTGAGGGGACGGGGCAGGCAAGCAGTGTGTCTGAGGCTTGCGTTCACAGGACAGATCTGGCGGCTTGCCCGTGGGCCATATTTTGCCCAGCACTGCTCTTGAGGGTACACAAGACAACTCAGATTCCTGAAAGGAGTCTAGTAATCTGGAAAGGTAGAGAGTCACTGGTCTAAGTCATCTGCAAAAAGTAGCTGTTACCACAGAAAAGAGGTTTTCAACATGTGGTCTGCAGACTTTAGAGGACTGCAGACTGGCTGCGTCTAGACTGGCAAGATTTTGCGCAAAAACGCTCACTTTTGCGCAAAATCTTGCCGCCTGTCTACACTGGCTGCGAGTATTTGCACAAGAACACTGACTTAGTACTGTACAAAATCAGTGATTCTTGTGCAAATATTTCGATGCTCCCGCTCAGGGATAAGCCCTCTTGCGCAAGTATTCTTGCGCAAGAGGGCCAGTGTAGACAGACAAGTTAATTTCTTGCGCAAGAAAGCCCAATGGCTAAAATGGCCATCGGAGCTTTCTTACTCAAGAGAGTCTCTACACTAGCATTGATGCTTTTGCGCAAAAGCAAATCTTTTGCGCAGAGGCAAATGCCAGTATAGACGCTCTCTTGTGCAAACACTTTTAACGGAAAAACTTTTCCATTAAAAGTATTTGCACAAAATCATGCCAGTCTAGACGCAGCCACTACATTTAAGATTTCCAAAGAGGTACACATCTCTATTTTAAATATTTTATGGGTCTACAAATGGAAAAAGAAGTTCAAATCAACATCAGCAGTGATGTGTAATTTGTTTGTACCTGTATATATAGTGGTGTCTTGGGGGGGAAGGATACACTCTGGCTATGTCAACACTCACGGCTTCTTGCGCAAGAAATATGTGCAAATGAGGCTAAGCATGGAATATCACCAAGCCTCATTTGCATACCTAATGAGCCACCATTTTTGCAAAAGAGGCTTTTGCACCAGAAGGAGCAGTCTACACTGCCCCTTCTTGAGCAAGAAAAACCCTCTTGCGCAATACATTTATTCCTGAAAATAATCAGCATAGTGGCATTGTGCAAAAGGGTTTTTCTTGCGCAAGAAGGGGCAGTGAAGACAGCTCCTTCTGGCACAAGAGCCTCTTTTGCAAAAATGGCGGTTCATTAGGTACGCAAATAAGGCTCGTCGATATTCCACGTTTAGCCTCATTTGCATATTTCTCACACAAGAAGCCGCGAGTGTAGACATAGCCTCTTTGTGCAGCCGTGGGGCAGTGGGAGTTTACCATCAGTTGAGCTGAGGCCATAGTTGTAAGCACATGCGTGTAGTGATTTGGCAGAGTCTACTGACAACTATTACTGTACTTCGCTTAACAATAAATCTGGCTGGGCACCTTTAATCCTCATCTAATTTGTAGTCTTTGCGGGCTCTCTTAGGCTACGTCTACACTGGCATGATTTTGCGCAAGAACTCTTCCAGAAGAGAGCGTCTACACTGGCATATGCCTTTGTGAAAGAGATGTGCTTTTGCACAAGAGCATCCATGCCAGTGTAGACACTCTCTTGCGCAAGAAAGCTCTGATGGCCATTTTAACCATAGGGCTTTCTTGCACAAGAAATTCATGTTGATGGTCTACACTGGCTTCTTGCGCAAGAACAGTTGCACAAAATGGCTTATTCTTGAGCGGGAGCATCATAGTTCTTGCGCAAGAAGCACTGATTTCATACATTAGAACGTCAGTGTTCTTGCACAAGAATTCGTGGGCAGTGTAGACAGGCAGCAAATTTTGGTGCAAAAGCGGCCATTATTGCGCAAGATCACGCCAATGTAGACACAGACTTAGGGTCTGTGGTGGTCACTGGACCCACATCATTGAGCACACACACAAGCAGCCTTCTGGTTATCATCATCAACAGAGCCAGAGACCTATTTGGACGCCACGGCAGTAAATCCTGACACCCTCCTAAATAACTATAGAAGATAGGATAAGGTTGCCACCAGAGGGCACCTAGGCTGGAACCCTGAGTAGTAGGTGGGTGTGGGTCCCCCACTTTTGCCTTGCATCACAGTATGCCACCACAGAGCATAGCCTGTACCGACTGTAGCTTGCCCCTGAGGTAAGGGGTCAGATGTTGGCTGCAGTTGGCTTTGATGGCTGCTGGGAAACTGAGGACTGCCGATACTACCAGAAGGGGGTGAGAAGCCTTAGGAAGAGGTTGGGGAGGTCCTGGGAGTGATGTGGGTCCACAGTGAGAGTGTGGACAGAACACAGAGCGACAATGTGTGAGACAGCAAATGGAAAGGGGGGCATCCTGCTAAGGGCTGAGTGAATTCCTGGAGTGACCAGTAGAAGGCACCACAGCAGTGAGTCTTGACTCAAATTCATAACTTTTGTTACGGTTACAACGTGTCTTTTAGAAAGGCATCCAATCCTGATGGAAAGGGAATTTGTAAATTGCTCCAATATTTGAACCACTTCACTGATGAAAACTTGTATCTTATTTGTTGTCTGAATTTGTCTATCTTCAACTTGCAAACTTTTGATTTCATTATTTCCTTTTCTGCTAGATTAAAGAGCCATTCACTATCACAAGCCTCTTCCCTACGTAGGTGCTTAAATAACATTGATCTGAGAATGGATCTCTTTGAGACCCCATTAGAAACACCTCCAACAGAGGACACATCAATTTACAAGTACTTTATAAAATCTGTCATTCAACTAAATGTATAATTTCATCAAAAACATTAATAATTTGTTAGACAAGATAATTTTCAAAAAATCATGTTAATTGGCATTGATTAAGCTACCATTTTTAATTTTTTACTAACTGTAATCCCATATTAGTCTTTTCATATTTTTTGCATGGATTAAAGGCAGTTTAACTAGTCTATGGCTTCCTCTGAAATCCTACCTTTTTAAAATACTGGTACAACATTGTTTTTTCCCAGTCCTCTGGAACTCTCCAGCATTCCAAGCTTTGTTAAAAATTAACACTAATTGTTCATAGTGCTTCCTGGACAATTCTTTTAATATTCTTGGATGCATCCAGTACTACAATTTTAAGTGTTTATCTTCCTCCCTAGTTACTAAAGGAATTAAAAGATTTCATTGTCCCTGTAAGACATGAATACATCATTCTCTATAAAAAAAGAACTATAATAGAACAAATGGGTGACTGCAGGACTATTGTGCAGCAGCATAGGTACCAGCCCCTCTACCTTTTATCAGCCCTATATATGAATATTCTGGCATCTGTGGGTTGTTGCATTACACTCTTTATATGTACTTCAATGTATGAGCATACATATTACTACTGGATAGTGGAGCTGATTTACATTGGATGCATTTTTTCTCATAAGATTGGCTTTGAAATGTTCTTTAGAAGATCACCATGAAGACCTGCTATGTGCACTTTCTGGAATACATTATGGGCCTGGTTTGGAGCTTTCTGGAGTCTATGAAATGACACCCATTAACTTAAATGGGGTTTTGCTTGGTCTCTTCTACCAATATAAATCAGGAGTATCTATACTGAATCTCTCATAGAGTTGGGTCAATTTAAACCATGGCTACGTCTAGACTGGCCCCTTCTCCGGAAGAGGCATGCAAAGCAGGCAAGTCGGAATAGGGAAATCCGCGGGGGATTTAAATATCCCCCGCGGGATTTAAATAAACATGGCCGCCGCTTTTTTTCCGGCTTGGGGAAAAGCCGGAAAAGAGCGTCTAGACTGGCGCGATCCTCCGGAATAAAGCCCTTTTCCGGAGGATCTCTTATTCCTACTTGCAAGTAGGAAAAGGGCTTTATTCCGGAGGATCGCGCCAGTCTAGACGCTCTTTTCCGGCTTTTCCCCAAGCCGGAAAAAAAGCGGCGGCCATGTTTATTTAAATCCCGCGGGGGATATTTAAATCCCCCGCGGATTTCCCTATTCCGACTTGCCTGCTTTGCATGCCTCTTCCGGAGAAGGGGCCAGTCTAGACGTAGCCCATATGTTTAGTGAGATCAGTATCAAGCTCTATACTTTTAGTGCTCCAGACTTGTCTGGATCCAGTTTTGCTTTCTGTTAGATGCAGCAACAGGTGCACATCTGTGACTACTGAGAAATTTGTGAGTGACAGCACCTTCCAATGCCATTTGTAGTTAGATTTTTCTCTTGTAACTATGAGGGCTCTGTAAGGCAGCTTTACTAGAGAGATCTTGTACTGGTGATACTTGACCTTAAAATACTTAAACTGATGATACACACACATACAAAATAAGGAATGGTATCAATTTTAAATGTAAATCTTAAAATGTACTATGATTATTTAGAGGGGCATTTTTTCAAGGAGCTTATGTTCATAAAGCAGCAGCTGGAAAAAGCACCATACAGTTTCTGCTAAAAAAAATGTCATGGAACCTTTTCATGCAATACTAAGCTAGTTATGCAAAATAGAACTGCCACCCTGTCAGACATCAATTGACAAAACTGCAAGACCTAGTGCCATATTGTACTTCTCAAATGCCCTTCATTATAAACCCACATTTACATTCATCCTATGCAGACTAAATGTTCTCTCATTTTTATTACTGTGAATTACTGACATCAGAAATGTTGACTCATGAAACAGAGGTTACTAAAAAGCTGAGCTATGTGAAAAGAATGAATCTCATATGGCCCCCTGAACTCTTATTTTTCTTGCATACTTTATTGGGGTCATCTGTCTTTCACGGTATCCTGTATTCAGACTTTGGTATTCAAAGAGAATAAGGCTGGTGTCTATTTTAAATACAAAATATTGTATCAAATTAAAGTGGCATACATGGGCCCAAAGAGTAAAAGGTATGCAACCCTGCAACTGTCCAACACTAAACAATTTTAAACAAGGTTCAATAGTTGGCATACAGATACCTTAGCTTGCTTAATACTGTGGGCAAACATATCAAGAAAAATCTTTTTAACCTTTTTTTTTTGGTAAAGATAGAAAAAGAGGACAGAACTGTTAAAGCTTTTGATGTTCAGTAAGGCTTTCCTTTTAACATCCCTTGTTCCCTTTCCTTTTGGCTGGAGAGAGTATTTAGAAGACATCCCCTGCTGTCTGACACTCTCTTGTAGTCTTAAAGATGGTACTACTAACTGTCCTTTTGGATGAAAAGAGAAGTTAGTTGAGACTGATGGGAGCTGTTGTTGTTGTTGAAGTCTGGTCTCATTTCCGAGAAGAGAAAACAAGACAATCACACACAAAAGGGGAAAGAGAAAAACAGCAAAGATTAAAAAATCGAGCTTCTGATTCAGGTGTTGACACTCATTTGCAACTTCACTGCTGAAGAAACACAGGCATGGCACACAGTTTGTTAGCCACTCCAACTCCTGGCAAATATGTACCAGCACACAGCAGTTTACAGTGTCACTTAATTGCCTCTTTCTGGTCACTGACTTACATCAGTGTTGCCAAATATGAAGTCTTGGCCAGACAGACCACATCCTATTAGAGGGAAGGCAAAAGAAGGATAGGAAAGGAAAGAAAAAAGCTGGGGAAGGAAATGGACACATGGGCTATGTCTACATTGGCACCCTTTCCTGGAAATGCTTAAAATGGAACAGTTTTCCGTTATAAATATTTCCAGAAAAAGCGCGTCTACATTGGCAAGATGCTTTTCCGGACAAGCACTTTTTCCAGAAAAGCATCCGTGGCCAATGTAGACGCGCTTTTCCGGAAAAAAGCCCCGATCATCATTTTCGCGATCGGGGCTTTTTTGCGGAAAAGACTACTGTGCTGTCTACACTGGCCCTTTTCTGGAACAGTTTTTCCGGAAAAGGACTTCTGCCCGAACGGGAGCAGCATAGTTTTTCCAGAAAAACACTGACAATTTTACAGTAGATCGTCATTGCTTTTCCGGAAAAGCAAGCGGCCAGTGTAGACAGCTGGCAGGTTATTCTGGAAAAGCGGCTGCTTTTCCGGAATAAGTGGCCCAGTGTAGACACAGCCATGGAGTGAGTACTGTGTGATATAGTCTCAGAGCTTAGATCAAGGGCGGGCAAGAGAGCCTCCTGAGGCTGGATCTGGCCCGCCAAGTGGATTGATCCGGCCCACGGATGCCCTGCCACTCCACTTCCCACCAGGCCAATCAGGGCCTATGGAGCGTGTGAAGTCTCCTCCCTCGTGAGGGGCACATGATGCTTAGAGTAACCATTGGCAATTCACTCTGCATGCCTCTTGCAGAGCGGGGGCAAGGAGCCAGAGACTTTGCATGCTCCCCCTGCTGCACACCTGCCTAGAGGGAACCACCAACTGTTCGGAACAGCTGGCAGTTCTCTCTAGGGGAGGGAGTGGTGGCAAAGACTTCACGTGCTTTCCCACTCCCAAACCAATCAGGGTCTGTGGGTAGGGAAGCATGGAAGTGTCTTGGCCTTGTCTCTTCTGCCTGGGCCCCACCTCTTTGTGACGTGACCCACCTTCTAAAATTATTGCCCACCCCAGCCTTATGTTTGAGATTTGGCTGAGACATCTTTTGGGATCAGAATGATGAAGGGCCAAATGGTGTTATAGTCAGGCCCACCAATGAAGAGGGGTAGGGGGCAAATATCCCAGGGCCCAGCAATTCAAAGGAGTAGCCAGAACTCTGGGCCCTTTAAATCGCTGCTGGAGCCCCAGGTGGTTCACTGTGTAGCTCGGAGTGGTGTGGTGGTGGTGGCGGTGGGGGGGGGTTCCCCCCCGGGGGGGGTTCCTCCCTCTCCCAGCCTCCCTCTCCCAGTGCCAGCCTCTCCCACCTTGCCCAGGGGCACGGAGAGGCTGTCGGTTCACCTGGTGATGGTGGATCCTAGGAAGGGGTGGGGCAAAGGAGGATGGCAGCCAAGATGGTGAAACTTATTCCTTCCTGTACTCTCATCTTTCAGTCAACAACTATTTCTTGGAGACAGGGTTTTTTATTTCCCTCTTCCCCCACAAATAGCTAGAGATATAAAGAGTAACAAGAAAATGTTCTACAAATACATTAGAAGCAAGATGACGAAGAACATGGAGGCCCATTACTCAATATATATGTGGAATAAAAATGTGGAAATTGCAGAAATGCTAAATGTCATTTTTGTTCCAGCTCTCACCAAAAAGAGGTTAGGTCTATCAATGGCTATTAGCCAGGATGGGTAGGAATGGTGTCCCTAGACTCTGTTTGTCTGGAAATGGGTGACAGGAGAGGGATCACGTGAGGATTACCTGTTGTGTTCCCTTTGTCTGGGGCATCTGGTATTGGACACTGTCAGCAGAGAGGATACTGGGTTAGATGGACCTTTGGTCCGACCCAGTATGGTCGTTCTTATGTTAGCAGCTATCCGATGTCTAACATAGTGGGGAAGGATTTGTAGAGAAAGAAGAAATTAAAAATTACTTAGAGAAGTTATAGGTTTTCAAGTCAGTGGGGCTTGATGAAATGCATCTTGGAATGCTCAAGGAGCTGACTGAGACAATATTGGTGCCATTAGCAATTATCTTGCAAAACTCATGGAAGAAAGGACAGACTCTGGAGGACTAGAAGAGGGCAAATACAGTGGTAATCTTTAAAAAGGGAAATAAAGACAACCTGTGGAATTACGGTCATCTTAACTTCAGTTTCCTGAAAGATATTGGAGCAAATCAAGAAATGTATTTGCAAACACCTAGAAGATAATAGCATGATAAGTAACAGTCAACATGGATTTGTAAAGAACAAATCATGTTAAATCAACAAAATTGCTTTCTTAGACTTGAGATTGTATGATATGACCTTCTCATATAACCTAGATGGAGATCCAAAGGGTGGATGCATAACTGTTTGCAAAACCATTCCCAGAGAATAGTTATCAGAGGCTCACAGAGAAGCTGGAAGGGCATATAGAGTGGAGTCCTGTGGCAAGATTGCCAACTTTCTGATCACACAAAACCAGACACCCTTGTCTCACCCTTTCTCTCTGATACTGCCCCATCTTCCCTCCCTCTGCTGCTTGCTCTTCCTCCATCTTGATTCACTTTCACCAGGCTGGGACAGGAAGCTGGAGGTGCAGGAGAAGGTCAGGGCTCTGGCTAGGAGTGCAAATTCTGGGGTGCGGGAGGGTGATCAGGTTGTAGACTCCAGCTAGGTGACACTTACCTCAGGTACCTCCCCAATGTGGCCAGTATGTCTGGCTCCTAAGTGGAGGGTGCAGAGAGCTCTGTGCACTTCCTGCCCTGACAGGCACTGCCCCCTCAGCTCCCATTGACTGCCGTTCCTGGCCAATAGGAGCTGCAGAGCCAGCACTCAGGGCAGGGACAGTATAAGGGGTCCCTGTGGCTGCCCCTGCACCTAGGAGCCAAATATCCCAGACGCTTCTAGGAGCTGTGTGGAGCCATGCTTGGCATGGAGCCTGCCTTATCCCTGCTGTACTGCTGACTGAAGTTTTAATGGCCTAGTCAGCAGGTCCCTTTTCAACCAGGCATTCCAGTCAAAAACTGGATGCCTGGCAACCCTATCCCATGCGGATTAGTCTTTGGTCCAGTTCTGTGCATTATCTTCATAAGTGATTTAGATAATGGCACTTATAAAGTTGGTGGATGATATCAAGCTGGGAGGAGTGTAAAAAGTCCTTTGGAGGATAGGATTAAAATTCACAATAATTTAAAGCAACTGAAGAAATTGTTTGAAATTCAATAATGACAAATACAGCGTATTCCACTTAGGAAGGAACAATCAATTAATTGCACACATACAAAATGGGAAATGAGCGCTGAGGATAGAGTACTGTGGGAAGGGACTGTTACAGTGAATCATAAACTGAGAGTCAACAGTGTAACTCTGTTGCAAAAAATACCCCAAACATAATTCTGGGATGCAACAGCAGGAGTGTTATAAGACAGACACAAGTAGCAATTCTTTTAATCTACTCCATACTGAGAAGGCCTCAATTGGAGTACTGAGCCCAATTCTGGGAACCACATTTCAGGAAAAATTGGAGAAAGTCCAGAGGAAAGCAACAAAAATGACTAGAGGTATAGAAAACATGACCGATGAGGAAAGATTGAAAAAAATATCGGTTCATTTAGTCTGGATAAAAGAAGACTGAGATGAGGCATAACAGTTTTAGAATACATAAAAGTTCGTGACAAAGAGCACACTGAAAATTTGTTCTTTTTAAACCCTGATGATGGGACAAGAAGCAGTGGTTTAAACTGCAACAAGAGTGGTTTAGCTTGGACATTAGGAAAAACTTCCTAACTGGCAGAGTAGTTAATCACTAGAAGTTTTCAAGAACAGACTAGGAAAAAAAACACCAAAAACCATTGGTTAGAAATGGTCTAGTTATAATCTCCACCTTGGGTAGAGGGGACGGGACTAGATGACCTACTGAAGAGCCTTCCACTTTTCTGATTCTATTTCTTTTAAGGACTCTAAAAGGGAGTGATGTGGAAAATAGTTTATCCTCCACATTAGTTTGTCTTCCAGTTGCATCTAATTTCTAACTCTCCAGTTTTGGAGGATTGATTCCCAGTTCCACACTTTGCTGGCCTACTAGGCAGGATATTAACACTTGTGTAGTGTTATGGCTTTTTCAAGGAATATGTATTCCAGATCATGTTTAGTACTGAAAAGTGTAAAGTTTGAATTTGAATCAAATGTGTATTGCCAGATGAACTTTATTACATGTTTAAAGAAATTTCTACAACTTATCTAAAGAATATACAGAAACAGCCTATGGGATCACTTAGAAAATCTTTATAATTAGCTACTTTTAAAAAGATGACAATGGATACAGACAAGTCAGAATTTCTGTCCCTGGGAAATATCCTTCACTTCCAAAACACAGAACCATCCTATTGACTTCATGTCAAAGGATATACTTATAGGTATTTCTAAGATTGCAACATAAGAATGGCCATACTGGGTCAAACCAAAGGTCCATCTGGTCCAGTGGCCTGTCTGTCAACAGTGGCCAATAGCTAATGCCCCAGAGGGAGTGAACCATGTAAATGTACACAGCCTGATTATTTAAACTGCTTTTCTATATGTACAAACAGGACATGAATGACAATAACTGGACAAGAGAGCAAAATTATTTTTAGTGTTCTTGTTGCTCTGATCCTGGACTAATTTGAATACATTCAAAGATGTAGTCTATTTACTGTTGATCACCTTCAAATGAATTACTCCATGAAGAAGGGAAGAATCATGGCACTGAGAAAAGCAGGCTTTAACAGCACGGAGGTGCTGATTAGATGCCCGGTATTTAATGGAGAATCAGTCTAGAGCAGGGGTGAGTTGATATACACAAGGATGAAACCAAGGAGAACAGTGGCAAAAAATAAATTACTTTGGCTGCTAAGGATAAGAACCTGTTGGTGAAGATCTTCAGCACCAACTGCCTGTGAGAAAAATGTATTAAATCACTTTAATTGTGTGCCAACATCCCAGAAGTTAAAAAGAAAGCTAGCATGTTGGCTCATCTGTTTCAATCCTCTATCTTCATCTCCCTCGAATCACATAATCTAGTTCAGCTTTTGTTTTGGCCACCTGGAGTGATGAAGTTTAAGCTTGATGCCTAAACTTGAGCCCTCAATAAATCCTGAAATTTCTTGGATATGCAAGTATATGCATGCACAAAAGATTAGCAACCAACAGAATATTATTAAAAGATAAGCAACCCTGTAAATACAGGTGAAAATTCTGCTGAAATCAACATAATGGCGAATTCCACTGGATTTGACTCTTACTCTAAATTACTACTAATTACATACTTCCAAAAAAAGAAAAATAATTCACAGTTAGGTCAGAAAGCTTATACTGTAATCACTATAAACACCTATGTGTGTTTTGAAACTTATGTTCTCATTTCATGATCCATTTATTTTACTATGGTGGGCAAACTGTAGAGAATTACACTAATAATATGGCTGAGATGTTCAGTTTTACATCCTTTCAGTAGTGTGATTGTTAATGCCTTCTGGTAATTGTTTTCATCCTTCTCTGTTATATCTTTATTACCTTGTAGTAAACATGACTTTTTAAAAAAGTATTATTCCATTATAATCACATCAAGTAATTATAAAAATTCAGTTATGTAATAATGGAATCAATGCACTTATTTCTGTGCATATTTCATCCAGCTTAACTATGGTAATTCAAGTACATCCTAAATTTATTATTTTTTTGTATACATTTAATAATGTTTCTTTAAAGAACAATACTGATAAAGTAACCTTGCAAAACTCAACCGGTATCCTTAAGATAAATATCTATGAACAGAACGTATGAATCATGCATTTTGAAACACTTCTTGTATTTAATAAAAATATTATCATTTGTACTTCTTTGGTGCTCTTTGAAGCACTTCAAAAACATTAACTGAGCCTTTACAATACTCTTGTAAAGAAGGTAAGTGACATACAGAGATTATTTCTTCCACCATGGAAATGCAGCCCTCTCTGGGTTAAAATGCAGCACTTAACAGTGCAAATGAACACTCCACAACAGTTTAGACCTGGAAATGAAGAAAACTGATCAGCTGAAGTCACACTGGAATTAAGGTAGGAAGAATGATTCATTTTTGTCAGAACGCAGAGGTCACCTCTCATATAGAAACTGTTACGGAATCTTTCATTATTACAAGTCATCAGTCTTCAGTTTTGTGTCTCTCCTTAAAAATAGGACCCTCAACAACAGTGCTTTTCTAACCGTCAGGTATTTGTTCATGAATGACTCAGGGTCTATGTGTACTGAATCACCAGCACCTCTCCCTACAGCCCTCAGTGTTTGTTGGAAGTCTCCCAGTTGGTATGACCCTGCTTGGGTTGCCATATTACTGGAATTCAGTAGCAAGAGGTTTGACTGCAGGTTTAAACGCAATTTATTAGAAGCTTTCTCTTTTGTACATATATTCATAGATTCAGAGGCTTGCAGACAGATGCAAAACATACCTTGATGGAAGAGGTATGGTATAAAGAGTTGGTACAACCTATAAATTTTGTCTGTGTCTATAATACTTCTTTGCATTTATGGACAATCCCAGCCAATGCTCATCTTGCTCAGGTCACCATTGCCTGGGGGCATCCTCTGAATCATAAAAGGGTAATCATTGCTGCCCGTTGCTGGATGTCCAGACCAATTGGTGTTTGAAGGTTGCAGACTTGTGAAAATAAGATCTCTCTACATTTCATCCAAACTCGTCTGGAGTAGAATCATTACAGCCCCTGTGGTCTTCCTCCTGGAGGCTCTAAGAATGTTTTCAAACATCTACATTTCAAAAACGCAGAACCTGTTGTCTTGATCCTTTATGTTACTCCGCTAACTCTCTACTGAAGAAAACACAGCAGGGAAACGTGGCCAGGTCATTGTAAATTTCTTCTGACAGTGAAATGGGATGGCCTTGTATTACATTGACATATTGCAGAAGATGGGGTAATTCAGATGCTATACTTACTTTTTCCATATACTGTAGAGCGAGACTGTGTCCAAATCTTCTCATCTGGCTTTTGAATATATTAAACACAGCTAGGATAGGTCTTAAACTCATAAAAGCCATGAAATGTGGAGTTCAGTCAGTCAGCTCACTCTGCCCTTCACTCTTACCGCTGTGCCTTAGTATTGTAGTTCTACTGTTCTCAGATTCATATATCTTGGCACAATGGTACTAAGCAGTAAGCGAATAACTCTGAATTTGTTGGCATTTGTGAACTAAAGCTAAGACTCTAGATGGCATTTTAACTTATTTTCTAAGTTTAATTGCTTTTTAGTAAATTAAACCCAAACAGAAGAAAACACAAAATGGTTACTCTGTTAGTGCAAGAAGCATTATAACTGATGATACAGTAAGTTCTTTAGCCCTCTAGAATTCTAACTGAATTCTTAGTTATTCCTGACATGTCCTCTTTGCAGACGATACTTCCAGAAGTGTGGTGAGGTCATTGTATAATGCTTCTCATGGGATTCCCAGCTAGGTAATGGCTATGTGATGTGATATTTTTTCATTCTTTTCCAATCTTTATTACTGATGTGGGAGCAGATTGACTCTATAAAAGCAGAGCAGCTGCTATTCACCCTTGGGACTATCCCCTTCTTTAGGGAGATTTCAGACCCTCCAATAGTTTACTATACTCAGACTTGGTGGGTTGCAAAACCATCCTGTTTTTAAAACAAGTTATTTTTTCAATTACATATCTATTGTTTTTTAAAGCTTCATCCCTTGGGAAGAAAGAAAGAATATTAAAAGTAGTATAAAATCTTTTGACACAACCGTATAGATACAGCAATTGTTTTTCCTAGTGAAGAATTTGCATTGTAATTTTAGATTAAAGCAAACTCGAGTCTAGGAAAGATCTTCAGGAAGTTGGGAATTCTTATTGTCATCATTGTATAGACATATTAGAGAGAATCCTTCTGTGTATACATCAGAAACTTGAATTGCTCTGTAGTTTAGCGGCTTATTCACAATGGAGCAAGGAAGGCCTGGATGGAGAAGATAGAGAAATACGATGCACAACTATGAGAAGAAAAAAAAAAGAGTTTGAATATTAACATCTATACTGTTGCCACTACAATGTAATTTACCAATGTCAATGTATTTTTTTTCTTTATCAGCTATATTTTCTGAGTAGAGTTTTCTTTGATGTTTTACACCTTGGTAGAAAATATTACATGTTGTCATAAAATTAGTTAGAACTGCCTTTTATGGAAGAACGTATGAAAGACAATAACTATGTTTAATTACAAGACTAACATAAGCAAACAAACTATAGTGATTTCCTGGTTGGAAAACTTTAATTTGGTATGGTTTGCAAACTTGAAATTCAGTATTATCTAACAATGAATGAGATAGATTTAGGAAAGTAAGATGAGATTTGTTGAAAACAAATATAATCCTGTACCTTTAAGATATTCTCTTCATAGGAGTCTGACTGGCTGGCAAAAGTGACAACCGTAGCAGAATTCAGTATAATTGCACGAGACAGGACAAATTAGCCATTTGTGACAAAATTAAAAACTTTGTTAATGTAAGAACTATGGCTATAACAAATATACCCAAGCCATATGAGTAGCTACTATAACCATAGAGATGTATGTTGTCAATTTATTGCATGGCAATTTGTTTCCCCCCCTTCTCTTTTCTACCAAAACAAGAAGGTTGTGTCTAGACTGGCATGATTTTTTGGAAATGCTTTTAACGGAAAAGAGCGTCTAGATTTGCAGAAAAGCATCCATGGCCAATCTAGACGCGCTTTTCCGCAAAAAAGCCCCGATCGCCATTTTCGCGATCGGGGCTTTTTTGAGGAAAACAAATCTCAGCTGTCTACACTGGCCGTTTTACGCAAAAGGGACTTTTGCCCAAACGGGAGCAGCATAGTATTTCAGCAAAAAGCACTGATTTCTTACAGTAGGAAGTCAGTGCTTTTGCGGAAATTCAAGCGGCCAGTGTAGACAGCTGGCAAGTTTTTTCAGAAAAGCGGCTGATTTTCCGGAAAAACTGGCCAGTCTATACATAGCCGAACTGTGTTGTTTATCTTTAGCTTGGTTCCTCTTTGTATGATCCTTCTTTCTGAGCTAAACAGCTGCACTCAGGTAGATGGCATGTTCTGAGTAGGTAAGTCTTCTATTCCTTCTTCCGCCTTTTCTCTGTCCTTTATATTCCCAGGCTACGTCTACACTGGCCCCTTTTCCGGAAGGGGCATGTAAACTTCACTAGTCGTCGTAGGGAAATCCGCGGGGGATTTAAATATCCCCCGCGGCATTTAAATAAAAATGTCCGCCGCTTTTTTCCGGCTTTTAAAAAAGCCGGAAAAGAGCGTCTAGACTGGCCCCGATCCTCCGGAAAAAGTGCCCTTTTCCGGAGGCTCTTATTCTTACTTTGAAGTAAGAATAAGAGCCTCCGGAAAAGGGCACTTTTTCCGGAGGATCGGGGCCAGTCTAGACGCTCTTTTCCGGCTTTTTTAAAAGCCGGAAAAAAGCGGCGGACATTTTTATTTAAATGCCGCGGGGGATATTTAAATCCCCCGCGGATTTCCCTACGACGACTAGTGAAGTTTACATGCCCCTTCCGGAAAAGGGGCCAGTGTAGACGTAGCCCCAGTGTTTTTCTATACTTTCATCATGTATATAAAGAAAATGATACAATATACTACAATGAGGATACAAAACTTTGTAACTTCCTGTAAAATTGGTATCATGTTTGCATTTTACTGAATAGTCATTTTAAAATTACAGGATCTGCCCCATATTATCATCTTTGCTCTGCTCTCTGCCTGCCTTTTTACATCTTTTACACCTCCTTCTCTTCTAAGCTTTTCACCTCCACTGATGTGTCTTCCTAAGGGTACATCTACACAGCAGCATTATTTTGGAATAACTGATGTTATTTCAAAATAACAAAATGTGCATCCACACAGCAAGCCACTATTTCAAAATAATGGTGAGATGGAGGTCTTCTTACTCCAACTCTGTAACCCTCATTTCACAAGGACTAAGGGAAGTCAAAGGAAGAGAGTTCTTCCTTCGACTTCCTGCTGTGTAGACAGCGCCAAAAGCCAAATTAAGCTATTTTGATTTCAGCTACACAATTGACATAGCTGAAGTTGCATATCTTAATTCGACTTTTGCCCTGCAGTGTAGATGAGCCCTAAGTCTCCAATACTTAGAGAGAGCTGTCCTACTGCCTTTCCTGCCACTAGTTCAGCAATTTGCTTCCCACTCATAATGAACTTTAAGGGAAAGCTGGGAGCAAGTATGGAACAGTAACATGGAAACAGCAAAAACAATATTACCGACATCCAAGCAGCCTTCTGACATCACAACATTTAAAAAAAACTCTCAAAAACAGAGTTACATTTTAGAGACATAGGACTTGTGTTTAAAGCCAAAAATGGTGGTGTCTTTTTTAGAAGCCTTCTTTTCTCATGTTAAGATGCAGGCTAACATCTTTGAAGGACTTCCAACACTCCTGTCATCTGAAGAAGTGGGTTGTGCCCACAAAAGCTCATGATACCACCCACATGTTTTCTTAGTCTATGTGTTGTAGGCTAAGTGCTGCCCAGCCCCACTACAGTACTCCAGAGGTGTTATTCTGTGTCTCAACAAACCTAATAAGAGGATCACTCAATTGTGTTTAACTAACATGATCGAAGAAAACATCATTTAGTCTTTCAGAAGACCAAAGGCACTTCATCAGGTCAAAAGAAAGCAATGAAACATTCACTGCCTCTCTAGTCAAAATACAGGGGTGGGGAGGAAGGATAATTTTAAAGATACACTCTCAAGTTGAAGAGATTCTTTTTAAAAAGCAGATGTCCTTCATTGTTATTAAAGGCACCCTGAAATATTAAAATGTTTTAAAACAGATTTACTTTTATTCATATGGTGCATTTTTAAAAATTTCACTCAGCTTCATAGGCTTGGATGATTAAATTGATTAGCTAATTTTATTTCCCTGTTTTTATACACCAACACAATCTTGTGGATTCAAGAATACTAAAAATGAATATTTAGTTCTAGGAAAAAACATGGCTTCAATGAAAACAAAATAACAGAAACAAGCATGTTAAATACTAGATTTTCTATAACTCATCTTTTATGAAGCTTTAGTTTAGGGCCTAAACTACCTGACATTATTTTCACAAACACTATTTCAATACAGATAACCACTGTCATCAATGTCTCTATAAGTTAAATAGAGAGTATCTGAGCCTTTTCCCCTACACACAGGGATGTCATTTCGGGGAGGGAGGGGGAAGAGAAGAATTGAGAGTATGGTAAAGTTGTATCAGCATACAAAACGTTATATATCATAACCTCCAAACTCCAGGAGAGGGGCCAAAAAGTGGAGCATATATACCTATGTCAGGGGTCAGTTGCCCCATAGCAAATGATATCTACCTTTATTTCAAGCTAACCATAAAAACTTTAAAAACTGAACTTCTGAACTTGTCAGACATCAGATCTGCATCCATAATATTGCTTTGTTAGTAGAAATTAAAAAACAAACAAACAACAATTAACTGTGCTTTGTGTTTCCAGTTACTGTGCATTAGTAATTGGGTGGAGCTCTAGTTTTGAAAAAAGCAGTTCCTTCCCATTGCAGTGGGATAGTTCAACAGCAGTTATAAACACAGCTGTTCCCCTGAGACCAGTTCTCTACACAGTTTAAAACAGGCTTAACTCAGCTTGTATTGTACTGAAATCAGATATAGGGGAGGGATAAGTACAAGAGTAGAACCCTGAGTTCTATAATTATTTACCTGTCTCATATCAGCGAGGGAAAACGTGCTGGGATTCACTGTACCACGCACCTGGTTGTTAATGAGGTTAGGGCTGAGATATAGCTTGTATCTTCTGTTTACTAGGAAAAGGCTTCAGAGCACAGGATAGCCTGGCTCTCCTGTTAGTGGTTGTGGGAGCAGCAGGATACCGACGCCACAGAGTTGGTGGATACTTCAGTAGAAAGAGTCCATTTTTAAGGACACAGACATACTATGCACTAGTTCAATGGAAACAGAGGAAGACTGGGGAACAGCTGGGATTTATTACACATCCATTAGATAATAACAGGCAGAAGGAAACAGAACGGGGCACTGGATACCACGAGTCTGATACTGACTGAGGAGGTTATAAGCACCTAATAGTTACTGCCTAGGGAAAAAACACGCGCGTGTCTATTCGCTATCATGCACCTGTTACACAGTAGGGCGTGGGAAGGACTACGGATATGTTGCACCTGTCGGATACTAAGTAGGAAGAAGACAGACGAGGTGTGGGTTAGCATCTAATATGCTCTAGTTTGTGAGCTAGCCTGCTGGAAGAGTTTTTTTATTATGAAGTAAACGGGAGAATGGAAGAATAAATGGCTTAAATGTCAAATTACTTTGCCAAAGCGCCATGCCAACTATTAATGATGCAACCCCCTTACATTTGACCTGATAGTTTCACCAGCAGCACACAGTAAACTATTGCAATAGGTATCTAGCCAAGATATTAAAAAAAAAAAAACTTGGGCACAAACCTATAGTATAAGCATTTGCTGGCACATCAAATCAAATAACGCTCAAGAACTTTGCAGCGCTCCTAGCCCTTGCAGGCTGAGCTAAAGCACCGCACAAAGAGAGAAGGGGGAGACGTTAATTTTTATCTCGAGGCTCCCTGGCTTTCGATAAATCCCTCTTCTTTGCCCGTTGCTGTAAAAAATGAATTGCAGCAGCTGCTGCTGTTACAGCAGGAGGGGATGGAGAGATGGCCAGCGGCTTAAGCAGCCTCTCGCCCGTTCTTTGCTGGGCGTGCCCGCGCTTCCACCCTTTTCCTGCTGCAGAGACTGGCTTGCATACCTAGGGGGCGCAGCGAGCGCGAGAACCAGGGGCAACGTTCCATCGGGCTAGGGCGCGCGGCCGTTAAAGAACGCCCCTACCCGTCCCCGTCTCTTTTCCTCTTTCCCCACGCGTCTTCCGGCCAATCAGTCGCCTAGCTGGAGGCGGTGCCGCGGGAGGGGGAGGGCGAGACGACAGAACTGGTGGAATGGAAGGTTGGGACGGCCAGCGTTCCATGCGGCTGCTGGAAGGTCCCGCGCTCGCTGCCAGCTAGTGTGTGAGGGGAGGGGAGGGGAGGGGAGGCGGCGTCCCTCCCGCGCCTGTACAGAACAGGCGGGCAAACCTGTGTGATACACGCCACCGCCGCACATCGATTGCCTCTGACAGCCCCCCCCCCCCCCAGTTCCTTCGCAGCAGCTTTGCGTGGCCCCGGAGAGGGATGTTTCCCCACACAGACCCAGCCCTCCTAGGTGTAGGTCAGGGGAGGAGGGAAGGGAGAGAGGAAATGGGAGGGCGGTTAGCGGGTCAGTGAGGAAGAGGAGGTGGTGAGGGGGTAGTTAGGATTGGCTTGGGGAGGAGGGAGGGAGCATGGGAAGTGGATGTGAATTGAGTAAGGGTCAAGGGAGGCTGTGAGGTAAGGGGGACGGAGGGGACATGAGGGGTGCCCGGGCACAATGTGAAAAGGGGAAGGTTGTGAAGGGTGGAGATGAAGAATGTATGGGCGACAGACTTGGGTGGGACTGAACCCCAGGTGATAGAGAGCGAGGCGAGGTGAGGAAAGTTCGGGCTCAGGCTTGTGGCTGGCAGGATTTTTGTTTGATCAGTTTCCCTCCCTGGTGATTTGTTTTTACTTTTGGTCTGGTTGATCCTGATTGGCTTTTTTACTAATTGTATTTGAACTATCAGGAAAGAAAATCTGAGGAGAAAAAAAAATCTATAAAAACTTTCCCCTCTCTCTGTGGGGGAGGGAAGGAGGGAAAACACGTCCTGCGGTTTGTTTAAATATTAAACATTTAGCGTTTACTTTTTAAAATTGTGTAGAGGTTTATTGCTACTGCTGTGATAGCGCTTTCCCCTTGTGTTTACAGCCTCTCTGAGGGAGAGACACACAGGAAGAACCAGGATCTCTAGGCTGCACAAACAAGAAACGTAGGAGGAGTCCATCTAAGCAAAGGGACTGGAAGGATTTCACCTTGTTGCTGCTTGTTTCAGACGATTTCCCCCTCTTCCTCCTTGAACCGCCCCAGCTGAGGGTTTCTTTGTTGCTTCCACAACCGACCAGAAGCAAATCCTTTGCATGTTTTTGGAGCTGCGTTTTACTGCGGTTCCTTTGCAAGAAACAGACCAGCACCTTCCCGGTAGGAGGGAAATCTGATCAACTCAGAGGCTTTCCCCACCTCTGGTGGAGTGTGAGAGTTCGAGCGACACCCTCACTGGCCTGTAGCTGACTTCAGGTCTATTCGGAATCACAGCTAGGGCTGCTAAATTTACGTGGTCGAGGACCCTTCAAGCCTGCCTATTGACGACAGATTTGTAGCTAAAGGAAAATCGGATTAATATAATTGTGAAGCTCCGGAGGGGCGGGAGGGATATCTGGAGACTGCCCTGTCTGCATGCCTAATCTTGAAATTGTCTGAAATAAATCTTTAGTGCAAGGAGTAGAGCGATATTTCCCCATGGTTTTAGGTTTATTTAACACTTCTGTAGCTGGGGTTCACGGGGACGGGGCACATATGGAAAACTAACCTGCTCCATAATAATCAGAAGTGGGAATAGTTTCCGTCATCTTTGCGGTATGAAAGGTGCTGTTTGCTGGTGGCTCTCTAGATGGATCAGTCGCTTTCTGGATTTGCTAGCGATCTGACGAAGGATCCAGATTTATTGGAATACGAACGCCAATAAACTTACTCTCTCAGCGTTGAAGGCATTGGATGTGACAGTGCAGAGAAACATGTGTTTTACATTTCTGCCTGCTTGTTTTGGTGCAATCAATACCTCCACAAGATACATTGATTTAGATGGCGATTATAATACAGTCATGCACTCGGCGTGCTGCCTTAGGGTTGCATGCAAAGTGAGCACAAATCACCGAGTCCTCCGCTCCTATAAACCGAGGGTTTCTGTTCCCTCAAAACTTCAGGGTGAAAGCAAAGGGCGATGTCCCCAACCCACCAAAGAGAATCCAGCCTCGGGGTGTGGAGCGATCAATGACCAAAGAGCTGACAAAACTGTCAGGCAGTCGAATAGATTGGGGATCCGTGAAGAAATAATGGTTGGAAGAAAGGCGGATCGAGAAATTATTGCACGAAGGAATAGCTGGAGAGACCGGATGATGATAAAGTTTAACTTCTGTTTCTTCTGTCGCGGATGGTGGGCGTTTCTGTTGCTTCAGCTCCACATGTTGCAAGCCTTGGCACAAGGTAGGGCTATGAGACATTTTTGTTTAGAGAAATGTTGCATCTATCAGCCTTTTAAGACGCAGAAATTCTGTTCAGGCATGAATATAGTCTTCTGCTTTAATCACATAGAGAGCAAACTTCAGAAATCGTCATTAACAATGGATTTAATATATAAATGGTATTATCTTTATAAACAGCCTTTATAGAAACAAGCATGTATCACCTAACCTAATTCTCTTAGTTTACTAGCCCATTTCGACCCCCCCACCCCAAGTATCAATAGTAATATCGGGACCTCACTGTTAATGGTCACATAACCATTCCTTTGTATTTAGTTGGAATCAACATACTTTTCTGTTATGTCTTAAAGCAGCAGAAGAGTTAACTTCTGTGTGAGTTTAAAAAATAATTGTGCATTGTCATAAATTGCCAAGAGAAACGGACTCATAAATTCACCGACTAGAACTAAATCAGGCCTGGGTGTAAACAGATATCTTTAAAAACACAAGTACCAGTGCATGTGAATATCGGTTCAGTCTTGTTCATTTCTTGTTAAAAAAATTAACAGACACAAAACCTGCATTTGCAAACCAGAGATCCTTTCAGTCAAATGAGTCCCTTGTAAATGTTCACGATCATTCAGATATTAAGTGGCAGTCATTCTGAATATATATTTACATATTTAAAAATTGCAAAATGCAGGGTAATTTTTAATAATCCTTTGACCAGAGTAAACAATAAGTGATAGGGAATGGCATTATGGTTGGCTGAGCCAAATAACTTGCTGAATAAATACAGCTTTCACTTTCTTTGCTGTTGTGAGTTTTACTACTGAGTGTATTGTGCTCCACTAGTGTGTTTAGGCATGGTGTTTGTCTCTGAAGTGTGGGATGAGTCAGTGATTTAAACTCGGAAATTAATAATCTCTTTAAAGGGGGAATGTGTTCTGCGAACAAACCGTTAAAATAAAGTACACTTTCTGTTTCAATTAATCCTGAATCTAAAAGATGTTTACCAAATTAATTTTAAAGTGTAAACCTTATCCTGAGTTAGTCAACTAGCCTTTTACAAATAAAATTCAGTGCAGCTGTTTGCTTATCTTTGCACTGTTTGTGTGAGTGCTCACTAGCTCTTTTGTTTTTGTACATGGGGTGAACGCTGGATAGTCAGTATGTTGAGGGAGAGGGCTATGAAACCAAGTTTGTTGTAATCTGTCTACTGAGCCTTTACTCCTGCACCCTTTCAAAGATTTTCAGCCCCAGGGTATTGAATAGCTCCAATCCACTGTTTTATAGTGAACTCCACCCTCATAAATCCCTCTCTTTTTCAAAGTTTTGTTTATGCTGTCATTCCTTTTTCCAAACTACTTGTGCTGAGGCCTGCAAACTTTAACAGAGGGCATTGTTATAGTAAAACAGAATGTATTTAAGTGTAGTTAATATAATCCTCCACAAATTATAATTCACATTTTTTCTCTTTTCTGTAGTCTTGATTGGCATCTACCAATATGACCTTTTATTTTGAAAGGCAAAGATTTTAAAATATCTATTTAAATCAGACTTCTTGAGATTAGCAGTGAAGTCATTTTTACATGTAGGGTCCGGAATCAATTAAATTGAGATTTTAAAATATTTTCTGTGAATAGTAAGAGTAACCTTCATCTTCATAGTAAAAACTATGCACATACAACTGTGCAGTTGTTAATATAATAAACTATTTCCTTTAGTAACATATTTCAAAATTTACTAAGCACATTAAAATATATCTTTATTGAATTTGCTTGGGACTTGTACACAAAGTCTAATGTTTTACACTGGCCTAAACTTTGAAGAAGTCCAAACACCAAATCAGTTTATTAACGTGTAAGCAAAACAATAATTAAACGAACAATAGGCCTAAGAGGAAGCAGAAAGACAAACTAGGGTACTTTACCCTTCAGAAAAGCACTTATGCAATAATATGGGTTGGGGTTTAGTAACTGCTAGCCAATGAAGTATGAACAGTTCATTCAGTGAGATACCTGCAGAGGGTGGGTTCCAGGAAGGAACATGGACATTGCAATGCTGGTGTCAGAGCCCCTGACTTTCAGATACTAAGAAAATCAAAAGAACACTAAAGTGATCCACAAAGCTGAGTTAGGTCCCTCTGTTTTCTGTACGGTCAAATAGTGGTGGTGGTGGTGGTGGTGGTGGGGGCGAGGGAGATAGGCACATTAGAATGCAGTCCACCAAAGGCAGCATGCCAGATCAAAGTAACTTGACTAAACTACCCCTGGGGTGATCTTGGTGAGAGTAGGGTGTCCTAAGTCCCATCTTTCTCTAGGAGATAGGTGTTTGAGTCTGGACTGCAGGGAGGCACCTCTCCTTGCTTAGCAATCCATGAATGAGAATCAGGATTCTAAGGTGATTTTTGTGAAAATGAGTTGGGCACCTGTCTCACATCATACAAGATGGCTGGAGGAGGAGGAGGTGGTGCTTCTGTTGTCATCCACCATCTTATAACTTTTAGCCCAGTGGTTAGAGCACTCATATGAGATGGAGGAGATCCAGGGTAAATCCCTCCCTCTGCCAAAGGGAAAAGAAACAATATGAACAGGGGTCTCATCTCTTAGGAGAGTGCTCTAACCAGTGAGCCATGGGATTTGCTGATATGGGGCTCCCTTCATCTCTTCTGTTAAAGCTTCAATATAGATGATTTATGGTGCAGGGGTACTGGATCCAGCATCACCCGCATTCCAGATGAGTATCCTAATCACTGGACTACCCAATCCTCACATACTGTCTGTCTGGCTCCGTGACTGTTGAGATATTTATCCACAGCAGAACAGTCATGGGGCCAAAGAGAGAAGGAGAATGTGTATGAGAATGTTAGGGCACCCATCTGGGTATAGGGCAACCCTGTGTTTAGTCCCCATGCTTTTTCATTATTTAACCACCGTGGAACAGCTTGAACAGGAGAGACTGAGGAAGCCCCACATCAATATGACCCATTGCCCACAGCAGTAGTCCTTTTGAAATGTGATGTAATAAACAGTACCAGTCTTAACGCAATACACTTCAACCAGGTTGTCACAAATTTAAAATTCAGTGGCAGGTTGCTGTTCTCCATGCTTTCTGAATTGTATGATATATCCATCATTTTTATATCATATTGAAAATTCACATTATAAAAGATATGTCAGTTTATGACAAAAGCTCATGTATCTTGAAAATGAAAGTTCTGATATAGCTACACAGGTTTTCTAATGGGATGATGAGTTGGTCCTATGGACAAGAAAGAGTATTACATGACTCTTTAATCTTTTTATCCGATAAAGATAAAATAAAACATTCTAAATGTGAAGCCTATGGCTGTTTGGATGTGAAATCTTTATAAATGATTGCTCCAGCACTCTTAAAATTAAAACAAGTACATAGTCACATTTCAGTCAGTTTAATTTCCAATAAACTGAATGGAAACGATTGAGACCAAGTATTTCATATTTTCAAATAAATGATAAAATGTATTTGCAGTTGTAACTAGTGTGAGTAGCAGTGGTAGACAGCCTGTGGCCCATGCAGCCCATTGGGGTTCTATGTGTTGTTTATGAGACATTTTGTTTACTATTGCCTATGTGCAGGGCTGCCAGATTCTGCTGGTTTTCATCTGCATAGTTTTTTTCCTACTGATATTGATAAAATGATCAGGCATATAAACCAAGGGCACATGAGGTGAGGTGTGTGCTGACTGTACATAACATGGCTGTAAGAGCTATGTGTTTCTCCTGCATCCAATCGAAGTGCTACTACAGTTCAATCGGCTCACTCCGCAAATTCTGAGTGCACAAGTGTAGTTAGCAAAAGTACCGTATTCTGGGAGACCATCTTGGTTATGAGTGTTGCAGTCCACTGATATTAAGGAGGGCCATTTGTGGTCTACTCACTAGCCTACATTGCCCATTGCTGATCTATATAGAACATAGAACATTTTGATAATAGGCATGGGGACTCACATACTTGCCCGGCCCTGGGAAAAGTGGAAGGGGCCTGGCTTTGCACTCCTAGAAGGGATGGGGCTTTGAGAAGAAGGGGTGGAGCTAGAGGCAGCCTGCCCTCAGCACTGCCTGTAGCATACCATATCACGCCCCTCCTCCCTACAGCCCTCAGTGTTACCTGGAGTGTGCATTGTGGGGCTCCGGTGGTGATTTAAAGGGCCCAGGACTACAGCCGTGCAGCGGCATCTGGGAACTCTGTGCCCTTTTGAATTTCTGTGCCCTTTTGAATTGCCGATCTCCAGGACAACTACCCCCTTTGCCCCACCTGTTGATGGGCCTGGCAATATGCTTTGTTCAAACTTTTCATTGCAGTTTTCTTAGGCTGTGTTAGAGGATATTTAAGCATTTCTATTCATTACCTTTTCAATCTTCAGTGACAGCTAACTATGATACTGGCTTACTGTGGTGGATTTTTATTTTAAAATCTAGTGTATCCAAAAAGTACAAGCACTGAACATACTGGAAAGTGAAGTTTTCCTTTCAACTCAGGCAGTGTTAGTGCAAGGCTCCCTACATTGGTCTGCCAGTGATCTTGAACCTTGTTTGGAGAGAGAACTTTTACGTATGAGAGAATAATTTAAAATTCCTATGCCTCGTTAGACCTTGGTTTTTCTCCTGAGCCTTCCAACTATAATGCTCATGGTGGTTTTTGGCAAGTTTTCCCATTAGGAATGAGCTAGCTTATCATAAGCCATAAAATAGCCAAAAGGTGGCAATTTATAACCACTTTTAGTAACTGTTTAGGAATTCCAGGTTCAGATTAGCAAGATAGTGGTTAAAGGCTTCAGATCACATTATCAATCCCCTAAATTAACTAGTGCTTCTGTAGGTAGCTACTGTATTTAAAATAAAGGTCCTGATCCTGCAAATCGCTTGGGTTTGGGGGATACCTGTGCATATGCAGAAACCCACGGATTAAACAGAACTCATTACAGGATTGGGCTGTTACAGTTTAATTGTGGAATGTCTACTAAAGTACTAGAGGATTTGACTGACTACTACTGTTTTTTTAAACATGTTGGAAGTTGCTAATGGCTGAGATAGATTTATTATTTAAAGTTGCTCTCCAAAATGTTTCTCACTTTGTATTCATGATTGGATGAATATTTTCAAAATTTGACCGTTGCTGGGGTAATTTTGAAAAAGATAGCTCTAAACATTTTTAACAAAAACAGTAACTTAATATTTAAATAAATAAAAACTTGTCAGATTCTTACTTTAACAGAGATAAAACTAGTTTTTATGCCATTTGATCAAGTTTATAATTTAAAAATTGTATAAGAGGCTGAATCCTTATTTAAAGTGGCATCAATATCCACTATGCTTTTGGTAGAACCAATTACATGAATACTTGAGGAATATATTTGTGTGGGGTAAGGTTTTGGTAATACCAGCCTGTAATTTGTTGGGATTTGTTAATGTGTAAAGTGCAAGAAACTTGAGAAACAAATTGCACACTGTGTTTAATACAAAAAGAGGATGAGCAACTTACACAGGATACTTAGCAAATTATGTCAAGAGATAAATAAGGGGAAAGACAGGCAGCCAGATGAGAAGGTGAATTTACTGGAGAGCAGAAGGTATTACAAGTGAAATGTCAGGAGAGGTGGTGTTAGTCCTGTTACAGCCTTATGCCATTTGTCAGAGGGCCATCACATCACCGTACATTTTCCCTCTGTGTTCCGTTTTCTTAGTAGATTTATTAGTTTTCAAATGTGTGAATTTTTCATCCTGTGCATTTAAATAGATTTATTAAAATGCCTTAATTTGTATACTTTGTTAAAATACTGAATCGCAATTCTTTCAGCATTATACATATCTGCCAACTTATTCATACTTTGAGTGAAGTGCTTCAGACAAATTAATCAGACCTTAAAAGTTAGTGTGAGAGAGGATGGAGAGTGTATGTAAGCCACACGATGGACATTGGTCTTGCTGCTTAATGTAGTATTAGAACGCAGATGATATAAGAATCCATAAGGAATAATATGATAATAGCGTTTTGTACTTATGACATTGTTCTATAAGCTGCATTGTTCTATAAGCTGCCAGGTCTTCATCCCCAGTAAAGTCAACATGCACTACTGCAGTGATGCAAGGTGACAATGAAAATGTCCTAAAGGATGATCTAGGGATTCTTACATTTGAGGTAATTTGTCAGATGCCTCTTGTGGCACCCGTTGGTACAGACGACATGGCAAGTCCAGCAAAGGGCATGAGGGGGTAGAGAAGGAGTATGATGCTTTTGACAGGTTCCCGACTACTGGAAAATAGGGGACTGTTTTACTTGGTGTAAGTTCAAACAATCTTGTGGCTTGATTCACCACTGAATTACTCTGGTTTTATGTTGATGTTACTGGTTTCAGTGGTTACAGTGGTGTACAACTGAATTTGAGGCAGTACTGAATCAGATTCTTTAGTAAAGTTTGAACCAAACATATTGAGATGATTTTGGGATAAGAATATTGAAAAACAAAATCAAATGTTTTCTGCCTTAAAATGCCCTATTTAAAATTAGCTTATCATGAAACTTCAAATTAAATACCGGTGTATATAAGAAAATCAGTCCTCTTGGGTTTTTTTCATCCTTTGATGATATTGAAAGGAAACCAGCAAAGCTGGTGACTTTTCTTCTTGACCAAACACTGGCTGTAGGATTTTGGGAAGAGACTGTGAAGTTAGTTTTGAGGGTTCCCCAAACCATATCATGGCACTGCTTCACAAAGTTGTGATATCTGCATCTTCCTATCATGTCATTGTTTCAGTGTCTAATGGTTCTGCCTTGGTTTTTTTCTTC
This sequence comes from Pelodiscus sinensis, assembly GCF_049634645.1. Classification (NCBI taxonomy): domain Eukaryota; kingdom Metazoa; phylum Chordata; order Testudines; family Trionychidae; genus Pelodiscus; species Pelodiscus sinensis. The sequence goes on from NC_134726.1 coordinate 29,610,724, forward strand.
CCCTTGTATATTTTTTCTCCTGAGTAGCTGGGGCTGTTTGGTAATTGAGGGGTGGGACAGGGAAAGGTAGAGGTGTCTCCCTTTGCATTAAATGCCTTCAGGTTAGTCAGAGTATTCACAGATCTTCCCATGTTATGCTGGATGATGCCCAGTTGAAGAGAGGGGAAATCACAGCAATCCAAAAGCCAAACAGCCTCACAGTTTTGTTTTTGAAGGTATGGAAGTCCCACAACATAACTGAGAACCCAATCCACAGGCTTTATTGGCCCAATAGACTAACATTTGGAGGTCTGTTAAGTACTGTGACTAACTCACAAGTTTCAGTAATAATCTGACAAATACCTAACCTTTGAATATTGTCTGACTGACAAAAAGCTCTAGAATTTAAAACAAAATCTGATCTTATTACAAAATAATTAAACTATTACAAAATTAGGGGGAACTTATGACTTCAAGCTGCTTTGCTTTTGTGGCTGTTGATTTTTCAAGTTTTGCCATTCTTATGAGTGCATGTAGAGAGGTGCATCTTAGAACAGATGTTCTGATCAAATGTGGGATAATGTTAATGCATTTGGCAGTCTTATATTTCAGTTATAACTGAAATATGAGCTAGCTATAGTGTCATTTTAGGCCCTACTACTGTAATGAGTTTTGAGCCAATGGCATCCCACTAAAGTCAGAGATTCTATAAGGGCTCTGGTATCTGCCTATCTAGAGCTCATTGCAATAATAGGGAAACATTTACTATTTCAGAATATTTTAAGGAGCAGATTGATGCTGAAATTGCCTATGAAACCTTAATTCGCTCCCCTAGTGTTTGCATTTTTAACTATTTAATTACAAGGTCACTGTGTTGGGTTCTCTGGTGTACAGCTTGGACTGTGGGACCACTGGGTCTTCTGTCCCACCAAATGTAGCTACCTTTCACCCTGTGATGTTGTTGGCAACCTACACACTTCTTGAAGATACTGTACTTACATAGAAAGGGACATACCCAAATGAGCTACATACATGATCTTCCTAGCACTCATAAACCAAAAATAGAGAGGCTCTAGACAATTCCCCTCCCACCCATCCACCATTCTTGAACTCCAGAACTATACTATCTTGCACTGGTCAGAAATGTGGCCAATGTACATTTATTTCCAAGTTCACCCCTCCTTGATGTGAGGAGGACAGAAAGATAAGTGATAAGTAGCAATCGTAGAGATCACAGTTGGTTACTTAATACAAATATATTTGCAATCCGAGTTCAACAAACAAAACGGGATTTGAATCAAGCAGTGTTTCACCCTGACAGAAGGTACAAACCTCTCTCAGATCCTCAGTGAATAAATTGGAACTGCCTTCCAATCCAGGAACCCCCTTCACCACCTCCTCCTTCAGATGTGTTTCTATCCAGGTGTTAAGTTGTGGGGTAGAACCCAAGTCATGATGTCACTTCTCCTCTTTTATAGTTTCTTCCGGTTCTTGGAAAAATCTTTTGCTATGACATGAGTCAAGCAATCTTCATTGCATATATGCTCCCTCTAAGAAGTATATAGCTTTTGGGATAGTGGATTCTTTCTGTGATGGGTGTTGATGACTCATTAACTGCTGTCTAACTACTCCATTTCTAAGTTCCCTCTAAGCAGCACAGCTGCATGGCTGCACAGCAGCCTATTAAGCACTCTACAGGTGCTCAGGACTACAGTAGGGCAATCCTGTCCCTTAGCCCCTGGACTCAGACCAGCTATAGATCTGCTGTGGCAGGCAGAGAGGTGCTCCTCTCATGGCTGCAACCCAGCCCAGATCGGTTGGGAGACAGATGCCCCTCTCCTGCCCCCAAACTAACCTGACCGAGACTTGCTATGGCTGTGGTAGAAGTGTATCTACTATGGCCCCAGCCTGGACTTGCCATGGCCATGGGAGAGATGCCCTTTCTCTGGCCGTAGCCTGGACATACTGTGGCCATGGGACAGGTGCTTCTTTCCTGGCCCCAAACCAGCCTGGCCTAGACCTGCCACAACTATGGGAGAGGCGCCTCTCTCCCCCAGCATCGGTGCTGGTGCAGAAAGAGAGAGCGGGAGGAAGTCCTCTCTGTTCATCACAGCCCCAGGGCAGCCTGCACCCCAAACCTCAGCCCCACTGCAGAGCTGCAACCCTAGCCAGAGCATTCACTCCCTACATCTCAATCCTCTGACCCAGCCCTGAGCCCCCTCTCACACTCCAAATCCATTACCTTTACCCCACAACACAAACTGTATAATGTGAACCAATATGGAGATGATGGGTGCACATCACCAGTAATATTCATTTTACACATGGGTAGAAAAAATTAGAGGAATGACTGCCATTGTTGTATCTGACAGGCTGATTGTGGGTGTTTCTAACCTTGCAACGTATTTCAATAATATTCACATAGTAACACTTCATAACTATACATACAATGATAGCTCATGCAATCCAACAGGATATTACTGTTCAACATATCAGGATTTTTAAAATGACATATCATACTTTGTACAAAACATATCATAATTATATAACTGTGGTAAATATGGAGGTTCCAGGGTGCTACTCTGAAGTTCATTGTGTCAGCCGCACATTATTTTTCTTCCAAATAGGACCCTTGCCTCCTTTAGCACACAAAATGGATGGTGCTCATTTGATGTGAAACTATTCAAGATGTTTTTTTCTCAGTGTTCAAGGTGTGGCCCTATGTCTTATTTATTGCATCTTACTCGGACAGAATTTCCTTATAGGCCTTTCTGTGATATTCCTCAGTACAGTATGAGTGCTTTACAAATATTTATTTTTGAAACATCCCTGTGAGGTGAGAAGAGCATTATATCCTTTTTATGAATGAAGATTTGAGGCATAAAGAAATTGAGGTAAATATTATCCACTAATTTTGGATGTCCAATTTGAGACCAGAACCCAATTTTTCATAATATTTAGCTTTATATAATATATATAGAGAGATTCAAATTAGTGCGCTCATTGACTTCAGTTATATCTGTGAGTGCTCTCAACACTCTCCAGTTTGATTTACAAAAGTGATAAGTGAGGTTCCCTAAAAATGGAGAACACAAATAGAGACCACTTGTGAAAACTTTTGTTTAAAGTGCCTTGAGTAACATCACACACGCAAGAATAGAATGCAGCCTCATTCTATGAGTAAGGCCTTACTCATAAGACCATACTTTCTCTCTTTTTCTTTTTTGCAATCCCCTGCTTCATTGACTTAATGCCTTGTTGCCTTCTGCAACAAATGAAGCAGAATCTACAAACTGTCTCTTTCACCACACAGTCTGGATTTATTCCTAGAGCAGTAATCTCCAGTACAGTGAATGAGGCAGGGTTCTTTTGGAAAAATTAATAGAATCATAGAATACTAGGACTGGAAGGGACCTCAAGAGGTCATCGAGTCCAGTCCCGGACCAAATACTGTCTAGACCATCCCTGATAGACATTTATCTAACCTACTCTTAAATATTTCCTGAGATGGGGAGTCTACAACCTCCCCGGGCAATTTATTCCAGTGTCTGACTACCCTGACAGTTAGGAACTTTTTCCTAATGTCCAACCTAAACCTCCCTTGCTGCAGTTTAAGCCCATTGCTTCTTGTTCTATCTTCAGAGGCCAAGATGAACAAGTTTTCTCCCTCTTCCTTATGACACCCTTTTAGATACTTGAAAACTGCTATCATGTCCCCCCTCAATCTTCTCTTTTCTAAACTAAACAAACCCAATTCTTTCAGCCTTCCTTCATAGGCTCTTCTCTGGACCCTCTCCAATTTCTCCACATCCTTCTTGAAATGTGGTGCCCAGAATTGGACACACTACTCCAGCTGAGGCCTAACTAATGCAGAGTAGAGCGGAAGAATGACTTCTCGTGTCTTGCTCACAACACACCTGTTAATGCATCCCAGTATCATGTTTGCTTTTTTTGCAACAGCATCACACTGCTGACTCATATTCAGCTTGTGGTCCACTATAAGCCCTAGATCCCTTTCTGCCGTACTCCTTCCTAGACAGTTGCTTCCCATTCTGTATGTGTGAAGCTGATTGTTCCTTCCTAAGTGGAGCACTTTGCATTTGTCTTTATTAAACTTCATCCTGTTTACCTCAGACCATTTCTCCACTTTGTTTAGATTATTTTGAATTATGACCCTATCCTCCAGATTAGTCGCAACCCCTCTCAGCTTGGTATCATCTGCAAACTAAATAAGCGTACTTTCTATGCCATTATCTAAATCATTGATGAAGATATTGAACAGAGCTGGTCCCAAAACAGACCCCTGTGGAACCCCACTTGTTATGCTTTTCCAGCAGGATTGTGAACCATTAGTAACTACTCTCTGAGTACTGTTATCCAGCCAGTTATGCATCCACCTTATAGTAGCCCCATCTAAGTTGTATTTGCCTCGTTTATTGATAAGAATATCATGCGAGACAGTATCAAACACCTTACTAATGTCTAGGTATACCACATCCACCGCTTCTCCCTTATCCACAAGACTCGTTATTCTATCAAAGAAAGCTATCAGATTGGTTTGACATGATTTGTTCTTTACAAATCCATGCTGGCTGTTCCCTGTCACCTTGACACCTTCCAAGCATTTACAGATGATTTCCTTAATTACTTGCTCTATTATCTTCCCTGGCACAGAAGTTAAACTAACTGGTCTGTAGTTTCCTGGGTTGTTCTTATTTCCCTTTTTATAGATAGGTACTATATTTGCCCTTTTCCAGTCTTCTGGAATCTCTCCTGTCTCCCATGATTTTCCAAAGATGATAGCTAGAGGCTCAGATACCTCCTCTATCAGCTCCTTGAGTATTCTAGGATGCATTTCATCAGGCCCTGGTGACTTGCAGGCATCTAACTTTTCTAGGTGATTTTTAACTTGTTCTTTTTTTATTTTATCTTCTAAGCCTACCCCCTTCCCACTAGCATTCACTATGTTAGGCATTCCTAAAGACTTCTCGGTGAAGACCGAAACAAAGAAGTCATTAAGCATCTCTGCCATTTCCAAGTTTCCTGTTACTGTTTCTCCCTCCTCACTGACCAGTGGGCCTACCCTGTGTTTGGTCTTCCTCTTGCTTCTAATGTATTTATAAAAAGTCTTCTTATTTCTCTTTATTCCCATAGCTAGTTTGAGCTCATTTTGTGCCTTTGCCTTTCTAATCTTGCCCCTGCATTCCTGTGTTGTTTGGCTATATTCATCTTTTGTAATTTGTCCTACTTTCCATTTTTTAATATGACTCCTTTTTTATTTTTAGATCATGCAAGATCTCGTGGTTAAGCCAAGGCGATCTTTTGCCATATTTTCTGTATTTCCAACACAGCGGAATAGCTTTCTTTTGGGCCCTTAAGAATGTCCCTTTGAAAAACTGCCAACTCTTCTCAGCTGTTTTTCCCTTCAGTCTTGATTCCCATGGGACCTTAGCTATCAGCTCTCTGAGTTACCAAAATCCGCCTTCCTGAAATCCATTGAATCTATTTTGCTGTTCTCCCTTCTACCCTTCCTTAGAATTGTGAACTCTATGATTTCATTATCACTTTCACCCAAGCTGCCTTCCATTTTCAAATTCTCAACCAGTTCCTCCCTATTTGTTAGGATCAAATCTAGAAAATTAGTATGTGATCATGCAAATAAAGATTGTTATAAAGCATATGTAAAAGCATATGCATTAGTATGTGATCATGCAAATAAAGATTGTTATAAAGCATATGTAAAAGAGGGAGGGAAATTAGGATTGGACAGGCATCCTTAATTCTGGTATCCCCTAAGCTTTTAAACACTTGATTTTGCAGCCTTAATAATGTTATTTTAGCTTAGTTTTATCTCCTAGGTTTATCTTCTAGGTTTTTTAAAAAACAAAATGACTATGCCAAATCCCCCCCTCCCCCCCCCAAGCCCCTTTCCCTCACCTCAGTACGATAGTGCTGTCGTGTCCTCAGTACACTCTCTTGTGGTCAGATGTGGTGCATATGAAGAGACCTCCTTACTTTTCCTCCAGCCAGAGTTTAAACAAGCCGCAAACAATCTACAGGCATTCAGGAACATCTTCCTCTGAGGATTTATTTAACAGAAAGTCCAATACAAAAATTAGAAAAAATCCCCTCCTCTTTGCCTCATTTTCCTGATCCAGATAATCAATCAGACCCAATCTGTCTGTTTCCCAGCTGAGTCTATTATTTATCTTCTCCCCAAATCTTCATTAGATTTCTCTCCTGATAAATTCAGGCTGCCCCTCTCCAAAATGTACTTTCTTCTCATGGGTCTCCTCTAACTGAGCTGTCATAAGCCAGTTAAAGTAATTATTTAATTAACTCACTGCCATATACCTAAGCTGTTAACAAGGGGGTTAATTGGGTTGGCTGAATCTACCTGTGAAGGATGACAAAGGTGGGTGGGGCTTCTGACCTCTTCACAGGGTTAACTACTCGGTCATGTTATGTGGCATCATATTGATAGCTACATGTTTTAGCAGGATTGGATTCCTTACATCCACCACACAGACCTGTCTCTTGAGCCAGTGGAGAAACTGATAGCAGTAGTAGGTCAGCCTCAGTATGGATTATCATTAGCAGGGCATGAGACACTTTATCAGTGGGTTTCACAGATATTTGCAGATGGCAAAAGAATGGTGAGAATCATGGATTCCATTCCAGGTCCTTGAAGAAACTGTAGTCCGGTAGGTACAGACTCATCTATTCATACTTCCAAGCATGGTCCCTTTTGTCCCATTTGGCTCCAATTTTTATATCCAATAAGTCCTAATCTGACCCCTCAGATCCCCCTTTTCCAGTCTGTCTCCTCACTTTTTTCAGTCCCTATTTCTCTACTCAGTTGTTTCTTGTCTTCAGCTTCCTTTTCTAGACTTCCTTAGTCCTGCCCCTCTGCCATCTCAGCATCCAATCTCTTTCCTCCACTACTCTGGCCCCTTTAATCCTTCCCTGCCCGCATTTACCATCCCCACTGGATCCTTTTCCAATTTCAGTGTCTCATTCCCCTTCCCCCTCTTCCATGCATCTTCCCCAACTGGTCCTAATTCTCCTGTCCCAAAACCTGGCTCTTCCTCAGACCTGATTCTTCTCCTTTCCTCACTTACTTTACCCTACTCACTGTTTCTCAGCCTGACTTCTTCCAGACTTGCCTAGCCAGTTCCAGTCTCCCTTTGACTGACTTCTCCTTGTCCTATTATACTCCCCAACTACACACACACCCTGCCACAGATCCAGCTCTTGTTTCCTCTCCATCTAAATCAGACAGCTTTCTCTTCCATGCTGCCTGGGACCAGCATGGGATCTTTGGCTTAGTCTATACTCAACGAGCCAGGTCGGTTTAAGGTACACAACTCCAGCTATGCAAAATGTGTAGTTGGAGTCTGCTTAAGCCAAGCCATAGTGGCACCCACACAGCTGGAGGCTGATGAGAGTGTTTGCTCCTGTTGGCTTCCCTTACTCTTCAGAAAAGGAGGAGTACCGAATGCTGGTGTGGGCTGCCCTCAGCGTTTGATTTACGGGTCTATACTAGGAAAGTTAGATATTGTTTAATTCAGTAATCGTGTAACTTGCTCCCTATGCAGATCTACTCCTGCCTGCCTCCCTGTACTGCTGCCTCTGATGTAGAGGCACCAGTGGGGGGGAGGGGTAGAGGTGTCCAAGGCTGGCCCTACCATGAGGCGAACTGAGGCGGCCGGCTCAGGTACCAGGCTATGTGGGGGAGGGGGCACCACTAGGACCCAGAGGGTAGAAAATTGTGTCTGCCACTGGTGCGTATGTAGGTAGCAGAGCAGTATCATGAGAGGAGTAGAACAGGAAGAAGGCACAATTGAGACCTTTCAAAGTTTTGACCCAAACAAGGGGGCATGTGGGCGTCATTTGAGCTCCCTGCCTCAGGTGCCAAAATGTGGGCTGGCCCTGGAGGTGTCTCTGTGGCATATGATGCTTTTGGGGAGCTGGCTGTTAAGCCAGCTCTCCATGAGCACCGGCTACCAATGGCCCTCAACCTGCTGCCTCGGTTCAGAATCACTGGCCTAGGGGCTAGCCAATTAATTCTTATATTAGAGGCTTGTTTTATCTAGATGTGTTTACTTTTAGAAACTTTTTTTTATTAAATAGCTGTTACAATGAAGTATTTTGTTCTAAACGGGGCTGCCATATTCCTTTACAAAGCTGTGGTTTGATCTGCCAAGTGCTCCAATCTGGAACTCTAATTGATTTCAGTGGGAATTAGTGCACAGGGCCTTGCGTGATTGGCCCCACAACAGTGCTATACAATTAGGAGGGAAAACGCCTCTCTCTAAGCATGCTTTTTACCTTTTTTATTTTAACAAATAGTTTATAACATCAAAGTCCATCTTGCTATTGCAAGACTTCTCTGTAGTATCCAAATGTTTGGCTTCTTACAATGGTTTTGCATACTATATTTAAGCAAGGATGTTAAAATGTGGGGTAATTGTATAAATGTGTAACCACTGAAAAATTGAGCAGTTACATGGTCACATGCACCTGAAAAACCAGCTCCTTGGGAGCACTGCACATTTCTTCTGGGGAGTTGGCTGCTGCCCTGTGCTGCTATCTCTGTATCAGAGGCAGCAGTGCGGGGCAGCAGGCAGCTCCCTATGAGCCAACTTTTAAGTTGGCTCCCAGAGCACACTGGCTTACACCTGCAGCCCTGCTCCAGGGTGGCACCTGGCTCTGCAGGATGGGGTGGAAGCCTGAGTATAACCATGAACTTATTAATTAATCGATAAGCCCAGGCTTATAAGTTAACCATTTACACGGTTATACATTCACAACCCTAATTTTGAGTATTACAATTTTCAATTTGCTATAAAAATAGAAAATACTGTTTAATGTTACTAGAATATTCTTCATTCCATATTTTGTTGCCAATCCTGTGGCTATACCTATGTGTTGCCAAATATGTAAAAGTATATTTTGATTATGTTAATAGCCTGCTCATTAATATTTAAGTACATGTTGGATCTCCCTGGTCCAACACCCTTGGGACCTGACTGGTCTTGAATGAGGAAGTTTGCTGGACCATAGGAGGTCAGTTCTGCCCCCTGCCACTGGTTTCCCTAGCCCAACTCTACTTTTGGCCCAGCCACTGGCTTCTCCTACCAGCTCCCCCATGCAGCTGTCCCAGTGGGTTTGTAGTCACAGCAGGACTGCTGGCTCCAGTGCTGCCAGACTAGTAGGACTGCTGCCCCCCCTGCCCACCAGCCTCTTGGCTAGCTCCTCCTCTGATGCTGACCCCATTGGGCTCCCGGCTCTGTTGGAGCCTGCTGCCATGCTAGAGCCTGCAAAGAGAATTGCTTCCCTGGGATTCAGTTTACAAGTTACAGTGTAATGGGAGGCTACGTGGGCTTAGCAAGGAGATGTCCAACAACCCCCAAAATAAAGAAAATAACCTGATGCATCTGATTAAACATTCCCTGTTCTATTCTCATATCTGTTGTTCCAAGGTTTAGTCCTTCCCCTAGACATGGATATCGCTGTTTATTGTTACTAGAATATTTTTCATCCCATACTTTGTTGCTAATCCTGTGGCTATATCTATGTGTTGCCAATCCTGTGTGGCTGGCTCAGTCCATGTCTCTCAGCTCTGGTCTGGTCACATAAACACTGAAACAGGAAGGTCACTGTGTCTAGTTCAAAAACCCACACTCTATTTTTATTGACTCTCCTGGCTTCCTGCCAACACTTCCTGCTTCCTTAGGATTCCTCGAGATTCTCTAGAACCCACTGTCTATGGTTTTAACCTTTACAGGCAATTGTTAACTGAATGACTGAAATGTCCAGAAAGGGTAGCATCTCTCCCATTCATCACAATAACATTGCATATTCTTGGACTAGTAAAAGTGTTGCAGTTCAGGAATTGTGAAATTTGTTGACAGAACTGCTAAAAAGAAAGTAGCATTGTCTATACCATGCCTATTTCTAGCTAGTCCTGCCATCACTGTTTAATAAAATTCATTCCTTAGAACCTCTCCCACTCAAAATAATTCATGAAGAATAAATTGTCTCAACAAAGTGAAGTAGTTAATTGTTTTATACTAAGAAAATTCCAGACGTGATTAAACAGACCCAGAAATCAAACAGAACATATTTATCCATTCAGTGAAGTAAATTTCTCATGTACTGTATCGTGGAACTGGAAGTTAGACAGTTATTTGTTTTTTGCTTTATTTTTTTAACACAGTTAATATGTATCTTATGAATATGTGGTACTTCCATCTATACGAGCCATCACAGTGATATAAATTGTCCTGCTAGCAGATGGAGAAGGGGAAAAACTTCTGAGACATGATCATCTTTCTGTCTCTCTAAAGGTGACTGACTAACCCTCTTGATGTGTTTTCAGATCTTCTTGAAACCTGGTTAAGCACGAGTGCACACACTTTCTCTGTGTAATTAGATTTATCTTTGGTAATTTCCTCCCCAATCTTTTATTTTTAACAGGATTAAATAGATTTGTTTTGGATGTTCTGTAATGAAGTTTTACTTTCACCTCAGAGTTTTTGGAACACACCACTTGGAGGAGGTAATTATCCAGGGTGTAATGTGTGCTGTTTTTTCTTAAATGGCTAGAAAGCTGGATAATCATCTCTTGAGTCAAAGAAAGGACAGCTTTCATGTCCATTGACTCAGTGGAAATCAATGAAGTGTACCCATAGTTGCACTGATTCTGCAAGGCCCCAAATCCGAACATGACTTTTCAGTGTGATGCTGTGGCAAAAAGAGCTGTAATCCTGGGATGTATAAACAGGGAGATCTTGAGTATGTTTAGAGAGGTTATTGGCTTCTATGTTTGACACTCATGTGATCACTGCTGGAAAACCCTGTTTAGTTCTGATGCCCATGTTACTGTCCATGGTTTCATGCATCATAACTTAAGAGTGCCAAATTCAGGTCACACTAATGAGAAACAGGGCAAATCTATCCCCAAATGCTGATGGTTATTACCTGTAGGATATACCTAACCAGCCACAAAAATCACTTCTTGTTAGTCAGTGTGGTGAGAGAGAAGTCATAAACACAGTTCTTAAGGCAATCCATTTTTATAACACTATCAAGAACACTGGTTTCTGAGAGAAGAGGTTTCTTACAACTTATCTCATCAAATAATAGATTATTCTGTGCCCAAAGGATCAGCCACACACCCAGGCCTATATCTAACTTGGGTCTTACCTAAAATCATGTGGTTGCCAATCCTTCAGTATCTAAAATATAAAGGTTTACTTATAAAAAGAAAGAAGGAATGGTGAGAGTTGAAAAGCAAATATAGAAGACTACCAGATTTGCTTACTGGGGAAATCCTTGGTGAGCTAAAACACAAAAAGCAAGTTTACAAGAAGGGAAAACTTGGACAGATGACAAGGGAGTATAAATATATTGCTCGAGAATGCAGAGGAGTAATCAGGAAGGCGAAAGAGCAATTGGTATTGCAGCTAACAAGGGATGTGAAGAGTAACAAGAAAGGTTTCTACAAGCATGTAAGCAATAAGAGGGTGATTAGAGAGGGTGTGGGGCCCTTACTGGATGAGGAAGGTAACTTAGTGACCTGATGTGGGAAAAGCTGAAGTACTCAATGCTTTCTTTGCCTCTGTCTTCACAGACGAGGTCAGCTCCCAGACTACTGCACTAGGCAATGCAGTCTGGGAAGAAGGTGGGCATCCCTTGATGGAGAAAGAACAGGTTAAGAACTATTTAGAAAAGCTAGACATACACAAATCCATAGGTCCAGATTTAATGCATCCGAGGATACTGAGGGAGTTAGCAAATGTCATTGCAGAACAAATGTCAGTTTAACTCATAGAGATCGGGAAAGATCCCGGATGATTAGAAAAAGGCAAATGTAGTGCCCATCTTTAAAAAAGGGAAGAAGGACAATCCAGAGAACTACAGACCAGTCAGCCTTTCCTCGGTCTCTGGAAAAATCATGGAGAGGATCCTCAAGGTATCCATTTTGAAGCACTTGGAAGAGGGGAAAGTGATCAGAAATAGTCAACATGGATTCATTAAGGGCAAGTCATGCCTGACCAATCTGATTAGCTTCGATGATGAGGTAACTGACTCTGTGGACATGGGAAAGTCAGTGGATGTGATATACCTTGACTTAAGCAAGGCTTTTGATACGGTCTCCCACAATATTCTTGCCAGCAAGTTAAGGGAATGTGGATTGGATAAATGGACTGTAAGATGGATAGAAAGCTGACTAGACTGTCAGGCCCAATGGGGAGTGATCAACAGCTTGATGTCAGGTTGGTGGTCGGTTTCTAGCGACGTGCCTCAAGGATCAGTTCTAGGGCTGGTTTTGTTCAACAACTTTATTAATGACCTGGATGAGGGGATGGATTGCACCCTCAGCAAGTTTGTGGATAGCACTAAGCTAAGGGGAGAGGAAGATATGTTGGAGGGCAGGGATAGGGTCCAGAGTGACCTAGACAGATTAGAGGATTGGGCCAAAAGAAATCTGATGGGGTTCAACAAGGACAAGTGTAGAATCCTGCACTTGGGACAGAAGAATCCAAAGCATTGTTACAGGCTGGGGATTGAATGGCTAAGTAGCAGTTCGGCAGAAAAGGACCTGGGGATTACGGTGGATGAGAAGCTGGATATGAATCAACAGTGTGCTCTTATAGCCAAGAAGGAGAATGGAATATTAGGTTGCATTAGAAGAAGCATTGCCAGCAGATCTAGAGAAGTGATTATTCCCCTTTATTCAGCCATGGTAAAGCCACATCTGGAGTATTGCACCCAGTTCTGGGCCTCCCACTACAAAAAGGATGTGGATGCATTAGAGAGGGTCCAGCGGAGGGCAACCAAAATGATAAGGGGGCTGGAGCACATGGCCTATGAGGAGAGGCTGAGGGATATGGTCTTATTTAGTCTGCAGAAGAGAAGAGTTAGGGGGGATTTGATAGCAGCCTTCAACTTGCTGAAGGAGATTCCAAATTGTATGGAGAGAGGCTGTTCTCAGTAGTGATGGATGGCAAAACAAGGAGCAATGGTATCAAGTTACGGTGGGGGAGGTCTAGGTTGGATATTAGGAACAACTAACACCAGGAGAATGGTGAGGTACTGGAATGGGTTACCTAGGGAGGTGGTGGTGGTGGAATCTCCATCCCTAGAGGTTTTTAAGTCTCGGCTTGACAAAGCCCTGGCTGAGTTGATTTAGTTGAGATTGGTCCTTCTTTGGGTAGGGGGCTGGACTCGATGAACTTCTGAGGTCTCTTCTAGCCCTAGGATTCTATGATTCTGTGAAATTGGTTATAGGATCAGACCTGAATAAAGTTCCAGGATCAGATTAATAGAGTTGGTGATCTTTATAGTTACAGATGGAACTTTCAACATCAATCGAGAGTTAAGTCAATGTCCATTATAGAGGCACCAGGGAATCCTGGGATCTCATTCCTTATGGCTTGCATCTTTCCTTATGTGCATCCAAGCAGATATGGGATGAAAAGGGAACTTGTCTATAGGACCTTTATGCCTAATTTCCAGCAGCCTCTTATCTTGGGATTAACAATAGATGTTTGATGTAACCTTCTGTATCTCAAAGCTGGTGGCATTTAGCATAGGGTTATTTATCCATTAAACAGTTCATATACAGTTTACCACAACATTGAAAGAGACATATAGACAAAACTACTTCAATCAAGTTTCATCACAAATGTTAATATTTTTTTTGGGTCTTGAAACAAGGCTATAGTAATAGAGAATTGTTTGTTTATATTACAAGACCTGAATAACAGCTACTATTCTAATGCTCTAATGTTGCAGTTTTGCATTCCCCTGTTCTACCCTAACCTAATATAATAGCCCAACTATCATTTATATAGCTTCCTAACAAGCCTTCAGAAGTTGACCCTAGGTCATTCAGCCTATGAGCTTTTTGGCCACATCTTAATCAGATGTCTAACATTTTAATCCTTTATGTCACAGCCTAGAATTCAAGAAGAATATTGATATATCAGAGGGGGTTTATAGAAGAACCACAAAATGATTAAAGATTTAGAATAGGGATGTTAAATTTCGATTAATCCGTTAATCAAGTAGTTGATGGAATTTCCATCAAATTTTCAGTAATAGAATTTCCATCAACTACTTGATTAGTCGATAAGGGGAAGGTGGAGTGCTCACTATCCTGGCTGCGCCTCAGTCTTTTAAATGTAGTAAGAGCTGCCCACGAGTGGAGCCCTTACTACATTTAAAAGGCAGAAGAGCAGTGAGGACTCAAGCAGTCTGTGTTCCAACTGTTGCGTTTCTGCCTTTGAAATGTAGCAAAAGCCCTAATCGCCCCATGTTCCCTGCTGTGCTTCTGCCTTGGAAATTTAGTGAGAGCCCCCTGGAGCTTTTGCTATATTTCAAAGTGGGACCTGGTGCAAGCGGGGACTGCTTCAGTATCTGCTCGCGCTGTTTCTCTGCTGTACCTCTGCCTCTCCTGCCCCCTTGCGGAGCTGGTGCTGGGGGGAACTGGCTTTTAAGCCAGGTCCCCCCCAGCACCAGCTCCTACTCCTACTTGCTGTCTGTCTCTGAAAGAGGCAGCAAAGAAAGTGGGGGAAGAGGAGGGGAGACAAGTAGTCGAGTCACTACTCGACTACCTGATACGCAGGGCTTGACAAATCAGTGAATCTACTCGCCTATGGCGAGTAGATTTCAGCCGGTCGCCCCATTCACCGGCAACGCGCACATGCACAATGCGGGTCTTGCGCATGCGCAGTGTGGGGCTAGCGAGTAGATTTCGCTGCCATTTGTCAAGCCCTGCTGATAATTGTATGATTATTGGGTAATCGACTAGTTGCTTACATCCCAAGTTTAAAAAACATGCCTTAGAGTAATAGTGTATTAGATTAACAAAGACAAGGTTAAGGGGTGACTTGATTGCAGTCTATGAGTATCAGTAAAAAAACCAAATATTTAACAGTGGACTCTTAAATCTAGCAGAGAGAAGTACAAAACAACCCAGTGTTGGACATTCAGATTGGAAATACAATGTAACTTTTTAATAGTGAGAATAATTAACCATTGTAACAATTTACCAAGGTTTGTAGCAGATTATTGATTTCTGACTATTTTAAAATCAGGATTGGATGTTTTTCTAAAAGATGCACTCTAGGAATTATTTTGGGGAAGTTATATGGCCTGTGTTATATTGTTATAGGAGCAGACTATATGATCACAATGGTCCCTTCTGGTACTGGAATCTATGATTATATGAACTCCCATGTTGGTGTATTATAGAGGATGCTTTGAGCTCAGCAGGTTTTTGGTACATCAGTTGTGCTATAGATATAACAGCTAGCGGAGTAAGGAGGGCCCTTTCTGAATGAGACTCGTGGATGTGTTTGGTACTCTGTGCTTGGTTGCTATGATGCTTATAGAAATTGATGTGGCCATATCAGACAAAAGAGTAGAAACTTCCTGTAGTTTTAGGAAGGTAGTCCTTCATCAGATAGCTTGATACTTCGAAAAACTTTGTTTTCCAAAATGTTTTACATGTTGCTAACAAAATAAAAAGTAATCAAAGTTATAGGAAATGTATAAAGCAAATATATCATAATATGTCCAAGTCATCCCGAAAATTCAGAACACTTTCCGAGTATAATACCAAATTATGGTTTTGGATTCTTTTTTTGCTTGTATGCAAATTAGGTCCCTGATGTTTTCTGCAGAAAATGACTTGTAGGCCAAGCTTTTGGTTTAAGACCGACCCATTTGGCTATGATGGTGATGACACAGACAAAGGTTAATTCCTGCATGGTTCATCTCCCTTAATTCTTTTCCTTTATGGCCTTGATCCTCATTTACTGTCAATAAAAGGTTTTGCCTGAAGTTTTAGATTACTTAAGGCTCTCAGATTAGTGAGGCATAGAAAACTGGGTGGATGTATAGAAAGCCATCTTATCCTGTAAGTTTTATTTCCCCTTTCCTAAACTTGTCTCACTAGGGGGCTAGGGTGAACCATATCCTATAGTTGTATACTAGATGATCAACTCTGTACAGAAACATAAATTCCTTTCCACTAATACAGCTACAGATGACAAATAGGAATGATGATAGGAGGAAGATGGTTTTGTGAAATGGGAAACAGAAATCTGGATTGTGTTACTAACTCTGCCACAGATTTCCTTTATCTTAGGCAAGACACTTAATCTCTGTATCTCAGGTCCCCATCCATAAAATAGGACTAATGTGTCTGTTTTGTCTGTTTAAATCCTAGACACTGTGGGCACTTCTGCACTATATGGAATATTGATGCTGCCACGGTCAATCTTCTGGGGTTCAATTTAGTGGGTCTGGTATAGACTAGGGATGTGAAGGAGGAAGCAAAGCGTGGGGAAGAAGGGGTACTTCAAAGTGGCAGTGCCTACAGCTGTGCGGCGCTGCTGCTTTGAAACCACATTTCAAAGAGGAAGCCACTGCACAGCTGATCCGTGGCTTAGCTGTGCAGCGGCTGCCCCTTTAAAACACCACTTCTGGCATTTCAAAGGGGCAGCTGCAAAGTACCCCAGGATCAACTGGTGACTCCGCAGCTGACCCTGGGTTCTGAGAGGCATTTCCCTAGGACCTGGATTCTGAGGAAATGCTGTGTGGAGTCCCCAGCTGACCCCAGGTTCCACTGCCATGCAGAGCCCAGGATCAGCTAGGGAGTCTGCAGCTGACCCTGGGCTCCACAGTGCTGCCCCTTTGAAATGCCGAGGCTGCTTTCCAAAGAGGCAGCCACCGCTCAGCTGATCTATGGCTCAGCTGTGCCTCGGTTGCCCCTTTAAAATACTGCCTCTAGCATTTCAAAGGGGCAGTTGCCGTGGAGCCCAGGGTCATCTGACCCCGGGCTGACCCTGGGTTCCGAGAGGCATTTCCCCAGGACCCAGGGTCATTCCCCAGTTGACCCCGTATTCTAGGGATATGCCAGTCGACCCCAGGTTCTAGGGACTCCCCAGCTGACTCTGGGTTCCACTGCTGAACGGAGCCCATAATCAGCTGGAAGTCCCCAGCTGACCCCTGGTTTCGAGAGGCATTTCCCCAGAACCCAGGGTCACTCCCCCGTTAGGGCTCTTGTACATTTCAAATGAGGAATGCGGAAGTGCCGATCGACTATTTGATGGAAATTCCATTGACTACTCGACTAGTCAATTAACTGCAATTTAACATCCTTAGTATAGACCCGTTAGATTGAACTCAAAGGGTCCCCCCGTCAGTGCCGGTGTCCTGCTTTTCATGAGGAGTATGGGAAGCCAATATGACTGTTTGTTCCCATTGGCCTCCCACTGTGTGGATGACTCAGAAATTTGATGTAAGATACATCGACTCCAGCTACGTAATTTACATAGCTGGAGTTGTGTATCTTGCTTCGATCTTCCCACGTATTGTTGAGCAGGTCTTTGTGACTGTTTCTGTCTATGGAGCCTTCATCTCATTTAGGCCTCTGGTGGTTATCATCATAAAAAATGTCAACTCAGCTGATAAAAGTGGTGATACAAGAACAAATCCATCATGAAGAGCTTTCTTAAATTACTGATTGATGGTAGTGTGACTTAGGACACAGAGTACTGAAGTAACTCTCAGGAAATCTCAGTGCTGCCACTGACATATTAGAGGCCTTGGGCAAGTCACTTTCCATCCGAATCAGCATATATACCATATCACTTGTTAAAGAACATAACTTTTATAATTCACTTTTACATTTACCATAAGCTAGTAATGAAGGATTTCCCCTTATTAGTATTGTTGGTTCTTTTGCCTTCTCGAAAATTGGGATAATAATACTAACCACAAATTTAAAGTGCTATGGATGGAACTATGGATGAAAAGCACCATATAAGAGCTAGATGGTATTATTACTGGGAGAAAAGGAAGAATTTTTCTATTAGGAGAGAGCTATCATTTGAATTCACCTTGGTGTAGAGAGATAATATAAGGTTATCTGCACCACTTGTTGGGGAAGCTGCCAGCAGATTGGCCCTATTAGGAAGTCTTTTCATTTCTTGTCCACTGTGGTGTCCAGGTTGGCATTTCATAAACTGATGAAGAAGGAGGCAATGGAAGTTTCAAAGAGGAGGGGCCACTGCTGATACAATATCTTAATGCACTGCATGTATGCGGGGTGTTTCAGTTTATAAACTGGTATAGCATCTAAGGTGAGGCGCTTAACGCTGATGTTTGAGGTGGTGATGGATTTCAGTGCCTCAATACTTTACCTGCATAAAGATTTATTACTTGAGCTTTATGAAAGTGAAGTGACTTTCAATTATTTATGTGCTTTTACATGCAAAGCAGTGATTCTCAAAGTGTGGTCTTGCAGACCACTAGGTGGGCTGGAGGCTTGGGGTTCACCCCCCTCTCCAGCAGGGAGCCTGCGCTGGCACTCCAGACCCGCCTCCCTTCCCCCGAAGTTGGAGCACCTGCCCTGGCTTCCCACTACGAGGAGTGGGTGAGTCTCGTGGGCCGGATCTAGCTTGCAGAGGAAGGAAGCAGCTCTGTGCACTGCTGCTCCCCTTCCTCCAGCTGGGGGAATGGTAGCACGACAAACTGTTCACCTCGAGGCTTTCCTTGTTGCTAGGGCAATAATCTCCAACCTTTTTAAGCACAAGATCACTCTTTGAATTTGTCAGTCCATGATCTACCTCAAACCCAAATACCCCTGCCCCGACCCTTCTCGAAGGCCCTGCCCTACCCCTTTATAAGGCCTCACCCTCTTCACTCTGTGAAGATGGGGTACAAGGGACGGAGACAGAGTGACATCAGCACCCCCTGCCTCTGTCTCTCCCACCCTGCACAACAAGCAGGAAGCTCCCAGGGGGTGGCTCTCAGAGTAGTCAGTGGAGGGGCAGCTGAAGTGCGGGCACTTTCCAGTGTCCCAGCCAAACCAGTCAGGATTACCTGTCAGAGGCTCCAAGATCTACCAGTAGATCCTGATCTACTAGTTGGTGACCACTGCTCGAGGGCTAAAGCTCCACTTCCTCCCCAGCTCTGCCTGTCCCTGTGCCCCACATCAGCCCAAGAGGTGGAGTAGCAGCCTAACAGCAGCTGCTCTCTCCCCAGCATATCTCTGGTGATGATGCAGTCCACTTGGTTTTAAATGAGAAGTGGGTCCTTATATTTCCTTTATTCTCTGTTGAGGAGTGCATTACGAAATAAATCACCCACTTGTAAAACCACCATTTACTTCTCTTATTTACAACAAGTTTCGTTTCCTCAGATGCCAAGCTTTTAAGGCAGATCCATCCAACTTGTACATTTTATTAGTCAGTATTTTAAGACATCTTTGACACATATTTGCACCATGCAAACTTGTACTAATAGTCAAAATTAATCATGTCATTCTGGTTTAAAGCCTCTTCTTCCTGGCTGTCAGACATGGAAGTAACACGCTAGTCATTCTCTAACTGGAATCTGCACAGACTATCCTATCTGTAACTAACATTATCTGAAGCAGGGCTGTTATTGTCCTGGAAGACTGGGTTCACAACAGATAATCAGAAAGATTGTTATATGATGAATTATACCAGATGTTGATTTTCAAAAATGTCAGATAACACTAAGAGGCAAAAGATCAAAAACAGTAATTTCTGTGCTATGCCTTCTGTCAATTCATTTGTATTATCTTAAAGAGATTAGATTTTATTTTTTTTCCTAAAAGAGAGTGGTAAGCATTGCAGTATTTTTGTGGCATTGTGCATGCATGTCATCGAAACAATAGGCATGGCACACACCTGTTTTTAGACATGATATATCACAAAATACTGTAATTTTCTCTCATATTTTCTTTTTAGATGTATTTAAAATAGTCAGGAAAATGATTGCAGTTTACTTTTTATCAGATGCATTCTGAGATACTCCCAATAAGATCTTATCCTGCTCAGTTTGTGGGACAGTCTTTAAAACTGTCAATCATAAGCTCAGCCTCTGAAAGAACTAATCCATTAATTCATTGCCAGGATTCTGCCCTTTCAGAAAGTCATCTGAAATTGATGGTTTGTTTTTTATAAGTATAGTGCCCTTATCAATCTGTTGCCTCCTTAATGTTAGTCTCCTTATGGATTTTGATGGACAGATTGGGGTTCACTTGGATCCTGACTGCAGCTCAGCATGGTTTGGCTTCCTTTTTTTCTTCCCATATTAAATTATTTGACAGTGCTTCCATCCCTCTTAAACACTCCATGCACCTTCCTGGCAGAATCACCAGGGCAGGTTGGAAAGAAAATTGTAATCACAGGGTTACCTACCCTTACTTTCCAGATAGTTGGATACTCCCAAGAAATAACACAAATACACACAATATGTTCAAGTAATCATATTAAACAGGAAATGAATATATCATGACAGGGTAAAACACTACTCTCAAGGTCATCAGTGCCTACACAAACAGTATCCTTGAATTGTCCCAGCCAAGTGACCTGATAGAGCAGCAGTTCCCAACCTTTTCCAGATGGGGACCCATTTTGACAATTCAGGAAAACTTGGTGACCCAAGGCAATTCAGAAACGGGAAGAGGCGAGGGGGCAGAGCCACCTGGGGAGACACTTGGTGACCCTTTTGAAAGGTAATGGTGACCCATATTTGAGTCCCGACCCATAGGTTGGGAAACCCTGTGATAGAGTAAGGATAAAATTGAATGTCCCTTTGAAATGCAATACAGGACTATGTAGCACTTTAAAGACTAACAGGATGGTTTATTAGATGATGAGCTTTCGCGGGCCAGACGAAAGTGGGTCTGGCTCACGAAAGCTCATCATCTAATAAACCATCTTGTTAGTCTTTAAAGTGCTACATAGTCCTGTATTTTGTTTCAGCTACACCAGACTAACATGGCTACATTTCTATCACTTTTGAAATGCATAGTTTGTACAGGTGCTTGATGACCTAGAATAATGATAGTTTCTGTAGCACCAATAAGCATCTTGGGTGACTTGGTTCAGCACAGTCCAAAAATTTACACATGGGATAAGATGGTAGCCCTTCCAAGGGTTTAATAAGCAGCGGGTAATAAAATCCCAAACACTTACCCCTGGCTTGAGAAAATAGGTCAGAGAATTGAACAATTTCCCTATACAAAAGGTGGTACACTCACAACTCTGTGCATGATTTTCAGGTCCAGAGATGAATTTGTACTCCTCATCCTCTGCAGAGGGGCTGCAGTTGGCAGGCATCTTCTTAATGCAGCAATAGGCTACTCCTGTTCTCAAGATTTCGCTTCATCATCAAGGGAATGCAAGGATCGAGTGCAAAATACAATAACGACACTAAAAATCCTAACTCTATATTTCCTATCTTAGTTCATAGATACATTCACAGTAGATGAGCAGTGGTGAACTAGCAGGATGAATACGTACCCCATCGTAACTGATTTTCTAAGAACTTGTAAAGATCTCAAATAGGGAAAGGACCAAGCTTAGGGATATGGTTTCTAGGTACTAAAAGACCATTTTTCAGAAGGTCTGAAAAGGAGGAACCCTGCATTCATACTCACAAACTTACCAAATCCTTCCCTTTCAATGAGTGGGTCTAGACCCCTTCTCTCCTAACCGTGCTCCTGACAGTAGGCATCTCATTTAGGACATTCCTAGTGGTGTGGTTAGCTCTTTTCCCTAGGCTTTAAAATATCAGTCATTTAACTTTAACCCCTTTCTTTCCCTCAGACATTGCTCCTCCTCTGAGTAAGGATGTTAATTAGTGGTTAATTTACTAGTTGAGTAGTCAATGGAATTTCCATCAACTACTCGACGAGTCGATAGGAATTTCTTCATTCCTCCTTTGAAATACACAAAAATCCCCGCTGGCGCTCTTGCACGTTTCAAAGGAGGAATGCGGAATTCCACGTGCAGCCTGGGGCCAGCAGGAAGTCCCGCTGACTCTGGGCTGCAGGTGGGCATGCCAGCTTTGAAATGTACAAGAGTCCGCAGTGGGGGCTCCTGTGAATTTCAAAGCAGAAGTGCCTTCACAGCAGACTCCATTTTGCACTGCCAATTTTAAATGCCACACAGAGCCTGGGATCAGCTGGAGACTCCCCAGCTGATCCCGGGCTCTGCATGTCATTTCAGTGGAACCCAGGGTCAGCTGGGGACTCCTCAGCTGATCTTGGGTTCCGCGGAAATGCTGTGCAGAGCTCGGGATCAGTCCTTAGCTGACCCTGGGCTCCACACGGCGCTGCTGCTTTGAAACGCTGCCTCAGCATTTCAAAGGGGCAGTGCCACACAGCTGATCAGGTAGTTGACTAGTCCTTAATATCTTTACCTCTGAGTAGGCATTCTGGTGGCCCTCAGGCATAGTTGGTATTCTGCCCAAAGCCAAAAGAGGCCTCTAAATCTCTAAATAGTATCTCTCTTGTCTCCCTCTTGGTTGGCCAGCAGACTCTGAGATTTTATGTCTGTACTTCAGTTGCTACAGTATTATGGGGCTGCGACACTGTAATGCTTTATTTTAACTCCACCTTTCCAAGTGGGAGGATTTCTCTTGTCAGTATAGGTAAACTGTCTTCCTGAGAGGCAGTATCTAGGTCAAGGCAGGAAGAATTCTTCTGTCAACCTGGTGTAGTCTACAACTGGAGTTGGGTCAGCATCGCTAGGTGTTTCAACTATGGATTTTTCACATCCCTTAGAGATGTAGCTATACTGATGTAAATTCCTAGTATAGATGGGGCATGAGTCTGCCCTTGACTTCCCTTGTTTCAGGAACAGCATGCCTCTCCCAAAATCACTAGCACATAGAAACCCGGGAACACTCCATGGGGTTACATTGGTAATTCTCGTCCGTTGTGTGAATATGTCTATATTAAGGATGTTGCGATTATCAGGCTCATTGTGTAGTTGATTAAATTTGTATCGACTACATGATTAGTCTATAAGCACCGTTCTGCAGAGCTGCAGTGGGGGTAGCTCCAGGAGCTGGCTTGAGCCGGGAACGAGCAGTCCAGGCTCGTGCCAGCTCCGGGAGCCACCCGTGCTGTGGATCTGCATTTTAAATGTAGTAAGAGCATAATACGCATCTGACTACAAACCCAGAACCCATATGTTAATTTGTTGTGGGGCATCTACTCTTTGAGTTAGTGACACACATGATGAAAGTTTCAAACGAGGAGAACTTTTAACTGTTTTTACAGCAGGGATCCTAAACATTCCTCAGAGAAACTGTATAAACCTGAGTGAATGCCTTTTACTCTCTTTTCCAGTGTCAAAGTAAATATTGTATTGGTCATGCTCTCCTTGCAAATACTATTTCTAGTTGACTCAGATTTGTTTAGTGTCTTAAAGCTGAACTGAGTGTGAATAATATGCATTTTGGTGTGTTTACTAGCTTGAGTTGTTAGAAAGGATGATACATGTACTCAGAGGGTAATATTAATTTTCTTTTTTATTTTATTTCATATTAAGTATCATAAGCATTGCTCCTTGTGAACTATCCTTTGTTTTAATATATTTTCTTTGACACACATGGACTGCTTAAAATCTCTCTCTCTCTCTCTCTAATGTGTGTGTGTTTTTGTTTGTATTGGTGATGCACCAATTTCCATGCCTTTCACTGTTCCAAGGCATCCACCTGCTGCTTTCATTGTTCATAATTCTGGCCCGTGGAAGCAGCGGAGAAAACCTTCAGGCGAGTGGTTTCTTGTGCTGCCATTCCTCCAGCCTTTTATCTGCCTTCAGATCCTTCCCCAGCTGTCCGAGGCCTTCTGTCTCTCCCTGGCTCCCACAGCAGACAGGGGCCTTTCCCATCTCCAATTGGCTCTGTGGCCAAGGGCAGAGGGCTACTTACATAGTCTGTTGGCAGGCAAAATGGTGGAGCCCCAGCCCTGCTGGCCGTTCTCTTGGCCCTACAGTGCCACTTGCCCCACAGTGGCCACTTTGCATATAGCTCTCTCCTGCAGGCTCGCTGCCATGAGTGGCTACTCTCAGTATCATGTCCTTTCTCTCCGTGCCCCTCCCTTTTGTGGAGTGTCCCTGTGGGTGCTCCACTTTAGGTGTCTGAGCAACCTTGTGCCTAGAGTCAGAGAATTGTGGTAGCAGTGCCCCTGGCAGGCTGTGCATGCAGGGCAGTTAGCACGCACTAAGGCTGTTAAATATCAATTAATTTACTAGTCGAGTAGTCAATGCTGCTTTGAAGTACCCCGTCTTCCCCCCCCCCCACTTTGCTGCCTCTATCTAATAGAGGCAGCAAGGGAGGGAGGAAGTGACTAGTCAACTCGACTGTTCAATAAGCATTTGCTTATTGGATAATCAACTAGTCCTTAACATCCTTAGCACGCACTGTTTGGAGCTGCTATCATGCATGCGCAGCCAACTGAGCCTTCAGTCCCTTCTCTACTGCCATTAGCTTCGGTGGGAACTTAGCAGCATCCTCGCAGTCTTTTCTCAAAAACTATTAGATTTACCTTTACCCCTTTATTTTCCTCATTTTTATAAATTTATTCATTTATTTAGTAGTTTTGTTTTTCTTGGCCTGTCTGTCCTCTTGGACATGGCTGGTTCGCCAGGTCTTAAATGTTGTCTGACTTACAGATTTTCAGTCGCCATGTCTGATGGACACTCTCAGTGTGTCTGTTGTTTAGGTGAGGCCCATATTACCCAGAAGTGCCCAGTGCAAAAAACTCACAAGGATCAGGAAGACCAGGGAGCTTCAATTCAAGCTATTGCTCACGGAGACCTCGTTCCATCTGGCCTCTGACCCAGAGCATCTGACACCGCCAAGGCAAAAGTCTCCTGAGGTAGCATCAGAAAAGGCAGCTCCCACAGAGTGGAGCTCCAGAGATTCCATTTCTGCTACGGTGTCCAGAAAGTCTCCCTTTCTTCTAGAATGGTTAGGAATGGTATCCCTAGCCTCTCTTTGTCAGCGGCTGGAAATGGATGACAGGAAAGGGATCACTTGATGATTACCTGTTCTGTTCTCTGGTATTGGCCACTGTCGGTAGACAGGATACTAGACTAGATAGACCTTTGATCTGACCTAGTATGGCCATTCTTATGTTCTTAAGTTTAAAGTGCTCTCTTCCAAAAAAAATCAGCCCTGGTACTAGCGACAATGAGGCACCAGGTATGTCTGGCATTTAGATTACCTGAAGAGTGAAAATCTCAGCACAGGTCAGCTCCAAGGCAGCCTCCCAATGGAAGGGTAAATTGTCTCTCTCCGTACGGACAAAGTTGCACACTGCCTGGGATCCGAGCATTTCAATGCTGCCACCTGCTGCATCTCCTCATCATAGCAAGCAGTCAGTGCCTTTGGGGCAGAAGAATGTTCCAGCTGTTCCTTGGGCACCTTCGCTGGTTCCGACCTTCCCCGCACTGCAACACTTCACCAGTCATGTGGACTTAGCAGTTACCTCAATGCCTAGAACAGTGTTTCTCAACCTTTTTTTTATAAAGTAACCCTTTTCAAAAATAAGTACCCACTGTACCTACAATTTTCAGACACAATTTTTTTTTCTACCATTGCAACACGTTTGTTTAAACAACTTAATCATAGCAGGGTGGGCAATGAAATTTTTGGGTGTAAAAAGTACAAAAATAATAAAGCACTGTAAAACTTAAAACAAAAATTCAGTTTTCTCCAAATTTCAGTTGTGTTGATGTACCCCCCAGATTTCTCTCTAGTATCCCTAAGGGTACTCATACCACTGGTTGTGAAACACTGGCGTAGAACACCTCTGTTCAGTACCAACAGCACCCTGATGGCCTCCAAATTCAGTCTCTCCATTACTCTTGCAGGGTCAGCCCCTCCACTGTTTAGTGATGAGGAGGAAGACACCTCTCAGGAGCTACACACTCCATGCCACTCATCACCTAGACCAATGCAGCAACCACCACAGTGGCAGGCCCTCCAATACCACCTGACTGGCCATACTGGGACCCCTGGACTCTATATATAGCTGAGTATCCTCAGCCTGTCCAACAGCCAGCTTCATCTTGCACATCACAGGCCTCTCCAGTCCATTAGTTCCCCATCTGTAGTGGACCTGGAGGAGGATGAAGATGTCTTGGAGTAGCACAGTGACATTGACTCTCCAGCATCTCCACATCTATCCTCTTCTTCACCTTATGTTATCATTATGCCTCCCCTGCCTACCTCAGGAGATGATTTCAAATAGTTTCTGGAGCTATACAAGAGAATGGCTGATTTCTTGGAGATTTCTTTGGAACAGTTATCAGAGACATAGCATAGGCTTATAGACATTCTCCATGCCTTTCCATCTGCTAAGCTTGTGCTGCCAATGAATGCGGCATTCATGAACCTAGCCAAGACAATCTGGCAAACTTCAGCCACTATTCCTTCCGCATGCAAATAATTAGACAAGAATTATGATGTTGTGCCACATGGAACAGAATTCTTCTTCACTCATCCCACTCCAGATTGTCTAGTGGTTGATGCAGTACACCAGAGAGGCAAGCAGAACCCCACCTATACCACCACCCTATGACAGGGATTGGAAGTAGCTTCGTTTATTTGGCAGGCAAGCCTATTCGTCTGCCACTCTGCAACTCAGGATTGCGAATTATGCGATGTTACTAGTAAAGTATACCCATAATATTTTTGCATAAGTGTCAACTTTTATTGAACAGCTGCCCGACATTAAAAAGGAACAGTATAAAGCCAACATAAATGAGGGTTCTTCTTCAAGTGATGTCCCCATAGGTGCTCCACTCTGGGTGCTGATGCATCCTTGTACCAGCGACCGGAGAGTTCTCTAGAAGTGCCCCGCCACACTGTCCATATGCCATGGTACCTACTCGTGCTGTTGGTGTCTGTTAGGCGTGTGCGTGGCACAGCCCCCTCAGTTCCTTCTCTACTGTCTTTAGCAACAGATGGAGCTCCATTCTCTCACCCCTTTTTCACAAGAAAACAACAAAAAAAACAGTTAATCCTCCTCAGTTTTACTCTCTTTTCCAAGTTTTGAATCCCTTCCAACCTGCTACCTTAAAAAAAAAAAGTAGTTCTTCATTGTTCATCCCCATCCTCATTTTTTCCTCATGCCTGGATCCCCAGGCTTTAAACAGTGTGAATCCTTATAGACATTATAGGCAGTGAGGCTATGCCCATCTCTGACAGTCATGCTTTTTGTATAAAGTGTCTGGGAGAGGCCTATCTGACTCAGAAGTGAGCACATTGCTCAAAGCTCACTACAAGAGCACTCCGCACACGCACTACAAGAGCACTCCTCTGATTCAGGAGGAGGCAACTCTGCCTCATGACAAAGCAGGGGATCTGACAGCCATGCTGAACCTCTGGGCAAGGTGAATGGGGGGGAATACTTCGTGCACCTGGAAGGGGTGGTGCCAGGGCAGTGAGCCCTCAGTGCTGCCTCGAGTGTGCCATGCTGTCCCCTCGCCCAGCCCTTGAAGCTGCATGGTACCGTGGCGGGGATTTTAAGGGCCTGAGACTCTGGGTTCCACTGCTGCTGCAGTAGTGGTGGTGGCAGCCAGGAGCACCTAAGCCCTTTAGAATTAATGGGCCCGAGGGCAGTTGCCTCCTTTGCCACCCTCCTTCCTCTTATAGGCAGGCCTGCTACAAAGGGGCTATCAGACAGTCTGGATTAATTTAGTCCAGTCATAAAGGAATTGTTGAATTTAAAAAAAAAAAAAAAGGCAAGAAAA
Organism: Pelodiscus sinensis; assembly: GCF_049634645.1. Classification (NCBI taxonomy): domain Eukaryota; kingdom Metazoa; phylum Chordata; order Testudines; family Trionychidae; genus Pelodiscus; species Pelodiscus sinensis. Next base: position 29,638,311 of record NC_134726.1, read on the forward strand.
TTATCCTGTTTGAGACATGCCCTGCAGATTTTATAGAATTTAGCACAAAGTATCCATTCTGTATATTTGTACAGTACATTTTTTGCATTTCTTAACTTTCAAATGAACAGATTTTTTTAGGAACTTTCTATATTTTTTCAAGCTTTTATTGTCAGCATTTTCTCAGTAAACCAGCTCTTGTATAAATGTGCACTATAGTGAAATAAGTAGCAATGGCTATCATTTTCTTTGCCTTAATGGTGTACTTGTGGAGTATTCACTTGGAAATCATTGCAGTATGAAGTAAGTAGGCATACCTAGCTTGGTAAATTATGGCACACTCCACAATCTTTATTTTCCATCTGTCAAAGTGAGTTGGGGCTGAGCACAGCTAGCCCATTCAGTTGTCAGTTTTGTTGAATACTGAGCTAATGTAACACCAAAGTCTGTACATACAGTAGAACTGTTCTGTTTCACCCATCAATGCATGACAAACTGAGTTAATTCCAGGTCTGCAAAAGCAGTAGGTATTATATCATTAGGAAAAGAAAAAACAATTTTCTACTTTATGAATGGTGTTACATATAAGTAATAATTGTCTATAAAAATAAAGTGAGAGAAAAATTAACGTATGCTTACAGCTATTCTTGGTCTCTTTTATAATTCAGTTTTTGTTTCAAAATATTTTTAAATCTCTGGGTTGTAGTATTCTTGGTATACAGGTTAATTTTTCACGTATTTTGAGGGATGTTTCTTGTCATAAGGGGTCAGGTTAAATAATTCTCTTTCTTTTGGCCTTTGTTGTCATCTGTCTGTTCAGAAGGATGGCCTTCAGGGTACAGTATAAGATGGGAAATACTGTTCCAGAAGTAGCAACTTAGTATTCATTTTCCCCAAAACACTTGTCACTTGACAGAGGTAAAACTGAGAATTGCAACAGGGGAACTGTCTGAAGCAGTGCTTTGAGCAAGGAAGAAAGAAGACACCCTGGAAGTGGAGTTAATATGCAGAAAATAGAATTTATAATCTTCAGATGTGTGCATAGTGTGTACTCTTAACACAGGCCTTCTAATGTGTCAGATTGCATGTTACTCATTTTGAAGTGCTTGTTTTTCTTTATTTTTTTGGTTTGCTTGCTCCCAGTTTGTTGTCTGATTTAACTTTTCAGAACTTTCACTATATTTATATAAAAGTGACGAGGAGTGGGTCTTTGCCCACGAAAGCTTATGCTCCTACACTTCAGTTAGTCTATAAGGTGCCACAGGACTCCTCGTCACTTTTGCAGATTCAGACTAACACGGCTACCCCTCTGATACTGTATTTATATGGTTCTGATAGCAATTATGTTGAAACTTGTAATCTCTGATGATGATGATTATTGCTACTTTTTGAAAGATTGCTTGAACAGTGCTTCTCTGGGTTGTAAACACATCAAATTGCCAAATACAATTCACGTTTATTTCAGGTACTCTTATAAATATTAGAACATAAGAATGGCCATACTGGGTCAGACCAAAGGTCCATCTAGCCCAGTATACTGTCTGCCAATAATGGCCAATACAAGATGCCCCAGTGGGAGTGAACACAACAGGTAATCCTCACATGATCCCTCTTCTGTCACCCATTTCCAGACAAAAACTTGCTTTAAATTAATCTCTTCAAAATTCACCAGCTTTTTCTCCTCCCCTTCATTAGATGTCTATTTTGTAGAATATGAAAAATTGCACTGCGATTTAATAATTTTAGTTTACCGTTGCGACTATAATAGCTATTATTGTACACATGCCTATTCCCCCATGATTCTTTCAGTGGCTGAAACTGAGTGGAAGGAGTGACACTTGAAGTAATCAGCTGAAAAAAATGTGACTATAATAATAGTTTGGATTATTTTTCATTTCAGATAGGTACGTTTTTGTATTATTTTGTATTATGTCATGGAGTAACTTGTGGGGAAACAATCTCAAAACTATTTGTGTGATCTACTTATTTGAAATGCGGGGTTTCAGATTTCTAAGTGTATTTTAGCTTATTTAGGGCAGAGGCAAAAAATATAAACTACTTCCATAGTCATAAATGCAAATCCCAAATTTCATAAATCTGTATTGTCAACTACAATAATATTAGAATAAAATACTGGAATGCTATTGAATTATTTAATTATTCTTTGTTTCTGTATGTGTGCAATAGTTATATCAGAAGTAAAGATTCTAAGGTTGTTGCACTACTTCCTTTTAAAGAAATGGGCAGCTACAGGCAGCAGGTTTCACGCTTTTTTTTTTTTAAACTTGTCTTTACTTTGTTGGTAAAGAAAGTCCTATTGTCATGTTGATCATTGCACATGTTGTTAACTTTGTTAAGGGAATGGAAGAAAGAACATTAATTAAAAAATAATGGAGATTGCCTATCTCCTAGAACTGGAAGGGACCTTGAAGGTCATTGAGTCCAGTCCCCTGCCTTCACAGCAGGGCCAAATATCATCCCTGACAATTTTTGCCCCAAATCCCTAAATGGCCTCTGTGAGGATTGAACTCACAACTGCAGGTTTAGCAGGCCAGTGCTCAAACCACTGAGCTATCCCTCCCCTCAAATTATATTATTCCTTTACATTTATATTATATTATATTATATTTATACATTTATAATACATTTATATTATATTCCTAAAGGAATTATATTCCTTTACATATAATATTTGTAAATGTTCATATTATTTGCCTAATTCTATACACAGGAAAGTGAATGCAGAACTTGTATCTGCTTTGAAGTTCCAATAAAGTTTTGGTCAGTTCTCAATAAATCTTTTAGGCATATGGAAACTAATGACATTTGAATTAGTGTTGTAAAACTAAGGGTTGTGGCTTGATTTGATTAGCATCGTGATGTTAATATTTTCATTTGTAATATATAAATATAGCTGATTTTCATTTTAGCTTGAATACACACAGTCAAACTGCCTCAGTCCATGTAAAAGGCTTTTTATTTGAAAATATTCTTTTTTTAGGGGGTTATTTTACATTCTGTGAACACTTGTTGATATGATTGGATTACTGATTACTGATAAAGAATTCTTAAAATTTTAAATTTTAATAGGGAGTTTTAAAAGCATGACTTGCACTGATCTGAGGCTTTTAAGCACCTCATTTTTGTCTGGATAATTAATGTGTAGAGCAGGGCTTACTAATAAGCATTACCGAAGTTATACAGATTGATCCTGGTAAAGTTCTATTCTTTAATGTCAATGTTCAAATTGTTCTCCTTTCATTACTGTTGCTCTCATTTAATTTCTTGCACAGATATAAATCCCATTTTTTGTGTGTGGAAAGTGATATGGTTCAGTAGGGTTCAAGAACTGAAAAATTAGTCTGTCCACTTAAATTGGTAATGGGCAATAATTCCCTTTCCAAGTAAAGAGTCATTTTAAATGTAAGGAATTTATAATGGGATCACTTATCTTTTTGGTCATGTAGATTTTATTGGCGTTCATAATAAAATCATATGGTCTTGCATTTATTTTAGAAAAAGTTATTAGATTCCTGGATCCTAAAAAGTTTGAGGGGATACAAAGGATGAAGTTATTCAGCCAAATTTGAAAAAAAATGTAAACATAGAGGAATAATTAACTTGTGTGTTTGGAGCAGAGGGAGAAGAAAAGGAGAAGTTTATGAGAGTGTGTGTGTCCTCATATGTTTAATATACAGGCAGTCCCTGACTTACGCGGATCTGACTTACGTCGGATCCGCAGTTACGAACGCGGCTTTTCTCGCCCCAGAAAACACGGACTGCGGGACCTCGCGGTCCCGCAGCCCATGTACTCCGGGGCGAGAAAAGTCTGCAGACCAGGAAGACGCGGAGCAAAGCCGCGGAGGGGCTCGGGCAGCCCAGGCACGCCTGGGCTGCCCCGCAGCCCCAGCCCCTCCGAGGCTTTGCAAAGGGAGACCAGGGAGACGGGGAGCAAAGCCGCGGAGCACGCCCGCAGGGGGACAGCTCAAGCGCGCCCGGGCTGTCCCGCTGCGGGCATGCTCCAAGGCTTTGCTCCCCGTCTCCCTGGTCTGACCAGCAGACCAGGGAGATGGGGAGCAAAGCCTTGGAGCATGCCAGCAGTTGGACAGCGTGGCGCGCCTGGACTCTCCTGCTGTCCGCATGCTCTGCGGCTTTGCTCCGTGTCTCCCAGGTCAGCAGACCAGGGAGACGGAGCAAAGCCGTGGAGGACTTAGGCGTCCCCACCCCCGTCTCCCTGGTCTGCTGGGGGGAGGGGTGCAGCTAGTGCCCCCCCCCCCAGCAGACCAGGCTTTTCTTGCCTACCCCTGGGGTAGAGCAGCTGGGGGCTGCCGGGTTGGTCCCGCAGCGCTGCTCCGGACCAACCCGGCAGCACCCCAGCTGCTCTGCCCCAGGCATCCCCAAGTCAGCCGCTGCTGAAACTGACCAGCGGCTGACTACAGGAAGCCCGAGGCAGAGTTCATCTGCCCCAGGCTTCCTGGAATCAGCTGCCGATCAGTTTCAGCCACAGCTCACTTGGGGACACCTGGGTTTCTTAAGTTGAATCTGTATGTAAGTCAGAACTGGCGTCCAGATTCAGCCGCGGTTGAAACTGATCAGTTTCAGCAGTGGCTGACGCCAGTTCTGACTTACATACAGATTCAACCTACAGTCCCTATCTTGTACGTAACCCGGGGACTGCCTGTATATATTTAAAAAAATAATATTGGTTAGCTAAAGACATTTTCTGCAGTACGGATGAAAATTAATGTCTGAATTGTAGAATGCATTGAGCTGTTTGATGGTTCATTAAGGAGTGCATTACCATTGTATATCACTGAAGATCATTTTTATTAAATTAAAATCAGTTGGGGCTCACTGTCATAAACTTTAACCAGTTCTACAGGGGAAAGTATAAGCTGTTGAATAAAATTAAGTATTTTTTCAAAAGTCATGTTTTAAGTCTTAACTTTAGATACATATTAATGTTAGTGTCTTAGACAAATACAGTCTATTGAATATTTAATAAAAAGTGTGGAAAGGCCCAGTTTTAATAATTGTATAATCAACAGTAGGTGAAAAATGTAACAGTGAAGAAACAAAGTAGCAGGATTCAGTACTCTAAAATCCATTTTAAATATATCCACTTGGATATTTATTTTTTAAAACAAGCTTAGAACAAAAATGTGATATATCTGCTTTAAAAATGGGAAACAAATTAATTGTTTTGAACCAACTTTACATTTAGCAATGAAAACTAATAAAGAATGACCATAACATCTTAAAAATCAAACCAAAGTTTTGCAATCTTTCAGAATAAAAAAGAGGACACAGTCTGACTATGGAGGCAGTTTTCACTTCTTCATTATAGGGCTGGTATGTCTCTAGTGCCTCCTGTGGTGACTGGGGAGAAATTCATTAAGTGATGCTCATTTCAGCAGGACTAGCCATGTAAGTGATGCTGACTTGGGAGACCTAATTTTGCATTAGCCACAGAGTTCCAGGATAATTTAGACAAGGAAATAGAGAAAGAAAAAAATAATGCAGAGGATTTGGCCTATAATATTAGGAGTTCCAAAATTTTGTATACTTGGACCAATATTCCAAGATTTTTCTCTCATTAAAAGAAGTATTCTAGTTAGTCTCTTCCCTTCTCCTTTCTCAAGATCCAAAGAAGAGGCAATCATTATTGTGATCCTTCAGCAATTCAGTGCAGTGACCGGGAGCACTGCATGGGTCTCTTGTCTGTTTAGTGCAAAGGTTGCAAATCTCTCAACACGTCTATATTATTTTATGATTAGTGCTAGACAGGAGGCAGTGGTTATGGTACATGTAGGTACCAATGACATACGAAAGACTAGGAGAGAGATTTTTGGAAGCCAAATTTAGGCTACTGGGTAAGAGATTGAAATCCAGGACCTCCATTCTCTGAGATTCTTCCAGTTCCCTACGAAGGGCCAGTTAGGAAGAACTACAGGGTCTCAATTCATGGATGAGATTATTGTGTAGGGAGGAGGGGTTTAGATTTATGGGAAATTTTGGGGAAGGGGAAGTCTATACAGAAGATGGGCTCCACCTAAATTAAAATGGAACCAAATTGATGGCATTTAAAATTGAAAAGCTTGTGGAGAATTTTTTTAAACTAAAGTTGGGGGAGAGACAACAGGTTTGCAAGAGCATGTTGTTCAGATAGAGACAGCTGTAACCCCTCTCCTTTTCTCAGTGGTCTCAATGCCTTGGGTTAACACATTCCTAAGGAGAGGATCTATTAAAGGAGATTCTCTATGATCTAATACAGGCATAATCTGATCAGAAACAGTCATATGAAAAAGAGGCCCACTCAATTTCATCATGTAATAGGAGACAGTTAAAAAGTGACAAGTTTTTAAAGTGCATATATACCAATTCTAGAAATTTAAAAAATAAAATGCGTGACCTAGATTGTCCTGTATTAAATGAGGATAGTGATATAAAAGGCATCACCGAAACTTGGTGGAATGAGGATAATCAATGGGACACAGTAATACCAGAATATAAAATATATTGGAAGGACAGAACAGGTTGTGCTGGTGGGGACTGATGTGCGCGCTGAATAACGTCTTCCCTTTTTCTTTCCAATTCACTTCACTGTTCCTCTCTGTTCTGTCTTCGTCCTTTCCTATACCTTGTCTCGTTGTCCTACTTACTTCTCTGCCATGCTTAACCAAGATCCACTACCACATAAGCACAGAGAAAACCAACCCTATCCAGCTTGTTTCTTTCTTTGCACGTTACTTTTTAGTCTGCTGAGAAACAGAACTTGAAAGTTCAGAACTTTCAAGAAGCAAGAGCTAGTAGTTAGGCTAGACAGACTAGAGCCATTAATTCTCTTTTATGAGTGATAGCATGTTTGTCAGGAGAGTTAATTGCAACTAATTTTTAAATGATAAATTTAATATTTTATTGATTTAAAAATAAAAAAATCCAGTTTAAATACAAATCTAAGATAAATAAATCAGTTTTAGTTTTAAAAAAAAGTCATCAATTTTTATCCATTATGAAAAAAATCAGTACTAATGGGGGATTTCAACTATACCCATTCTGACTGGGTACATGTCACCTCAGGACAGGATGCAGAGATGAAGTTTCTTCAAACTGTAAATGACTGCTTCTTGGAGCTGCTGGTTCTTGGAACGCACAATAGGAAAGTCAATTCTTTGTTTAGTCCTAAGTTTCTATGTGGGAATGCAGGCGCAGTAAGGCAGGATCCATGTGTGACAGGGCTTAGTGTAGGGAGATCCAGGTTTGGGTTCCGTGTGGGCCAATCTGGGTGTGAACAGCTCACTGGGGGATCCAGGTGTGTGGGGGAATCTGGATATACAAGGAGCTTTTGGGTTAGGGGGTTCCATGTATAATGATAATGGGACTGTGAAGGGGGTCAGGTGAAGGTGGCTGGGGCTCAGTGTGGGTGGCTCTTGGTACGGAGGAATAGTGTGTGGCAGCAGGGTCTGGATGGGGGGGTTTAGTGGGGAGTTAGATACTGGGAGCATGGGGCACAGTGGGGTGGGAATCCAGGTGCAGCTGGTTGGGAGCTTGGCGGGGTGGGGTTTTAGGTGCAAGTGGCTCATTAGGGTGCCCAGGTTCAGGGAGCGTTGGGCTAATCAAGGATGGATCTGAGTGCAGGAGGAGAGGCCTTGATGGGAGGATCTGGGCATGAGGGGGTTTGGATGCACAGGGCTCGAGCAGATGGGAGTTCAGTGTCCTGTACAGGAATCCCTCCCCATGCAGTTGAAGAATGATGGGTGCAGGAAGTAAGGAGGATGGGGAATTTGCAGAGCTTCCTGAATCTAGGGGAGAAATATGAAGAGGTCCGACCTAACCTTGGTTGCCATGCAGGAGAAGAGGAAGTCTTGTTTTCCCCAGCCCAGATAGGACTTGCAGCTGAGCCCAATGCAGGGTAGGAGCCACCAGCTGAGTCTTTCCCAGTCTGTATTCCTGCCGGTAAGGGTCCGGGCCCCCCCCCTCTTTCCTGTACGTAAGGTCCTCAGCTGGCCTTTCCCTCCTTAGTCAATCATACACCTACCTGGGATGAGTCCAGTGTCTTTAATGTGCACACCACGCTCACACTCCCGGGTAGCAGAGACACCCCCATACCCCTATTTCCACCCTTGCCTCATCGTAGCAGGGCGGGGAGTAGGGGGACCCAGGCCCGCCCTCTCCTTCGGGTCCCAGCCCAGGGCCCCAGGGAAGGGGAGATGACGTTCTCTCCTTTCCCTATGGTCAGCGGGAACACCGCCTGAAACTCGCTGACCCACGGGCTAGATGCCCCGCCCTGGGCTACTTCCTACTCACTCTATTAAACTCTCTGGCTAGTGCATCACAACCCGATCGCGCCCTCTGCCGCCGACTCCCCCACGGCTACGTCCTGTCCACCGGAGCCCGGTCCTCCTTCCGGCCACTCCTCCCCTCCTTTTTGAATCTGGCGCTCTCGGGGACACTCCTCCCCCCCGGGCGTGCCCGCATCTTCCAGTTGTCTCCCACTTCTTGACGTGAGAGGCAGGGCCTCTCGTGACCACTCACGACCGCTCTTGCACCGGTGTCTGGCCTCTGCCTCTGGCAGCAGATGTTGGGCCGCATCGGCACCACCCGCAGCCCCGTAGCTGCTGCCACCAGCATCCCCCAGGCGAGCTGGCGTTCCCTGCCCAGTCCTGCCCCCTAGGACCTCTGGCGGGAGGATGTGAAGTCCGCTGGCTCCGTCACACTGCCCCATAGTGATTTAACCCTGAAACATAGTGCTGGGAAGGGTTGCATGACCTCTCTTGTGGCTTCCATTTGCTACCTCATCAGAAAGACATTTTTCTGTGGGGAAGCAAAGAAATATTAAGGAGACATAAATACTGCACACGCACAGTGGCACAGAAAATGTGATAATTAAATGAGCAATTTACATGAGAATTTAGAGGCAGATGTAATATTTGACACTAATAACTTTATAAAAATTATTACATTTTAGATAGGCAGTAATCTTTTAAAATAAAGAGCTGTTCTGCTTATTGTGTATTCCAAGGTGATGGAAGAGTGGAGAGAAAAAATCTGGTTGAAGTTAGACATGCATAGGATAGGCTTTAAGCTTTAGCATAGCAGAGTACAGGAAATCTCAAGTGTCACTAATCATACCCCTATAATTTATTTTGTTCTGGACAAATAAACTTCTGTGAAGTTGTGGGCATCCATTGTTTCTGTGAAAAATAAAGCTGTTATACTGTTTTTTATCCTTTTGGGTTGAAAAGAGAGATTCTTAGTAACTGAACAACATTGTTACTTAGTGTTTCTTGACCCATCCTTTCACTAAGAACTTTTACCTCATTATGCTATTTTCAATTGGTAAAAGTTTTTAAAAAATTGACCTTTCTCTTTCAATTATTGCCACACGTTAATTTTGTTGATTGGGACTCCTTTTCTTTAGTTTGAAGTAATGAAATTTTACTTCTCCCTCCAGATTCTTAACTTTATGTAGGGTCTGTTTATGGGCTTTTTCTCCTCTTCTCCCTGTCTTTTTGTTTTTTGGGGTAGGAAGGAAAAAGAATACTATGTGAATTCAATCTCTCTGCAATGACAACTAAGATTTGGAAAAGGAAATTTAGTACTTGCTAACTGTTTTCTGTGTTGTAGCTCTGCCAGTCAAAAAGTTCTGTGACATCATATGTTACTTGCTATTCCAAAAGTTTTTACAATCTCTGTGAATCCTTGTACTGCAGAAGAAGAAAAAATAGTGAGGCTTGGTTAGCTATGGGAAGTGCATATGGGAGTATTTTATTATGTGCCACCCTGCCTAGCGGATGGCTAAGGAGCAATTCATGTTACTAGTTCACAAAAAATTATTAATAAATAAATTATCTCATCAGAACCAAAGTCCTTATTTGTATTCAGCCACTGGGGATTGGGATTGGAAGAGATTTTTCTTGTCTTGTTTAAATTCCTGGCTCTTTCTTGTGCTTACACCACAGAAGGATGGATGACCGTGAACCTCATTCCACTTTTCACACATCTCTGGGGTAAAAGTGTTGCATGTTTAAAACAATATATTATTAAAACTCCCTGAATTCAGATTTTAATTGTGGTCTGACATCATGCAACAAGTTAAAAAAAAACTTGAAAGCAACTCTATTAATGGTAAAGAGCAGTTATTCAGAGATTCTTCTGCCAGTGCCACTAATCCCAGTGAGTGAATATTCCGTATGTGGCTGACTTGTCAGAATTGCATAGTTTCTGCTTTGCAGTTAGTCAACATATCCACAAATTTTACAGAAAGAACATAACTTTGTCATCTAAAGTATACTTAGGGCCCTGTGTTGATGGACATCACTTTTCAGCATATTCATTATTTGTGGAAGATGCTGTAGGAACATGTCGAAATGTGGACCTCTCCTCTTCTACTAGTTGCCATAAAAATAGAACTTCTTTTTTCCTAGGTTCAGCTTGGAAGATTGAGGAGCTAGTGATCCTTTAATATAACAATAATTTATGTACTATTCCATGTTTTCTCTGAACTGTAGGTCAGCTTTATCCATTTTTTGCTTCTGGCATGCCTCTGAGTACAAAAGGATGTTACGGTTTCTATAAATTCTTTTAAAAGTTCTGTTGCCTCAGGCTGCTAGATCCAATTATTCCACTTGTACTATTAGGAAACTCCTTAATATTAGCTTTATAAGTGCAGCAGTGCATCAATGATGAACTACAATGCTAAAATGAAAACCCAGAAAGATATACTGAATATCCTCACTAACCAGACACTTTTAACTTTACTTTCTAATGTTCTTTTTCACTTTGCTGTGAAATCTTTAACACTTCAGCATTTTCTGGTTTGCTAATGACAAACCTAGAATTCACCCACAGCATCACTGATACCTGATGTACCAAGTACTGTAACCTAGGGTAGTTAATCCTTAAATTTAGCATTCTTGGTCTCAGAGGAGAGCTGAATAATTTGCATTAATATTATTTGGTATAACATTGCTTTTTCTGATGAAATATTTCCATATTTAAAAAGATAGATTAACCATTGTTGTTTGATTCCTAATAATAACTTTTTGTGTAGATTATTAATTCCTACATCACCCCATAAAAATAAAAAAAAATGAAAAAATATAATGGAAAAATGGTAACAGAAAAAAATAACATATTTTTACTTTCCTTTTTTTTATAATAGTAAAATCCAAAAATCACATTTCTGTCTTTGTTGTTATGAGCAGCGAATGCTGTTTTTCTCATTAACAATTTACCTGGCAGTTGGCATTTAAATGCTCAGTGGAGTTACTCATCAAGCCTAAGCTGTTTTAAGTCCCAGTACTGTCATGACAACAGGCTGTGATTCATGGAACTTACAGCCGATAATAATTGTGTATTGTCAATAATATAGATTTAGGACTTCAGATTATTTAAAGGGACATTAAAGATTCTTATAAAAAAGAAAAAATACCATTCCATTTCAGAACAAGTTTATTAACAAAATAGAAAAATTTTAAACAAAGAAAAATGGTGTCCAAAGATTTGAAACAGAGATTTATGTATTTCTACATTACTAAATAACAGTTCAAGAAAAATGAAATAGTTTAGCTTAATTTTTTAGCTAAGGACACTGTTGTTTTTAAAAGAATTGCATAAGACAATGTCTATATATACATACTGCCCACTTTGTACAGAATATTCTTATTTCTATTATGCTTTGTATATGTATGTAGAGAGAGCAATAGCATACATGCATCATAGTGAGGGCAGATATGAAACTACTTTTCTATTTAACATAAAGAAAACTATAGAGCATAATTCTAAAGATGGAAACTTTGAAGATATTTGTAGTCAGAGTATACTACAGACTAAACCATTCTCATTCATGCCAGCTCATGTAAAAGTTTTGATAAGGATATCTGAAAGGTGAATAACTTGTGAATTCTTAGACTGGTACCTCGAGAAAAGAGAGAACTCCAATGTCTGGATAAGCTGACAAGGATTTTTAAATTTGTTCAGTAATTTTCATTAAGAAGTTAAAATTATTTTATAACTGGTCAGATTTTGTGTCAAGTGATTGCATGACTGAAATAATACTTGATATATTGAAAAATGTACAATTTAACTAATACTAGTAGTTTCTTTCTAAAACATTGTTTTGTATTGTAGTTATCCTAATTTAACCTCAGCATATATTGTCATTGTTAAATATCAAATGTAGTATCTGTTTAGTATCTGTCCTTGCAAATGACACAATGTTGTTGTCATCATATTGGGCCCAGGATATTAGAGAGAAAGGTGAAGTACTATCTTTTATTGGACCAAAATGTGTGGAATTTTCATTTATATTTTTATTTAAAAGTAACTGTTTTAAATTAATCAACTGTACATGAATACCTGTTATTCCAAATTGTTGAGATGTACTACCTCACAGTTACAAAATGGAGACTGGCAACAAGCTTTTCTAGCATCTCATTTGTGCCATGTCAAGAAAATAGCCCCAGGCCCAGGAGCAGACAGAACTGGAGTTACATTATCCCTTTTACAAAGAGAATAACCTGGGAAAAATCTGAGGTTATTTTTCCTCTTTCAGCTTCCATTTCCCTTTAATTAAATGTTATGTGTGCCAATGACATAATAAAATAATTAAAATTGATAGTTGACATTCCTATATTTTTAGTTCTATATGATTTTTCTTTCCACATATTGAATTTTTACTTAATATAGGCATTAAAGGTCTAGAAAACAAGACCTACAAGGAAAAATTGAAAAAATTAAGTATGCTTAATCTGTGGGAGAATAGTGATTGGGAACATAACAGCCTTATAAAAGGCTGTTATGAAGAGGAGAGTGATAAATAGTTCTCATTAGCCACTGAGGACAGGACAAGAAATAATGGGTTTAAATTGCAATAAGGAGGTTTTAGGTGAGACATTAGGAAAAACTTTTTAACTATAAGGGTCATTAAGCACTGGAATAAATTACCTAGGGAGGTTTTGGAATCTCCATCATTGGCAGTTTTGAAGAATGGGTTAGACAAACATAGGGATGGATGGTCTAGATAAAACTTAATCCTGACTCAGTGCAGGGTACTGAACTAAATTAACTAAAAAGAGTCCTATATTTCTATGATTCTGTGATTTTAAACATCAATCTTCTTATGGACTTAAATTTCAGTGTTGATTACAGCTTTTCACATGGGTGAGGAATTTTGATTTACAAAGTTTTGACTTTTCTAATTCTATAAAAAAGGGGGCACCCACGGTAAAGATTTATACAGGCAAGTTTATATAACAAGTATTTGTTGGTCACTGAAATATGATCTTCAGGCAATATTGCCTTTAAATGCAGAGGCCTTGGAGCAGCAGTAATGACCCATCATTGGTCTGTGCCTTTTCTCCCTATTTTATCTTAGACTAGAGGGATTACGATTTAGACCTAGCATATGGGGATTCCATATGAAGAGGCAAAACTTGGAGATGAAAGATTATTGACCCTTTGTAAAATATCAAATGTAGTATCTGTTTAATATCTGTCCCTGCAAAGGACACAATGTTGTTGTTGCCATGTTGGTCCTAGGATATTAGAGACAAGGTGAGTGAGATAATATCTTTTATTGGACCAACTTCTGTCCAAGCTTTTAAGCTTATATAGAGCCTAAATAAAAGCTATGTGTAAACTCAAAAGCTTGTTTCACTTACCAATAAAATATATTGTCTCACTCACCTTGTCTCTTGAAGTGGATGGAATTTAATAGGTTTTCCTCATCTCTATTTACTATAGTAATATAAAATGTACAGGTAGAAAAAAGTTTTTAAGTTAAATTGGTCCAACCAGGATGGCCATTCTTATCTATGTATATGTTTTAGTAATGTTCATCTGTCTGTCCATTCATCTGTGAGTCCATTTGTTCAAATACTCCTCCTAAATAGTAAGAGCTATGACCACCAATTTGGTATGCAGTTTCCTCTTATAATAACTTAAAGAAATGTCAGGATTTGATTGTCAGGAGAGTGGGATGTGCCTGAAATGGGATTGTTTTCCATGGCACGGAAAGGGAGGGTTGCTAGAAAGAAAAGTCATACTGTAGAGTGACCGGAGGGGGCAGGCACACTAGTAAGACAGTGGTTGCCTGGGGAGGGGCTCTGAATGTTGCCGGCCACAGGTAAAGTTCCTGTACTGGTGCTGGGCAGGTCTATTCCCCTTGCTTGTCCCCAGACCCCAGAGCCGTCGTCAAAAATTATGGGGCCCTATGCAACTTCATTGTGGGCCTGGGGGATTCCAAAGTTGAGTAGCCCTACCCTAGTGGCCATGCAGGGGTGAACAGAATCAAAGACTGGTTGGGAAAGTCATTTTACTGGGAAGGAATGGACAAGGAGGTGGCTAGTTATGTCCAGACTTGTGAGATGTGACAGTGGGTGGGGAAGCCCCAAGATCAGGTCAAAGCACCTCTCCAGCCTCTCCCCATATTAGAGGCCCCATTTCAGTGTGTAGCTGTGGATATTATGGGTCCTTTCCCTAAAAAGACCTCCAGAGGGAAATAGTTCATACTGACTTTTGTGGATTTTGCCTCCCAATGGCCTGAAGCAGTAACTTTAGGGAGCACTATGGCCAGGAATGTGTGCCAGGAACTAATAGATATTTTTGCCAGGGTAGGATGGCCCTCAGAGATCCTCACAGATTCAGGGACTAATTTCCTGGCAGAGACCATGAAAAGCCTCTGGGAATCTCAGGAGGTGAAACACCTAGTTACTACACCCTACCGCCATCACAACAAATGTGGTGGAAAGATTTTATAGGACTGTGTGAGCCATGATATGCAAATTCATGAACGAATGCTCCAATGATTGGGACCTGGTTTTGCAACAGTTATTGTTTAGAGATGTCCTACATCCCAGTTTGGGATTCTCACCCTTTGAACTGATGTATGGTCATGAAGTTAAGGGTCCCCTGCAATTAGGAAAGCAGGGGGTTACCCTCCTACAGGAACCAAAATTTTGGATCTTGTACACAACCTACAAATACCATTAGAGACTCTCTAATCCTCGCATAAAAGGATTTGCAGGATGCTCAGCAAGAACAAAAGGCCTGGTATATGATATGCATGCCAGAGAATGATCCTTCACAGTAGCTGAACAAGTCATGGTCTTGAAGGTGCTCCAGGCCAATAAGATGGAAGCATTATGGGATGGACCATTCACAGTCCAAGAGCACCTAGGAGCAGTTAACTACCTCATAGCATTTCCTGACCCTGACCTTAAACCTAAGGTATATCATATTAATTCTCTGAAGCCCTTTTATTCCTGAGAATTCAAGGTTCTTCAGTTTACTGCCCAGCAGAAGGAAAACATGGAGTGGCCTGAGGGAGCCTACTACAACAGGAAAGGCAAGGGTGGAGTAGAAGAGGTAACCCTCTCCATAAGCCTCGGCCAAGAGCATCAATTGCAGATAGTGGAGCTGTGCACCAGGATCACCCCAATGTTCTCAGCCACCCTGGGACAGACTGAATGGGCATTTCAGTCCATTGCTCATTCAGTCAGAGCCGAACACTACTGAAAGGCTCCTTCAGCCAAAGCCACTATAGAGAAGGAGGACAAGGACATGCTAGAGATGGGTGTAATTTGCCCTTCGGAGAGCGCATGGGCTTCTCTGGTAGTCTTAGTTCCCAAACCAGATAGAGAAATCTGCTTTTGCTTGAACTACCGTAAGCTGAATGCTGTAACTCACTCTGACAACTATCCAGTGGCATGCACAAGTGAGAAACTGGGATGTGCCCAGTTCATCTCCACCCTAGATTTAACCAAGCAGTATTGGCATGTACCTCTGGAGGAAGCAGCTAAGGAAGTCAGCCTTCATTACACATTCAAGGCTGTAGGAATTTAATGTTCTCCCATTTCAGGCTGCACAATGCACCTGCAACCTTCCAAAGGCTTGTGGATAATCTAATAATCAAATCTGGGGAATTTTCAATGGCCTATCTGGATGATGTGGCTGTATTCTCTGATTCATGGGCAGAACCCCAAGAACACCTCCACACTGTCTTCCAATGCATAAGGGTGGCAGAGCTAACAGTTAAGGTAAAAAAAATGTCAAATTGGCCTAAACTGGGTGACTTACCTTGGACACCAGGTGGGTCAAGGAACTATCAACCCCTCTACAGGGTAAAGTAGAGGCTATCCAAAACTGTCCTATCCCTAAGTCAAAGAAACAGATCCAGTCCTTCTAGGCTTGGCTGGGTATTACAGGCGACTTGTACTGCATTACAGTGAGATCGCTGCACGATTAACAGACTTGACCAGGAAAAAGCAACCAAACGTGGTCCAAAAGTGCCAGGAAGCTTTTAACCAGCTTAAGGCTGTCCTGATGTCTGAACCTGTACCAAGGGCCCCAGACTATGAAAAGCCAGATCGACAGCTTCACCTTGTCATGTTTCCCAGGAAAAAAACTCTCAGAGAGAAAGCCATTGTCTGTCTCAGAGAAAGAGTGCTTTGCTATTGTGTATGCTCTAGAGAAGCTATGACCATATGTGTGGGGATGACGCTTTCATTTTGCAGACTGACCACATTGCACTAAGGTGGCTTCCTACCATTAAGGAGACTAACAAGAAACTCCTTCGATGGAGCTTGGCTCTCCAAGTCTTTGACTTTGAACAACATATTTCAGGAGCTTCTAACAAGGTGACTGATGCGCTCTCCAGAGAAGCATTTCCAGACTCAGCTACTTAGAATTCTCCCTGTGTATCAGTCATTGTATTCCACAGATATGGAAGAGGTTTGTTTGGTTCTCATGTATTCAGTAATGTAGTAGAGTGCGCATGTATATCACTAACTGTGTTTCATCCTAGACCTTGAGACAGAAATCACAGCCAGTGTGGACCAACTTTTCAACACTGTCTGTGATTTGCGGAGGGGGGGGGTGGGAAGCGGCATGTCATGAATTGGAGCTGCAAAGGAGAGTCTGGATTTCCTGGAGAGCGAGGAAAGGGTTAAGCTTACTTTGGAGATGTACCTGAGGGAGGGAGCTTTGAGCATTCAACCAATAAAATGCAGATAAGGAGTTTCAGACGAGAGATTTTTTCCCCTTTGTTTTTTGAGCAAACAACATTTTTCCCCTAGGTATGGAGCAGGAGAGATGGACTGTCCCAGGAATAGACTCCTTGAATTCATTAAAATGTGTAAGTAGGGAAAAGTTTAGATCGTCCATCAGGTTTTATTGTTTTCCTTGTTTGGGGGTGTGGAAATTATGTCTGAGCTGGTATTGTTTTCTCTGTTCTCTGTTCACAGGCCTACTACAGGTTTTTCTTCGCTGTGTAGTCTAATCTTTGTTCATTAGCTGTTGTTGCTTAAATACTGTCAGAAACATCACTGAAATTGTATATAAAGTTTCGATGCAGGGGCCCAGAGGTACTTTTTCACCTACAGAAATTTCTAATCTTGTTTTACTTCAGTACAGAGTAAGGCTTGGTCTACATTTAAAAATTAGATTAATGTAGCTACAGTTCTCAAGGTTGTGAGAAATTTAGTACCATGAGTTCCTAACCTCTGATGTAGGTCGACCTCACCTCTGGGCAGAAGAATTATTCTGTCACCCTATCTACTGCCTCTTGAAGAAATGAATTAATTGCGCTGATAGAAACCCTCCCCCCCCCCCCCACAATCCTTCTGCCAATGTAGGAACATCTGCTATATGTTGCTACAACTCATACAGGGTGCCACTGGAGTGGTTGTAGTACGGACGTGGCCTGAGTTGCATAAACACATTCCTTCAGTATGACTGAAATAAATTTGCTTCATTGTGATTAATTTTCCAAGCGCAATTTAACTAAAATATTAAAGTGCTGCAGTTCACTTCAGAGCATCTCTACACAGGGACATTCAAGAAAGTTAAGAATAGTTAACTAAAGGTGGAAAGTTAAAGTGCAAAATTAAAGTTAATGAAACCTATGTATAGACTATCCCACACAGAAGAAAAGTGACCATAGCTCACTGTAACTTAATCCCATGCAATCAGGCAAACAACTATACTGACAGAAATGGATGTTGGATTAGAAATTAGAAAGATGTTGGGTTAGAAACCTTTCTCCAAGAGGGATTAAACCATAATGAACCATGGCCATTTTAAGTGTGAATGAGGGAACCCACAGGTGGATTTACTGAGCTTTAATTTAGGCACTTAAATTTTCCATCTTTAATTAATTCATCTTAACTTTCCAGAGTGTTCCATGTAGATAAGTATTATGAATCTGTTTACCTTTTCCTGCACACTACTCCAAGTTGTCAAGTTAGATGGTTTTGCGGACACCTGGTACACTTCACATTTCTATGCAAAGTAGTTTTGGCAAACCTGTTTCAATTGCCCTGAAATATGAAGAGATTTCCTCACTTCATAAACAGCTGGATATTATCCTCATATCTTTTCTTCGAAAACTGCCCTTTAATGGTGAAATGAAGGAAAAAATTCAAGCGGTTTCCTCAACACAGTCTCCTTCTCCAAGCTTCCAGGACCATTGCTGCTAGCTGGATTTGTTTTACAAATTAAACAGTCTTGCTGATCTGTTCAGGATTCTTTCTAATCTGTGGAAGCTTCTTGAGCAGAGGTGAGGCTGGTCAGGAATCAAAATAGCAGTTTGAGCATCATAAAGAGCTACTACAGAAGTACTATAGATTGGATCCTTTTGCTTCTATTGATGTTGCCTTAAGTCGGGAGTACTCAGGGTCATTTTTTGCCCATTCCCTAAATTTTATGGCATCTTAGTTTACTTCCATTTCTGAAATTGCTATTCAGTGCTCCATAGTTTGGGCTACGGACCTAAAGATGCAGAAAGAGGTTTTATCATGCAGTTAGATTTCTGCATTTGATTATTCCAGTTTATTTCAAAACTGCTTACCCGAGGACAGGAAAAGAATTCATTCTTTAGGATAAGTTTAAAAGTAAGGTTTAGTTTTCTTTGCCAGCAATTCAGCTTCATTCTCTTTACACCTTAGTAGTTTAAATTAATATTTTTTTGTTGAGAGAGATTGAAAGTCATCCATGTTTACAGGTTATAAGTAGTAAATATTCTAGCCATATTAATTAATAACAGCATCTCTTGAAATACCAGAGATAATCCTTTTTTTTCCTGCTCAGTGCATGGATGAGGTCAGTAATAGCTTATACGTGTGTGTAATACACATAAAATATTAAAAATATAAATGACTTTATATGCAGCACTGTTCTACCTTTTTGATAATGGAAATTTGTAAATTATATAAATAAATGTACAATGAAACCTTTGTTATCTGGCACTCTGTTAACCAGAAAACTTTAACTGGCATTGCCCCCAGCCACAATACTGTCATATCTTCAGGCACACTGGCCTGGCTTGGTTTACCTTGATTGGTTTAACAATTTTTTATTTAAAAAGTACTAATCATCTTTGACTCAAAATAGAAATGTGAGACCAACTGCCTCATACTACAAAACTACCAATATTAAAAACTTGAGTTTTACTATTATTGTCCATTGGTTTTTCCTAGGTTGATGGGGCACTCAGATAACCAGAATTTTTAGATAACCGGAACACCCTAATCCCAGAGCGTGCCAGATAACACAGGTTTTACTGTATTTCATAGAATCATAGGACTGGAAGGGACCTCGAGAGGTCATCGAGTCCAGCCCCCCGCCCTCAAGGCAGGACCAAGCTCCGTCTACACCATCCCTGACAGATGTCTATCTAACCTGTTCTTAAAAATCTCCAGAGAGGGAGATTCCACCACCTCCCTTGGCAATTTATCCCAATATTTGACCACCCTGACAGTTAGGAATTTTTTCCTAATGTCCAATCTAAACCTCCCTTGCTGCACTTTAAGCCCATTACTCCTTGTCCTGGCCTCAGAAACCAAGAGGAACAAATTTTCTCCTTCCTCCTTGTGACACCCTTTTAGGTATTTGAAAACCGCTATCATGTCCCCCCTTAATCTTCTTTTTTCCAAACTAAACAAGCCCAGTTCATGAAGCCTGACTTCATAGGTCATGTTCTCTAGACCTTTAATCATTCTTGTCGCTCTTCTCTGTACCCTTTCCAATTTCTCCACATCTTTCTTGAAATGTGGCGCCCAGAACTGGACACAGTACTCCAGCTGAGGCCTAACTAGTGCAGAGTAGAGCGGCAGATTGACTTCACGAGTTTTGCTTACAACACACCTGTTGATACAACCTAGAATCATATTTGCTTTTTTTGCAACAGCATCACACTGTTGACTCATATTCAACTTGTGGTCCACTATGACCCCTAGATCCCTTTCTGCCATGCTCCTTCCTAGACAGTCGCTTCCCATCTTGTATGTATGGAACGGATTGTTCCTTCCTAAGTGGAGCACTTTGCATTTCTCTTTATTAAACTTCATCCTGTTTACCTCTGACCATTTCTCTAACTTGCTAAGGTCATTTTGAATTATGTCCCTATCCTCCAAAGAAGTTGCAACCTCACCCAGTTTGGTATCATCTACAAACTTAATAAGCGTACTCTCTATCCCAATATCTACATCATTGATGAAGATATTGAACAGTACGGGTCCCAAAACAGACCCTTACGGAACTCCACTTGTTATCCCTTTCCAGCAGGATTTAGCACCGATAACAACAACTCTCTGACTACGGTTATCCAGCCAATTATGCACCCACCTTATCGTGGCCCTATCTAAGTTATATTTGCCTAGTTTTATCAATAAGAATATCATGCGAGACCGTATCAAATGCCTTACTAAAGTCTAGGTATATGACATCCACCGCTTCTCCCTTATCCACAAGGCTCGTTATCCTATCAAAGAAAGCTATCAGATTAGTTTGGCATGACTTGTTCTTCACAAACCCATGCTGGTTTATTTGATTTAGTTGAAGTATAATTTCTCTTTTAATAACCTTAGTTGCAGCATAACCTGTCTTTTCATAATACTGAAAGGATGCAGGAGAGCTAGTTTAAGCCTAGGATAGATAAAAATCAACTATTTAAAAAACATAAAAAATTGATTTTTAAAAATTTAAAACGGATTTTTTTTTATTTAAATTAGATTGTTTTGATAAAATACTTTCAGGGGAAAAAACTATGTAAAGATGTTTATTTAAGATACATTATAGCTGAAAGATATCTCATCATGGAATAGGGATTATAAATTCTAATTCATGTGTTTAAGAAAAGTTTTCTGAATAAATTTCAATAGTTCATGGATAAAGGACCACATTTTATGGGGTTCCAGAGGCTTCTGTGTAGATTAGTTAGGTTAATAATTCTATCTACTCATTGGGACTATCTACTCATTGAGAGGTGGGCAATAATTTTTGACCAGGGGACACTTCAGAAAGGGCGGGGCCTCAGGTGGAAAGGGCGGGGCCTCAAGCAGAAAGGGACTATCAAATAGCCATGTAATCGCAAAACTTTGATGTGGTTACACAACTATTCAGTTACACACTATCTAAAATCTCTACTAACAGAGATGCTTAGTTTTGCAGTTCTAAAATGGTGGATTTGTGCCTCCAGAATTTACATGCTGTTAAGAGCAAATATGTTTTAAAATAAATACATAATATATAGAGGTGAGAAATAACAGACCTCAACCCTATTGTCCCTCTGCAAATTTGTGTACACAGATTTACCTCTCTAAAAGTGCAAAGTTTCAAAAAGCTCAATGAATAGAAGCCAATGTTTTAAGTTTCTAATATTGACCTGGATGACAGTCAATTTAAAAATCATTTAACTATTATAGTTAAAAACAATTTTAACATATTGCATGTATAGTGGGTATTATTTTTTTCAATATGCATTACTTTACACTTACCAACATTAAATTTCATTTGCCATTTTGTTGTTCAATCATTTAGTTTCTAGCTCTTCATAGGTTTGCTTTGTTCTCAACTATCTTGAGCAGTTTAGTATTATCTGCAAATGTTGCTACCCCTTTCTCCAGAACATTTATAAATAGGTTGAATAGGATTAGTCCCAGGACAGATCCTTGGAGGACACCACTAGTTACCTCTCTCCATTCTGAAAACTTGCCATTTAGTCCTATCTTTTGTTTCCTGTCTTTGTTTCTTGCCATTTCAACCAGAAAGGGCATTGTCTCAATGACTTGATTACCTGCATACTGCTTCAAAGTCATTTTCACACCAGACTTGAAAGAGAAACTTCTGAACTGTCATTCATGCTTAAATTTGACACTTTACACCGAGGTCTTAACAAAGATGCTTATTACCTTACCCATTACAAAGATAGCTTCCCCAATTATCACCTCTAATATCATTAGCTCACAGAAATTTACCTCCCTCCCCATCCCTCTCTCCCTCCCTCTGTTCTGAAATTTGATTTGTCCTTTTTATATGTGTTCACTTTTTTTGATTGTATCCGTTTGGTATATATGGTCATGTCAATTTTCTTCCACAATTTGATCTGAGGACATGGGTCTGGCCCACAAAAGCTCATCACCTAATAAACCATGTTGTTAGTCTTTAAAGTGCTACATAGTCCTGTTTTTTGTTCCATCCATGAAAGGATCTCTTATCCCAACACAGAAGTATGGGTAACTTACTTTACTTAAGAGCCTTTGGTGAAGACCTTCTCAAAGTCTTTCTGGAAATCTAAGTATACAATATCCACTGGATCCCCCTTGTTCATATGTTTGTTGACTCCCTCAAATAACCAAACAATAATGAAATAATCATTCATTTTCTGATATAGTTGTAAAATTAATCTGAAAAGTTTTCAAAGTAAATCATTGTTTCAAAATGTAGTCTGTATCTTCTAAAAATGAAACCTACATCTAACTCTGACTTGTGAATAATATGTATTAAGGTTATGACAGCCAACAGGAATGCTCTTTTATGTAGAAAACCATGATTACATTGAGTTTTCCTGACTAGTGATTTAAATCACGATTTCAATCAATTTGATTGAAATGAAATCCATCCTGTTTAAGGCATTTCAAGTGACCACAGACTCCCTTTACATTGATAATAGTTTAGATTAATATTTATAGGGTATGCAAAAACTACATTTTTTAATTATTTTTCAGTTTGTAAGCATGCACAGTAAGGCTGTTGGTCTCCTGCTAATCACCTTCACCCCTTTACAAAAATCTACTAATCTTTAAATAAGAAAAACACACATTCCTTCTGATGTGAACCCTCGCCCGCCAAAAAGTCAGACTTTGTAGCATGCCCAAAGGTCAGCAACTAGTGAGGCGATGAATCCCAGTCTCAGGGGATCACCAAGGAGAACACTCTGTGAGCCTTTTTTTATTTGACCATTATTTTTCTAATAATAGGTTGCATTGATGGACTTTCCAGGTGATGTTTGGAGAGTGTAAGAAAGCTTATGCCACAAAATTTCTCATTTTATTTAAAAAAATCACGACACTTTTATTGAACACTAAGTTCCTGCTACTTCTTCTTGGCAAAGGAGAGAATTAATAGTATATAATCAAAACAGATAGACTGCCCCCCCTCAAAATCATGGTTTATTGTGTTCAGTTTAATGGTCATAGGAGTTTAAAAATAATAAATGTCATGATTTCAGCTATTTAAATTTGAAATGCCATGGTGGTGTAATTGTAGAGATCCTGCTACCCCCTTTTCCCCAAAAAAGGTGTTGGGTGGTTGTAAGATTATTGTAGAGAGGGCTGTGGTATTGCTACTCTTGCTTCTGTGCTGATGCCAGTGGTGGTGCTGCCATCAGAACTGGGCAATTAAAGAGCAGCAGCTGCTGGTTGGGATCCCAGCTGTGAAATGAGAGCCACCACTACCAGCAGCACAGAAGGATGGCATGGTATTGCCACCCTCACTTCTGCCTGCAGAGCTGGGCCCTCAGTAGCCATCACTCTCTGGCTGCCCAGCTCTGAAGGCAGCAGAAGTAAGGATGTCAATAGCATGATATTGCCACACTGACTTCTGAACTGCTGCTGATGGACCATCTCCTTCAGAGCTGGGCACACAGCCAACAGGCACTGCTCTCTGGTCACCCAGCTCTGAAGGCAACACAGAAGTATGGGTAGATTGAGCTGTCAATCAATGGGTTTAATATTTTATGATGGGATGTTAATCTTTTATGATTAGAGCTATTAATGGTTAACCGGGTAGGAGGCTGCTCTAGTTCTGTGGGGCCTACCATGGACTGGGGGTACTCCAGTCTGGCTGGAGCAGCCCCCAGCTGCAGCAGGCCTGTGCGTCACAGGTAGGTGTGCTCCAATCTGGCCCGAGGAGCCCTGACCACAGCGGGGTGGGGTGTATGTGCTTCAGCCCAGGTGTGGTGGGCGGGAGCGCCGCTCCAGCCTAGGGGGGGCTGGAGTGCCCTCCCTGCTTTACCCCATTTAATTGGTTAAACTTAAAATTCAACCAGTTAGCTAAGTAAGTGGGATTTTACATTCCTATTTATGACACCATTGGAGAGTGACTAAGCCAGTCCTTAACTGGCAAATATGATCACAGATGTCACATAAAAACTTGTCATCTGAACTATTTTTGAATCCTATGCTTTTCTTATAGTATTTGGATACATTGACTCTCCAATCGTTTGAGAGCCTGTGCAATAATTTGCTGCCAGAATAATCTATCCTGAGCTGTCATTTCCAGATCACTCAGAGATATGTCACATGACTTCACATTGGCGTTAAATATATCTTTATAATATTTATACTGGTCTCCAGGTAGAGAGAGCATTTTCCAAAACAAGATGGCCATAGAAGGCCATCTTTGGTATCCATATGTCATCCATTTTCATAACATGACCATTCAGTGAAACTGTTTTTTTTCATAAGCGTTGCTTCCATGTCCTTGACACCAGTTTAAGAACCTCTGTGTTTGGAATTTTGTTCCACCAATTGACAACATCCTGCATAGGTTGGAAACTGACAAGTTGTAGGACTTTCTTCCATCTCTACTTACTATTCACTCATTTAAAATTAACACTTGTAAATTATTTTTTTGTTTCCAAGTTGCTGCCTCTTTCATTACACACACAGAAGCCATTTGACAATTTGCCCGTACTGTTAATAAAAATGTTTCATGTTCACTTGTAGTTCAAAGAATGTTACTTGTCCAGTCCAGATTTGTCCAGATTTTTTGGACAAGTGACCTCTCAAATCCATGCAGTGTTCTTGGCTAGGATTCAGGTATAAAATTAGCCCAAACTAAAATCTTTAGCAAACAGGATAAAAATTCCCAGAGCACACTATTTTTGACTTTCTTTATTGCTTGTTTCCTTTTCAATAATACTCCTTGAAACTGACTAGTCTGCTTGGTTGGCAAAAGGAGATACAGAAAAAAATAATTTATTATCTTACATATTCTTTTCTGAGAAGCCTATAATTATTACAGGTGTCTGCCCCACAGTTCTGAGTTTTTTTTGTTTTGTTTTTAAGACTGAACTTAAATCTTGAGGTATGGAAGATTTCAAATAGAGAGATGCATGATGTGACATTTCTCACTTCCATTTGACTGTTCATCAATGGAAAGTGAAACTGGTTACAACTTTCAAACTTAAAAATTGTCTTGAGAGAAGGGTGGATAGTCAGTCTGCAGCCATGTAATCATATTTCCTGAAAGAATAAAAGAGAGAGATTTTTCTCTCACAATTGGACAATATTTATTGTGCTATATTAGCCTCATTAACATTAGTTAACAAAAATGTTCACCTGGGGATTGGTTGCAGATGTGGTGGGTGGGGCATTGATTTATTGCAGCTGATACAGAGATATATATGGCAGAAAGTAGGGAGAAAGTGAATAGACAGCAGGAGAAGCAGTGTGAGTTTAGCACTGGGAGGAAGCCAAGAGAGGGAGATTTTTTTGGGTAGAATACTTGCTGTCCTCTGGTACACATGTTTTGTTATGGCAGGACAGCTTGCATGCTCTAACAATCCTCATAGTCTATATTGGCGCGGGCTTTTTGCTTCTGGCAGGTTCAACCATGTGGGACTAGTCTGTGTGGGAGGGGCCAGACAAAACACATACCTTGGACCTTTAGGTTGGGGCTAGGCACAAGGCTAACAACCTTGTCCCATAAAAAATGTCATGGAAACAGCAGTGGAGACATCAACCATTACAGTGTGTGCTTTCAGTGATCAATGATCTGTATGATTGCCAGTGGTGAAAGGTGAAAGGAAGCCATTGGCATGAAGACTGAAGTGCTCAACACCAAAACAAAAACCAAATGTTTGGACTGTATGGATAATGTAAGATACGGAGAACTAGATAAATTCATGGAGGATAGGTTCATTAATGGCTCTTAGCCAGGAGGGGTAGGAATGGTGTCCCTAGCCTCTGTTTGTCAGAAGCTGAGAATGGGCAACAGGGGAGGGATCACTTGATGATTCCCTGTTGTATTCATTCCCACTGGGGCAACAGGCATTGGCCACTGTCAGAGGACAGTGCAAGATGGACCTTTGGTCGGACTCAGTATGACTGTTCTTATATTCTTATGGAAGCTAGCTCAGGTCATAGCAGAGACTAGATGCTACAGTTTATACATCCTGGGTGTCAGCAAGAGCAGATAGACAACAGCTTTGGGAGAATCTCTGACGTATTTTGGATGGGATGATGGGACAACTCCATGAATATGAAACCAAAATCAAACTTAAACTTTATCAGAGCTGTGTATTTTCAACTGTGCTTTATAGTGCTAAATACTAGCAAATGAGAACATATTACATGTCCAAACTCTTTTCATTTCACACACCTTACTTCAGAAAAATCTCTTGCATATTTTGGACCAGAACAATCTGAAATGAAGACTTATTCAAACAGTGCATTCAAAAAGATATGAACACCATGATTACTGGCCATGATGGTTACTGATTTCATCATAAGAAAAACATTAAGATGGATACCTGGAGGCAAGTGAAAATGAGGCTGCCTGGGAAAAAAAATGGCAAAAAACTGTGGAAGTCGAGCTGAAAAACTGGGAGCACACCCGGGGAACCATTGAAAACCTTGTTAGAAATAGTCAAGAGTGGAGAAGCTTTGTTGCTGTATTAAATATCAATGATGTAATGGAAACATCATGATGATGATTTCCTGATAAGACAGCCTTGGGTTTGTGAACAAGAAAAGTGCTTCCCAATGTTTGTTTCAGGGAATTAAGACCTCGTGTACATTCTTTGTAAATAAGAGAATTAAACCAAAGAAATAACTGACTCTTCAGTTTCTCCTCCTAGTGGAAAAATCCTGTAAAGACCTTAAAATATTGGCTCATTATTTGGACCAAAGAATAAAACTACAATAGACTCTAGCAGAAGAAATGTACCTTCCTTAAAAGGAAACAGTCTTGCTGTTGATCTACAAATATCCAGTTACATTATAGCAGACATTCTGTCTGATGACATGGCTTCTGACTATAGAAATCTAAGAAGATATTAGGGATGTGAATATGTAGCCAAGTACACAATTAACTGATGAGCCTTGGCTCATCAGTTAACATTCTGGATTACATGCAGCCTGTCCCCTCCCCGCCGTATTAGAGGCACCGGCGGGGGAAGAGGAGCAAGGTGGCGGAGTTGGTATGCAAAGGGAGCTGGCTTTTAAGTCCAATCCCTGTGTGTGCTGGCTTCTGCAGAGTAGCCTGCTTCCCACAGAGGCAGCAACAGGGGACGGGGGACAGGAGCTGATGCTCACGGGGAGCTTGCTTCAAAGCCAGCTCTCTGCAAGCACCAGCTCCTGTGGAGCTGTTTCCACTCCTTCTAGTGGGAAAGGGAGCTGTTGCTCCCCTCCCCCCACATGTAAATGGTTAATTGCTGAAAATTTCAGTGAGTACCCATTTACACAAATAAATGCATTTTAACATCCCTAATAGATATGTCAGATTCTGTTATAAAGAAGAGACATGACTAGTTCCAGTGACTCAAACAAAAAGAAAAAGTTTACAGTCTTCTGCTATCCTAAAACCCACAATTTCTGCAAATAACTTCTGTTAAATTATCTCATCTCCACTCTTCCAGACTGGTATACATACACTGGAGCATATTTGGCTGCTGTATTATTTTCCATGCAAATGCAAATTATTAAGCCTACCTGTTCGTAAATTGCACTGAAGCTAGAACAAATGTGGTATCCCAGAGTACTGAAATGGGACCTAGTTTCCATACAGCCTTTGAAAGATTTGATATCTTATGAATCAAAATTAATATTTAAAAATTATTTTCTTTCTGTCAGTTATGTAAGCCTTGTATATAGGGGAACTTTATATTGAACAATCACTCTCCTTTCTCTACCACTCTACAAGTGCTAAAGGATGCAGATCTGGAGGCAATACCGGAACTTTGGCCTAAAGTCCTGTTTTCATACCAATGTTGAAATTTTATTGAGAATCAAATATAAAGGGCAACTAATCAGAGTTTTACGATTGTTAAGCTTTGGTTTAATGTATGTGAGTATAGTGAGATATTTTCCAATTAGAAACAGGAAGGCTACATCTACACTGGCCCCTTTTTCGGAAGGGGCATGCTAATTTTGAAAGTGGGAATAGGGAAATCCGCGGGGGATTTAAATATCCCCCGCGGATTTAAATAAACATGTCCGCCACTTTTTTTCTGGCTTGACTGGCCCGATCCTCCGGAATAAAGCCCTATTCCGGAGGATCTCTTATTCCTACTGGAGGTCAGGGGCAGACACCAGCCGCAAGGGGTGAGCTTTGAAGCAGCCACAGACAGCTGCTGTCCGCCAGGCCCATCAGCCTAAAGTGTACATCCAGGAGGCTCTGAGGGAGAGGTTCTCTCAAGCACCCCAGTAACTCTCCCCAGAGCCTCCCTAACAGGGGCCTGTGGCTTGCTGCCCTATCCCTTCCCCACCACAACCCCTCCCTTTGTCCCTTCCCTGACCTCTTGTCATGGCTCCTTCCCCACTCTGGCATGATAAATGCAGAAGTGGGGGCCAGCAAGTGTACCCCTAAAACCTTATCTACCAGACTTTGGTATAAAACTTCTCCCCAAAATCTTAAAACCCTAGATTTTGGGAATTAAAGTTCCGCTGCTACCACCCAAGTATTGATGTGACAAATCAGGGGAAAGATCACTTGGGAAATCTTACCCCTAAAGTATGAACCAGGACACCCTATTAACCAATATCAGGTTAATAAAAAGAAAAGAGAAAACTTATTAGCACCACAATATTCCTGTTGCAAGCATAATGACTAGATGGACTAATAACAAAATTCCATGGGCCTAGAACTTAGGGTATGTCTACACTACCCCACTAGTTCGAACTAGCGGGGTAAAATAGGCATACCGCACTTGCAAATGAAGCCCGGGATTTGAATTTCCCGGGCTTCATTTGCATAAGCGGGGAGCCGCCATTTTTAAATCCCCGCTGGTTCGAACCCCGTGCAGCGCGGCTACATGGGGCTTGAACTAGGTACTTCGGACTAGGGTGCCTATTCCGAACTACCGGTACACCCCGGGCTTCATTTGCAAGTGCGGTATGCCTACATTACTCTCCTAGTTCGAACTAGGAGGGTAGTGTAGACATACCCTTAGTTACAAAGAAAAGACAAAACATTTCTTAAAAAATGCACAGACATCAGATCCCATACTAAAACACCATAAACCAATACAATCTAACGGATTTATCTAAACTTTACCCTACTTACAGAAAGTGAAGAAAGAGTCTTTTCTTGGAGGGAGACATAGTGTCTGTCCCCCTCAATAGCTGGAGAGAACTGCCCAGGACAAAGGAGGGAAAAACCAAAAATTCCTTTGTCCCAGTTTGAAATACCTACCTACATTCCTATTGGCCACTCCACCTGACTAGGTAAGGGACATAGTTAACCCCTTAGTCCCCAGGCTGCTGGCTAACCCTCATGATCATGAAACCTCTCAATAAACACATCTGTTTGGTTTCCAACAAAATAAAGTCTGTATTATCTGACATTTAAGAAAAGGTGGGGAGGGAGAGGGGGGCTCATAACCTGAAGGGGAAGGAGGGATCATAACCTGCACGGGGAAGGTGGTGGTTAAATGTGCCATCTTGAGTGCGGGAACTTCATTGGAGTAGGGATTGGGTGGATCCAGGGACCACAGGGGGCTGGGCAGGAGGGTGGGGCCCTGGAGCGGGGTCAGAGATGGCAGGGGAGGAAGAGGGAGGGAGTATAGGCATCATCCGGGGAAGGGACATCGGCATCACTTGGGGAGGGAGCAGAGGCATTGCAAGGGGCCCAGGCAGAGGGGGAATGGGCATAGTGTGGGGGGGGCAGGCGGGTGTGACAGCATGCATGACATGATGGCACATATGCTATCACATCACTGCATGAGCTGATCCCATGCGTGGTTCCATCACCCAGTGTCCTCACGTATCTTCTGCACCAGGGTCTGCTGAATGTCATGCAGGGACACTGACATGCTGGTGAATGAGGTCTTCTTGAACTCTGATGCGCCTTCAGGTTCCCTGGGCTCTGGCAGCTGGCTCAGGTGGTGTGGCTCGCCCCTCAGTCCCGGCTTGTCCGGCTGTGGACAACACAAGGAGGGAGAGGCACTGTCCCTGAGGCCATGCCTTGCTCTGTGAGCCGCAACCAACAGTCCTCGGAGCAGAAGAGGGGGGATGTCCTGGGAGCAAGGCCATGTGAGGCCTGCACAGTGGGCCATGCCTCACAGGGGCCCTGAGGTGCCCAGGTGACTGTGTTACCCGCTTCCCACCCCAGACAAGCAGGCAAGGGAGGTGTCTGACCACAGTGAGATCCCTTTATGGGCATCAGAGGAGCCGGGAACAGCCTAGCCCTCCATGGTGTCAGCACACAGACCTGTGGCTCGCAGCGCTACCTGCGGGAACGGGTGGTACCTTGCATGTGCGGGCATGCCCACTGATGTGTTGTGTGCAGCACTCCTTTATGTGTCTGGGGTTGTACCTGCGCCCTTGTGGCTAGCCTGCTTCCAGCCGTGGCAGGTGCTGGAAGGGCCTTCCTCCTCCTCTTCCCCCTCCCCCGTGGCAAGATGTGTGTGGCCTCCCCTGATCCTGGCATCTGGATTCCATCCATGCGCAGGGGCTGCCTGCTGTGTCCGTATGCTGCACACTAATGCTGCATGTGGTTCCATGTGTGTGGACCCCAGCATGATATCCAGGCCGAGCCATGTTCGCACCCCGCCACCCGTGTGCCAGCCTCCTCCGCCCTGTGTGTATGACAAACTAAGACCACTCACCTGAAGATCCCTCCCTGGTGTTCGATGAGGCCTGGGAGACGTCTTGGCTCACAGGCACAGGCTCCAAGGACAGGGTCATGGTCTCCGTCTCCTCCTCCTCCTTCGTCTGGCCCTAGTCATCCTGCTTCTCCTCCACTGTGACCTCTGGCCAGGCAACTACAGGGGTCATGAGGCCAGGGTCCACCATGATTGATGGAAAAAACATTTCCCCACGCCACAGGATCTGGTGCAGCTTGTCGAAGCAGGGGCAGGTACGGGGTCATGCCCCTGAGCGTGAGCTGTGCTTCCTGGCCCAGACATATCCCTGGTGAAGCTCTTTCACCTTACTCTGGACTTGTTCCAAGGTCCAGGGTGTGTGTCTGTGCTCTGCCAGGGAATTGGCCATGCACTTGGCATTCCAGCGCTCGGAGCAGAGATCCTGCAAATGTTTTCCTCACCCCACGGCTTGAGGAGGGACAGTATCTCTGTTCTGGACCAGGAGGGTGCCCGCCTCTTGGGTCCTGGAACCCCTGGAGCTGCTCCCTGCAAGGGCCAGTGGTGTTGCGGGGGGCATGAGTGGCAAGGCCTGTGGCAGAGTTAGCCACACGGTGAGATGCTGCTCTCAGGCCGGTTTCCTGTCACAAGGCTTGTCCAGGGTGCCTGCAGCTTTCAGAGGGGCCAGGAGACAGGAACTATAGAGTCCTGATTAATTTGGTTGGAGTGTCCACGAGGGCACCTGTGTTATTTCCTGGAGGCCTCTTTTTTTAAAAAAAACTCCCAAAAACCTTGTCCTTGTCCACACATGCGTTTTTCTCAAAGAGCTCTTTCGGAAAAAGGCTTCTTCCTCATAGAAAGAAGATTACCAATGCTGGAAAATCTCCTCTGTTTTTTCAATTTACTTTCAGAAGAATGTGATTGCAGAGTGGATGTAACTCAGGTTTTGTCGGAAAAACAGCTGTTTTTCCAACAAAACTCTGTAGTATAGACATACCCCGAGAGTAAGATTGTTTAAGAAAATACAATACATACATCAATCACCAAGTCCTTGATGCAGGCTCTTACCAGAGATGTAACAAAGTGCCACCTTAAAAATCTCTGGAGTACATTCTATGTTAGGATGGGCCCACAAATCCTTCCAGGCCCTCTATCCTTAGAAAGGTGTTTCTGGAGCAGAGGGCAGGAGCAAAGACAAAGATGGAGGCATCCCCAAGATACTTTTGTAACCTTGCCCATGCGGAGGAAAATCCACTGTTCTCTTGGGTGCTGGTGCCTCCCAAAATGGAGCTGATCACATGGTCAACAAACCAGTCTATATCCTTTTTAGGCACGGAGCCCTAGAGTATCCAGGTGAGGGGCCATTATGTGCTTCTCAGGTGTCAATTGACAACCCTTAAGAGCCATTGTCCATGCAGCATTCATTGCGCCACCACCCCTCACAATAGGTGGTTGATGCCTATTGCGGTCTCCAAGATGGAAACCATTTAAAATATAAGTACAGAGCCCATGCTCATAACTTTATACACAAAAATCATACAAGTATATGAGTAGCATAGACAGAATCAGCATAGCAGAAGTTTTCATAAGACACCTCACATAGCCCACTTTACACAGAAGTTGGGGCAAACACAGACAGTGGGTGCAACACTGCTCTGTATTTTCCTATTATAACCCAAAAATGTGACACAAGGATATTTACCATCTCTGCCATTAAAGACTGTTGTCTAAATTTGACTAGACAAAAGTAGTGGGGATCATAAACAGAGAGAACAGACAGAATTGGCAGAAGAAGGATAAGGGTTTAAATAATATGATAATACAGGCAGTCCCCGGGTTACATGGATCCGACTTAAATCGGATCCCTACTTACAAACGGGGTGAGGCAACCCCGCACTAGCTGCTTCCCCCCAGCAGACCAGGGAGACGCGAAGCTAGCGCCCCCCTCCAGCAGACCAGGGAGACGCAGAGCGGCTTTTCTCAGCAGACACCTCTGCTTGAGAATAAAGGACTGAGGGAAGTGAGGTGTAGGAGACTAAAACTGAGCTCTGGAGAAATGTTTGTCTAGAGTTTCCCCTACAATATGTACCAGTTCTGACTTACATACAAATTCAACTTAAGAACAAACCTACAGTCCCTATCTTGTACGTAACCCGGGGCCTGCCTGTATAGTTATTTAATTAGGCATTTATACTTCTTGACTCTTCTGTCAGATCAGTTTGTGAATTCTTTTTACATCCTCTTCATAAGTCACAGTGACATGGCACAAGTGAGTTTTTAGTGCTGATTTGATCAAAATTAGGTAGTTGGCTGAGTGGACCACATTTGGAAGGGGCTTTAATGCTTTGAGGGCAGCATAGCAGAGGCATGAAATGGGACTAGGATACAGAAATAAGGCATCATGGTTAGCTTCAATGATGAAATGAAAGGGACTGGAGCATCTCTCTCTTTCTTTCCCTATGGCACTTGCAGAACAACATTCTGTAGATGCAGTTGTAGGTTCATGAGCCATTTCGAGTCCTTCTCTGTGAAGATGTGGGTATCATCCAGTTCACAATTGAATCCATATTTGGGGCAATGGATTGGATGTTGTCACTTGAGTTCCACCAATGCCTCATTTGCTGTGTCTTCCATGGTTTGTTCAGCTGCAGTTCAATGTGGTCCAAAGTCTGCACAGCAGATTGGAACTGGAAGAGTTATCTATTGAGTCAGAAATAATGTGTGTGTTTGGAATTGAAGATGAGGTCTAGCTGCTTTGCCTTTCTCTGTCTGGATGTAGAAATATGAGATGGTCACCTGTGGTTCATAGTGTTTTTGTGATTTAGGTATTTGTAGTGATACATTATTCATAACCTTCCAAATAGGAAGTTCAAGAAAATAGATTCTAAAGTGAAGACTTGCCTCAACATTATTCAAAAGTCAATGGGAACAAGCTGGGGATCAACTGCCCAAATGTTATCTATATATCACAGCACTGTGCAGTACACTCAGTTGCAGTGCACCATGCAGTGGTGTGGACAAGAAGCTGTCATACCCAACTTGTGGATAGGGAGATGAATCAGATCATGCAAATCATAACAGGAGTTTTAAGATCAACACCTTTACCACAGTGTTCTGTATTAGTAAAAGTTGAACCTCCAGCTATTTGCAGAGATAAAAGCATAACACAGGAACTTAACACAGGAACAGATTACCACCCATATGTTTCCCTCTACCCCAGACTAGAGCATGGTACAACAGAAAAGGAAACAAGGTTAGAGATACAGACTGACAAAGTTTTCTGCTTCAGGATAGTTATCTGAAAGCTCAATTCTCAAAAAGTGACAAGCCACGTTCCTCTTTTTTTCAACATATGTAGGAAGTAATTCTCATGTTGGATGGAAGTAAGTTAGTAGCAGCCCCTACTGCAGTTTGTAGTAGCAGTGGGTGAAAGTTCTACTGACTCAGGATGGTGAATGCATCTTGAGTGGATTTGTAGATGTTTAGACTCTCTAGCCTCTAAGACACTGTGAGATAGGAGAGTCCCATAGCTGGGGCTGCAGCCCAAAGCCCAAACATTTACTTCAATTAAGCAGACTGTCACCCACTCCCCGGAGGCCACCCCGAGTTCGGGTGCGCTAGCATCCTGAACAGAGGACCCGCCTCACGATTGACCGCCTGGCTGCGGTCTATGGCCTGTAGTGCAGTGTGCTTCGGGCCCGCTTGGACCCGAGGGGCTGGGAAGGGGGCTCGGGCCCTCCCACTCTCCTAGCCCTGACCCAGGGCCCTAAGACGGAGACGCTTGTCCCTTGTCAGTGGAGGGGGTCGAGTCCCCCAAACCCTCCACTCACGGGGTTCACGGCCCCGCCCTGGGTCCCTTCTTCCCGGCTTAGTCTCCGGCAGTTCCCCAGTGGGGGGGACAGACTCACCCGGAGTCCCTTCCTCTGGCGAGGGTCCGGTCGCAAAGGTTCCCTCACTCCCGGCTCCTCTGGCAGGGGGCTGGGCTTCTCCCACACCCAGGAGCTTCCTCCCGTCTGGCTGTGGCCGCCGCCCTTTTGAATCCCCCGCCCTTCCCTCTCCCGGGCCGGCGTTGTCCCGGGGCTTAGGGCCCCGCCCCCCCGGCGTCCCGCCCGTCGCCTCCACTGACGTCATCCGCAGGCGCCGGGCAGACTTGTGGACTGTCGGCCCTTGGCGCGGATCCCGGACTCCCCGCGGTCCGCCCCCCCTCGTCCGCCCCTCCTCTTGGGCGCGTGTTCCCTGCCCCGGCGTCCGGTTCAGTGCGGGGTGGCGTGGGCGAGCCGCCTACCCCATCACACAGACCCTCAGCTTGAGGTCTGCAAATTTGAGTCAGCTGCCATGGGCCAGCTGTAGGTGTTTAATCTGTGGGTGTCTGAGGCATAAGTGAGGAGCAACTTGCTTTTGGTCTGAAGGTTCTCTAGTGGAGATGTAAAGAAAGGCATGTTTAGGTGTGTCTGTCTTCTGGCTTGTGTATAGGAGTTTTCTGAGACCAAGAGGAGCCTGTTTTTAATAATCAGGAAGCATTTGAACCTTATTTTACATAAGTAATGTCCTCCTTTTACTAGTCTCTATTGGTGGAATACCCCAGAAGTGTGTCTCACAATCTGGTCTACCTGTTCAGTGGTTTCCTAACTGAATTGTTTTTGCATTGTACTATTTTAATATCATGTTATTTGTCAGCTAGAATATTTGTTTTTCTTTTGATCAAAGAAATAAATCAGAATCTCTTAGTGTGATCCTTGGACTTTGGTGACAAAGACATTCATTTCTGGACATATTACAAGACAATCCTGAGGCTGGAGAAAGGAGTAATTGGCGATACTTTTAATGAGAGAATTCAAATGTAATAACTAGTCTAGTAGCACCTTAGGGTATGTCTACACATCAAAATTAATTCGAAATAACAGCCATTATTTTGAATTAACTTTCCTAGTGTCTACACAGGCAAACCGCTATTTCGAAATAAAATCAAAATAGCGGGGCGCTTATTTCGAATTTGGTAAACCTCATTCTACGAGGAATAATGCAGATTCGAAATAGCTAATTCGAAATAAGCTATGTAGACTCTTATTCTGAAATAGGGGGCCTCCAGCCCCTCCCAGTTTCCCCTGGTGGCCACTCTGGGCCAAACCAGGAAAACTTTTCTCCTCTCTCCCAGGCCCAGAGCCCTTAAAGAGGTAGACTCTGGCCATACTGTATGCCAGAGCCAGGCCTGCCAGCAGTCGCTGCCTCTCACCCAGTGGCCAGAGAATGAGCCGGGCAGCCAATGCCAGCCAGCTGTCCCCCGCCTAGTCCCTGAGCTCCCAGGAGCCAGCCAGGGACCACAGATGGCGGGAGCCCTCCTGGACTAGTGCAGAGATCACGGACCTCATTGAGGTTTGGGGGGAGGCCTCCAATGTCCATGATCTCCACACTAGATGGAGGAACGCCGCTGTCTACAGATGCATAGCTGGCACCATGGCCACCAAAGGCCACATGCGCACACAAGAACAGGTGCGCATGAAGATCAAGGAGCTGTGGCAGGTGTACACCAGGGCCACTCAGGGCAGCTCCTCAGCAGAGGCAGACACCGTCCCCTACTTTGACGCCCTGGACTGCATCATGGGGGGAGGGACGGTCTGTGCCACCCTGGGGGGCAGCAATCCAGGACCGGAGGGCCCTGACCAGGGTGCAGAGGAGGAGCCGCCACGGAGGGTGCCATGTCGGCCAGATCCCTGAGCTGTCCCAACAGTGGAGTCACCAGGGTCGTCCGGGAGGCCACACCATGTAAGTGCCATTACTGTCCCCTTCTCGGGGGTGTGTGGGAGACCAGGGACCGCGCGCACGTGGACCTTGCTTACCATGGATCATGCAGCAACCTGTGCACTTGCGAGCATGCGCCGTGCTACCCCTGGGCAGGTGGCTCCAGCTGTGTGCCACATGGGCCATGGCCTGATAGCCACACATGCGTGTGAAGAGACCTGACATGCTCCTTGTCCCCTGCCTCTGTGTAGAGAGAGCTTGTGAAGGGAAGGCGTCCTGCCTTCCCTTCACAAGCTCCCTCTACACAGAGGCAGGGGACATTTCCCCCCCACCTTGGCTGCACTATACACAGCACAGGGGCATGGGTGCGGTCTCGGGACAGCTCCCACTCCTGGGAATAGCTGGATATTCCGACCATGGCCTCTGTGCAAGCACAGCAGCTCTGATGGTGCAGAGCATGGTCATCCTCACCTCACAGAGGGGGTCTGGGCTTCACCCACTGTGTCCCTAGGGAGAACTGACCACTTCTCTTCTTTCTCCACAGCTGCACCAGCTGCCTGTGTGGGGTGCACCACCCTCCCTGGGATATCCTCCCGCACCCGAGGGCTCAGCATGTCCACCGGAACACTGCAGGGGTACTGAGACCAGCACCTGGGGGCCCTGCAAGCCCTGCACCGCACAAGGGAGCAGTGGGTGCAGGACGAAGAGGAGTTCGACAGGAGCTGCTTGCCCAGGGTCATGCCATCTGTGCCCATTTGCAGACCCTGGTGCAGAGCGTGCTGCCTCGTGCTGCTCCAGCACCTGCTGCCTCCCAAGCTCCCGCTCCTCTTCCCACTCCTTCTCCCCCTCTTGCCTCTCCTTCCTCAACCTCCACACCCTCGTCCCTGTCCCCCCGGGATGCTGAGGCCCCTGCACCCACCTTTCTGGGAGACAGTTGGCCTGGTGAGACCTCCACCCCTGAGTCCTGAGCTTCCCCTCCCCCTTCTTCCTCTTGCTTCCCCCTTTCAGCTCCTTCCTCCCAGTTTTCCCCCTCCCCTCTCCCACCCTCTTTCCTCCCCTCTCCCGCCTTCTTTCCCCAGTCTCCAGCGTTTCATATCCCCCCCAGTTTTGTTAAATAAACAGAATTTATATTTTTGAAAATACGTGTATTTTATTTGACATCAGGAAGGGGAGCTAGGGAGGGATAAGTGGAAGGACGTGAGGGAGGAATGAGGCACAAACCCCCAGTGGGGCAGACAAGGGAGGCTCTTAGTGCTCCTCAGGTCTCCCGCAGGGTCTCCTGGATACTGACAGCCCGCCGATGGACCTCCTGGATGGCTGCCTGCAGAAAGTGCAGCCAGGCTCGCAGCAACATCCGCAAGAAGCACCAGAGTGCCCAGTGGCAGCTCTGGCTCCGTGTTGCAGAGTGCTGTGGTGTCCCGAATGAGGGCAGCCAGAGCATGCAGAGACAGAATGCTTTGCTGTCCCTCATCGAGGTAGACAAGCATGCAATGAAATCTGAGAACTGGCTGTCCGGGGGGGAGGTCCCTTTAAGAACAGACCTCAGATAGCCTCAGGCAGCAGCCCCACACAGTAAGTCCTTATCTGGTGCCCTGCTGGAACTGGTTCCGGCCAGCCTTAAATGCAATTCAGAGTCCACTCGGTGTGGACGCGCTATTTCGAAATAGCAAAATGCTATTTCGAAATGCATTTTGTGTGTAGATGCGTTGTAGAAACTGTAGAAACCATTTCATATTTCTTGTATAACAGAAACCATTTCAGCTTTTCTCTCAAGCACGTAGACCAGAGTGAACTTTCTATCACCCTGTGAGAAGAGGCCTACAGGATGGGCTATTGGTATGTGTTAATTGGGCTGGTTGGGACAGGAGATGTACTCCCTCATACCTGTCCGCCATCTTACTGATAAAGCTTTGTTTTTCCAAGTTTAATTGAGGATTTCTGTAATTGGATGCCCTGATGTCAGACTCTTTGGCTAAGGGTATAAAGATACTAGGATTGATTGTATTAGCCAGCCTTACTGGGCCTGGCTTTTCTGGGACCACGTTTGGCTCATGCTGTGCTTTATTAATCAATAAAGCTGTTTGTTAGCTGCATAAACAGAGAGGAGCATTTTTGCTTTGACAATTTGGAGGTTCCACCGAGATCCCTAACGCGCCACTTGCCCATATGGACGGACCGGCACTCCACTTCCAAACCTCTCAGAGCGCTCAATAGAAGGTAAAGGGGATACCTGTTACGAAATCTCCTGGTTGAGGGTTTGGGATTTGGAGTGATGGCCGGCTGCTGAGATGAGGGGAGCTACAGAATTCAGTTTTGTGGAGCGGCTAACATTTTTGTCTGTCTGTGTCTGTCTTTGTCTATTAGGCCTGTATTATGTGTCACAGTTCCAAAAGGTCACACCGGTGTCTCTAGTGAGGCAGCCATGCGCTGGACCCTCTGTGTTCAGATGCTGAAAGCTGGTGTGGTGCCATTATACTCTCTCGGCACATGGAACTGTGAGAAAGCTTTGTTGTCTCTCTCTGTTACTTGTGGACATAATACTAACCTTTGAGGCTAACCCCAGGCGATAGTATTTCCCCATTCCGTCAGGCTGTCTCCAGGCGCCAGGACGTGGTGTTCTGTCGGGCTGGGGTGAGTGCCGGAAACCCCTGTGAGTGGGTGGATTTTGGTCCAGCGTCTCACAACAAAAAGGGGGGGGGGATCAGTACGAGCAGGTGAATTCTTAATTCGGTGACCCGCAGAAGAAAGTAGTGTAAGCAGGCGGACTTGGTCTGGTGTCTTACAGAATCTTTAAAAGTGCACGCAGAAAATGGGGGTAGGTCAGTCTATAGGAATTCCAGTGCCCTAGTTTTCCCTGGTATAGGATCCTAATGAAGTCTGATATATTAAGTGCCGGGTGTCTTAGGGCAGCGCCACTTAATAGAAACCCATGGGAACTGGACAGTAAAGAAAGATGCATCTAAATGTGAAAACTGTAGAAAAAAAATGTGTGGAAAATGAGTATGAATGTAATGAGTGAAGTATGAATGCCGCTGCGTAGGTCTGAGACTTGAGCTGATCCCAGCTGCACCAGGGCTCTCCCACGAGGGAGCTCTGAATGCAAAGGAGGGGGGGGGGTCAGCTGAACCTCGAGACTCAGTGGATATGTGAGGGAGTGATGACTCCCCTTATTTCATGAGCTGCTAAGGTCTGACACTCTAGACCTGGCAGACTCTTTCTTTGGAGTGTGTAGAGTTAGTTTAGGTGGGGGTTAGTCTAAACATCCCCCCACACTGCCGAAAGGCACCCCTGTGTACTACAAGTACGTGCATAATGGTCCAAGGACCTGTAAGCATTTAACAAATTGGAAAAGAGGAAAAATTAAAGCCCTGAGGGATAAAAGTGAAGCTCAGAAAAGCAAAAATCCGCCCTGCAGTAAGATAGGTAACTTACAAACTTGCTGCAGCGCCTCTGTGCCAAAATAATGCACAAGAAGTGGAAAAAAAAGAGAGATTTCTCAGTTGGCATACCCGTATCAACCAAGATCAGCACAACATCACCTCTCTATCCCTCTTTATAACGCATACACCGATAGAAAGGAAACATGAAAAATAACTGAAAGGAATTAGCTCTTCCTTTTGAAAACACGGGGTCCTGTAACAAACTTGCCCGATCCAAAGCACAACACCAAGTTTAAAATAAGTTTAACAGTTGAAGGGAAGTGTTCTCCAAATTCTAAGGAAAAAAATTAAGCAATATTGTAACGTGTAAGGAAAAAAAAACCTGCTTTAAAAATGACTCCTTGTTTCTTGCAGCCTCTTTTAATCATCTAAGCAAAGAAACAATCAAGTTAAACATTTGGCTACAGACACTTCGTTAAATCTATTAAAGGGAAAATAAAGAATTCTACTGAAACATAATTGGTTAACCGCATAAAAGAATAGAATCTATACATTGTAAATTTGTAAAACCTGCACCCTAAGGGTTAAATGTGTCTTCCCAGGAAACTAATTATTGTTTAAAAAAAAAATCTAAGCCCAGAAACTTCAGGGTGTTTCTGTTCAAGGATGAGTTGATAGCACTTTTGGTTGCTTTCAGATCCAAGGTTGTGTGTGTCTGCGAACTGCCTGTCTGTTCTGGAAGGGGGGGGGGGCACTATCCCCCAGAAGTAAGCCTGTAACATTGCATACGATTCTTTTCAGGAAAAGAAAACCTTTTTTTCTTGCTGAAATAGTAACTAGCAAGCACCTTGTTCTAAGAAAAAGATTCTGTGGCAGTAAATCATTTGAAGCTTCACACATTAAAAAAAGCCTGCTTTGACAGCGTTATTTCGAAATAATCTATTTAGAAATAACACTGTAGTGTAGACATATCCTTGAAGACTAACAAAACATGTAGATGGTATCATGAGCGTTCGTGGGTGCAACCCACTTCTTCAGATTACTGGACTATTTATTGTTTTTTGAGTTTTTCCTGTTACAGACTAACTCGGCTACCCTTATGAAGTTTTAAAAGTAATAGCATTTATGATGCTTACACGTGAGAGTCTTATAGGGGAAGATAGCAACTGAATGTATAAACTTTAATAAAGGTGTTACAATCTGAAGAAGAGTTTATTTAAAAAAAAATAAAAGTTAACATTTTCCTTTGTGCAGTTAAACCAGTTTTAATAAATGAATTGGACAAGAGTTAACATTTTCTTTCATTGGGTTGTCACACTGCTTGCATAAGGAACAGCATTGCTTTTTTAGCAGTATTTCTTCTTCCAGAATATAGGCCTAGAAATGTCAATTATAAAGCTTTTAATTACATTTCACAGTTTATTGATAGTGAAAATGAGATCATTCATTGATCTGTTCTAGAGATTTAGCTACATCTTTAGCTGATAGAGAACAGTATGTGAGCAGCAAACAATTTGGATTTTTATTTGGGGAGACAGTTGGGAATCTGCAAATTTAAAACAATTAAATAAAATGGCCAGCTATTCTAATAACATAAATAAACCAGCTGTCACAGCTTTCCGATCAGTTAGAAAAGAAACAGAGTGCCAATCCTAACCTGAAGGTGTCAGATGCATGACTAAATATAAGAAGGTTGTCACTAATCATCCCTAGCCTTGACTATTTCCTTCTCTGAACTCCCTTCAGCTCTTACTTTTCCTGCCCTTCATTGGCTTTCTCTCGTACTGAAACAATTTAGAACTCCTCGTCCTGACCTTCAGATCAGTTTGTTATTTCCGATTAGGCTTCTATTGCTTCCCTTGGGAGACCATTCCACAAATTAATTAATAGAGCTAATTATCAGGAAGTTTTCTTGATGCTCATTTTACCCTTTTAATTTCTTAATCTTATTCCATGAAGTCTCTTATTCTGATTCTATCTCTTGATGTTGTCAGATGCTTGTAGATGGTTATCGTATCCCCCCACTGAAGAATAAATTAACTAAGATTTGCTTATTTAACTCTCCTCATAAAACAGTTAATTAATTATCAGTTAATTATTTAATTAATTATTCCTTGTAAAACAATAGTTACTGTCTTCTCTCAAATTTTGTCATTCTTTTTTGAGCTTCCTCCAAATTGTCTATATCTTTTCCACAGCTGAATATAATATTGCATGCCCTGTGCCTTGGATAATGATAATGATCTCCTTTGTAAAGTGCTTTGAGATTTAAAAATGAAAAAGCATTATATAGAATTATGTATTATTATTATATTCTAGGTGTAATCTCATCTGCAACATATTTCAATGTATGCTGCCCACAATTTCAGTTTTATTTTTCTTATGGACTGCCACCCTGAAGTCCCTTTCAACATTCATACTTCCCAGATTTCTTTCTCCTGATATCTTTAGGGAATATCTCCTGCCTTTTCCCTAAGTTGAAGTAGCCTGCATTTTGTCAAGATGGATCTCATATGTGCTG
This sequence comes from Pelodiscus sinensis, assembly GCF_049634645.1. Taxonomy (NCBI): domain Eukaryota; kingdom Metazoa; phylum Chordata; order Testudines; family Trionychidae; genus Pelodiscus; species Pelodiscus sinensis. The sequence goes on from NC_134726.1 coordinate 29,681,014, forward strand.
CCTATATTTCCAACATCTCTGAGGCCATGATCCAGCAAAGCACTTAAGCATGTGCTTAACTTTAAAATACACTAACTTCAAAGGAAATACTCATATGCTTAAAAGTTAACCATGTGCTTGAATATTTTGTGGACTGAGGACAAGATCTCTTTATTTTACTATAATGGAACATTATACCACCAGAGTTCAGATTATATCCTTCTATTATTCATTTTGAGATAGAGGATCAGTTTCAAATAACTATTGTACATTGTGAACTGCTTGGATTTTCTGGAAGATTTTAAAGAAACCCTTTTGTTATAACTAGAACTATTTCAGAGTACCATACAGCCAATTTTTAAAAAGAAGCTAATGTTTTCTTCAGATTATTTTTAAAATGTATTATGAGGTATTAAATACATACACTGTTTTTCTACAGGAAGTTCAGAACAATATTTGTTCTAAGGTGCAACATGTTTTGTATAAATAAGTAAGGCTAAAAAGTAACTATTTTGAATATCAACATAACTTCTGTTGACACAGTGTTACTGATGACATAAGGTATGAGGACCTTATATGTGTTATGTTGATGCAATGATAGAGGGTTTAGGATGAAACAGTGTATCAGACATGCTATTTATTATGATTTGAGAAAACTTCAGAAAATATTTTGGTTATGCACAGTGCGAGAATACAGCACCTTATACAGCATCTCCTTGAGATGTTGCAGTGGTTTTGCGTAAACTCATTCAGGTCCAGTTACTCCAGCAGGGACATTCCATAGAACTCTGGCAGTGATGGGTGCTCTAAGCTTTCTAGCTAAGTCCTTCAGGATACGTTCCCTTTTTTTAAAATTCCAGAGGGCAAATAACTACTCAGTAGCAGCAACAGTAAATAAACACAGGGGGAAAAAAATGAATACTCCCAGCCAGGACATTGATCACCCTTTCTGCAGAGGGGCCTTAGTTGGGCCACAGTCCAACTCAAATCCATGAGTTTTCTAGCAAAAATGATAGATTAGTTTCCTCACTTCATTCCATGAGATCTGCATTCCTTTTAGGCAAGGGCATGGGCTCTGCTTGGTACCGGGCTTCTTCATGGGAGCTGAGAAGCTCAGCAATCTACTTCCTTGTGAGAGAGACCTTTTACTGAGTCTCATCCTTTTAAACTCCTCCTATATGACTTCCAGGTGCAGAGGGCAGGGCTACAGCAGCCCAGAGCAATCCCTTTACACCCTGCCAGAGCACCACCATAAAACAATATCTCTCTGTGCCCTTGTAGGACTAAACAACAAGTAGTGATTTGTGAGTCTGCTTCTGCCTTTAGCTAATTAATCTTGTTCTTTAACTAATGCACTAGACACACATGTTTTTTTGATCAAGATGGCCCAGATCCTTGCAGACATCTATGGAGAGTTTTTTTTTGGTGGACCTTGGATATTGGGATGATCCTCTCTTGCTGGCATACTGTAATATGCTCTAAAACAATTAGATTTGTGTGTAGTCACTAGAATGAGAACAATCTGTAGTTATGTCCCTATTCAGGCCTTTGGATTTAAAACCATGAGCCTTCATTGTTTGAGCTGAAACACAAGGTCCATTAACTCAAAGGCAGTACCAGACTCATAAAACTCAGTAGGTGGTATGGCCATTACAGAGGAACAAAGCCAACTGTGTTAGCATGGATTACATAGTATTTTCTGAAGCAAAGATGACAGAGGGCATTTTGGAATAACCATTAGATTATTTTGCTGGAGTACAGACATAATACTTCAGTGAATTATTTCTTGACAAGATTTTGTCATGCATTAGCAAGCAGCATTCGTGTCACTGACTGCTGGTTCTGGGTGTCAGGGAGCTTGATCTCCCACATTTGGCACTTTTGCCCTCTGTTCTCAATGTTCCACCCCTGCTTGATTCTCCTCCAAACACATATTCTAACTTATTTTATCCTAAACTCTGCTTCCTTCTGGAAGCATCATTAAACTCCCAAGACACTCTGCTGATCCAAGGAAAGGACACTATCAGGAATGTTGTATTCAATTTGCATGTGAGTTGGTTAGTACTTACACAAGAATAAATGTAGTATTTAATCTATACAAAGAACTATGAAGTCTGAAAAATATGATAGAAACAAAGTGGATGAGGTAATAACTGTTATTTGACCAACTTTTGTTGGATAAAAGACACAAAGCTTTCATGCTTAAACAGAGACCTTCTTCAAATCTTAGAATTTAAATTCATAACTCTGTTAGACAAAATAATATCATGGACTTATTAAAGACATTGGATTTCTGATTCATCACAACATTTGTAACCCACTAACCCTTCTTTGTCCTACAAGTGTAAAGATGTTAACTTTCTACTTTATTTTGAATGAGCTCTTACAAAATTAGTTAGCTCCTTATCTCTTCCACCTTTGTATTTAGCTGTGGCCCTCTGAGTACCATTTTCAGACCAGAAAAAGGGCTCTGTGTTAGCTCCAAAGTGTGTCTCTTTCACCAACAGAAGTTGATCCAATTAAAAATATCTCATGTATTTTGTTTGTCTAATATTCTGGGATGAATACTGCTCAGCAACACTGAAAACAACTTGTTATAAACATTTTGAACATTTAGCACAGACTCAGTTTTGGTATACACCGGCCAGATACACTTTACAATTGCACAGATGGAGAGGTTCACTTGACACTTGCAGGGATGCGGAGTATAGGGTGAAAGGAAATATGTACTTCAACTTCACCCAACTCACTCTGTGATATGAAACTTTCAGGCTGACATCAGCAGTGTTAAAACAGAATAACTTTCCGAATGAATGGGCAGTGTGAAAATGATCTGTTGATAAAGTGTACAAGGTTATCATCAAAGTTTGGATGTAGTTGAGGTTTGTATTGCTTTTCCATATGTGTTGTAAATGGAAGTGAATGTTGACTTATGAAGTATCTGAGGGTATGTCTACACTACCCTCCTAGTTCGAACTAGGAGGGTAATGTAGGCATACCGCACTTGCAAATGAAGCCCGGGATTTGAATTTCCTGGGCTTCATTTGCATAAGCGGGGAGTAACGGTAGTTCGAACTAGGAAGCCTAGTTCGAACTACCTAGTTCGTGCCCCATGTAGCCGCGCTGCACGGGGTTCGAACCAGCGGGGTGTTAAAAATGGCGGCTCCCCGCTTATGCAAATAAAGCCCGGGAAATTCAAATCCCGGGCTTCATTTGCAAGTGCGGTATGCCTACATTACCCCGCTAGTTCGAACTAGCGGGGTAGTGTAGACATACCCTAAGAGATTCTGATTTATTTCTTTGTCGACGGCGGTAAACCTCATTCTACGAAGAATAACGTCTTTTGTTGACAGAGTTCTGTCGACAGAAGGTGTTATTGCATCTACACTGTCCTTTGTGTCTACACTCTCATGTCGACAAAGCAGCTTGGTTTGTTGACAGAAGTGGATGTAGTCTAGATGCACTTTGTCGACAGAAGCTTTGTCGACAGCTTCTGTCGACAAAAGCCTGTAGTCTAGGCGTACCCTAGGTCCTTAGAATTGAAATATCTTGGGGCAGGTGACTGTTCAGAAATTTGTACCATGGTTTTTACTGTATTTCTTCTCCAGTTAGAAAACTAATTTTTTGTTGTTGGCAGTGTAGCACATTCCATATGTACTAAATTTACTTTATTCAAATAAAATGTTTAATAAAAGACCCCCTTTACCACTTTCTCACCTTTTTAAGCTCCATGGTCTTCATACTTTCAGAAAGAAAATGCTTGTCACAAGGCTGACCTTTTATGGAAGTCTGATGACAGCTTACATGTGACAGGCTCCACAGGCAGGAATGAGTCACTGCAGAGTCACTTGAGAATGGCCAACTGCCTAAGGGTACATTTACAGAGCAATTAGACACCAGCAGCTGGCCTGTGCTAGCCAACTGTGGCTTGTGGGGCTTGGGCCTCACGACTGTTTCTTGCTGTATTGACATCCAGGCTTGTGCTGGAATCTGGGGTTTAGGACCCTACAGAGTGGGAGAGTCCCAGAGTTTAGGCTCCAGCCCAAGCCAGGAAGTCTATACGGTAGTGAAACAGCCCTACAGCCTGAGGCCCACAAGCCAAAGTCAACTGGCACACACCAGCCATGTGTTTTTCTTTGTTGTATAGACATACCCCTAGCAAGCCTGAACTGGGTAAAAGCTTTCCAGGAAATGGGACCTGGGAGAAAGCCTGAAGAAGTAGAGAAAAGACTGCAGATTTCTCTGCTATCTGGAAAGTATTGCAATCTGAGGCCTTAAACAGCTGGAGGAATTGCTGCTGGAGCCTAAATAGTTTTATTTTGGGACTTCCAAGTTTTATTTGGGCTCTGAACTAAGAACTTTTAAATCCATATGCACATGCTCCTTTCACAAGGCTTCAGTAGGGGGGTGGGGTGGAATACTTATGTAGATGGGTTAGCTACTCTGACTGGCTGTTTAAGAGACCACATACAAGAGGGGAAACTGAGACAGGCCACCGCAGAGCTACACTTAGCTGCAAAGGAATCACTTGGGAAGTGATGGTGCAGCTGGATTCTATAGTACTCTTTCTTACCAGCCCTGGATTTGTTTCCTCTTTATAGCTTAACTGAAACCAACTTTTTCTTTATCATTTTCCTTCTATGGTAATGGTCATAAAGAGAGAGCCATTCAGAGGAATCAGGAGAGAATCCATCTCTCATCGCAGGAGAAGTAGGAGATGCTTTCTCTCCTTCCAGTCACATCTGAGGAAGAAACCATCAACTGAATTATTGGACACTGGCATATAACAGTGTATAAAAGGGAGATGTTCTGCTTTTACTGTGGCACATTAGTTTGTCAAGTTGATTTATAACAATTGATTTCCCTCTTACTGTATTCTCTGGTACTATTGTTAGACATTGGAGGACAATTATGTGGGAACTGGTTTTTGGTAAACAATTGTTTTCCCCCATATCTCCTCTTCCTCCCTTGCTGCTTTTTAAAGGATCAGCATAATAAGGCCCTGACCCAAAGCTCATTGAAATCAGTGGAAAGATTCTCACTAGACTCATTTGACTGTGGCTCTTACCCTAAATCAGGATGACAAGTGAGGATATCTTTTCTTCAATCTCTTTGTTGAAAAGTAAGCATATGTATTTAAAGTTCATATTGTTAGTTTTGGTGTATGAATCTGTTAAATCAGACAAATGAGGTTTTGTTGTCAATAAAATATCTTTAATTCATGGAAGCATACCATACATTAAGTCTTTCAAACTTCATGTACAATTAATTATGCAACCAAGAAAAATCATTTCCTTCAGGTTAATTGCACAAATTACTGTAGCCTTAAAAGGTTAATGACTGCTAAGCATTGTTGATTCATGGAGCACAATAACAGCTGGTACAAGTTGAATAATTTGTACAACCAGACTAGTCTTTATTGTACAAAGTTGTGTCACCATAAGACAGTAAACACTACCCTTTTCATGTTTGTGTTAAAATTTAGCTCCGTTACAAAGCTTTAAGTTAAATAATTCAGTTCTAATTCACATTGCATCCTTTTATTTATTTCAGAGACAAGTTAGTTACTACCCTTTGAACTATTAATTATACTGGCCTTTCTTGCAGACATGGAAGCAAAAGTACATGTTGGTTATAAAGAAAATTGCAGGGTTTTTTTTCCAATTTAAAAAGCATTGAACATATTTTTAGACATGATATGGAAGCAGAGGGAAGAATTTTGATTAAATGCATAACTTTGTATTTTACATACTTCCTTTGGATTTCCCTCCTATTTTTGAAATGAAGGAGTTTTGACTCTCAACAGTAATAGCATTAACCAAGCCTCTGATCTTCCACTCAGTGTTTGTTTCCATTGCAGAACACACAGTAACAGACTACAGCAATATTGGTATTTTCATAGTGTGTGAAAATATGATTTCTCAGTTAATGTTACTTGAGGCAGACTTGATTATCTCATGCTTTACTGCTAGCTAGTGGCAATTGTGGTACAGCTTGTACCTCCCTTAACTGTGACTCCCTGGTCTGGCAACATCCATGGTCGGGCATGGACCATGGATGTTTCTAGACCACAGAGCCTAGGAAGAGGGAGGTCTGGCAGCAGGGCAGTAGTGCCGTAAAGGGCAGTGGTGACTCAGCCGGGAGCCTAGAGTGTGTGTGAGGGGAGGATGGATGGCATGATGGGGAGTTCTGGCCCTAGAGGAACTCCCTGGCTCTAGCAGCTGGGGAGCTCTATCCTGGTTGCTGCCATGGACCTCCAGCCCACACCAGGGAGCTCTGACCCCAGCGACAGCCAGAGAGCTCTGGTCCCATCCCTGGCTGCAGAGCTCGGGGAGCATTTTAGCTCCATCAGCCGGAGAACTCCAGCCTCAGCCCCAGAGGCAACCAGGGAGCTCTGGCCCGGGCTGTGGAGCTCCGTTCCTGTCCCTCCACCCGGTCCGCAGAGCTCCAACCCCATCCCTCTGCCCCGGCCACAGAGCTCTGCCCAGCTGTGGAGCTCTGGTCGTTGCACTCCGGCCTCAGCAGCAGTGGAGCCAAAGAGAGCCCTCGGAGGCTGAGGCAGCAGCGGAGGGAGGCTGGAGTCATACCTGGTGGCAGCACAGCCACAAGGGGAGGGATCTTCCCTAGTCCGACATATCTCCTTGTTCAGGACTGGTCAGGTCCTGAGGGTGCCGGACCAGTGAAGTCCAACCTGCATAGGACAAAAATGATAAACTATTATAGTAGCAAGCAATAGTTGATCAAGTCCATAATATAGTACCCATTTTCCATTCTCAAAAATCTGTGCATAATGTGGGATTGGCAATATTATTTAGTAAAGCTTGTAAAACATACTTTTGAACAAAGACACTTAGCTTACCTGCTGGCTGCAAAGTTCAGAAGCAAGCTGAATTAAAAGGCCGGGTGACAGAAAAATAAGAAAATATACCCCAAGAAATATGATCTTCACTTTAATCTAATGCAGAGGTTCTCCAGCTGTGGCTCGGAACCCCATTTTAATGGCTTTACCAGGGCTGGCTTAGACTTGCTAGGACCTGGAGCCAAATCTGAAACCTATTGGCTTCTTCTTTGGGCAGCAAACCGTAAGTTACAGGTCCTCTGTCTGTGGCTGAAGTCCTTGAATAGGAGCTTTGGCTCACTGCGTCCTCCACCCAGGCAAGGTGGTGGATCTTGGGCAGGCTCAGGATTCAGTACCCCCTCCTAGAATCCTGTAGTAATTTTTGTTGTCAGAAGAGTTGCAGTGCAATGACCTTTGAAAACCCGTAATCTGTTGTAATTCTTTTTAGCCTAAACTGTAGTATTTACATAAAACATAAATGAAACTACTATTGCATACATTTTTTATCAGTAAGACTTCTTTGGCTGCTATGTTCCTTCACTGATTTATTTGCCAAGTTTCCACTTGTAGCAACTGAGAGAGAAATTGAAAATTTGATGAAAGTAGGTGCAACCTCCAGTTAAATCACTGGGAAATGTGTGCACTTGTACAAGGAACCACTTTACCCTTTCATGTTGAAAAGCTTGTCTGCACATGCTGGTGTCCTGACTATGGGGGTGTGATTTATAGAATAGTCTGACGTGGTGCTGTCTGGCTGCCCTTTGTAGACCCTGCTGATGTGAACAAAAAGATACCTAGTTTGTGCTAATGTAGTCCTACAGTACCTCACTAGCAGGATCTACACAGGACAGTTAGAGTGCAACTCTTCAGAGTGCTATAAAAATCATGTCCCTATAGTCTGGACTGCAGCACCATGCAGACAAGCATAAAAATAGTAATCCCGTGTGAAGATAAGATTGGACAACTCTTGGACAGCTGCCTTGGACAACTCTTCTCAGGAACGCTGCTAAAGTTAAAGGCTATTTTATGACTGAAATAGTGCAGCTTGAAATAGCACTGGAAAAAATGCTTCTTCTCATTCCATGTTCTCTAGTCCATGGAAATTAGAATCCTCACAATGAGAACTTGTAGAATTATGAATGCTGGCCAGCTAGGGCCTGTTCTCAACATGTTCTGTGTAGAACATTCTGCCTTTGTTTTGTGGACAGACAAAGCACTTCAGCTGACAACCAGTTTTACCTTTAGTTTAGTTTTGTTTTTTTGAAAATTTTCAGATTAATCTGCTTCAATTTCCCTCATCTTTTCTGATGGTTTTTAAGGCTGAGCACAAAGCAATCTGTTTAAACTGGGCCATCAGTACCATAGTAATTGTGCTCAAATTGTAGTACAGGTTAGTAAACCCATAATATCCATGTACACACCAAGGTACAGGAATATTTTTATGGAAAAAATCAACAGGCTTTAGAGAAGTTAAATTAAAGAGAAGTATCAGATGTCATTTTACAATTTTTTTAAAATTGGCATGGGTATAGGCTTGAGACATTGTTCATATGGCAACATTTACTATTCTTAGTCAGTGTAGAATTCCAGGCTCACATTACAAGGTTTATTTATGCTGTTAAGTAATACTGTCTGTCTTCATCTAAAATTTCTACACACCATCAATCTCTAAAAATAAATACAAACGAAGCACCCCAAACTAAGGGATATTGTGGAGCACTTCTGGGGGTACAGTACTTAAACACTGCTTTAAAATTTTAAAAAATATTGAAATATGGGAATAGAGGAAAAAGTCAGATTTAATTTGAAACTTTTTTTGTATTAAGCGATTTAGTTTTATTTTAGAACTAATTAAATTAAAATTGAAGTTTTAAGATACATACAGATAATACACTGGTCTAATAAAGAGTAAAATTATTAAATTTACTAGTAGTTACAGATTCATGTTGATATGAAATTGTTGATTCACAGTCCATCTGAAACCATTTTTAGTAAGGGATACACATATGATATTCGCTTTGTGACTGACTACTTACGCAGTTTGTTTCAAAATGAATAAACTTTATAAACTATAGCTTATGCAATAGAGAGAATAACTTTACATTAACTCAAGAACCTGTGAGGTCATATTAATCACTACATAACATCACTATTATATAATGATATTAAGAGGCAGGTAATTGACTAATTGTGTAGTTGATACAATTTGTATTGACTACATGATTAGTTGATAAGGGAAGGTGCTGTGTCCTGGCTTCGTGGCAACAGCCCCTGTCTGCAGGGGGACCCAGCCCCCAGAGCAGCGTTTGCTTGCAGTGATCCTCAGACCACCACAGCTGAAGCTGCTTCAAAGCAGCTTCCTCTACTCCACCCCCCACTGCTGCCTCTGTGGGTATGGCCAAGTTTCCCAGGGTTCCATAAAGATTGTTTACAGTCACCAGCCCTAGCTCTCAGTTTTGTGCTATTATTTAGTTCTAATTTACCCCCAGGAGTGGCCCATGCCTATAGGCAAACTCGGCAGCCGCCTAGGGCGCCAAGTTAAATGGGGCGCCAAATTCCCTTCTACTTCCCCTTCCCATAACGCCTGGCGTTGGCGCCGGAGGAGGAGTGCGGCAGCTCCCCTGTGCCGCAGGAGGGGTGAGTCAGCCCCGGAGGAGGAGCGTGGGGATTTGGCCCCAGGGGAGGCACGCGCCAGCTTCCCTTTTGGGAGGGGGGAATCCTGGGAGGAGGCGGGTGCAGGGGACTCTCTCCTGCCACTGGCACCCTGTTCCCTCTCCCAACTCCTCTGTCCCCAGCCACAGAACTCCATCCCCAGCCCCCCTCTCCCCAGCCACAGAACTCTATCCCCAGTGGCCCCCTCCCCAGCCACAGATCTCCATTCCCAGCCCCCCTCTCTCCAGTGATGTGGTGGTAATGGCAGTTAAAGCAGGATAGCGTAATGGACTATTTTGGATTTGTAATAATAAAAATTATAATTGACATTTGTAATGCATTTTTATTTGAAATCGTACTGAAATATGATCTAGCTGTCGTGTACAAATCTATTCTGAAAATTTCATGTCTCTATTTTAATCTGATCTCAGAAACATTGGTTGGATATGGACAAACTGAATAATTATGCCTGTTTAAATAAATATGCTTAAAAACATTAAATGGAAAATAGGGGCAAAATGTTTCCCAGTTTACCAAAAACCTCAGCCTATATCTGCCCTTGGGGTTTTGGGGGGGTGCCGATTGCATGGTTTGCCGAGGGCGCCAGTTGCTGGCAGCTAGTCTGGGGCCACCCCGTTTACTCCTAGATGTCCTCCAATAGCTCAGTATTAGTGGAAGTGTTGGTAATGCTGCTAGGCAATATTGACCGCCTGTGATCCAGAAAATTATCTGGTTCAGAACCCATCAGGTCCCAAGGGTGCCCTAAGAGGTTCAATCTATGCTTATTTCCCCTCATTCTTGATAATTAAATTCTTACAGATCTATGAACATGAAAATCCTGACTATGGGTTGCTGCTCATGATTTGCCAAAGTCCAAAGAACAATCAGATTTTTAAAGAGAAGACTCCAGATCTGGTTTTGAAGGAAGTCAAGGATATATACTTTTAAGGAAAAAGTGTTCTTGTATTTACCATAATTCTGTGGTTAATAAGTGAGAACATTCATTGCGCTGATAATTCTCATTCCTTTTGCTTAGCAATAATCTTACTTATTAGATTGCAAAAAATAAATAAGTGAAAATCATGCTATTGTAAATGTCATTTGCATATGGATTACTTTAATGATCAGAAAAACCCATGTAATAACAAATGGGTAAGAAACAGAATGAGTTTAAAGGGCAAGTATGATTTCAGTTGCAATTGCAAAAGCCACAAATAATAATTTTTAAAGCTTTTTTATTCATTGAAAAACATCTTCATTATATTGTATGAGGATATGGCAGGTTACATAGAATGAAGTAGTAAAAATTCATCAAGGAGAAGGATTCTGTTATGAAAGCAAAGTGTCATATGTTTGTTTGAAGTGTTGTATTGTTCGATTTGAAATTGTATCTTTGTGGACCAAGGAAATAGCATTTCTTTGTTCTGTACTTTATTTAACATTTCAACTAAATCTTACTACATAAAATAAGGTTATACAATCTGAGCTAAATTATGTAATTTATGTATTGCCCTCCACTGTGGGCAATAAAGAGTTTCCAGGATGGATTATGCCTCATAATACCTTCCAAGAGCTCCAGTGAATGTAATGGGAGCAGGAATGTTACATCTACCCATAGGGTGATGCAACATGATTTTCTCTCCATGTCTGACTTGAGTAGCTTGCTCCTTCTGAGGCACTTAAGAGGGAGCAGTCTTTGCATTCCCGTATTATAGGGAATGTGATATCCTCTGGTCCTTGCACAGCAGGCATAAAAGCTTATGGAACCACTACTGTACTTGCATCCCCATCTCTGCACACTCACATGAGACTCAGGGATAGCCTCAGTGTTTTGGCTTAACAATTGGAGATCATTCTTTGTCAGAAAGATCTTCAAATGGAAGAATTGCTTATTACATCTATCTTTTGTATTGTTTTCATCGTTGCTGCATTAACATTTCCTGATGATTTCTTCCCATACTTTTAGTGCACTAATACCTCACATTAGGGGGTGCTTTCTAGCCCATTGGCAGACCAGAAGCCAGCCATAGGTGTATGCACAATTAAGGTATTATGTGTAGGGCCCTACACATTCACAGTCATGAAAAATGAATCACAGACTGTGAAATCTAGTTCCCCAACCCCTGAAATCTGATCTTTTATGTGTTTTTACCCTGTACTATACAGACTTTATGTGGGGGCCAAAATTTCTCAAATTGGGAACCTTGACATAAACGAAAGTTGCAGGGAGGGGTCACATAGTTATTTTAGGGCAGTTGCCGTATTGGCCTCCTTAATCTGTGCTGCCTTTATAGCTGAGCAGCCCAAGAGCAGCAGCTGTGAAGGTAGTACCCTGCTAGCAGCAGTGCCGAAGTAAGGGTGGTAATACTATATTGTCAGACACCCAATGCTTTATTAAAATTGGCTTATAAATATTCACAGGGCTCGCCGAACCGTGGTGAGCCCTGCTCGCCAGCCGTGCTGTCCGGCGATCTGAGCATGTGCAGATTGTTCTGCGCATGTGCAGATCGCCCGAACCCGGCTCTTCCGGGTTGCAATCTACTCGCCATAGGCGAGTAGATTGCATTATTTGTCAAGCCCTGAATATGCAGAACTCGATGATACTTTAGGCAAAATGCATCACATGACATTTTTAAAATTACAGTCTGCTGAATGTGTATATTTTATTTCTGTGCATGTATCATTTTTGTATGTGAAGTTAGAAATATGAAGTGTGAACCTGTTTATAATTCTAAATATTCTAATGAGGGCCATTATTGATACTCCAGAAATACAGTTGCTTGGTACTCAAACGTATGATTTGTGAGTGACCTAAATGTGGTTGGACCTACAAAGACATGTGGCCAGACTACCTGATACTGGAACACATTTTGGGACTGGTACTTTTCCTCTCAAGGTGAGAAAAGTTTGAGCTGAACAAAAGTGATATAAGGGTGAGAAACCAAACAATAGGAGCCATGGCCACATGACCAGAGAGCCCCACTTACTTCCCACTGCTCATTCTTAGATGTTTGTAGCAGGCATCTTGGATGGTATCAGGCCCACGCTAGGAGGATACTTAACTTGTGAAAAAGGTTATTAGAACTACTGTTAGGATAAGAATTTGCATGTCTTAAATTTCTTAGTGTATTAGGTTTAATTGGCATGTTTTGTTTATTTTGGCTTAATAACTCACTTTTTCACTTGAATTGACTTAAATCCTACTTTTTATATTTAATAAAAACAATGTGTTTATTATCAAACCTAGTGTAAATAATTGTTACCAGGGTGAGGGGGGCACACAGCTCTACGTATCTTTTTTATTGATAAAGAGTGCAACCATCTTAACTTTGTGTAAAACTTTTATACAGAGTAAAATGGAGTTCTTTGGGGTTTTGGTCCCTTTAGAGGGTTGTGTTTCTGGATGCTTTCAAGGCCCCATGTCTGAGTCCTCCCAAAGCTGAGTGCTGGTTCAGCATCTGTGCTGCTGGTTTGCTAGGGGGCTGTTACTTCAGTCTTTCCCAGCTAGGAATTGCCACTCTGCAGCTATCCAACGCTTCAGGCAGCACTGCTGTCCACAGCAATGATGAAATAAGGGTAGCAGTAGTGTAATTCCCCCTATGATAACATGGTGACCCCTTCATAACTCCTTTTTGAGACACTTCTCTTAAAGTCAAAAGCTGTCACATTCCAGGGTGTAATCCAGATCTGTGAGGAGTTGTGCCACCATCTGCCCTCCAACCTTATGTACCTCAAAATATTTTCTGTGTTAGCTCCCAACTTGGGTCACTGACAAACAGGCAAACTGCATGAAGGTCACACACTGACTATGTGTATAGCTGCAGTCGTGCTACAGCAGCTCTGACATCAGCAGCCTGTTAGCAATATACCAGCAACATTGCAGCTTTCAGTTAATCCTTGTTAAATTAAGTGACCCCTACATGCAGAGTGACCCCAACACACACTCAGTCCTAATTTTACCCAAAGCATGTGTTGGTCTGGACAGTTCAGATTTTATAGATCTGTTGCCCTGTTAAGGGGTCAATATTCAACATTTACATTCAATATTTACTACTTTGACTCAAGTTACCAAACAGCTAATTTTAAACACAAAACTGAATTAATTTTGATTAAAAATAAATCAGGTTTATGTAACTACAAAGAAATGATTTTGAGAGTGTATATAAGGTAATAAAGTAAGAAATGGTTACAGGAGAAATAAAAATAAATGGGTTTCTACAGCTAAAATATAACAAATTAGCTGTAGTTCAAACTAAAATCTTTCACATGTTCCTAGAATAGCTGCTATTCCAATTTGAGTCAAGTTTTCTTCCAAAATTAAAAGGCTGGTTCCCTTGTCGTCTTTGGTGAAAGAGAAAAAGTTAACCTGGGGTGTTTTTGCCCTTTACTTTTATAGTCCACTTATTTCTTGCAATGCATTTTCCTGAGGGTTATCCTAAATGAAGTTCTTCCCTCTATGAGGACAGAGACTTGGAATCTCAGAGTGAAAGAAGTTCCATTTCGTTGTGTGCTTTAATGCAAATGAATTTCTTCTTGCTCCTCTTTGGTGCCAAAGAATGTCTTCTAGGCCTGTGATTGCCTATTGACTTTGATACCTGGCTAGAGGTGTCAGTTTGTCCTTTGTCTCAAGCTTACTCTCTCTTGCTGTCCAAAGGACCCTGTTTACTAATATTTGTAAATTGAGGTAAATACACATTGCTTTGCCTAGTCATGGCTACATGTGTTTAAATAAGCAGAGAATAGATTTGGAACTATGTCTGTTCTGTATTTTCATGATTAGATAATAGCATAAAGAGTACACTTATAGGCTGTGTCTACACTGCACGCCTTTTCCGGAAAAGGGATGCAGATTAGACACTTTGGAATTGCAAATCCACGGGGGATTTAAATATCCCCTGCGGCATTTACATTTACATGGCTGCCGCTTTTTTCCGGCTTGGGGGTAAGCCGGAGAAAAGCGCCAGTCTAGACGCGATTCTCCAGAAAATAAGCAATTCCGAAGTGTCTAATCTGCATCCCTTTTCCGGAAAAGGGGTGCAGTGTAGACACAGCCATAAAGTTTATAGATTATTAAAAGCTCAGAGGGGTTGTGAGTGCTTAGGAGGCTAGAATTAAAATTCAAAATTATCTGAACAAATTTGAGAAATGGTCTGAAGTCAATAGGATGAAATTCAGTATGAATATGTGCAAAGTATTCTACTGAGGAAGGAACGATCATTTTTCATGCATACAAAATGGGAAGTAATTGCCTAGCAAGCATTACTGTGGAAAGGGATCTTTGGATGGGGGTTATAGTGGACCACAAGTTAAATATGAATCAATAGTGTAACACTGTTGCAAAAAACTGCCAACATAATTTTGGGATATATTAGTAGCAGTGTTGCAAGACAGACATGAGAAGTTATTCATTTCCATTCCTTGCAGATTGGTCTCAGCTGGAATATTGTGTTCAGTTCTGGGTGCCATGTTACAGGAAAGATGTGGACAAATTGGAAAAAATCCAGGGAAGATCAATAAAAATGACTAGAAATCTAGAAAGCATAACCTACGAGGAAGACTGTAAAAATTGGGCTTAGTCAAGAGAAGAGAAGACTGAGGGTGGGATATGATAATAGTTTTCATGTACATAAAAGATTGTAAGAAGGAGGATGGTGAAAACTGTTCTTATTCTCTGAGGCTAGGACAAGAAGCAATGGGCTTAAATTGCCAAAAGGTTGCTTTAGGTTGGGCATTAGGAAAAACTTCCTGACTATCAGCACTGAAATAAATTGCTTATGGAGGTTGTGGGATCTGTCAATGGATATTTTAAAAAGCAGGTTAGGTGGGCCTCAGGCCCACCTGGATAAGCTTCTGGCAGGCCCGTGGTGCTTTATCTAAAGTGTCGGTAGCCATGGAGTCTTGGAAATCCAATTGACCTGGGCCACACCCCTTTCCACAGCTCCCCTTGGCTGGAAACAGTGAACCGCACCTAATGTGAGCTGTGCGGCTCTATGGCTATGGACACTTTAGATAAGTGGTTCCCAACTTGTGATCCATGGACCAGGGCATTTCAGGGGATCCGCAAAAAGTTTTAAAAGTAAGGATCCTTACTTTTCCTTTTCTTCACCCCCACTTCCTGTAACGTGGGGTGGGAGCAGCAGCTGTGCACGCCATGTTGTGGCTTGCTTTTGATCCCCTTCTCCGGAAGCTAAGGGAGCCTGAATAAAGTTCGTGCATGCCATGATTGCCTCTCACACCTGGCTAGTATGTAAGGGGCATGCACAGGATACAAGCACTTTCCCCTTGCTGCCTTAGCTTTCGCTCCAAGGGAATGGGATCAAAAGCAAGCCGTAACCTGGAGTGCATGGCTGCTGCCCCCCAGTGCTCTGGGTCATGGCTTGTTTTTGATCCCAGTCCTAAGTTGCAAAGGGAGTGAGGGGAAAGTGCTTGCATTCCATGTGTGCCTCTCATACACCAGACCGGCATGAGGGGTATGCATGGCATACATGCACTTTCCCCATGCTCCCTTAGCTTCTGGAGAACTGGATCAAAAGCAAACCACGTCTCGGTGCACATGGCTCCTGCCCCCCCTCCCACCGAGCTCCTGAAGTTCCGCCCTTGCTTCCTACCCTCCCAAAGTTTTGCCCTTGCACTGTACCTTCCCGAAATTCCACCCTTGAGGAGCTGGCAGCTCCAGAGCTCCCTTTGGCCATGAGAGTCCCCTCACTCCATGGATGGGCAGGAGATGGAGGGGACAGGAGAGGAAGAAGAAGAGCAGGTGAACAGCAGCCAATGGGACCTGAGAAGCTCCGTGCCCTGCAGTCTGCATGTTTCTCAGCCCATGCTGAAGCTGACAAGCTAAGACTGTGCTCTGGAGTTGGCTTATAAATGGATGTAACAGAGTCCACCCCTTGGTGGCTAAGGGGAGTCTTAGAGGCTCTACTTGCCTGTCTGCAGGTGAGGGAGCATCCAGCAAGTGTCCAGAGGTCAGGCCTCTTCTTTATACCACCACCCCCAGGTGCAGCTTACAGTAGGGTTGGGGGGACTCCTCTGAGTCCTGGCCCAGGGACCCTATCAGTAGCAGTTATCTGCTGAGTTTCAAAGTACTTAGTTGCTGTCACAGCCCTGGGCCACTTCCCTGGGATGCTGTCCCATCCAGCCCTTTCCCCTTGAGTTCCCCTTGTCCAGGGGTTCTGCAGGGCTGTCTTCGGCTTCTTGGCTAACCTTCAGCCACAGGACCTGGCTCCCACCAGGCAAGATGCTCAGCTCCCACTTGGAGCTGTCCAGAGTGCTAATGTTCCCCAGTCAACCCTGAGGTTGGCCTGAGTCAAGCTCCAGGAAGGAGTTGACAGGCCCTGGCCTAGCAGCTCCTTTTATATTAGCCTGCTGCAGTCTGATCTACTGGGAGGACCTCTCTACTGCTCCTGTTGCTGGCCAGGGTGCTGAAAGGCCTCCAGAGGGATGTTGGGCTTTGTCCACCCCATCACAATGAGTCAGTCACTTTTTACCATTTTTTTTCCTCTTTTTTGAATATGTCACTCTGCTCTAACCATTCAAAGTCTATTAGAGTGGCAGGAAGGGTTTAGTTGGGTCACTAGCAAAAATGGATAGGTGGATCCAATAACAATTTTTTCAATAAAAATATATGGCACCTCAAAGTTGTTACATTTCAATGTGGACATGCTGTATTATCTCTCAATACTACTATATTTTAGATAACATGAACTATTATACATTTCAAATGAATATCAAGTAATGGAATGTTTGAAAACAGCTATATGGTTTGGGGGTCCATAAAATTTTAATCGATTGAAAAGGAGTCTTTATGCTTGAAAAGGTTGGGAACCACTGTTTTACATGAACAAAGCACTGTGGGCCCGCCAGTGGCTTACACAGGCAAGACTGTGGCTCACTTTGAGAAACACTGTTCTAATGGATATGTATTCTATTTGATGGATTAGCATCATAAGGAGCAAATAGGTTTATAGTTATTTTTAATCATATAGGTCTTTGTAAATGTTATACAAATATTAAGGATAATTTTATGGGTTTCTTGTGTCCATTCATATTTATATCTAAGTGCTTGAGAAATTAAAGTATATTTTAGGGGAATCCTGTAGCTCCAGACTTTTTTGAAAGTCAGACACTAGAAGTTGGTGTGCTTTTCAAATATTTTCTCTTCCTTTAACCCCCCCCCCCAATTAATTTTGCATTTTTAATTTCCATCCATGTCATGCTTAATTTCTCCACATTCTGACTCCTTCACTCTAATCTAGGGATGTTAATGTGTATCTGCAAACACAGTTAACTGATAAACCTGGCCTTGTCAGTAACCTCAATGTTATACGCACCCTTCTGCTACCCCTTTATGAGAGGCAGCTAGCGGGGGGAGACAGGAGCCAGTGCGCATGGGGAGCCAGCTTTAAAGCCAGCTCCCTGTGCATGCTGGCTCTGATGGAGACACTTGGGGTGTCAAAGCAATCCACTTTATCGACATGACAGTGTAGACACAAAGGACAGTGTAGATGCAATAACGCCTTCTGTTGACAGAACTTTGTTGACTAAAGGCATTATTCCTCATAGAATGAGGCTTACAGCCGTCGACAAAACTGCTGAGTTCTGTTGATGTTATGTCAACAGAACTCAGAGGCAGTGTAGATGCAGGTATAGTTTTGTCAACAAAAGTCCACTTTTGTTGACAAAACCCTGTAGTCTAGACACACCCTTGGTCCCCCTGTACTGCTGCCTCCCACTGAGGTAGTGGGTGGGGGGGGGCAAATGGGGGAGCTGATGTTAATAGGGACCTGCCTGCTCCTGTGCTACTGCCCCTGTATCAGCAGTCATGTTCTCTGGATGCTCCTCTGTGTCCCTCACCTAAGGGGATATGCCCCAGAGTTTTGGGACCACTGCTTTTATGGAATCAAATAACTAAAACTGTAGGGGCATTTAACCATACAGAGAGATGTTACCAGAACAAAAGGTATGCATGAGTGCTCTCAGGAATTTGAACTACATGGGTAGAAGGACTTCTCTGAAAATTGGTTTAGTAAAGGGGAATTTGTCTATAAGACAAATTGGAAAAAGACTCATAGTAGAAGACAGAGAAGGAAACACCAAATACAGAAACACTGGTAGTGTTACCCTGAGAAAAAGCTAAGAGAGATTATGGGGTAAGTGCTGGTTGAAAGAGGATTGGAACATTGAGCAAATAAACTGTCTGCTTATGTTTGATTCCTCTTGTGTTCAAGAAAAACAAGACTTTGTACATTCTTTGTAAACAAACAAGATTGCATCAAAGACATAATTGACTCTACCAATAAATCTTCTCATAATGGAAAAAATCTACAGGTCCCACATCTTGTGTAATTGCTTGGGTCAAAAAGAGGTAATAGTTGTTTTTAGAACACTGGACCTAACTTCAGTTGAAACACATTTTTTTCTGTGATTTAAGACTTGTGGCTGGAACAACACAGCTGTGATCAATGCAGCTAAGTCTTGTTGACTTTGGTTACATAACTTACAGTTTAGTAGCACTAAATTCTGTATAAATTTTAACAGGTTCCAATATCCTGCCTAACTGTATGATTTGATAATGAGCCATGTTTTAATAATGTTTAACACCCTCTCAAACATTTGCTCTGTGAAAGTGGCATAACACAACAACATTTTCAGTCTTTTCTGATTTGTAAAAGGGGAACACTTTTAGCCATTCATGGGGTTCAGATAGCTACCTTTATCATTTCACATTTCAGATTAATGTATTTCCAAAAAGCTCCCTTTATCTGTTCATTACTGAAAAAGATGACAGTGACAGCTTTTGTAGATTATAGACAATGCCAGCTTTTGTAGACAACATACTAGGTGTGAACAAAGGCAAGGGAAAACATATGAAACCAGTTTAAATGATAGGACGAGGTGTGTGTATGTGTATGTAATGTACGTAATAGGAGTAGCACATTTAAAAAATAAAAAAAGAAAAGGCTACAATCTTCAGCAGCAAACAATATAGGATAAAATACAAAACAATTGATAGGAAATATGCAAAGGAGGAAAACAAAAGCCAATATGTTTTAGTGGAAAAGTGTATAATTAGAATGGGAATAATGGAAAAGCAAATATACCTTTTAAAACATCAAAATTCTTTGAACTTTGAAAAATACTATGTAATAAAATACAGTTATAAAATTAAATACAAGAAAAAAAATCTATAAAATAGAAACAAATCTGCACCCAAAAGTTATAGGAGATAGTATTTTAAAGCAATATGCCAAGGAATTTTAAAAAAAGGGCTTTGGGCCCATTTTTTGCTGCTTTATGATGTACAGGTTGGACCTCACTGGACCGGCATCCTGGGGGCTGCTCCCGAATGAGGGAATTTGCTGGACCAGGAAAGGTCCCTCCCCTCATTGCCCATGTTGCCACCAACCTAGGGCTCCAGCCTATCCCCGCAGCTGCTGGAGCCCCACTGTGCTCTCTAGATGCCAGAGCACCACGGTCAGAACTGCGCAACCCAGGCAGAGCTCCATAGCCATCTGAATCTGCAGCTGGGGCAGAGGGATAGGGCTAGAGTGCCAG
Organism: Pelodiscus sinensis; assembly: GCF_049634645.1. NCBI lineage: Eukaryota > Metazoa > Chordata > Testudines > Trionychidae > Pelodiscus > Pelodiscus sinensis. The sequence goes on from NC_134726.1 coordinate 29,701,037, forward strand.
GGCCCAGTAGAGAACTCCCTGGTTAGGGCTAGAGCTCTCCAGCTGCTGAAGGCAGAACAGGACTTGAATGCTACATCCAGGGCCGGGGCCAGAGCCCCCTGAGTGCCACTGGGTTACATAACTTACAGCTTAGTAGCACTAAATGCTGTATACATTTTAACAAGTTGCAATATCCTGCCAGAACTGAGCCAGACTGTTTGCCTGCCTGGCTCCTAATACACTTTAAATGCAGAGCTGCAGCAGGGCTAGGTCCCATACCTGTTGCAAGCCAGGACTAATCCGGACTACTGGCCAGCCTGCTAAAAAATTTACTAGTAAGGGTGGAGGGAGGGAAATGCATGTAGTCTATAGCATTAACCTATAAGCTTTTTCTTATCGGTTAATTGGTTAATCGACTATACTATTACATCCCTAATTTAAATAATTGTATTTTGCAGAAATACAGGTTATTTTATGAAGTTAATCTTTATTTTGGATTTCTTAAAAAAAGGGATTGTTAATTTTTTTTCCATTTAATATTTTTTAGTAATTTTTTAAATGGGAATTCCATCAAGTGTATTTTTCTCTTCATCCCTATAAACTCTTACCATTTGCTATGCTTTAACAAAAAAGGGCGATAGCCCGTTTGGTTTCCAGTAACATTTTCTGTTATTTTTCAAACCTTAAGTATTGATGTAGCTGTGCAAATGCAGAGCACTACTCCAAATTTCTCCATTTAATCTCTTTTCTGTAAGGTTTATTGAAAAACAATCTAATTCCAGGTTTATCCTATGCTTCTGGTTTATCTTGATTCAGTCTCTATCAACATTCACTTAATGATGTCAGTTTTGAGGGCTGTATTTGATTTGGTGAATCTGTTCTTTTCTGTTTGGTCTTATGAGAAGCAATCCCATTCCAGGCACATCCTGTTTTCCTGGCAAAAGCAAACCCTTACATTGCTTTAAGTTTTGACAAGAGGAAACTGTACAGCAATTTAATAATTAAAGATATCAAAACTAACAGGCACTAGTTTTAGTATGGGACTGCTCCTGTTTTACTGCAGTAAAAGAGGAGTTATAGCAAGTATTCCATATGAATGTGTCAGTCAGAAGTCGGAGATCTTTGAACTGTTTTATTTACAATATATAACCCAACTATATAACCCAACTTTTACTGCTGGGGAAAGCAGGACTTCTAGGAAAGTGGGGGAATGCAAGATGGCAGCTGAAACTACTACAAATGCAGAAAGGTTGGGAGGAAGCACCATTTCCTTTAGCTCTTGCCCCTTATTAGATATGCATTTGCCAAGTGAAGACTGCAGGAAACTTAGACTACGGCTAATTTAAGAAGTGCCTTTATCTTCCAGAGAAGTGGTTGCCAAACTTTAACAACCTATCAACTAGGAATGTTAAAAAGCATTTTGGTTTTGGTTTTGGTAAATGTGTAACCACTGAATTTTTTAGTGGTTACAAGCAGTGTTCCCTCTAAGGTTTTTCAACCATGAGCGGAGTGAGTTTTGGCTTGTGTACCAATATTGAGGTCATGTATGCCAGTTTGGATGTGCGCCACTGTGGCACCCAATTTATTTACACACACACATTCCCAGCTAGCAGAGTAGACCCCTCCCCCAGCTATGCAGCATGTCCCATTCCTGGCCACCAGAGCAGACACTACCCCCCTCCATCATACAGCAGGTCCCATTTTTAGCCCCAGCTGCCTGAAAAGGCCCCAGCCTTCCCTGATACATGGCAGCCCTGGCCACAGGAGCAGGCCTCCCCCTGCCATGTGGCTGTGGCAGGCCCCAGCCTCCCAACCCATTGGCTCACTCACCACGCCATCTCATCCATCCCTGCCCACTGGAGCAGCTGCCTACTGCACAAGTGCTGCTATGTGCCTCTCCAGAAGAGGTGGGCAGGGGAAGAATATTTTGTGCACAGGTGCACAAGCACGCATTTCAGTGGGAACTATGGTTACAAGTTTACACAAACTCAGGGTGTGGCTTCACGGGAACTGATACATGTAGAGAATGGGCTTAAAAGCCATCTCGCAGTGAGCACTGGTTCCTTCGGAGCCACCTGTCCTCCCTCCTCCCCGTGTGCTGCTGTGTCTGTATCAGAAGCAACAGCGTGGACTAGGGAGGTAGCTCCCCAGGAGCCAGTGCTTGTGGGGAATGTGCTAAAAAGCCAGCTCGCCGCGAGCATTGATTTTCACCTGTTTCCCCCCCCCCCCCGGCCTCTGACACAGGGGCAGAGGTGAGGGGTAGGGGGACTTGCATGTAACCACAAAGGTTAACTGAAGAGACAGGCTCATCTGTTTACCGTTTACTCGTATACACACATATCCCTACTGTCAACTCCTTTCACAAAAATGTCAAATCTTGTAAACCCTCCTCGGGTCATCATTCCTGATCATCCTAACTAATGGCCATTGATAGACCTATCCTCCATGAATTTGTCTAGTTCTTTTTAAAACCATATTAAAATCCTGCTCTTCACAAAATCCCCTGGCAAGGAGTTCTACAGGTTAACTGCGCGTTGTGTGACAAAATGCTTCCTTTTGTTGGTTTTAAGCCTACTATCTATTAATTTCATTTGGAGACCCCTAATTTTCGTGTTAGGGGAAGGAGTAAATAACTTTTTCTTATTTATTCTCTCATGATTGTATAGACCTCCGTCATAATCCTACTTAGTCTCTTTTTTTTAAACAGAAAAGTCCCAGTTTTATTAATCTTTTCCTCTAATAATTTTGTTGCCCTTTTTGTGAACTTTTTCCAATGCCAACTTATCTTTTTTGAGATGCGGCAACCACATCCGCACACAGTATTCAAGATATGGGCATAAAATGGATTTATATAGAGGCAATAATATTCTCTATTCCTTTTTTTTAATGCTTCCGAACATTCTGTTTGCTGAAAGACTACCTAATGTTGAAGATTTGTTTTCTTGTGTCTTTACACTTTCATTTTTAGCCACTTGTCCATTATTGGGAGTACAACAGTTGAAATAAAATAACATACTGAGAATTCTAACAAACAAACAAGTAAATGAGAAGATTCACATACGTCTCTTTGGAGCAAAACCGCATGCCACAGAGAATGACTGAGTATTGAGGAACATTACCGCACCTAGATTATTTACAATGACCTTAGTTCTGGTTTGGTGCACAAATACTTTTTCTTCTACCATTACAGATTTTTTTCCCCAATGCATGCCCCCTGCTATTGTAACATTTCACAAACCTCGAAGGATTCATGAGCCAATGTTTGGGAATCACTGCTTTAGAAAATAAGGCCAGATTCTCCACTGGACTACACTTTTATAAAACTGTTGTAATTCCATTGAAATGATGGAAAACAGTCGGAAATGTGGCCTTACTTGTCTGTTTCACTTTTGCAATCTGTATTAAAAATATTATTTTGATATTAAAAACAAAAGTTTGCTTGGCAGAGGGCAGAGATAGTTATGACTGTTTTAATGTAGACATAATTACTTTAACCTTCTAGGTCAACAGTATAAGTAAACAATATTCAGAATAAGGTATTTAAGCTTTACATAATGCATTAGTCCATTTAATTTTTTAGATTCAGAAATCAATTATTCAAAAAAATGAGTAATTTGAACAATGATTGATTGATAAAATGTATTATTGAAAATAGAGTTATCTTTTTAATTATGATCTAGAATGTGATATTTAACTCCTGATTCATCTGCTTAATGAAGAGTAGTTGTCCTAACTGTGCCTTATTTTTCACATAGAGATGAAAATAGGACCAAGTTCTCAACAAAATATAACAGAAAAAGTAATTTCCAATATGTGTTTTGTGGGTTTATGGGAGTGCCAAACTGATACTGGCCTTCATTTTGAACATCCTAAAAGAGTAAAAAATAAAAGATAATATATGTTACTCTGTCATTTATTTTTCCACCTAGTATTTGGCTTCTAATTCAGCTTTGTATGAATGCTACAATTAAACATTTGGCATGCCTCTATATTCCCTGACTATCTCAAAATTGGTATTTGGAAAACTGGTGAGTATGCAACTTCATGCTCTTTAATGCAGAAGATTTGGCTGCAAACAGTGGCACTTTTACTTGTCCTTCAAGGAAAATAAATATTCCCAATAGTAAATCATTGAACTTTCCTCCAAGATTAGTTACAAGTCTCTGTGTAATCAGTAGTTTAAGTTTAGTGTTAATAAATCCTGTAAGAAAAAAATGACCATAAAAATTTTGCATTTAATTGTTGCTGGGATATAAAAAGGACGATTATTCCAGTGAGATATATCCTCCCTGTTACCTGTGACTGAAGCATATATTCCCGGAAGGTTTAGAATTTGTAACAGTCCTTGAGAAAGCATTGTTCTAAATATGAAAAAGTAAAATCTTCTTTGGTTTGTGCCGCTATGAGGGGAGGGATGGGGGTCTTCTGAGTTAATTTCTGGTGAGATTGCAAGCTGCGCTGCAACCTGTTTGACTGCTTCCATCCAGCTGACTGAGGGCATGTCTATACTTGCCATTTAAAATGGAAACGTTTTACTGCAAAAAGAGAACCATCTCCGTAAGAGCTGTACAGCTATTATTGGCAATGCTTTCTCAGCAATGTGCAAGTGAAGACATGTTCTTGCTGTTTTAGAGCTTTTAGTCCCGCACAGTATCTAGGTGACCACTTTAGCCAGTACCTCTGCTGTTCTGCTGCCAGATACACAGTTCCCCTCTGAAAAGCTCCAGGAACTTTGAAACTCCCTTTCTTATTTTCTTGGCAAGTACCCATTTATCCTTTGGCCAGGTTACAATGCCTGCTCCATGGAACAAATGATCCCCTGCTTGCATCAATGCTGATCTACTGGATCTTAGTCTTTAGAGAGAGAGCCCTGAACAGGGACTCTAGATGCTTGGCAATCACTCTCCCTTCCCACAAGACCTGTCATCAAAATGGAGACAGCTACACTGTGGGATTGCCGTCCTCAAGACACCGCTCTCTTTAGTGATGGAAGTGCAGCAAACGTAAACACTCTCTAATGCCTGTGGAAGTAAGTGAATATGGAAACCAGTGCTTTGCTTTTACTGGCTTACCATCACTGGTGAAACTGAGTGCAAAAACTCTGCAATTGTAGACACTGGGTATGTCTGCACTATAGCATTATTTCGAAATATCTTATTTTGAAATAGTTATTTCGAAATAGCTTATTTTGAAATAACGCATCTAGACACAAAATGCATTTTAAAATAGCGCGTACACACTGATAGGATGCTGAATCGCATTTAAGGCCTGCTGGAATCGGTTCTGGCATGGCATCAGGTCAGGAGTTACCTTGTATGGCTGCTACCTGAGGCTATCTGAGACCTGTTCTTAAAGGGACCCCCCTCTCCCCGGACAGCCGATTCTAAGGTTTCCCTGCTTCCTTGCCTACCTCACTGAGGGACAGCAAAGCATTTTTTTTCTCTGTATGCTCTGGTTTCCCTCACCCAGGACACCACAGCACTCTGCAGCATGGAGCTGGAGCTGCCCCTGGGCACTCTGGTGCTTCTTCTGGACGTGTTGCTGCGAGCCTTGCAGCACGTTCTGCAGGCAGTAATAGTCTCTCTGGTGTGCCCCGCTGGGGGCTTGTGCCTCATTCCTCCCTCATGTCCTTTGACTTACCCCTCCTTAACCCCTCTTCCTGCTGTACAAGAAAAGACACATGTTCATTACAACAAAGCCTCTTTATTGAACAAAATTTGGGTGGGAGGGAATGAAACTGAGGTGAGACTGGGGAAAGAAGGTGGGGGGGGGAGTGAGGGTGGGAGAGGGGAGGGGGAAACCTGGGGGGAGGGAGCTGGCAGAGGGAGGCAAGGGGACGATGGGGGAGGAGAAGCTCAGGGTTGGGGGGTCTCGCCGGCCCAACTGTCTCCCAGCTCTGCGGGTGTGGGGGCCTCGGCATCTCTGGGGGTGTGGGGATGGTGGGGAGGAAGAAGTGGGAGGGGGAGAAGGAGTGGGAGGAAGAGTGGTAGAGTGCCGCTCTACTCTGCACTAGTTAGGCCTCAGCTGGAGTACTGTGTCCAGTTCTGGGCGCCACATTTCAAGAAAGATGTGGAGAAATTGGAAAGGGTACAGAGAAGAGCGACAAGAATGATTAAAGGTCTAGAGAACATGACCTATGAAGCCAGGCTTCATGAACTGGGCTTGTTTAGTTTGGAAAAAAGAAGATTAAGGGGGGACATGATAGCGGTTTTCAAATATCTAAAAGGGTGTCACAAGGAGGAAGGCGAAAATTTGTTCCTCTTGGTTTCTGAGGACAGGACAAGGAGTAATGGGCTTAAAGTGCAGCAGGGGAGGTTTAGATTGGACATTAGGAAAAAATTCCTAACTGTCAGGGTGGTCAAATATTGGAATAAATTGCCAAGGGAGGTGGTGGAATCTCCCTCTCTGGAGATATTTAAGAACAGGTTAGATAGACATCTGTCAGGGATGGTGTAGACGGAGCTTGATCCTGCCTTGAGGGCGGGGGGCTGGACTCGATGACCTCTCGAGGTCCCTTCCAGTCCTATTATTCTATGATTCTATGATTCTATGGGGAGGCAGCAGGGGCTGGAGGAGCAGGAAGCAGCAAGCTCTGCCCCAGGGTCAATGACCACCAGGGGGACACGGACCGTCCTGCCCCCCAGGATGCGGTCCATGGCATCAAAATAGGGGCAGAGGTCTGGAGCTGGGTCTGCCCCTGGTTGGGAGCTGCTCCCTGTGGCCCTGTCATACGCCTGCTGCAGCTGCTTTATTTTCATGTGAACCTGCTCCTGGGTTCGCATGTGGCCTTTGGTGGCCAGGCTGGCAGCCATCCGCCTGTAGACGGTTGCATTCCTTCATTTAGTGTGGAGATCATGGACATCCCCCCCCAAACCTGAATTAGGCCCCTGAACTCCACACTGGACCAGGCAGGCTTTTCTGGCCTCTGGCAGGCTCCTGGGAGCTGACACACTGGTCCTGGGGACCAGTGGAAGCCTGGCTAGCACTGGATGCCTGGCTCATGCTGAGGCCACTGGGTCAGGTGCAGCGACTGCTGGATCTGGGCTGGCAGGCTTGGAGTTGGCGCAGGCACTGTGGTAAGAGTCTACCCCTTTAAGGGCTCCAGGGAGTGGGGGAGGGAGAGGGGTTTTCTTGGTTGTGCCCAGAGTGGCCACCAGGGCACCCTGGGAAGAGCTGGAGGCCATCTATTTCAAAATAAGCGTCTACACTGCACTTATTTTGAAATAGCAATTTCAAAATTGATGCTATTCCTCGTGGAATGAGGTTTACCAATTTCGAAATAAGCCCTCCGCTATTTCAATTTAATTTCGAAATAGTGGTTTGGCTGTGTAGATGCTGGTAAAGTTATTTAGAAATAATGGCTGTTATTTTTATAGAGGTCTATAAAAGCATGAGTGGGGTGGAGAGGGTGCATCAAGAAAAGTTCTTCATTAGTTCCCATAATAGAAGGACTAGAGGACACCAAAGGAAAGGAATGGGTAGCAGTCTTCAAACTAGTAACAGAAAGTTGTTCTTCACAAAGCAAAGAGTCAACCTGTGGAACTCCTTGCTGCAGGAGGCTGTGAAGGCTAGAACTAGAACAGAGTTTAAAGAGAAGTGAGATAAAGTGATGGAGATTGGGTCCATGGAGTGGTATTAGCCAGGGGGTAGGAGTGGTGTCCCTGCCCAAAGTTTGTGGAAGGCTGGAGAGGGATGGCACGAGACAAATGGCTTGGTCATTGTCTTTGGTCCATCCCCTCCAGGGATCCTAGGGTTGGCCACTGTCGGCAGACAGGCTACTGGGCTAGATGGACCTTTGGTCTGACCCAGTACGGCCATTGTAAGCTCAGGGCTCAGGGTCGGGGGTCTCACTGGACCACCTTGATTTTCTTGCACACCTGCTCCTGGGTGGCCAGGCTGGCAGCTCTCCTGCCCTAGACGGCCACTTTCCTGTGCCTAGTGCGGAGGTCGTGGACGAGGTCCACTATGTCCGCACTAGACCAGGCGGGTGCCCGCCTCTTGCGGTACCGGGCAAGCTCCCCGGAGCCGCCAGCCTGGTCTGAAATCAGTTCTTCTTGCAGAAATGCTATGCTGCTCCCATTTGGGCAAAAGTCCTGTTGCGCAAATGCTTTTGCACAAGAGGGCCAGTGTAGAGAATGCGGTATTGTTTTGCGCAAAAAAGCCCCAATCGCGAAAATGGCGATCGGGGCTTTCTTGCGCAAAACCGTGTCTAGATTGGCATGGGCGCTTTTCTGCAAAAAGTGCTTTTGCGGAAAAGTGTCTGTGCCAATCTAGACGCTCTTTTCTGCAAATGCTTTTAACGGAAAACTTTTCCGTTAAAAGTATTTGCGGAAAATCATGCCAGTCTAGACGTAGCCTATCACTTTAAGTGTTTGACACTAAAACTGTTGTTGGCATATAGCTCTAGATACTCAAGAGGGAAAATGGTAAAGAAGTAGGAGTGTGATCCAAGGAAGTAAAATTATAATTCGCTTGTAAGTTAGATGCCACTGATAAGTTAGTTTTTTACTGATCCTCGGTTGCTGGGTTGAACCCTTTCATGGAAGTGCCAAGAGGGCTACGTCTTGACTACAGGCTTCTTTCAGAAGAAGCTTTTCCAGAAGAGTGCGTCCACACTTCCAAAGTGCATTGAAAAGTGATCAAAAAACATAGCGTCCACATTGAATGGACACTATCTTGCATTTAAACTGTGATTACTATGGATGGAGCTGCCAACAGGGCACCTGTACTTTTTCCTCTTTCCTCATCTTCTGAAAGAACTCCCTCTTCCCTGTCCACACACACCTTTTTCCAAAAGAGCTCTTTCGGAAAAAGGCTTTCTCCTCGTGGAAAGAGATTTGTTGATGTCGGAAAAACCCCTCTGTTCTTTCTATTTTCTTTCGAAAGAACGTGATTGCAGTGTGGACGTAATTGAAGGTTTTTTTGGGAAAAATGGCTGTTTTTCTGAAAAAAACTCTGTGGTGTAGACATACTCTAGGTAAATACATCAATTAGTCATCCTGAACCACAGGATGAGGTGGACTGCCCAACATCAATCTGCTCCACATTTTCTGTTCAGCAGAAGTGCATAGGACTGCTGCGCTATTGCCTTTAGAGTGTACAAAACTATGAGGCTGTGTCTACACTGGGCCACTTATTCTGGAAAAGCAGCCGTTTTTCCGGAATAAGCTGCGAGCTGTTTACACTGGCTGCTTGCTTTTCCGGAAAAGCAATGACGATCTACTGTAAAATTGTCAGTGTTTTTCCGGAAAAACTATGCTGCTCCCGTTCGGGCAAAAGTCCTTTTCCGGAAAAATTGTTCCAGAAAAAGGCCAGTGTAGACAGCACAGTAGTCTTTTCCGCAAAAAAGCCCCGATCGCGAAAATGACAATCGGGGCTTTTTTCCGGAAAAGCGCATCTACATTGGGCACGGACACTTTTCCGGAAAAAGTGCTTTTCCGGAAAAGCATCCTGCCAATGTAGACGCGCTTTTTCCGGAAATACTTATAACGGAAAACTGTTACGTTTTAAGCATTTCCGGAAAAGGGTGCCAGCATAGACGTAGCCTGAGAGTGTACACATTACAATACAACTTTTGTTGGGAAAAAACACCCATTTTGGACAATGAAAATATTTCCCCTCCGGGAGAGACTTTTGTCTTTTCCCCTCCTTTTATTGTTCACAAAGAGCTAATGTGGACTGTGTTGTTTGTTTGTGGAGAGAACTGGCTTCTTCCAGTATCCCACAGTGCCTGCCCTGATGGCAGTGCTCAGTGCTTTGTGATCTCTGCACCCCTCCCCTTTCAAAGCTCTGGGAAGTATCTGATAGCTGATTGAGCTTCTCTGTTTGGGGAAAAAACAAAAAGAGCAAATCATTGGAATGCTCCTGTTCTGCCCTGCTAGAAACACAGCAGCAGGTAGGCTGCTGCTGCAGAGGGAAGGCTGCAGAAATTGCTGTGCTGCTTTGAAAAGCTCACAGAGATACTCATGATACTCCTCTCAGCAGCTGAGAATGTTGTGGGAAAACTTTGAGGGAATCCCCCAAGAAGCACAGGGATCAACTTTGCCTACCCACAGCACTGTACTGTGGGATGCTTACCCACATTGCTTTTCTCTATTAACAGCAATGTGGCCACGAAATGTCGACAATGAAAGACAGAAAAAACAGTTTGACTATTTTTCACTTTTGTATGTCGACAGCACTTTTGTCGCCAAACCCTCCCAATGTAAACATAGCCTCAGTTCTTAAAGTTCAATAGTTCTTCTGCAAACCTTATGTTATCTATGCAAGGGGAATTTTTCACATCCTTTAGAGATGTAGCTGTGCTGATATCATTTTTCAGTGGGACCAGCCCATAAAAATAACAGTAATAAAACCCTGAATGTTCTTCAAATATCACATTTAGGGCATATCTCCATGGAGACACCTAGGAAAGTTCAGGCAAGCTAACTAAAGGTGTGAAATGAAAATCCGTTAGTTAAAGCCCATTAGACTCCTGCATGTTCACTTTTCATTTAAAAATAAAGTGGCCTTGGGCCTGGTCTACACCTAAAATTTAGATCAACATATCTTTGTCACTCGGGATATGAGAAAGTCATATCCATGAGAGCTGTAGTTAAGCCAACTTAAGCCCTAGTACAGACAGTGCTAGGTCAAAGAAAGAATTATTCCATTGACCTATCTACTGCTGCTTGGACAGGTGGATTTAATACAGTGATGGAAGAACCATTTCAGTTGCTGTAATGCTATAGCTGGGTCACTGGGGCATTTCTAGTGGAGACATACCCTAAATTTACTTTAGCTTAATACATTAAACTAAAGCTTCTTTACTTCTGCGTAACTGTCTACATTGGGATTTAGTGTGCTTTAACCAATACACTTTAACTTTACGGCTACGTCTAGACTGGCATGATTTTCCGCAAATGCTTTTAACGGAAAAGAGCGTCTAGATTGGCACGGACGCTTTTCCGCAAAAGCACTTTTTGCAGAAAAGCGTCCGTGCCAATCTAGACATGGTTTTGCGCAAGAAAGCCCCGATCGCCATTTTCACGATCGGGGCTTTTTTGCGCAAAGCAATACCATGTTGTCTACACTGGCCCTCTTGTGCAAAAGCATTTGCGCAAGAGGGCTTTTGTCCGAACGGGAGCAGCATAGTATTTCTGCAAGAACACTGACAATCTTACATGAGATCGTCAGTGTTCTTGTGGAAATTCAAGCGGCCAATATAGACAGCTGGCAGTTTTTCCGCGGAAAAACTTGCCAGTCTAGACGCAGCTCACATGTTTAGTTAATTCATTTTAACTTTCCTGAGTGTTTGTTAGCCCTGCCCTTAGAAGGTGAATTTTGTATGTCAAGCTGTTGCCGTTGCACCATTCGAGCCATTAGTGGACACTGAATATATAAATGAATGGTTAAAACCTTCAGAAATTGTAGTCCATTCACTATCTTAGACAACCTAAAAGTCAAACTGAGTATTAATTTCAAATGTGGCAAATACTAAATTGTATGAATGTTTGAGGATTTTAATTATGAAAATTCAACCAAGGTTGATTGTTGAATGGAAATTACCAGGAAATTATCAAACTGTGACAAAAATGCTTTAAAGGTCATACACAAAACACAATTATATTTCTCAAATGAAAAAATAACATGCATTGTGAAAGGAAAATAATGTGAAGTAGTTTAATGCTGAATAGTGCATGATGACATTTGAGTTATTTAAATACATCAAAATGTGGTATTCTTCCTCTTAATTGAACTTTCCCCTTCCACTTTGGTATGTTCTTTAAATGCAGAAGTTAAAATCTCAAAATTAAGAGTGATAGTCACCTCACCTGTTCATTGGATTATGCTAGACATACTCAGAAATTAACAAGTAAATCAATATATATATTCATTCTTCAGTGAAAATATTGCTGTTCTTTTGTTGAAAAAACTTTTAGTTGCGTAACTAGGATTTAAACTTCATAATTCTTTATGATAGAATGATAAAATGTAATCCATTAATTATATGTTTTCACAATTTTTATTTTTTATTGCAAATACATCTACCTGAGTCCCAGAGTGAATTTACACTAAAACTACAGGTTGAACCTCTCTAGTCTGGCACTTTCTGTTCTGGCAACATCTGTGAACTAGCATGATTTTAGTTAGCCACATATCCACTTATCATGGGTGTGGCCAAGTTTCCTGTGGTCCCATGTAGTTCATTTACAGCCACCAGTCCTGGCTCTCAGTGTTCTGTGCTTTTATTTAGCTCTGATTTACCCCTAAATGTCTTTTAAGAGCCCAATAAGCAGAGAAAGTATTGGTAAGGCTGCTAGACAATATTGACCTCGTGTCATTCAGCAAATTCTCTGTTTTGGCACTAGTAAAGTCCCAAGTGAGCTGAACTAGAGAGGTACAACCTGTACTTTAAAAACACAACTATTTTACAATGTCTGGTAAATAACAGTGATTAGTGTATTTTTTTAAAATAACTGCCACAAACATGTCCTTTTTAGGCTGTAATACCATATACTGGGGAGATGTTCTCACAGACAGGAGAGAGTGAAGGAAGGAGAGAAAATAATTTTTGGTCATCATATTTAAACTTTTTTCGTAACGCAGGAAAGGCAACAATCTTATATTAAGAAATCATGCTGGAAATGTTTTCATTTTGTTCTGGACAACTATATCTCTCTATATATTTTAGAGAGTTTTTTCGGTTGTCTGTGAGTCCATCCATTTGTCTGTCTCTGAGTCTGTTTGTTCAAGAACTCCTCCTTTAAATGCTAAGAGCTAGATCCATCACATTTGATATGCGGCTTCCTCTTAACCTAATTTAATGTGAGGTCAGGGTTTGATTGTACCACAAAAATGGGAAATGCCTGGAATGGGATTGTTTTCTATAACATGGAAATGAAAAGGGCTGTTTGGAGGAAGAACTATATGCAGAGTGACCACTGTGGACAGCAGCACCAGCAGGAGAGTGGCCAGCTGGGGATAGGGCTCCGTATTCTGGCCACTGGACCACATAAGTTGTCTCCCTGTTCCAAACAGGGCTGGTCAGGAAGGAGCCCTCCGACCACCTTCCCTGCCATCGTGGCTCCCCAGGACCGCCCCCATGGCCTGGCAGTGCAGCCCAGCCTCCGCAGGAGACACCCACTCCCCAAAAAGAGGCTGATGCCTGCAAGTCTGCGTCCCCAGAGGAGAAATTTCCCCCTCCCTGGAGGAGAGATGAGGAACTGTGGCCTGGCCACCCCCCAGGACAGCTCCCCCCCCAAGGAGCCACTGGGGCCAGGAACCAAGGCCCAGCCCCAAACCAGCTGCATGCTGGGGACAGGGGGAGCTGCAAGTCAGGGCTGGTCCCCGGAGCCTCAGCCCTTGGACCAGCTTCAGGATTGTTAGAGGTTGGGACTGGCACCCCACCCCCTGCCCAGAGTCTCTCCCAGACACTGAACCCTCTGCCCTGACCCCCAATCCCCTGTTCTCCTGCACCCTCTGCCCTGAGCTCCCCACCCCTGCCCTGAGTACGGCTTTCCTCATACCCAAAGCCCTGCCCTGACATCTGCATCCCCACTCCCTGCTTTGAACCTCCCCCACTCAGCCCTGTGTCATGAGCCTCCCACCTCCTGCCATCACTCCAAGACCCTCCACCCCTACCCTGGGCTCCCATACCCAACCCCCTGCCCTGAGGCCCCTCTCCACATCTCCAAGCCCCCTTCCCTGATTCCTAAACCCTCACCTCTGCCCTGAACGTCACATACACCCAGCCCAATATCCTGTACCCCCCACTCCGTGCTCTGAGTCCCCAACCCCTGTGCTGACTCCTGCCACCCTTTCCCAACCCTGAGCCCCTCACACCTCTAAATCCCTTGCCCTGACTTCTGTACCCCACCACCTGCCCTGAGCCCCCCCAACTCCCTACCCTAAGCCTGCATTCCTCCCATCCCTCTGCCCTGATTCCTACACCCCATCCCTGCCCTGCCCCTCCACAACCAACCCTCTGCCCTACATCTTGAATACCCACCCCTTTGCACTGCCCCCCTCCACAATTACCGCCTGCTCTGATCCCTCACCTCCCAACCATCTGCCCTTACAATCATTTAAATAAAGCTAGCACATTTTCCTTTTAATTAAAAGAAATCCCAAACATTACTTCAGTTCAGGACCCAAGCAATAATGCTGGGTATATCTGCTAGTTTTCTATATATTTCAGAATTTGTCAGTCTGTGAATGCGTGAGTCTCCTTGTCTGTCGGTTTGTTCAAGAACGTCTCCGAAATGGTAAGAGCTAGTACCATCAAATTGGTATGCAACTTCCTCTTATCATAACTTAAAGTAGGACAGAATTTGGTTGTGCCAGGACAATGGGTTGTGCCTGGAATCCAATTGTTTCTCATCAAATGGAAGGAGAGGGCTCTGCTAGCAGAGACAGTTATACTGTATAATAACCACAGAGGGGGGAGCAAGGGGCCAGAAAAGGAGACCATGACAGCTATAAACTCACGGAGGCAGCAACGAGTAGGAGTAGAGAAAAGGACAGCTATCTACTATATATTTGTGTGTGTGTGTGTGTGTGTGTGTGTGTGTGTGTGTGTGTGTGTGTGTGTGTGTGTGTGTGTGTGTGTGTGCTACAACTGCAGCAGCCATTGACAGGAGCTTCTTGCCTCGCCCTAGGCTGCTGTGGTGAGAGAAGGCTGGGGTTGTCCTCTCTCCCTGGGGCAGCCTACATACTGAATCTCTCATCCCCAGTGCCACCCACGTCTCTTATTCCCCAGGTACCCTTTAGGGAAGTTGGAGAGGGGGCTAAAGTTCATCTCTACCCCCGATTCATACAGGGACATTGGTGACCAAAGCAATACCGGGTAAATCTTCTAGTAGAGCATATTCTTAATATAAGAGAACATTCCTCTTGGGTAACTTGAAATGATGGGTGAGAGCATAATGGATAACATTTTATGAGGCTATTTTCCCCATTATAACTTAAAAAAGCCTGACATTTGTGGCAATCTGGTAAATTCCTAAGGCAAATTACTGCTTTTCAAAAGTGTTTTTTAATGAAGTAGGGGTTGGAGTAATTTCTGGTAAGGATGATTTAACAATATTTAGGGAGTGGGAGAAATCATCCCAACCCTTTTTGTCAGAATAGTTTTGTGGAAGCTCTTATGAACGGCATACTTTGTCCAGCACATCATTTCACGCACTCATTCCAGCTCAAGAAACAGTTTGAGTAAAAATGTGAGGCTTACATCATATCACTTGAGAACCACACATTTTCTTTCTGTCTAGAATCTACAAGTTCCACAGCTGAAAAATCATCTTATCTTACTATACCTATAAAAAGTTTTTCCTGCTGGATGACAGAGAGACATCATCACATCACTCTGGCATCCCACAGCCCCTCCCTCCCATTTCCCAGTGCTAGCTGTCACACCATGCTTCTCTCCTCCCCTGTGCTTGGAAGCCAGGATGAGAATGTGGGGCATGCGAGGACTCAGAGAAGCTCCCCGCACCTGCAGCCGGGAGGAGAGCGCTGGGCGTGTAAGGCCTCAGAGCTCCCCTCCTTTTCCCTCCGGGAACTGGGAGGAGAGTGCGCCAACCCCGGTTGCTGAGGCAGAGCGAGGCCTGACACGGCCTCAGGTGGGAGAGGGGGGTTAAAGTTAGACTGTGGCAGGATGGGGGGGAAAGAAAGTGCCCAGATTGGCGCAGTCACGGCCCAGCCCTCCCTCATGGCAGGGTGGGGGGAGCATGGGGCCTGGCTAGGCCTTGGAGCAGTCCCTCTCCTGGCCCCTCTGGTAGCCGGGGCAGAGAAAACCAGGGTGGCGTGATCACAGCAGCCGGGGGCAGTGTGTGTGTGTGTGGAAGGGTGAGAGTCCAGGGCTTGTGCAACTGCTAGCCCTCCCTGGTGGTTGGGGGGAGAGTTGGGCCTGTTTACCCCCACAGACAGGGACATTGGTGAGCATTGCGAGCACTGGGCACCGACCCCTAGTTTTCCTATATAAATATAAAGCTGCAAATGTTTATTTAGATATTTAAAATGTGTTTATAGTTTACAAGTAGAAAACAGGATGGAGCACTGCAGGTATGGAGGAGGGAATCCAGTGGTCAAGGGGTAGTGTGGCTTCTGACGGTCCATAGAAGGGCTAAAGTTCCAACTCATCAAACTATTTAAACATGCATATATGTAAGGACATTTTATTTAAAAAACAACAACATAAACATGGGCTGAACTATACACATGTGCTTCAGAGCTATTGAAGTCAGTGGAACTAAGACACATGCTCCAGTGCTTTGTTTAATGGGGATGGTCTTAAAATACATTAATTATTCAATATTTGCAGAATTGGAGCCCAGGAGAGGAGCTTCAGTTGCTTGTACCTTTGCAGGTTATGACCCTAATAACATCCCAGTGCCAAGCAGCAAGGAACTTACTGATATTTGGTAATGAGTTTCAGCTGACCTGAACAATTCAGAGTGCCCCAACTCATTATGGTTATAATCTATATTTAAAAGGTGTCATGTCACTGGAAAACTAACAACTCACTGATTATTAATATTTTGCATGATGAATTGTACATCATATGTATTAAGATTTTTTTATAGCTATATGCTGGAATTATAACTAAAATGTATTTAAACCATGTCAAGGGGGAGTTGATAAACACATCTACCCCACACAAAGGAATATATTTGCTTTTCTGACCAGTCCAGTCATCAGACAGAGACAATGAAGTTCTGTTCACATATAAAGTAAACAAAACTCCTCCCCTAACAAGTGGGGGAGGAGACAGTTTAGTGGCTATTATCCAGCTGGGAAGAGAAACTTTATTTGGGCTATCAAGATTGGGGGTGAACCTCAAGCAATAAACTATTAACTCATCTCATTGTATACAATATTACTGTATTATAAAAGTACGAATGAGGTGTTTTATGACACACTGATTATTAATATCATCATAAAATATATGTTAGCATTATATAAGGAATTAAGCATTGTAGTCTATGTCCAAACAAAGGGAGAAACAGATTTCTTGCGGACAGGAACATCACAGCTCTTTGCTTGTCTCCTATGTAATTAACCATGGTGGAATTGAAACCGTGGAAGCTCTGTTTACATACAGGGGAATGGGAAGCCCACAGAAAGGGAATACAGCAATGAGGCCATCTTGCCTATTGAAAGAAGTTCATTGAACTTTGGAAGATATAGGACAGAAGTGTCCGTCACTAGATAGACACAGGGAACAGAGCTTGTGAAAGCTGAGAAAGGTGGATCCTCAAACAATGAAGGAGTTGAAGTCTCTAGAAAATGAATGTAAGTGGGAACCATCTTGAACAAAGCCTGTACCTTGATAGATTAAGTTTTAGACTTTTAAATGTGTTTCCACTTTTGGTTGCTTGTAACTCTTTCTAACTTTATTCATTTTACATGGAATCATTTAACTTGCATCCTGTTGTTAAAACATTTGTTTTATTTTTACTATAAATCTATTCAGTGCTGGGTTTAAAGGTAAGGGTATATTTTATCCCAGTTAAGTTAATAAGCTGTAATGTATTATATTTTGAAGGAGCTAACAACCTAATTATTACTCTGAGTGGTTCAGAAGAAGACTGGACACTTCAGAGCACATGGTTTTGGTGAAATTCAGGACTGGGAGTGTGTTGAGGTGACTTTGCTGATTGTAACCAAAGCTGGTCCAAGCCAGAGTGGGACTGTGGACTGTCAACAGGCTGCTGGGGTCAGAGAGGCTGAACCAGTTCTGTTTAGCATTGGCTAGAGTATCACAGCCTGGGAGCTGCAGCAGCAAACCATTGAAGGATAACCCAACCATTTGTAGGGCAAATGATGGCATGATCCTTTATTGGTCTCAATTGCACCCAGAATGTTACAGATACATATGAGGGGATTTTTTTCTGTTCATGTTAGTAAGCTGTTTAGGGCAGGAACCATCTTTTTGTTCTGTGCTTGTAAAGTGCAGAGCACAGTAGAGTCCTGGTCTATGGCTAGGGCTCCTATGCACAATAGAAATACAAATATTAATAAATAACTAGAGCAATTCTTCTCTTGCAGACTGCCTAGGAGCTAGAATTAAAGTTCTAATAGTGTGTACGTGCTTGTAGCCCATCCAGTGAATCACTGAATGATTTAAGTACCTGTAGTCCAAGGTTTTCCTTTTGAATCACCAAAAAGTAATTTATAATTGTGAACTGATAAACCAAGAGATTTTTTAAAATACATTCTCAGAAAATTAATTTTGTTCTAAAAGAGTAAGTGAATCTAAGGTAAATACTGTTGACCACATATTATTCAAAAATAAGAAGTAGATTTAGAGTCTGATTTTCTATTGCTTTGTACTTTTCTGCCTTTGCAAAATGGCTGATAAATACTACAATATTAGAGAAGCTTCAGGGGGTAGCCGAGTTAGTCTGTACAGGTAAACTGAAGAAAAACAACAAATCGTCTGAAGAAAAATAACAAAACCAATGTTATTTTGGTCCTAGACATCAACACTCTGGTCATCTGAAGAAGTGGGCTGTGCCCACAAAAGCTCATGATACCATCTACATGTTTTGTTAGTCTATAAAGTGCTACCAGACTATTTGTTGTTTTTACAATATTATAAAATTTACAATAACTTGTCACTTACTTTGCACAGCTGAAAATAGCTACACAAGATGCGAGACAATGTAGGAATCAATTCTTGAATCATCACTTTAAGTGCAAACATTGATGAATCATCATAATTATGTCATATTATGTTTGTTATCAGAATCCCCCAGGACCAGTGCTGACTTCTCAAATATTCCCATAGTTTTAACACTCTCTTTTGCAGAATTCCACTGGATGTCTGAGCTTTCTGGATTACCATTTAACTCTCTCAAGAGGCATGTATTTGGTGTAGCATATAACATGCACAAATACATTGCCTAGAGTCCAATCCAATCCTTTAATACTTTTAACAGCTCAAGAGAGACAGAGAGTAGATTATTTAGAAAACACTAAACATCATAACTGTAAATCCTGACACTAGCTCACCCCTCCCTTGGGAGTTCTTGGGGGGCCATCTGCATTTGGATACGTAAGGTTCCCTGTCTTAATAAGCTTCTAAATGCTGGGTTGCTTCTCCCTCCTCTTGAGCTGGAGAAAGAGAAGAGAGCACAAAACAAAGCAAAAAAAATCTGTTTGTGTCTTTTATAATGTTTAGAACATTTATGGGGTAACCTCCAAATCAGCCTACCCAGGTGACCAGAGACACCGACCAGGTGACTTTGTTGCTGGTAAATTAGGTGTCTTCATTGAAAGCCAGTCTTATTTACAGCTATTTCATTTGAGTGGGTTAGCACTTTTAATCAATGACCCTCTTTTGTAATTATTTCTCATTGGCTTTTGATATTTGAGTTCAAAATGGAGACAAAAGCCAACAGAGAAGTGGCTGTATATTTCAAAATGTAGTTTGCGGCTTGGTAAAGATACATACAGAGTTCATAATTTAATATAGAATTTGTGAATTGTGCATAGTCCCCATATTGTTACAATTATGTTTGTAGGTTTTTCAAAATAGTTTTTTCAGTCACCATCTTCATATTTTTGTAAAACAGAGTCAAAGATGAAAGGTAGTATTTTTGCATTTGGTTCATTTATAGACTATGTTTCAAAAAAGAGTTAGATCAATATTTTTTTTAACATAGAGGGAAAGAGACCTCCTGACTGAAATATATCTATATAATCTTTTCAGTATGTGATTCAAGCAAATAAATAAAAGGCAACATTTGTTTTCTCATCAGTCACTATTAAATATATTCTGACTTCTGTTAAAAATAGAAAAAAAATCACTGTCTTAAAGGGACAGAATGATTATACTGTTTCCCTGCAAGTTAAATGGGGTCTAAAAGCTTGATGATATCCATTCAAAAAGATGTAAATAGAAAACAAATGCAGCTTTTTATTTTAGAGTCCTTGAATTAGTTTTTGCTGTGCTTTGTCCAATTCTGAATTATGTATGGATGGCCACAACTATATTTTATATCTATTTAACTGCAGTTTTTTTTAAATGCCCTTTTATTATCTAGTTACTTATTCACTATATATTTTTGCATTGCTGCTTTGCCTGTAGGGGGGATTATTTCCTGTGAAATATACTTATTTTGACCTTGGAATATGGTAATATTGAACTTAGTGCTTAGATATGCAAGGAGAATTACAGAAAATCTTTGATTATGTATGTAGCTTTTTAGATAATATGACAAAAGACAAAGATGTTACTGTGGCTGATGACATTTAGTTTGCTTCAAATATTTCTTTTTTAAAATTGTGTTTTTTTCTTTTATAATCAGGTCCACTGTTCCTAATAGTGAACTACTTTCTGTAACACATCTGAAACTTGTAAATATCAGGAACAAAGACCAGGTTCACTCTGATGTCTAAAATACAGGCAGTCCCCGGGTTACGTACAAGATAGGGACTGTAGGTTTGTTCTTAAGTTGAATTTGTATGTAAGTCGGAACTGATACATATTGTAGGGGAAACTCTAGCCAAACATTTTTTTTAGTTTTGGATAGCATAGGGAAAAGTTAACTCCCCTCTAATGTTTGTTTTGCTGTCTGTTCCCCTGTTCAGAAGATTTCACATCTCTTTCTGTCCCTGTGACAATTGGATTTTGAATATTCTGGGTTGTCTTGGAAAGAAGGATTGGCGATAAAGCTTCAGTGGAGACACCTTTTTCCCATGATAACTCTTACAGGAGTGAATTTCCCTTCCTAGGGGTAGATTTCCCCTCACTTCCTGTTGTCTCAAGGACAGGAAATGAAAATAAATATTTCTAATGAGGATACAGACAGCAGTAAAACCTCAAGTGGCTCTAACCCCACACCAAACTAACCAAAACTATAAAAAAAAAATTGCATGGAGTTCTACTTTAAATACAAGTTGGACAGATGTTTGTCTTAACATATTCTTTATTTTTAACTGTGCATATAAATGCTTAAATGTTTCAAATACTGTTACAGTGCAACCTTAAACAACTGTTACTGTGCAACCTTAAACAATCTTGGTAGAGGATGATGGACTTGTTGGAGAGGATGGGACTGGTATTAGAGAGTCAGAGTCAGATTCTGCTGCTCGAGTCAATTTCTTGAAGTAGGCATCAAGGGAGGTTTGTTTAGAGATTTTTTTTCTCTCATCATAAATAGCCCTGTAGCATCTCAGACCTTCGTTAATTGTGTGCTAAACTTTTTCGAACCTCTCTCATTCAGGATCTTGCTTCTCTAACTTTGCCATTCCTGCTTCAATAAGTTGAAAAGCATCAGCTAACTCTTTTGTAGAAAATTTTTTTAATTGTGGAGTTTCTAGGTCCTGGTTTTCTTCCCTAGATTCTATCTGCTGCTCTAGTTCCATAAGGTCTTCATTGGTTAGTTCTTTGCCTGGGAGTCAAGTAACTCTATGATATCATTTTCAGTGATGTCCAACTGCAGTTCATTACCAATAGCAACCACAACTTGCCTGGTTTCGGCGATTTCCTCATCTGTAAACCCCAGAAATTGTTCTGTGAATTGGGGGCACAATTTGTTCCAAACTCCTCTCATATTTGTCTCTTTCAGTTCATCCCAAGCATCAGCAATATTGTTAATGGCATCATAAATGTTATAACTTTTCCAGAAATCCCTTAAGGTCATCTCATCCTTTTGGGTAGCCCTGACAGCTTGTGAGAATGTCCTCCTTAAATAATAGGCCTTAAAGGAGGCTATGACTCCCTGATCCATTGGCTGAATTAGTGATGTGGTGTTGGTGGGTAGAAATACCACCTTTACATTGGGGTGCATGTCATCTAAAGTGTTTGGATGTCCAGGGGCATTGTCAAGGAGGAGGAGAATTTTGAAAGGAATGTTTTTGCCCAAGCAATAACGTTCAACAGCAGGGACAAAATGGTTCGAAAACCATTCTTCAAACATAGCAAGTGTAATCCAAGCCTTTGAATTTGCCCTCCAAATAACAGGAAGAGATGCCTTAGTGACATTGCGTAGTGCCCTTGGATTTAGGGAGCGATGCACTAGCAAAGGTTTCAGCTTTAAATCCCCAGATGCATTACCCCCAAGTAATAAAGTCAGCCTGTCCTTTGATGCCTTATGTCCTGGTGCACTTTTTTCCTCTTTCGAAATGTATGTCCTCTCAGGCATTTTTTTTCAAAACAAGCCAGTTTCGTCTACATTAAAGATTTGTTCTGGCAAATAGCCTCCATCGTCAATAATATCTTCCAATATCTTGGGAAAAGAACTTGCAGCACTGACATCGGCACTCGCTGCTTCATCTTGAACTTTAATATTATGCAAATTTGCTCTTTTTTTAAAGCGATTGAACCAACCCTTACTTGCAACAAATTCTTCATTGAAATCACCTTCACTTGCTGTATGAGTAGCTTTTAAATCATTGAAAAGGCTTCGAGCCTTTTCCTGCACTAAAGAAAGACTGATAGGTAGATTACGCTGATTTTGTCTTCTATCCAAATTGTCAGCAGCCTTTCCATCTCGATAATTAAACCACTGCGTTGCTTGGTAATAATCGTAGCATTCATTGGGGTATGGCCTTTCACACGATCCATTACTCTATCTTTATCTTTTAAAATTGTTGCGATTGTTGACCGACTGTAACCACATGCTCTGCCAATGGATGATGGTTTTTCACCTCTCTCTGATCTCTTTATTATTTCTACTTTTTCTTCCAGGGTGATGGTTTTTCTTTTCTTTGCTGTCTCACCAGCACTTGCATCAGATTTGTGTTTTGGAGGCATTGTTGCAGGGTGCAAAAAACACTGTACAGTATGTACACAGGTTCTGGTCAGCGGGACGCAGGCCTTTTAGCTATCTTCAGTGGGGTACACTGTTGTTACAGCCCCTTATCTCTCAGGAAGCTTTTTCAGCAGCCCACCTCTGTCCATCCAAATCGTCCACTGTGCTGCGTGGTGACAGGGAGGAAGAGCTGTTAGGACCACAGCTGGTGACCCACAGAGTCCCCGGAGCCCCCCCTCTGGCATTCGCTCAGCTCATTCTTGCTTCCTCCCCTCCTCCGCCTTGTCCGACCCTGAGCCCCCTGCCATGTCATTACTACACAGAGAACCCGGGGCTTGACTCTGTGCTGCCCAGTTATTCCAGGTCGCTCCCCGGCCCATGGCTGCCCTTGTGACTGATTGCTTGTGCTCATCTGAGCCACCTCGCATGTCCAGCCAGGTCCCACGTCCTCTAGGAGTCAGAGCCGCAGCCACTGCAAAGCAGGGCAAACATACAGGCACTGGGGACAGGATGCTGAAGGTGGGAAGCAGCAGGAGGTCTAGCCAGGAGCTACGGGGCATCCTGGCACCTCGGTCCGGCCCTGGCCTTTGCCTGGGTCACAGAGCAGCAGCGAGGCCTTGTCCTCTCCTCCGGAACACCTGCGCAGGCGTTCCCCCGTGGCTCCACCCTCTCCGCCCCAGCTGTCTCCACTCACCCTCTGTGTCCTCCTTCCAGCCTAGGGGGCTATATGAGAATGGTAAACTTTACTGTCTTCTCATTCCAGTTGAGATGCTAATCCTGCAACAAACTCAGGACTAAGGGAGTAACTCATCAAATACCAAACAGCTCTGCACCATGCTTTGAGCTAATAGCTTTATTTCCACACACCGCCCAGGGTTCTAGGAGGAGGGTCCTGTTTTTGCTAACACAATGAGGCCACGCACTTTGTTTGTTTTGGTGGAGTCTGTTTGTTTGGTTTTGCTACATTCCCAGGGAGCCCGGCATGTATAGAGGGGAGGAGGGGGAAGCTGGGAATAGGGGGCGGAGAGGCTGCTTTTGTCCGCTGATTCGGCAGCCTGTTGCCGGGGGGCAGCCAGGTTGCTGGGGGAAGGGAGGCAGCTTGTTGCCGGGGGAAGGGGGGCAGCCTGTTGCTGGCGGGGGGGCATGCAGGCTGCGAGGCCGCGGCGGGCAGCGGGCGTGGGGAGGCACTTTTCCTCCGCCCAGCAGCTCTGCGGGACCCCTTTCCCTGCGGCCAGCTGCTGCTGCAGGCGGAGGCCAGTCGGAGCCAGAGGAACCGGCCCGAGGAAGAGGAGGAGGAGGTGGATCCTAGGATCCAGGTGAACGAGCCCCGGGGATGTATAGAGGGGAGGAGGAGGAAGACAGGCTGCCCGGCATGTATAGAGAGGAGGAGGGGGAAGACGGGCTGAGGCTGGCCAGCGGCCGGCGGCCGGGGCGGGCAGGCTGCGAGACTGTGGCGGGCAGCGGACGTGGGGAGGCACTTTTCCTCCGCCCGGCAGCTCTGCGGGACCCCTTTCCCTGCGGCCAGCTGCTGCTGCAGGCGGAGGCCAGTGAGAGCCGGCCCGAGGAGGAGGAGGAGGTAGATCCCAGGATCCAGGTCAGCGAGCCCCGGGGATGCTGCTGCGCATGTGCGGGAGTTGCCTCACCCCGTTCGTATCTAGGGATCTGACGTAAGTCGGATCCATGTAAGTCGGGGACTGCCTGTAGATCAATGGTTCTCAAACTTCATTGCATTACTACACCCATCTGACAGCAAAAATTACTACTTGACCCCATGAGTTGGGACTAAAGCCTCAGTCCCACTCTCCTGGCTCGGGGGGGCAAAGCTCAAGTCTCACCACCCCATGTATAGGAGGAAGATGCAAAGCCAAAGTCTAGGACTATAGACTACAGGCATTTCCCTCTCCCCACCCTTGCCAGTAAATTTTTAAGCAGGCTGTCCAGCAGCCCAGCTCACTTCTGGCTTGCACCTTGTCCAGAACCTATTCCTCTTGCGGTTCTGCATTTAAGGTGTAAGGCAGGCAAGCAGTCTGTGTCAGTTCTGGCTTGTGCTGGGTCCGGGAGCTCTGACCCACCTTAAACAGGGGCTGCTGCCACCCCACACTGCTGCCTCATTATCAGAGGCCGCAGCACTAGGCAACAGACAGTCGGTCCACAAGGGGAGCTGGTTTTTAAACTGGCTCCCCTCATGGATGAGCTCCTGCCTGACATCCTGCTCTGCTGCCTCTGATACAGTGGCTGCCAGCGCTACCCCCAGGGATTATAGAATAGTCAACTAATCGATAAGAACTCATGAGGTTACTCGACTATTCAATTAACCTATATTTAACATCCCCAGTCTGAAGCTGAAGCCCTTGGGTTCTGGCTTCAATCAATGGGGTTTGAGCTTCAGCTCTGGGCCCCAGCAAGTCTAACACCAGTCCTGACAACCCTATTAAAATAAGGGTAGGACCCATTTTGAGTCATGACCTACATGTTGAAAACCCCTGAAATAAATACTAAGTCTGATTTGAGCTCTTATCTACAGCCATGCTCATATTTTGCGGTTCTAGGAGGGAAAATAAATACTTTGCTCACCTTTAGCTGTAATATATATTCCCTCATGAAGATAGACATAGGAGTCTTGGTAAGTGGGAGAACTAATTTTATTTTTGGGGACACAGCAAATTAATTGTCATATGGTTCAGGCCCCAAAGACTTGTGTCCAAGCAAAATCCATTCCCTACAACTTCATCCAGAAGTCCTGTACAACCTAGTCTCAATCATGTAGGCTCAGTGTGCCATTCAGCTGGTCTCCTCAGTTGTGGATTCACTTCAGCCTGCCACTATTCAGCTTGGTACCTAACTCCCATCTGGTTTCTATTGCCAAATCCATCAGGCTGGCTTGGGTGCATAGCTGGTAGCTCCCACCTGATATCTGGAGGAGCCAAAATGTTCAGACAGAGCCCCTCTTTTCAGAGCAAAGATGAAACACCAGCAGGAACTCCATACTCCGTCTGTCCATCTTGGGCCTGTATACCTGATCTTGTCTCCATGGTTTCCAAATCAAAAGCTCCCTCATGAATTTATATAATTGCATCCCCTTTATTAAATGCACAGTTACATAGCTTATTTAACATTGTCACTGAAAGTAAAATATGTGGAAACTGCAGATTTGAACACCTTATGGAACTCCTCTCTGAAGCCCATCTAAATTATATCGGAGTCTACCCATTTTTCCCTTTATTACCTATTGGGGGAGCCAGAGATTAGAATGTACAAATGACCTTGTCAGTTGGTATGAAAACACCATCAATCCTCTCATTTCATTTATAGAGGGAGCCAAAGAGTCATTTCCCCAAATCAGCCTGCCTTGGAGCCTATACTTTCCTTTGCTGCTTCTGTTGCAGAACTGCACAGGACAAGAATTTAGTTCTCCCTGCTTTCAAGAAACTGATAGGACTGTTCTGCCCACAGGGAGTAACACAGGCAGTGTGATATCACTTTCTTTCTACAAGGGACATTCTAAATATATCCTTTCTGCATTTTTACACATTTAAGCCTTTTTCTTCGGGCAAACAATAAAAAACAAAGTGTGGTATCATAGAATCGTAGAATACTAGGACTGGAAGGGACCTCGAGAGGTCATCGAGTCCAGTCCCCTGCCCTCATGGCAGGACCAAATACTGTCTAGACCATCCCTGATAGACATTTATCTAACCTACTCTTAAATATTTCCAGAGATGGAGATTCCACAACCTCCCTGGGTATCCAAAACATATGTTGGTGGTCAATGATAAGATGGCCAGGTGTTTGGTTTTAATTCTTTTTTTTGATCTTTTAAATTATATACAATTGAAATACATGAAGCACTTTCCTAATATTTCCAACATAGCAATTGTAGCAATTGCTAAAGAGATAATCTATAGTCATGAATAGGAGGGGAAGTGGTCCATGGAAAACCTGCGTTTATGATGCAAAACATACAAGGAAAAAGTTTGAGAACTCCTTATCTAATTGCTTTTAAGGCTCTGCGTGTAGGAGAAAATACTGTGATTCACACATATGGTCACTTACCTCTTCTAGAAGCATAAAAATATCAATAAAATGTCTGGAAAAGAAAAACAGGAAGTTCCAGAACAACGAGAAGTCCTGTGGCACCTTATAGATTAACGAATTTATTGGAGCATAAGCTTTCATGGGCAAAGACCCACTTCATCATAAGTTCCAGATGCAACAAGTCAAAGCATAGCTATATAGAGATTGGAAAATTTACCTTTAAAAAAAATTGTTTGATCAGTAGTAGTCCCCTCAAGCACTGCCACCTTCTACTCTTATCTCTTCAGACACTACCAAAAGAACTTTAGGCAACCAACACTGTGTAAAAACTTAAGAGTTAAGTCATGTCTGCTGCAGCTTTCAAAGAGGCCTCTCCAAAAGCTACCTCAATTACTGACATCAGAGACAACAAATATCTATCCAACCTCCTTTAGTACCTGCATGGTTCTGTGTCAGACATACCTTTTTTTATACAACTGCAGTTTCTTCCAACAAGAGGGAAGCCATTAGGAAGCCCTTCCTGTTGTCTTGTGAGATATATTGCTCCATGAAGAAACAAATGGATAGCATTTCCATGCCTGGCTTTCTACTACCTCCATTTTCTCTCTCAGAGTAGAGTATTGTTTCAGAGAACAGTTTTATTAGTATTTGTTAAAGGGCTTTTTCCTTCACCCTCCCACTTCCCTGGTCCTTCCGGTGTGAACAGAGAAAGCAATACCCAAAGTCCAAAGGTGCAGACAATTCAATGTTCATTGGAATTAGCTTCCAGCAAGCATTAATCCAGTTTCCCTTTTCCCTTTTTAATCTTGGTCCCAATTTACTTCCTGTATGCTCTCAATGTATATAGTAACAAATCTCAGGTATACCTGAACCAATCATTTGACTGAAATTTAACTAACTACTCCTGTAACATACTGTAATATGATTATCTAACTTATCCCATCACCTTCTATGTTTGTAAAAGTGCATGGGGAAGAAACCAGTTTGTGCAAGATTAGAAGCCGCTATAGTAATATTTCTCAATGACCAGGTGTGTGCATACAGCAGGCTGATGGCATAGGAAGTAAATGGCATGCTACTATAGCATAAATAAATGTTCTGTTGAACTCTTTATCTCACCTTTCAAGAGTATGTGCACACAAATTAGGAGAACTGATTCTCAGTAAATACTAATGTGTTCTTTTTCAGATCTTTCAGTGTTGAGGAACATAGTTGTGATAGGAACTAATTTTTAAAAAGTTGCCAAGTCTACAGTAGGGGTTCAAAATACAAAGCAGAGGGCAGTTTGAGACTCAAAAAACTCATGACGCCCTTAATATGTATGCTGTTGGAGCAAAAATTTTGTCTCAAAATTATAAAAGGGGAAAATTATTCCTTTGTGCAATTAAATTGAAATTATTATAAATTCTATTTGAAATATTATCAGTGGTGTAATGAATACCATAATCATAGAACTAGAAGGCACCTTGGGAGGTCATCAAGTTCATTCCCCTGAGCCAACTTAGATTGATTTAAATCAAGACAATTTAAATAATTGATTTATATCACAATTTAAATCACCAGAAATCATTGATTTAAATCAAATTTTCCGCTGATACTACTTCACCTATTTCTTCAAACAATAGTGCACATTTGATCACTAAAACATGTTAATTTATAACTAACAACAACATTTTACATAGTATAAGAGGGTATACTTTGTGTAATTTTTTGATAACTCGATTTTTATTAATTTAGCAAACAGAACATAATACTCAGTACCTGTGTTAAGCTGCAGATGCAGAAGCAGTACATTATGAATGGTAAGAATTAAATCATACACACAAACACAATAATGCTTACATTTTATTAAACTGAATCTTAAATGTTAATAAATGTTTCACATTTGCAATTGAAAGCAGTCTCCTGAGTTGCCAGGTGATAGCTGTACTTAAACAATTTTTTTTTAATTTTCAGATTTTATTAATGCTAACACATAAGTCCTCAGAACACTGAATGTACGGTGTCCTTAAAACTTCTACAGCTAGCTCTCATTTTCCCCACTCCCACTGTCATATTGAAGCAGATTTGATTCCAAGTTACCAAAAAAGCTAAGACTGATGGTGTTTGGAGTGCACTTAATTTTGGAGTAAGCCCCATTGAAAACAAGCGTAGGATGGGTTTTTTTGGTGGGGAAAGCTGAGTTATGCTAAAGTAAAATATGGATTAGGCTTATGCCATCACCATTATGGTCTGTGACCATGATGATCCAAAATAAGAGGCATGTATTATTTAATATAAAATAAGAAAATGACAGTCAATGGCAACTGGCAAGTTTAGATTTCTCTTACAGGTCATGTTTTCTTGATCTTTAATCATTTTTGTTGCGATTCTCTGAACAAAAGAGGACTTGCAAGGAAAGATGTGAGGTGCCCTATGCCAAAATCCAAATCCTGTTTAATAAAACAAAATCCCATTTAATATACAATTGCTGGATGTAATTATTAATTGGATATTATGAGTGATAAAATTACAAGAGGAATACTGTAATATTTGCCTTATCAAAAATTTGCAAAATGTGTACATGGATTGGCTCATTGAACTTGAGAATAAAGTTTTAAACAAAAGTATTCAAAATGTTAGCTAGATTAGTATTTACTTACTTTACACAGTTTGATGTATTGCCAGGAGTATGATTCTGGAAGGTTTTACAGCTCAGGTGGTTTTAACACCCGTCTGTTCTGCTTTTTGCATTTTGTTTGGATCTCATTAGTTCTTTATAGAGCAGTAAACATTTTCAGAGAAGCAGAGAATGATTCTTATGTGGAGAGGTGTTAGAGAATCCCTCCTGTGCATGTGTGTGTTTGTTTTATTACAAGTTTTGACAGCCTAGTGCTTATCTAGACTTTTCTCAGTCTGCTAGCTCTGTTAGTTTAAAATCATTGCTTGATTTTTGGATATGTTTTTATCTTTTACACTGCCTATTATGTGGGTTGAGAATGTGCAAGGTTATCGTAAATTACTGTTCTTGTTGTTAAATTTAAGAAAAATGTAGTGCTATCTTTTCTTGTTCATTTCATATAGATAAGTCCATGATGCTATTGTAGCTTAAAAGCAACTGCCATGGAAAAAGTCACACTGTTGAAAATCTTGCCAGGAATCATGACAAGTTATCTTTCAAGTATTTTGCTTTCTGTTTTTATGTTAATTATTATCCTTACTGAAGTAAGAGAATACGCCAAAGTTATTTGGTAAATATTGATTTCTCTGACTTTCCCCCCTCGCTTTTAATCTTTTATCTTCCCTGGAGGGGGGCAATAGAGTTTCCCTGGTGTTGGCCAGAGTGGCCACCAGGGAAAGCTGGGGAGGACTAGCCTCCCACTAGTTCAAATTAAGGGGCTACACACCCCTTAATTCGAACTAGTAAGTTCAAACTAGGCTTAGTCCTCGTAGAATGAGGTTTACCTAGTTCAAACTAAGCGCTCCGCTAGTTCGAATTAAGTTCGAACTAGCGGAGCGCTAGTGTAGCACCTATCAAAGTTAATTTGAACTAACGTCCGTTAGTTCAAATTAACTTTGTAGTGTAGACATACCCTGACCCAGCCAGAGGGAAGTAGACTCTCAGGAGATTGCTGTGAATTACCAGCACTAGAGGACCCAGGGAGAAGGAGCTGCCAGGGAACGAGAAGACTGAGGGACCATGTGAGACACTGCCCCACCAGCACTGGAAGGAAGTGACCCAGGGAGGGTGTTGAAATGGTATTTCCAATCCAGGTGAACTTGGGGTATTTTGGTTAGAGTCCCTGCTGGGTGAGTGGTAGAATACTGTGCCACTCACAGCACGCAGGGTCAGGACCCGGTGTACTAGGGTGGGCCTGGGTTCCCCTACCAGGGCTGCCATCCCGTCTCTATTGATTGTAGCCAATAGACTATGTACAACCCTGAGCCAAGTGCTAACTATTAACTCTGGCCATTAGCTGTACCGCCCTGAGAAAAGGGCTAACATTATTGACTTTTTTCCAGTAGGCTAAACAACCTAGACCAAGGGTTACTATTTACAGACTAAAAGGAACTGCTTACCACCCTGCAGCTGGCCAGGTGGTGCCTGCACACTTGGGCACCCTCACCCCAGGGACTGGATGTGTGTACCCTGCAACCTCCAGCAACTGCTAATTGGAGAATTAGCAGCCCAACAACAGCAGCTGATACAACATGTGATTTCCCTGCTACCCATAACTCCAGCTGAGCTGCCTACTCCTGCACTTTATCCGAGCTTCTATCAAGCTTGCTAAGATGGGAAGGGAAACAAGAAGACTTTCTATAAATATATTAGAAGCAAGAGGAAGGTCAAGGACAGGGTAGGCCCATTACGCAGTGAGGAGGGAGAAACAGTAACCGGAAATTTGGAAATTTGGAAATGGCAGAGGTGTTTACTGATTTCTTTGTTTCGGTCTCTAGGAAGAAGTACTACAGAAAGGGGTCTAGGGGTCATAATGGACCACAAGCTAAATATGAGTCCACAGTGTGACACTGTTGCAAAAAAAGCAAATATGATTCTGGGATGCATTAACAGGAGTGTTGTGAGTAAGACACAAGAAGTCATTCTTCTGCTCTACTCTGCGCTGATCAGGCCTCAATTGGAGAATTGTGTCCAGTTCTGAGCACCACATTTCAGGAAAGATGTGGAGAAATCGGAGAAGGTCCAGAGAAGAGCAACAAGAATGATTAAAGGTCTAGAGAACATGAGCTATGAAGGAAGACTGAAAGAATTGGGCTTGTTTAGTTTGAAAAGGAGAAGACTGAGAGGGGACATGATAGTGGTTTTCAGATATCTAAAAGGGGGTTTTCAGCTATCTACAAGGAGGAGGGAGAAAAATTATTCTCGTTGGTCTCTGAAGATAGGACAAGAAGCAATAGGCTTAAACTGCAGAAAGGGAGGTTTAGGCTGGACATTAGGAAAAACTTCATAACTGACAGGGTGGTTAAACACTGGAATAAATTGCCCAGGGATGTTGTGAAATCTCCATCACTGGAGGTATTTAAGAGTAGTTTGGATAGACATCTATCAGGGATGGTCTAGACCAGTGTTTCTCAGCCAGTGGTACGAGTACCCTTAGGTGTACTTGAAAGAAGTCTTGGGGGTATGTCAGCACAATTGAAATTTGTAGAAAACTGAATTTTTATTTTAAGTTTTATAGCGCTTTATTATTTTTGTACTTTTTACACCCAAAAATTTCATTGCCCACCTGGCTATGATTAAGTTGTTTAAACAAATGCATTGCAATGGTAAAAAAAAATTTAGTGTGTCTGAAAACTGTAGGCACTGGGGGTACTTATAATTTTTTTTTAAAAGGGATACTTTATAAAAAAAAGGTTGAGAAACACTTGTTTAGACAGTGCTTAGTCCTGGCGTGAGGGCAGAAGACTGGAGTTGATGACCTCTTGAGGTCCCTTCCTGTTCTAGTGTCCTATGATTCTATGTGGCCAGACAATGATTCAGAGGCATTTCTAGAAACGTTTAAGCAAGTGGTCATGGTAGCCTGGTGGGCCCAAGCACAGCGGGCTGCTGTTCCTCCCCATGCCTGACTGGAGTAGCTCAGACTACATACTGTGCAATAGACTCTGTTGCAGCTCAGGACTATGCCCAGAAGATTCAGGGAAACTACCTATACTGAGCAGAGAAGGACCCACAAACGGAGGAAGTACTCCAGCAGCTATTGGTGCCCCATCCTTACAGCAGGGAGATCATGCGACTTGTCCATGCCATACCCACTGTGGGACACCTTGCGAGGGAAAAGACGCTGGCCCAGATCTTGGCCCACTTCTTTTGGCCCAGGATCCACAGGGAAGTGGCAGACTTTTGTGCTCCTGTCTGGAGTGTCAGCTCACTGCACCCTCACCCAGCAAGTAAGCAAACAGTTCTAGAGCTTGGCCTTAATTCAGGGTGGGGTGGCAAGTAAGCAAACAGTCCTGAGCCCAGGCCCTGGTTCAGGGCAGGATGGCAGGCAAACAATTCTGAGCCCAGGCCATTATTCAGAGTGGGGCAGCAGGCAAACAGTCACAAGTCCCGTTTGGAACAAACCCAGTCAGTTCCCTTTGCTCTGGCGGGGGTCTGGCAGAGGCAGGCTGCTGTTCGGGAATAGCCAAGGGGGGAGACTGTCACCCCAGAGTAGGGTGGCAGGGAGGACGCAGGCCCACTCACTCCACTGCTTCCCAGCCCAGGGCCCTATCAGCAGCAGAGTAGTAAACATTTTTTTAACAGAGTAGAACTTCCTTTTTTAAAGAATTTTTCAAAACTGGATTTGCCCCCCAAAAGTCATCCATTATGTAAGAGAAACTACATAGTTTCAATATAAAACATAAAAGCAGATTTGAAAAAAAGAAAGTGTTTTCCTTATTATCACCAGCCCATAAAAATGCAATCAAACTCAACATCGTATAATAACAAACCCACTCTCTCAAAACAATCCCTTTTCTTTCCAAGCAACATTATATTAAAAAGACATCATTATATTACTTAGCAATTATTGCAAAAAACTTTTTTGTCAAAGTGGTTTACAAGCATGAGTTAATTCTCACTTCCTTCATGGAAGTAAGTAGTATTCTTCTTAATTTGTAAGTTAGAAAAATGAGACAGAGAGGGTATATGACTCACCCAAAGACTTGATTAGTTGTTTTAATTAATATTGGATTAGTCTGACCAGCAGGAAAAAAATAGGGAGTTTGAATACTTCCTAACACAAAGGACTATTTGCTAGTATATTTCACTTTGAACATGAATATATGGAACAACTTCTTCATTCTGCATGACATGCAGTGAAAATTATGTGGCCTGTATGTTTGGGAATCGGTATTCTTCTGTTCACTATAATGGAAAAGGCAATACCAGATGCAATTATATAATGTAATGTAGTTTGTTTTATCATTAGTATGGAAGAGGGTAGTTGTAGTGCATTGGTAGTACAATAATCAAAAGTCAATTTTGGGGGCAATTTGTCCCTCCTAGCTACAGTCACCAGTCTATGGCAAGGTCTTTTGGGTGGGTCCCAGAAACAATCTTAGTCTCCTGGCTAGGAACTACAGCAAACACATGATAGTGCTCTAACCCCCTGGGAGAGGCACAGAATGGGTCATTTGTAGTCTAAAGCTGCTAAAGCTGACAACAAATAAAATCAGATGCTCTGGCCCTTTTTGTGGGGCAGAGAAAAGAGCAGTCTTTAACAGCAGCCTTTAGGATGGAGCCATGGACAACTAACACAGATTGTCCAGCCTAAGATGAGTGGGCCATCACTCAAGGATAAGGTTGGTGCAAAGACCTGGGCCTATCCTTCTTCATAGGATCCCAACCCAGGTCCCTAACAGTGAATGATAAAATTGAGTGATCCTGCCATTGGGTGGGTGAAAATCCTACTGAAACATACTGACGTCTTCCAGCCACACCTCTGGACTAAACTCTAGTTTCTCTGGGTCACTTCCTACCCTCTTTTTCTGACACAGCTCCATAGTTCTCTTGGGTACACAACAGCTGGCATTCCTGGCAGCATCTCTCTACAATGGGTCCCCACCAAATAAACAGTGGATGTCATTTCCAGCAACTCTTCCCCATGGTTGGTCTCTTTTGGATGCAGGGTTGTGCACAGCTTGGTTCAGAGTCTCACTGTGGGTAAGACACATCTACCTCCTTCCCTGGCTCCTGTGCAACTGATCTGGGGACTGTGCCTCTTATCTTTCCAGTCCCTTCCCTCTGCTTCTGGTGTGGGAGTTGGGTCTGGCCTGGCTCTGCCTTTTGGGGATATGGTGTGGTCTCTCCACATCACTCTCACTGCAGCACTGTTTTCCTCTTCTCCCATCTTCTCACATCACGGTCCCCTAATCTCAGCATTAGAGGTTCAGTGCACCCCCCACATTTCTCCTGATCTTTTCAAGTATCTCCCCATCCTTCCCATGGCAGAGACTTTGTGTATGCACCCCACTCTTCCTCCCCCATTCCTCTCTTCTCCCTCATTGGTAGGATCCTCAACTTCTGCCTCCATCAGGGATGGTATGTGTCCCCTCAACTTATTCTAGAGGCCCCATTTCCCCCATGCCAAAAACCCTTTATCCTTTCCCCCTGTTTTCACCCCACCCCTCTCATTGCTAGGAATTTCTGTATGCTCCTTGTATACTAGGGTCTCCCAATCTTCCCCTCCCCAAAGGTTTCTGTGTGCCCCATTTCTCACCTACCTTTCCTCCTCTAGGCAAGGGACTTTGTGCGTGCATCCATTTTCCCTCTTTGTCCCATCATTCTTTTTTTCTATCTGGGAAATAAATCAGTGCATGTGTGCATTAGGAAATTATATTGAAATAATTAAATTCGACTTAATAGCTCCCAATTTTACAAAATCAAAATAGTGTGCCCCACTATGAGGAAATCTCGAAATTAGTCTGAGGCAGGCTCCGTTAATGTGAACACGGAACCCTGACTTAGAGCCTCAGGAAGCACTGGGGAGTAATTAGTTCAAATTACTCTGGGGAGAAGTTATTTCAAAATAGTGGCACCAGAGTGTCCAAACTAATGTTATTTTGAAATAATTATTTCAAAATTAGCTCTATTTCTATGGCCATTGGTACCTGGAAGATTCCGTGAAATGTTGGAATTGATCAATTGCGACGTTCTAAAGTCATGTTACAGACTGGCAGACAGCGAAATGCATGCAGTTGAGTGCAAATTCAGCCAGTAAGGAACTGTTTTAAAAATATATATATATACAGAGGAAGAGTGGCAGAATATAAGGGAATTTATCTTCAAAAAGTTCTAGCATGAGAAATAGAGAGAAGCAATACAAAATTATTTGACAGAATTCTTTACTCCCCATCACAGCTAGAACTAAAGGCTTTTTAATGAGATGACTCTGTTGATAAAGTGCTACAAATACAAAGTTGCTGGAAAAATGTTGGGGACATGCTCATCCTTGCAGTTTTTATTTTATTTTATTGCTTTTATTGTACTGGTTTTTTTTGTTGCAAAAATAGATGAGAGCACATCCGAGATTCAATGCTACTTACACACCCTAGTGACTTTCAGATTGATGAGGGGAACTGGCAATAAGAGGTTAGGACAAATAAATATTCTTTCATTCTCTTTCAAGTTTTTCTTTCTATTCCCCAGCAAATTCTATTTAGCTGTGATTTTGGTTCTCAGAAACCATCTGTGCTTCTTGTAGTTCTGGAACCTATTAGTAAAACACTTTCTCATATTTAAGATTCAGGGAATTGTTTGTTAAATATTCAAGTATGACTATGGTTTGTTTGTTTTCCATTTAAGTTCATTATGGTTATAGACTCATAGACTTAAGGCCAAAAGGGACCATCAAGATCATCTAGTCTGACCTCTTGCCCATCACAGGCCACAGAACCTCACCCACTCGCTGCTTTAATAGACTCATTACCTCTGGCTGAGTTACTGAAGTCCTCAAATCATGATTTAAAGACTTCCAGTTACATAGAACCCAGAATTCACTCTAGTTTAAAGCTGCAAGTGAGCATGCCCCATGTTTATTTAAACACACCCTAGATGTGTGTTTAAATAAACCTTTCAAAGACCGTGTGCGAAAGATGTGGCATGAATGGATGTCATCTGGTCAAGCTCGACTGACAAAAGTTGGAAATCTGAGGAAGCCAGACATAGAATTGATAGCACAGTGGGTTCGTGATGCATGGGAAGAGATTCCAGAGGACCTGGTGCAACACGCCTTCAAGAAATGTGGCATTAGTAATGCTATGGATGGCAGTGAAGACAGCGCTTTGTATGAGAACGACAGCAGTGATGGTGATGACTGTGAACTCAGTGATGATGACAATGTCTATGCTGATAACCTCACACCAGCTGAAGCTCTGTTTGGACATACAGATGATGAGGAGGAGAACTCCAGTTTTGAAGGATTTTAGCTCTTGTGTGTTAGCTTGGTTGCTGATTGAGCTAAGGTTGTTGTACTTTTAAAGTTATGGTATTTTTGATACCATATTGTTTTTGTTGACCCCCTTTTGCACTTACAGAGCTAGGTTATTGTTTTTCTTTGAAATAAATATTCATGTAATTTTATTGGTATCTATCTTCATTTTTTACATTTACCAGTAGCTGCCTCATTTCCTACCCTAGGCTTATACTCGAGTCAATAGTTTTTCCCAGTTCTTTGTGGTAAAATTAGGTGCCTCGGCTTATATTCGGGTCGACTTATACTCGAGTATATACAGTAAATGTAAAAGCTACTGGCAAACTCTTTTCTATCTTAATCAGGGATTGACAAACTTTCCAAAGTGGTGTGCCAAGATTTAACCCTCTTGCCCTGGGCCGTGCAGTTCTCCCAGGAGTGGGGAGGGGCTCTCGCTTGGTCTCCTGCCCTGGACTCTGCTCTGGCTTTTCCTTTGGGAAGGGGAGGAGCAGTGTGCATGTGTTTCTCCTGAAGCTGGATGTGGCGCAGAGCCTTGGGGCTTCTCCCCTCCACCCACAAGGAGCCAGTGCTGTCTCCAATCTTGTGGGGGGGTGTGATGCTAGATTGCCAGCATGGGCTGGGGTCAGGGTGGCTCGGGCGGGGAGGGGGGGCGTTTCAGGGAAATGAGTGAGGCGGGGGTGGGTGGGTGACCTTGGGGTGTCCAGCCCTGCTGGGGACAAGGTCTCGGGAGGGTCTGTTCCCTGGCACCCTTGCCTTCCTGCCAGGGACCCAGGGGCCAATGCGGCTTTGGGTCAGGTGGACTCCCACGCGTTTTCCTCTCCCCTCAGTCACCCCTGCCACCGTCCAGCCCCAGAGCTGCAGCCTGGGCAACACTCACCCTCTAGTGCAGTGGTTCTCAAACTTTTTGGCCCACAACCACCTAGCTCAATGTAAACCTTCCTGCGGACCACCAGTTGCTAATGCAAACTCACAGTTAATTACATAATTATACCTGAGCCATTTTGCTAGTGCTGCAGCTCGGAGAATTATTTAATTTAAATCATTAAACAGATTAAACATTTTAACTTTCTCATGTTAGTTTATCAAACTTCATTTTAAATAAAGTAAAATATTAATTTATGTCCAACACAAGATGTTGCAGTGTTTTCTTTATTTATGGCGGGCTGGGGAACTATCAGTTGGGGACCACACAAGTGAGAAGCAAAAATACTCCAAAACCCCTGAACCCTCTGAGTCTGACCCCATCACACCACAGTCTCCAATTCCCCCATTACCTCCTCACCCCGGCCCCCACTTTCCCTTCCACTGGTCCCCACTCCCCCACCCCTCCCAAAGGGGGGTCCCGGCTCTGTGTGCGGTCCGTGTGCTGCCCAGTGGAAGCAGGTGGTGAGCTGGGGTGAATCTCAGAGACACCGTGAGTGGATTTCCCCACCCCATTTCTTCTTCTCCCCAGCTCCCCTATATGCTGGCAAGGCTGGGATGGGTGGAGCAGCATCGGTACTCATGCAGGGCAGGGGTTCAATCCTGCGGGGGGGTAGGGGCTGTCCCCGCTCTGTGCAGAGTCCCTGTGCCACCCGGTGGAGACGGGTGGGGAGCTGAGGCAGCTCTTGGGAACACTGGGGGAAGATGTGAGTCTAGATGAGGTTATTTCGAGAAAAAACCCTTCTTTCAAAATAACCCTTAAACCTCATTTTTTAGGGAGTAAGGGTTATTTTGAAAGAAGGGTTTTTTCTCGAAATAACCCTGTCTAGACTGCATTTGTTCTTTTGAAATAGGGTATTTCAAAAAAGTGCCCGGACACCATTATGCAAATGAAGTGTGGGAAATTCAAATCCACACTTCATTTGCAATTTTGCTTGGGAATGCAGTGTAGAAATACCCAGGATGGTTAAACACTGGAATAAATTGCCTAGAGGGGTTGTAGAATCTCTATCTCTGGAGATATTTAAGAGCAGGTTAGATAGACATCTATCAGGGATGGTCTAGATGGTACTGGGTCCTGGTGTGAAGGCAGGGGACTGGACTCAATCACCTCTTGAGGGCCCTTCCAGTTCTAGTGTTCTATGATTATATATATATATATATAGAGAGAGAGAGAGAGAGTAGGGAGAATCCTAACAACTGCACCGCCCTCCCTTGCTGACTCTGATACAGAGGAAGCAAGGTGGGAGCTAGCGCCCGTGGGCAGCAGTGTGGGGAGGGGCAGGCAGGAGCCCATATGCACAGAGACCCGTCTTTCGAACTGCCCCCTCTTGCTGACTTCCTGAGCACCTGGCCCCTGCACTGTTGCCTGTGCTAGACAGGCAGCAGCACAGAGAGTGCGCAGGGTAGGCGGTACATGCAGAAGCCGTCTTTCAAGCTAGCTCCCTGTGCATGCTGGCTCCACAAAGCCGCCTCCCACCCCCTGCACAGCTGCTTCTCTAGCAGCTAGGGGAAGGTCAGGGGGACAGGTGGGAGCTGGTGCTTGAGGGGAGCCGGCTTAAAAGACAGCTTCCCACGGACACTGGCTCCCACTTACCCCCCTTGTGTGTAAACACGTAACTACTGAAAAATTCAGCGGTTATACATTTACAAAAATAAATGTTTGCTAACGTCCCTATGTTCAGGACATACTCATTCTGTGCTTACCTAGTATTGATTTATTTATTCAGATTCATATAACAAATTAAAACAACTGCTCTTCTATGCATCTCTGCCATATATTTTTTTAAAAAGTTAAATCATCTTCATAACACCAAACACCATCCCCATAAATCTGATTTCCTCCAAAATCCACCCTGTAGTTTATCCTATAGATGAATAGATTTGGGGTTTTGTGACTCCGTGTGTGTGTGTGTGTGTGCCTCTGTGTGTGTGTTTTTTTTCTTTCAAGTCAGGACAAGAGGAAAAGTTAAATGGAGCTAAAATGTGACATAAACATAAGCATTGTGTTGATGACATTATTTTATCGGTTTAAATTATGATTGTTCTATTTGTTGCATCTTCTCACCTTTGGAAGTACTCCTCTGGGAGAATTATGGTTATTTGAGCCATCAGGAGGAGTTTTCACTTCCAGTTTGACACACAAATAAAAGGAGAAGTCTGCTTCACCTGCATTCATTTGATTGGATGGACATGGTCTGTAACCTATGTCTAGATTAGAGCACTCATACGGTGAAAAGTGTATATTACAGGAAACAGGACCTCCCCCCCCCCCCGCTGTTATCTGTCCAATAACTTGCTTTTAATTAAACAAACAGACGATTTTCTGATATTTTTAAGAGACTGAGAAATAGTTGGG
Source organism: Pelodiscus sinensis (assembly GCF_049634645.1). Taxonomy (NCBI): domain Eukaryota; kingdom Metazoa; phylum Chordata; order Testudines; family Trionychidae; genus Pelodiscus; species Pelodiscus sinensis. Next base: position 29,740,984 of record NC_134726.1, read on the forward strand.
ACAGCACTATGCCGACTTCCATTTCTTTATTCAGTAGTTCAATAACTTTATAGCAATTGATCTAAATGTTTTTCTTTTACATCTAGTATTTGTGTTTCAAAATTCCTAAACTTGTTATTTGTGGTGCCAGATCTTTTATTTTTATGTTTGAAGTAATAGTTACACTTTTTGCACCTGAGGGTACCTGATATTGGTATAATTGAATCTGTGGTGGTAGATGACAAAATGCACTTTTTCTTTTGTAAGAAATATATTAAACCTTTTGTTTTAAGAAGAATAATTTCTCACTATTCTAATATAACCCTATTGAAAATACATCACAAATGCTGTTCAGTCTTTACACCTTGTATTTATTGAATAGTGTAATTACAGAATTTCACTGGAAAATGAAGCTATTTATTTTTATTGTTTTTATACAGGATTTTATGTCTTTCTTTTCATAGTTGCTCTAATAGAAAATTGAAATATAAGTGTCTCTTGGGCTTCTTATTGTGGGATTACCTCTTTAAAATTTCATGATCTGAAAAGCTTATAACATATACACACTTGGGTGTCCCCAGGGCAATTCTCAACTTTCTGTTGATTGTACTTACCTTCTTAGCAATATTGCTCTTTAATTTTTAAGGGTGTATGGTTTTTAGAAAGTTAATAGAAACAATGAACTGATTATTAATATCATCATTGCATTATAAGTTTCAGAATGTGGCATTTATTAGTACTCAGTAAATCTAGATGGTGTGTGATTGTATTTAGGATCATATCTAAGTAATTGTATTCAATAATGGGGTGGCTTTGTAATGTGGACAAAGGACTAACATGAGACCACTTGCTCCCTTTCACTTGTTTTAGGATGAAATTTGAATCCAGATTCTTAGAGGTAAAAAGCATGCAGCTTCATTGATGGTCTACCAATCCACTACAAATATGTCTTGGTGTGTGCAGGCTAATAATTCTGTAATGTAATTTGTGTAGGGATAAAATGAAAATTGTGAAGTCAAGTATGTCCACTAGTTATTATCAGTGACTTTAAGGTGGGAAACTTAATATTGGGTTCAGAAAAAAAGAGGATCCTTTTATAGAAAAAACAAAGTTTAGAGTCACTTTTCTGCGGATAGGTCCTGTATCATTGTCCCCATTTGAGATATATAGCATGTAATCCTACTGTTGTGTACTTAAAAAAACCTATTATATGAAATACTTCTTTGAAAGGATAGTTCTGCTATGTTTATTATATGTGTGTAGGGGAGTGGGGAATGAAACAAAACCTTGTAAAGGTCTATGGCAACTGTTGCTAGATGCATGTGGAGACACTATGTGAAACAACTACAGTACGTATGTAATACACATTTACAATGGCAAATACTGTTTGCTTCTGATTACTCATAAATAAAATTGTCTGAAAGTAATAAAACAGCACTTCCTTGGAATCATGTTTTGAGATTAACAGGAAAGAGAAGATCTTGTGGGACTAGTGGAAGTCAAAATTCATCTAATAATTCATGCTGTAGCAGAGTAGTAATATTAACCATTAAATGCATGGGTCTGGGCCTCTTTCAGTCTGTAACTCCAGATCTTCCTATGTTTCTGCTTCCCCCCACCTCCCATCTTTCACTTTTATTGATGAATCCTTTGTGTATTTTCAAACTAAATGCTGTCGTAGATCATAATTTCTACTATATATTTGAGAGATTTTGTGAGCGAGCAAGTCTGTCTGTCAATCTATTTGTTTGTTCAAAAACTCCTCCTAAATTGTTTGAGGAAGGACAACCAAATTTTGTATGCAGCTTCATCTTATCATAACTTAAAGCAAAGTAAGGGTTTGGTTATGCTGGGGAGGGGGGAAGTCCCTCCACTTCGGTGCGTATGAGGAATGCATAAAACCATACAAAAAGAGACAGAAATCACAAGGCAGGTAAAAGGGGCTAGTTGGGGGTACACTCTCTACCCCACATGCAGGACTGCCCCAACCTTGAACCTCCCACCTCCAGGCGCCCCTTGAAGAGGGCGGAGGGGGGAGGCTGCATTCGTACGGAAATATTGCTGACTGTTTCTCCTTACTGTGGAGCGAGGGGAAAGCGCACAGTTTGCTATGTTCCTCACTCTGGCTGGGGAGCACAGGAATGCAGAAGAACATGGATCCCACCCCTGGCTGTGGCCACTAGAGCTATATTGGCCATGGACAGGTGCTTCTTACCCGACCCCATGCTGCTGCAGTGAGAGCGGGCTGCATGCTGCAACCCTTCATCCCCAATGCCACCCCAAAGGAATGATTTAAATAAAGAAAAACAAAACTTATTTGAGTTAAGGACCTGAGGAATGCTGGGTAAATCTAGTATTAAAATAAATTCAGATTGTGGCAAAATATGCATTGAATGTAATTGCACAATTTTACCTTATAATATATGATTTATATGTTGCTATAAGGTATCAGATGATACATTCCCCAGTGTTTTCTATTACTAATACTTTAGGATGTCACACATCACATAAAATGTCACATAAATTAATAGAATTTCATTATTTAGGGATATATAGATCCTGACACTGCTGACATATCTATGGATATGTTTACAGTGCATGCTTATTTCAAAATCAGCTATTCTGGAGTAGTTATTCCAAAACAGCTTATTCTGAAATAGTATGTCTCCACTGCAGGGAAGCCTCAAAATTAGTCTGAGACAGGCTTCCTTAATGTGGATATGCTATCTCGATTTAGAGCCCCAGAAAGCACTGGGGAGGAATAACTTAGAATCGCCTTGGTGAGGGGCTATTTCAAAATAGCAGCAGTGGAGGGACTACACACACCTTATTTTGAAATAGCAGTTTTGGAATAGGCGTTATTCCTCATAGAATGAGGTTTACAGATTTTAGAATAAGCTGTCCGTTATTTCAAAATTATTTCAGAATAACGGAATGGCCGTGTAGAATCTTTTCTAAACTTTGCTGAGCAATTTCCATTCATGTCTGATAAGTAGTGGTGTGAACTCATACACTCTGCCACTGCAAGATAACTTCTCATTAATCCAATAGGTATTTTATTGAGCAAATGAACTTTATGAACTGTTTTTCATTTTGTGGTGAAGTTTTCCCTCCAGCAAGTTCTATGGTGTGTTTCTTATGCAGAGTTTGCAGCATATGCATTTTTAAATACTAAGCCTTTGGTCAACACAATTTACTTGGGTGTACAGTTGCCAAAGTTACTGTATTGCTTGTGTGTGTGTGTATGCTTGACTGCATGCAGTACTGCTTTATGTACTCACCAAGAGTACTTGTGTTGATGTAAAGTTTAGTGCACCTTGAGTAGATATCCCTTTGCAATGCTCCACAATCCAGTAGAGTACCTTTCTGGGAAGTTCTCATTGTGTTGTGGGATACAGATAACTTGCCCATTGATCCCTGGGAGTGCTAGAGGTCAAGTTCCTTGTATGCAATTTTCTCCACCCATAATGCTATCTTTAATTTTTACATCTCCCCTTTTTATAAGATTCCATAGACTCCCATGGTACTTTTCAGTGTTTGTGCTCTCTGACAGAAGCATGGAGCCCAAACAGCTCTGCAGTGTTCTCATAAATGTTGCAAATACATGACAAACGATCCTCATGTATTTGCAGTCCCGTAGGGAGAGCCACAACAAGGGACAACATGGCAAATACTTAAATTACAGATTTTTAAGGACACAGCCTAAAAGCAATTCAAAGTTGTTGGTGGTATTCCTGGAAAGCTGCTGCTGGTTAAGCAGTGCTTCTGGGCCTGAGAAATAGCCACTTGACGGTTGGGTTCACATTACAGTACAGTTTTGGGATGATAAGCAGTGGCTAAAAAACTTTTGGGTACAAAATCTGAGTTCTTGGATCTGTGTACTCAGCTAGCTCGACGGAGCCCTCTGAGGCAGGGACACCAGAATACCAGCTTCATGGACAGTTGAGAAGAAAGTAATGATTCTGGTCTGGAAGCTTGCAGTGCCAGACTGTTGCCAGTCAGTGGGGAATTAGTTTGGAGTTGGAAAGTACACAGCGAAGGCTGTTGTTATACAAGTGCATAGGGCAGTGGTTCTCAACTCATTTCAGACCACGGACCACCAGGCCAATCAAAAATTTTTTGTCGACTACCTCCTTTTTGAGACATGATAAAAAAGAGCAGACAACAAACATTTTGGTTTGAAATTTATTTCTTACTAACAGATTTTTGGATTCTATTCTCACTGACAAGCTTTTCAATGTTTGGAGTGGTACTTGATAATGCACAATGAATATCGCTTTCCACTGCAAGCTGATTCCTCTGTTTGAACTTAACGTGCAACAAACACGAAAATGTAGTCTTACGCATATAAGTTGATGCAAATGGCAAAAGAAATCTGACTGCATGTGCTGACAGATTTGGGTAACTCCCGGTCACGCTGGCCCAAAATTTCTCTATGGTAGACTGCTGGTACACGTCTTGAGCCACAAAATAATTTTTCAGATCCAAGAATTCCTCCAGAAGTATCGTTGGAATTCGTCTCGTAGCTTCCGTAAATGATCGAGAATTTGTGTCCGAGTGGCTTCCTTTTTCCTGAGCATGGCATCCACATATGGAAATTGAACCAAATTATTGCCTTCAACTCTTATGATCCAGAGTTCCAATTTGTCAAGAAAAGCCTTGATGATGCTTTGGTGAGAGAACAGATTTGTATCTTTCCCTTACGGCTGAAGATTCAATTTGTTCAAGATTCCAAAAATATCAACAAGATACACAAGTTCTAAATTTGACTGCATCAGCACATTTCAGAATTCCTCTTTCCCTTGAGCCTGGAGAAATAAATCCAACTTCTCTCTCAATTGAAAAACTCTGTTGAGTACGTTCCCTGCTGACAACCACTGTACAGAAGTGTAGAACAGCAACACATCAGAATCGGAACCCATGTCCAGGCAAAATCTTTTGAACAGCATGGTGTTCAGAGCCGATGATTTGATGTGATTCACCACTTTCACCAACTCTTTGAAAATGGCGTTCAGTTGATCAGGCAATGTTTTTGACACCAAAGCTTCCCTTTGAATGAAGCAATGAACTCCATTTACCATTGGAGTGCGCTGTTTCACCAGCATTTGGAGACCCTATCTTGAGCCCAGCATGTCAGGTGCACCATCAATGGTGATACCCACAAGATTTATCCAATCTAGACCTTGTACTTCAAAGAAATTGTTAACAATTTCCATCACATCCTGAGCCTTTTACAAAAAAGAAACTCGTCTTTAAGTATCCCTCAACCATGTATCGTGTGAACACCAATAGCTGAGAGCACAATGCGACGTCGGTCAACTCATCCAATGGTATGGCAAACAATGGAGACTTCTTTATTTCATCCACACCTTGTTCACTGATGTTCTGTGATATCTCATTTATCCATCTTGATACGTGTTGTTAGAGACAGCTATATCATTCAGCTTCCTTGCTGCTTCCTCGACAAGAAGAAGCTGCACCATCTCTTTTTCACAGGGGAGGACAAGTTGCTCTACAATGGTATGAGGCTTCTTGGCCTATGCAACTTTGTATGCAACAATGTAGGAAGCATGCACTGCATTGCTTGTCTTATTGTAGAATGCACTTGTTGAGTTGAGACGCTGACATTTCAGTCCTGATAACCACCACTCAAAATAATCTTCATCCTTTTGCAACAAGTTGGGGTGACACTTTTCGAGATGGAGTTTCGAGATGGAGCTTATCCGGCTTCATTGAGTCATTCCACAAGACTTTGAAACAAATAACATAATGTGCCAAATCCACGCCTTCTTTTTCTTGACAAATGAAACCGAATTTGATGTAGTCCTCCAAATACTTGTGCTTGACATTTCTTCCTGTCATTGCCATTATAAACAAACTACACCACATATGTAAATCAGCACATGTAGCACAGGACGAACGACCCAGCAACTGCTCAGCCTGACGGCGGCAGCTACACTGACTCTCAAAGCCTCAGACAGAAGTTACTGGCAATATAACGCAGTTGTGTCCTAAGTGATGCTATGGATGATGCACCATATGCGTCCTAAGTGATGCTTGTGAACACGGTGTAAAACAGCCTAATGGCGGCACCTTTTCACGCCGTGTGACTTTGGACAATGTTCCTGTGGACCACCGAAAAAGTCACCATGGACCACCAGTGGTCCATGGACCACCAGTTGAGAACCACAAGCATAGGGCCATTAACTGTGTCCTTCTATTAGGAATGTAACATCCTGTTTGATTGGTTAACTAGTTAAACATTATTTTTAACTGGTTAACTCATTAAAGGGGACATGGGCAGTGTGTCTTGACTCTACAGATTTTTTTAAAACTTCCCAAGATCACAGATTCCCTGGCCTTGGGAGGTAGCTGCCACCACCCACGTGAGAGAAAAAAAAAACCTTTTCTCTTTCCAGGAAGAAAGCATTTGGGAACTTCTTCCAGAGAGGTATCTCAAGCTCTTTTACTACTAGAGAGCTTGAAAAAAGAAAAGAATCTGTAATCTCTGGTTGCTGACCCCTCTGTGATAGGCATGTATACATAGACCTCCTATTATATTCCAGGACACAAGAATTAGAGCATAGCCTTAAAAAAGTGATTTTATTAACAAAACAAAAAGATATACTTGATAAAGCATACTTGGTTACTAGGTGTTCTATAGCAACTCAGAAAAGAACAATTTCATAGAATCATAGAGCTGGAGGAGACCTTAGAATGCCATCAAGTCCAGCCCCCTGCCCAAGGCAGGACTGATCCCAATTCAAAAACACAGAGAAAATTCCATCCCTGGGATACAGCTTAAAGTACTGGGTAGGGAGGAGGCACATGGATTTAGCACAGAGAAGTTTAACCATCAACAAAACAAAGAAAATAATCTGATCGCATCTAAACAGACCTTCTATTCCTTATCTGCTGACAGATCCGTGCTTCAAGGTCCAGTCCATTTCTATGGCCAGTATTCTTTGTAGGCATGGTCCAATTTCTGCCTGGTTCAATTCATCTTGTTCCCCCAGCTCCTGGCTTAAAACTCACACCAAGAAAAAGAAGCAAGCAGGGTTTCTTTCATTTCAAATTTCAGTACCTTCCCCCATGGCTCTCTGGGCTCCCTGCTAACACCTCCTAGCTACCTGAATTTAATTCTTTGGTTACTGAATGCTGGGATGTTCAGAAAAGACCAGCACGCCTCTTATCTATCACAGGTGGTGCATAAATTTAGGCATCTCTATCTAGGTGCCTTTGTCTTAGTAAATAACCAGATTTTTAGCGCTGTTGTGCACCCAAAGCTAATATTATAAAAGTCTGAAATCAGCTACTTTGCATTACTGCAGTACACACATACTTTACTTTGACTTCAGTTAGACTGCCTTTGACTTCAGTGGGACAATTGGGTAAAGTAAAGCATAAGTGTTTGAAGGAAGGATTATATTTTGTTTTCTAAATATGAATTTAGTTGTTTGACTTTAGGCATCAACATTTGAAAATCTTGGCTTCGGTTCCACCAATATTTAAGAAATTATAAATTACAGATTTAGTTATACATTAGAATAAATTCCTGTCACATTTACCAGTAACACATATGACAAGATAATAATCAATACTGTGATTTTAGAATGCTAATGTATTTTAATTTTGTTGGAGCTGTATTTTCATTGGCATGAGATAAAAGGTTCTAATTCAACTGTAAGAAGTCTGGTAAAAGACCCAACTTCTTAGTAGTTTTACAAATAATTTAATATTATAGCCTCTTAAAATAGTGTTTTATACTATCTATAGAACAAAAATGATATTCAGATCTCCAGAAGGATGCTGCCAGACGTGAATCATAGCAGAGATGTATTTTGCTGTGCCACTTTTCTAATACAGAATTTTGTCACTGACCATTTGCAGTCTGTGGTGTCATAGCTTGTTATTACTACTCGTTACTTTCAGAGAATAGTGAATAAAACCATTAGTTTTTGGTTATTTTCTTATACCACATATTAGATTTCTGTGCAGTCATCATCTACATTTCTTTTCAATACATAAGCCAAGAAAGGTTTAAGTCAGTATATTGAACAGATTGGAGAGATCTAAGAAATTTCATGTGTCATTTCCCTTCAACTTAGCAAACGACATTTATTATTAAATAAACTGCTCTAATATTACTTTATGTAACTGTACTAGAAAAATTGGTTTTGTCTTAGAAAGATTAGTTTTTGTCGAGAAAAAAAATGTGTTCATTTTTGTTCGAGGAAGGAATTCAGGCATCACAAGTGTTTATTAAAAATGAAGATGACTTTTGTGGTGACAGCAAGTGACAGACTTAATAACACTACCTTCTTTAAAGTTACCATTTTAACTCTGTATAGCAGAAGCTTTTGAGAAGTGACAAGCTCCAGTTCTTTCCTTGAAGTAATTTTCAAGAAGATATCTGACTACTACCTGCAGTTTCAGAATTATAGCTGTTTTTTTCTTGAATATGTAAGAAACAGATCAATGTGCTATAAACGCACTCATGTTTAACTTTTGCTTTCTGTAAACTAACATAGTTGCATTACCTGTTAGAAGAGTAAAGTAATTTAGTGAGTGAAAAAGTTACCATATTTACAAAAAATTTCTAGATCCTGAAGTTTTGTGGGAAATTCTTCAAAAATATTGTAATAATTGAGGCAGGAACCTTGTCATTTTATGTTTTCATACAGCAGCGTGCACACCAAGTATACTGCCTGAATAATATTCATCTTTAAAGTGTAAATCATTTCTGTGTAAATGTAATAAAATTGAGGGTGTTTAATGATCACATTGCACAGTTAAAAAGTTAGTAATAATTGAATTCTTCCTGAATGGTGCTAATTAGAATATTCCAGTACATTTTTGGATGCTAGTATATGTCCTATATTTTGTGCTTTGTACTAGAAAGCTTAGTTAAGATTAAATGTTTTTTTAAAATGTATTTTCAATTTTTATTGAAAGAGAATAATACACTGAGTCACAGGTCTGTTGTTGTTGGATGAAATTTGCTTTATTTTTCTGATGCTTAAGGTTGTGATACAGACATATAGTCCTAAGACTCTAATACTGTGGTGGGTAACCTGTGGCCCACAGGCTGTATGTATCCTATCAAGCTTCTATGTGTGGCCCATGAGAAATTAATAGATCTTGCCTATTGCCTGGAACTGGAAGGGACCTTGAAGGGTCATTGAGTCCAGTCCAGCCAGTCCCCTGCCTTCACAGCAGGACCAATTAACATCCCTGACAGATTTTTGCCCCAAATAGCCTCCTGAAAGATTGAACTCACAATGCTGGGTTTAGTAGGCCAATGTTCAAACCACTGAGCTGTCCCTCCCCCCACAAACTTTAAAGGTCCAATCCAATTTTAGGCATAGTATTCTTTTCTAGGCATGGTATTCCTGCCTGGTTCAGTTCATCTTATTCCCCCAGCTCCTGGTATGAACTCCCCAAATGGAGTCTGAAGCAGGTAATTGATTTTTCAATTCAGATCTTAATACTTTCTTCCCATTGGCTCTTCTGACTCCTTGCCAACACTTCCTGGATTTTTTTTCAAGGATTCTGAGTCTCTGAGTTTAACCCTTTGTAGGTAGTACTCCTCCCATCCATCACAGTTGCCCACACATAGGTTTGCCAGATTCTGCTGGTTTCCGCCTGCATAATTATTTTTTCTAACAGTATTATTGAAGTGACACACATTTAAAGTGAGGTGCATGCCGATTGCACACAACACCGACTATAAGAACTATGCACTCCCTTGGCATTCAGTCAAAATGATGCTATGGTTCAAGTGGCACGCTGCAAACTCTAGATACACAAGCACAGTTAGCAAAATTACCCTATCCCGGGAGACTGTTTTGCTTACAACAATCTTACAGCCCACTGAGATGAAGAGGAGTCACTCATGGGGCCCACTTACTGGTCTAGGTTGCCCATCACTGGTCTAATACCTTGGATGAATCCCCTTGCTGAGAAACTGCTCCCAAACTTGCTTTCAGTAAAGAGGAAACTTGGAACAATAGCAGGAAACTTGGAAATGGCAGAGGTGCCATAATAACTTCTTTGTTTTGGTTTTCACCAAGACGTTTGATGAAGACGGGATGCCTAACATAATGAATGGTAATGGAAATGGGGTAGGCTTAGAAGTTAAAATAAAAAAAGAACAAGTTGAAGCCATCTAACTTTTCTAAGTTCTTTTAAGTTACCAGGGCCTGATGAAATGCATCTCAGAATACAGGCAGTCCCCGACTTACGCGGATCCGACTTATGTCGGATCCGCACTTACGAACGGGGCTCTCTCACCCCGGAGGTCGAGGTGGCGGATTGCTGCCTGCGAGCTCCGGGGCGAGAAAGCCCTGTTCGTAAGCTGCTCCCGGTGCCCCTGGTCTGCTGGAGACTGTCTCCAGCAGACCAGGGGCACCGGGACTGAAGCCGCAGCAGCGGCGGTTCCTGCGCTTCTGAGACTTTGCTCTGGCAAAGCCTCAGAAGCGCGGGAACCCGCCGCTGCTGCGGCTTCAGTCCCGGTGCCCCTGGTCTGCTGGAGACGGTCCTCAGCAGACCAGGGGCACCGGGACTGAAGCCGCAGCCATGGCGGGGTCCCGTGCCTCTGAGACTTTGCCAGAGCAAAGCCTCATAGGCGCGGCACCCCGCTGCTGCTGCGGCTCTGCTCCCCGTGTCCCTGGTCTGCTGGGGGGGGGGCCCGCAGCTAGTGTGGCTCCCCGCCCCCAGCAGACCAGGCTTTTGTTGTGGACCCTGGGGCAGAGCAGCTGGGGCGCCGATTGGTCCTGCAGCGCCGCTCTGGGCACTACTGGACCAACCCGGCAGCACCCCAGCTGCTCTGCCCCAGGTCCTGATTCAGCCGCTGCTGGTCAGTTTCAGCAGTGGCTGAATCAGGACGCCTGGGGCAGAGCAGCTGGGGTGCTGCTGGGTTGGTCCAGTAGTGCCAAGGAGCGAGGAGCGGTGCTACTGGAGCACCCCAGCAGCACCCCAGCTGCTCTGCCCCAGGCGTCCCCAAGTCAGCCGCTGCTGAAACTGACCAGCGCTGACTACAGGAAGCCCGAGGCAGAGTTGCTGTGCCCCAGGCTTCCTGGAATCAGCCGCTGATCAGTTTCAGCAGCAGCTGACTTGGGGACGCTTGGGGTTCTTAAGTTGATTCTGTATGTAAGTCAGAACTGGCGGTCAGTTTCAGCAGCGGCTGAATCTGGACGCCAGTTCCGACTTACATACAGATTCAATTTAAGAACAAACCTACAGTCCCTATCTTGTACGTAACCCGGGGACTGCCTGTACTCACAAAGCTGATAGAGGAGGTATCTGAGCCTTTAGCTATCATCTTTGAAAAGTCATGGAAGTGGGGAGAGATTACAGAAGACGGAAAAGGGCAAATATAGTGTCTATATATAAAAAGGGAAATAAGAACAATCCAAGAAACTACAGATAACTCATTTTAACATTTGTGCCAAGGAAGAAAAATGGAGCAAGTAATTAAGGAATTCATCTGCAAGCAACTGGAAGATAATAAGGTGATAGATAACAGCATGGATTTCTAAAGAAAAAATCATGTCAAACCAATCTGATAGTTTTTTTTGATAGGATAACAAGTCTTGTGGATAAGGGAGAAGCAGTGGACGTGGTATACCTAGGCTTTAGTAAAGCATTTGACACAGTCACACATGACCATCTTATCAATAAACTAGGAAATACAACCTAGATGGAGCTACTATAAGGCAGGTGCATAACTGGCTGGATAACTTTTCTCAGAAAGTAGTTATTAATGGTTCACAATCATGCTGGAAGGGCATAACAAGTTGGCTTCCACAGGGGTCTGTTTTGGGACTGGTTCTCTTCAATATCTTCATCAATGATTTAGATGATAGCATGGAGAGTATGCTCTTTAAGCTGGAAGGGGTTGCAAGTGCTTTGGAGGATAGGGTCATAATTCAAAATGATCTGGACAAACTAGAGAAATGGTTTGAGGTAAATAGGATGAAGTTTAATAAGGAGAAATGCAAAGTACTCCACTTAGGAAAAAATAATCAATTTGAGAAGCAACTGTCTAGAAAGTATTACTACAGAAAGAGATCTAGGGGTCATAGTGGACCACAAGGTAAATATGGGTCAACAGAGTGACACTGTTGAGAAAAAAGCAAACATAATTTTGGGATGCATTAATAGGAGTGTTGTGAGCAAAACACGAGAAGTCATTCTTCCACTCTACTCCGCACTGATTAGGCCTCAGCTGGAGTATTGTGTCCAGTTCTGAGCACCACATTTCAGGAAAGATATGGAGGAATTGGAGAAAGTCCAGAGAAGAGTAACAGAAATGATTAAAAGCCTAGAAAACATGAGCTATGAGGGAAGACTAAAAGAACTGGGCTTGTTTAGATGAGAAAAGAGTATACTTAAGAGTACGTCTATACTGCACCCTTTTCCTGCAAAAGTTTATGCAAATGAAGCGTGGAATAGAATATTGCTGCGCTTCATTTGCATAATTAATTAGGGGCCATTTTCATGCAAGAGGCTTTTGCACAAAAAGGAACTGTATAGATGGCTCCTTTATGCGCAAAAATGCCCTCTTGTGCAAGAGCCATTCTTCCTCATTTTTTCAGGAAGAACAGCTTTTGAGGAAAAAGGGTGCACTATAGACATAGTCTGAAAGGGGACATGATAGCAGTTTTCAAGTATCTAAAAAGGTGTTACAATGATTAGGGAAAAACATTGTTCTCCTTGACCTCTAGTGATAGGACAAGAAGCAATAGGCTTAAACTGCAGCAAGGGAGGTTTAGGTTGGACATTATGAAAAACTTCCTACCTGTCAGGGTGGTTAAACACAGCAATAAATTGCCTAGGGAGAAGGACTGGCCTTACTACAAGGCCAACTGAGGCGGCCGCCTCAGTGCCAGACTTGGGGGGTGGGCGCCACTAGGACCCAAAGTGTAGAAAATTGTGTCTGCTGCTGGTGCATATATATTCTCTCTGCTCTAGATGCACAGAGATGGTGGAGTGCCATGAGGAGAATAAAAAAGGAAGAAGGCAGAATTGAGACCTTTCAAAGTTTTGGCCCAAGCGAGGAGGCATGGGGGCATCATTTGAGCTCCCCGCCTCAGGTGCCAAAATGTTGTGGGCTGGCACTGCTAGGGAAGTTGTGAAGTCTCCATCACTGGAGATATTTAAGAGCAGATTGGATAGACATCTATCAGGGATGATCTAGACGGTGCTTGGTCCTGCCACAAGGATAGGGACTGGACTTGATGATCTGTCGAGAACCCTTCCAGTTCTAGCATTCTATGATTTTATTATTCTTTGAAGTGTTTAAATTGAATCATAATCATTCTAATTACAGTTAGTAGTAAAACAAGAGCTGAGCAGGGAAAAGTATGGTTTAGGTGACTTTTCAATGACTCTCTTTTAGCATATGGTAATCCAGTGGTAGGTAACCTTTTTTGGGTCAGGGGATACTGACCCACAGAAAAATCAGTCGACGACCGCATGCAAGCGAGAAGCGGGAAAAAAACTCTCATTGTGGCCCTTGACTGAGAAGCAGAAAGACACTCCCCACATTACTCTTGCACACCTGAGCCTAGGGGGCACCAGCATAGTTAATTTTGTGTGCTCCAGCACTCAGGGGAGCAGCAGGGGGGCTGGAGCACCAGCATGGGGTACCCAGTGCTAGGGGTGGGCCCTGAGCCTTGGGGGCCAGAACCAGGCATGCGGAGGGCTAGATCTGGCCCCTGAGCTTGTGGTTCCTCACCCCTGTGCTAATCTGATTACCAACCACTTTTGCAGAAAAAAAAGTATTTTATGTCAGGAATTTATTTCATTACGCACAGAAAGTGTGATTCAGCTGCCTTTTTGAAGCTCAAATAGGGTTGCCAGGTGTCCAGTTTTGAACCGGACAGTCCAGTATTTGAGCTCTGTTTGGGAAACAAATTGAGAAAATGTAAATGAGAAAATATAAATGTCCAGTATTTTCTAAATAAGATGTAATGTAGATTGTGATAGAATGTCAAGTGTGTCCAGTATTTTTGTCGAAACCATCTGGCAACCTTAAGCCCAAATCTTTGCCAGAATGTAAAAGAACATGGGTTGTTGAGATATTTGTACCCTGTGAATAGTTTGAATATATATGACCATGGTTTTGCCTGCAATTTTGCAGTAATTCTATATCAATCCAAATCTACTCACTGTAACTTCTTGTTATAAAACTTTAGAGGTAGTCTAGTTTCAGTGGTCAGGCCCTAATAAAAATATATGTTTACGAACCTATAAAAATGGGAAATTATAAACTTCCTTTCAACATACCTGAAGAAGGTTCCCATTGTTGCCACTACATCATTTTCCCTTTAACATTTTTTTAGAGCTTCTTTATTTCTGGTTGATCCAAGTCACATTTAGCCTGAATTCTTTGAGGCCTCCTATGGTCTTGCTCTTCATTGTGTTCATTTACCAATTAGGTGTTTGTAGGAAGGACGAAGAAACTCACGTCTTCTAGGGTGGCGTCTTCCAGAATAAACACTAGTAAAACACATAGTAACACAGGGACTGCTGAAGAGGCACTTCTCTGGGATACCTTTATTCTCAGTATAGCCTGTGTTATTATTTACTGGGAATGAGCTGTGATTTATTGGGACGTGGAAGTTTAACTAACTACCAGTTCAGGCAATTTATTTTTCATGCAGAAGACATCTACTTGTTTTAAACCCACCCTTCTGATCCCAAAGGAATTTGGATATGTATCCTTCACGCACATTTGAAACTGGTTATTTACTGCAGTTACGTCGCTCTGTGGTGAAGAAAACTGACTGGAATTTTGTTGGTTTTTATAGACTTGCAAGCAATTATTCAGACTTTTGTTAGAAACAAAAGAAACAAAAAACAAAAAAGAGTTCCCACAAAGGGTACACTATTAGTGTGATCTCAGAATGAAGCATTTATCAAATAAAACAATTTTAATATTGCTGATGTTTAAAGCTAATGTGGGAGGTAGTTGCTCCTTTTGTATTTACTGTACAATACATCAAATTTACTTTGTGGTAAATACTTCGCTTGTGGGGAAAAAATGTTCAATATAGCTTTGTATTACAAAAGCATAATTTAATTCTAGTTGTAATCGTCAAGTTAAAATCAATACCACTTTTCTAGAGCACTTCATATGTCAGCATATTCTTAAATATAATGGTATAATCAATAATCAATTGGACACTTAGGTTTTAGTAATTAGCTTTATCTAGTAATTTTTCAAAAGACCCTACACTAGCTTAACCCATACAAAAGCTCTTTCTTTTTCCTTGTATGTACAGATGGAGAGAAACCTCAGAACAAAATTACTTTCTGGATTTTTGGTATATTTGTTTTTTCATTCACCTTCCCTGATTTTTTTAAATTGTTTAAAAGGTTAAAGCCTAGTTGCTTTGTAACAATCAAGTCAACAATGGTTTTTTTTTAAATCAACTTGTTAGCAGATTTGACACATTCAGAGATTCAGTAACTTTTCTTGTCTAAATATTATTTGCAGTGTAGTTGAAGCCGTGTTGATTCCAGGATATTAGAGAGATAAGAAGAAGGAGATATTTTTATTGGATCAACTTCTGTTTGTGAAAAAGACAGAAGATGGTCCAATAAAGAATATAAGCTCATTCATCTTGTCTAATTGGTGTACATATAAAGTTGTATTTAATTAAACATAGGACACAAGACTATTACATACTAACTTGTTAGTGGGTAGCTTCATATTTTCATACCTAGCTTGCAAACTAGCTGACATCTTTAGGGTCTTCAACCATTTTAAGAGGGCACAGCTGCAAGGGACCAGTGTGGAATCTTAGTGCCTCACAACTATTGATGAATGTATGATCTCATAACTGTGGGGTATGAAAAGTATTATTTCCATATTACAGATGGGAAACTGAGACACCGAGTGATGAAGTGATTTACCCATGGTTACTCAGAAAGTCTGTGGCAGAGCTTGAAATGGAACCTAAATCTTAAGGAATATTTAAAGTAGGGAGGAAAGAGGTTATCCAGTAATAATTAGAGTTACCAGAATGCTTACTGGATAATTGGTTGGACAGCCAGCAGACAGGGCTGTGTCCACATCGGGCTGGCAGGACCCTATCCCTAGCCACTTTGGGTCAACTGGTGGGGCCTTGGCCCCAGCTCCACCAGAGCAGCTCAGGTGGGCAGCAAAGATCTTGGTCCTGGCCATGCCAGAGCAGTCCCATTTCCTCTCACCTGCTGACGGCAATGTGCAGGGGAGTGGAAGAGGAGATAGAAAAAAGGTGAGTGGTTCTGCCATTAGCTTGATCTCCTCGGGGCACAAATCTATCTTATAGTACTATTAGTGTGGGATGATGTTTTTCCTTTGGATACCTCCTGAACATGTGATAGCAAGAGATGGAGAACAGCTGCAGAAAGATGTAGACAAGTTTGTGATCACTTGAGGAATATGTCTATCTGTGTCCAATTATGAATTCCACTTGATTTTATGAATACTATTTATGTAGCATGTAGAGACAGATCAGAACCAGAAGACTCGTCTGGAGGAGTGAGAAGAGCATACATAAATTGTTGGGAAGGCTTTGGAGGTTCAACACTGATCTCAGCATTGAGGGCAGTTGAACTGTGAGTTTCAGTATCTAGAACAGGAAGTCTGGCCTGAGAGCCCATAATGAGAGAGAGCATCTGGACATTACTCAACCCCAGTTGGTATAGAACATATGGGATCCAAAGGTTAGGTACAACACAGGAGACTTGTGAATATCCAGTAGGAGTGATTCATCCCAGGGCTGTATCAAAGAATCCTTTCTTTATAAAAACTAAACAAAAATAAACAACTCACAAAACCCCAAACACACACAAAACACAAGAAAGGCAAATATCAGATATTTTGTGCAAAATTCTGCTGTAGTCTACCACATGCGTGAAAACCACTTGAAAGATCTTATCCATATCTGTACTTCAGGATGACATGATAATTCATTTAGAGTTTTATAAACAGTGAGCTTGAATGACAAGCCATTCAGTAAGGTTAGAAATCTACTTTCTATGTTTTTCATGATTTACTCTGAGACAGGTAAGACATCAGTGAAAAGTATACAAGAAGCAGTCGAACAGTTCTTGATCTCATAAATGTCCATTTCTGTTCTGTTCTGTGTCCATTTCTGTTCTTATTTTTGTTCATTTTGAATTCTAAACAGTTTTTCAATATCTGAGTCTGCCAAGTCAAACAAAATATGATTGTCAAGAAAATATTAATCTTTGAATGGCAGGCTCTGAAGACAACCATCTGGTGCAAACATGCAGGGGAAACCTATTGCTGTTACAACTTAACAAAGTAAAAAATAATCCTTGGAGTGCTGTTCAGTACTTAGCCGATAAGGAGATGTAATAATAAATTTTGAGAGCAAACTCTCAGCAGCAGCATCTTACTTATCAATCACATGTATGACAGAGTTGTGGATTATGGCTTTAAATAAACTACCGAAGAAGTCTGACTTTTTAAAATGTTGCTAGTGACATGAAAAGTAACATTGAGGGTGCAAAAAATGACCAAGGTATTTAACTGTTTTCAGTTTAGTTATTTTGAGACTCTGAAGGATTCTTTCCTTTTTCTTCCTGATTACAGGAAGAGTTGCTCAAAAGTACAGGATCTGCCGAAAAAGCTCTCCGCTGTCGGCAGAGCCGTGGCTAGACTTTACTTTCACTTTCAAAAGGGCGTGTGATCGGCACAGTGCCCGAATGTGAGTATGCAAATGAAGCCCGGGATATTTAAATCCCTGACTCATTTGCACTTTTGAAGTGCTTGAGTTGCATCCCTCTGCCAACAGAGGGATGCAATCTGGAGGTAACCCTTATGGTTTTTAGTGTCATCATCAGAGAGATGGGGCCAGAAGTAGCAATAAAGGGGTAACATACTGCTATATGAAACAGCAGTCTAAGTAGTACAATGGAGAGTACCAGTGGCATCTAGAGTAAGAACAGTGATTGCATCTGCTTTTCACTTTTCACTGGCAGGAGGCCAGTGTGATACAGAGAGAATAGGGTAGTGAAATTCTTTACATCCCTGTATTTTACTCTCATTAGACCTAGAAATAATTATAATGCTTAGTTAGGTGCCTTTCATCTTAATGTCCTTTACAAAGATTATATAATGTAAAAGCTATGATTAAACTTTCACTTCATAAAAAGTTATACATTTTGGAAACAAATTACTAATTTTTTATATGGCTAGAATGTATAAAATAAAATGATGATTTGGAAATCTCAAGCTACAGAAAAGTTTTAAATAAAGATGATGAACCAGCAGAGGGCACCTGAAATCATTCTTTGTTATTGATGGTGATGGTTGTCCTGCAGACAGTACAAAGAATTGCAACCTATTCATTTTGAGCCTGTATACTGATATCAAGATAAACAATTACTAGGCAAATTTTTACTTCCTATGCAAGCATGCCCCCAGGAGATTTGTAAGGGATGCTTAACAGAAGCATTGTTTTGGCACAAACTTCTACCCTTCAGACTCTCAGCTGCCCCAGTGAATACACGTAACAAATACTAATTTTCGTCCTTGCACTACAGAAAACAAGGGGAATATATTTCTTCTTATTGGTAGCCTATTAGTAACATTACAACACACACTAAGAGCAATAATTATCTAGGTCAGTGTTTCTCAAAGCGATCTGCGGACCCACTCTGAGAAAGTTACTACCGGGCCATTCTCGTTTGTTTACTTCCTGGCTCTGCAGCCAGGGAGCCTCGCAGTTCCCTTTGTCTGTGATTCGCCATTTGTAGCCAATGGGAGCCGCGAGGCTCTATGGTTGCTTAACTAGTAAGTAAGCAAACTGGAGTGGCCCAGTAGCAGATTTCTCAGAGTGGGCCTACAGGCCTCTTTGAGAAACGCTGATCCAGGTGGTTCTTCATTGAGAGGTGTCCCTGTGGTGCTCCACTCCAGGCATTAGTGCATACTAGCACCTTTGCATGGAGATTTTTGTAGCAGTGTTGCACACATGGGGCTCATCTTGTGACTCCCACTCCCCTGTTCAGAGTGCTGTATGAGGGACCCAGAATCCTCAGTACCTTTTCTTCTGTTACTGGCTGGAGACAGATTGCAACAGTCACACTGTCAACACTCTCCTCTGACCTTCAGTAATTAGGATGGTTTCTCTTAGTTAACTAGTGTTGATAAAAGAAGGGACAAAATGACTGCAGCTCTTGGTCACCAGGATGCCCAGTTCCCCAGGCTTCAAGAGATGTGCCACCAGCAGGCAGATGTCCATATGATTTGTACACACAAATGGAGTAGGTTTAATGCCTGTTGCACTGCAAAGCAAATAGATCCCAGAACAGACTGCTTCCCCTCATCCTGGACTATCTCCTCAAGTTAAAACAACCCAGACTTTCTCTCAGCTCCTTTAGGGTACATCTAGCAGCTATTACTGCATTCCATGTCAAAATAAACAATAACACTATGTTTACTCGCCCTATTACCAAATGCTTCTTAAAGCATTACCATGCTCTACCCCTTTTATCTTGTCCCCTACACCTTCTTGGAACCTGAATCTAGTCCTCATAGTCTCACCCCAAAACCATTTGAGCCACTAGCCACTTGCTTTTTACTGCACCAATCTATGGAAGTCCCATTCCTCGTGGAGATCACTTCTACCAGAGGTGTTGGAGAGCTGGGAGCACATATGACAGACCTACAATACACCATATTTTTCAATAACAAAGTTACTCTGAGAACTTACCTCAAGTTTCTCCCTAACGTTTGCTCTTCTCTTTGACATTAACCAACCCATACATCTCCCAGTAATCTTCCCAAAACCACGTCCCAATGCATTAAAAACCATCTTGTACACCCTTAATGTAAGGCAAGCATTGACATTCTGTTTGGAAAGAACTTGTCCATTTTGGACCTCACAGAAATGTTTTGTCTCAATAGTTAAAAGTTCCAAGGGCAATCTGATATCCACACAAAAGTTCTCGAATTGGATATCAGTGTGCACTGGGCTCTGCTACCAACTACAAGGAGTGCAGTCACCACAGCCAATAGGCACACATGCTACCAGAGCAGTGGCCACATAAGTAGTATTCCCGTGTAGTGTGCCCTTGACTAACACATGGAAGGCAGCAACAGGGACACCCCAACACACTTTTACCTGGCATTATGTCATCATCCAGGCATCTCAGGCATACACATCCCTGGGCACAGAAGTACCCTCAACAGCCCTTCTGCCAGCATCAAAGTTCTTCCCATCCTAAGGGACACTGCTACTAAGTCACCTGGTATGGAACACCCACAGGAACACCTCTTGATGAACTGAAGGTTACTCACCTGTGCAGTAACTGAGGCTCTTTGAGATGAGTGTTCCTACGGGTTTTCTACTCTCTAAACTACTCACCTCTACTATGGAGATCAGCAGCTCTATGGTAGAAAAGAACCTGACAGGAGAGGGGGTGTCATGAGATGAGCCCCATGTGTGTGTGACCTGGAAGGGACACTGCTGCAAAAATCTCTGGGTGAAGGCACAGGGATGCACCAACACCTGGAGTGGAGCACCCATGAGGACACTGTCTCAAAGAACCTGTTACTGCACATCCCTTCAAAACCTTGCAATTTTCAGAAACTTGGGCTAGAGTACTTTAAATCCTGCTCAGAGCCTGGTGTATCTGAAGATACTGGTATTTACTGATACAGAGTATACTCTGTAGTAAGAATATTCCTATTATATCTGAAATCTTGCACTATTTGTCATTTCAAAATGGAAGAGATGCAGTTAGGTTAGCATCTGGACAGCCAGTGTCAGTAAAGTGTTTCTTGATTCCCCTCTTGTTCTCCTTGCTTTTTGGAATAATTTTTCTTTAGTAGTTTTATGTCTCTCAGAAAGTGGTTCATAACAAGAAAATGGCTTCAAATTAAGGTAAATTTAAGCTGAAAAATAAAACAAATCCTGTATTGAGCACTGTGCAAGAAGACAGCTACTGATCTGGAAAAGAAGCTACTAAGTCTGTCAGATAAATGTAAAGCCTCTGTACTTGCTTTTGGGCCCTAAAGATATGGTTCCACAAGCCAGCAAATCAGGGCAGTAAAACTAAAGCCTGTTATTGAGTTAAGTGGTATGATTTTAAAAACTAGTGAGTGAAAAACCTGGTGTTAAATGAATCTGAGGTGCAGTGCAATAAGTAATTTGTTATCCCTAACCTCTCTGCCCCAATATACCATTTCAAACAACTTTTTAAAAAGATTATTATACTACTCTTTCCATACACACAAAATGTGTCCTGGCTTATGGAGAACAATACATTTTAAAGGGGATTATTTGCCTCAATTTGGCAGGTGTAAATTGGGAAGTGATTTTCATCACTCAAAAAGTGATGATCAATCAGCTGAATAATTAAAGCATCCCTAGAGCTTTATGAAGCCAATAGATGGTTTAAAGCAGAGACCTACGTTTCTATGGCATGATTTTTGGCTAAAGAATTTTTATTTTAAACATGATTAATCAAACTCTAAAAAGCTTTCAGATGTTTTAGTGCTTAAAGAGCAGACTGAAATAATTGATAATAGTGCAGTTATGCAAAGCCCTTAATTCAAAATCATTGGAAAAATTTCCCTTCTAAAATATCCAAAATAAATTGTTCAAGGACACTTTTCAGTTGCATAAAAGCCCTTTTTACCTTTCACCAGCACATCCGTGGACTACTCAGACTATCTAGGATTTCTTCCTTATCACTCCATGCTTCGGCCTCAATATATATGGTTTGGCAATTTATTACTGAAGGGATTGCTATGCAAACATCATGTTTTCTAAACTGTCATACAGAAGGTGTAAAATAAAATAATAGCTGCTAACTGATTTGCAGCATTGGACATGTGCCATTTTAGAATGACATCGCTTATAAAGAATCTCAGTATGAGCACATCTACACAACAGAGCTAAAGTCGAATTAAGCTATGCAACTTCATCTATGTTAATTGCATACCTTAAGTCAAAATAGCGTAACTTGGCTTTTGATGCTGTCTACCAGCAGCAAGTCTGAGTTAGAACACTCTTCTGCTGACTTCCCCTAATCCTCATGAAATGTGAGTGACCATGAGTCAGAGTAAGACGTCTTCCAGCTCAACATTATTTCAAAATAAAGGCTTGCAGTGTATACACACACAGTATTATTTTGGAATAACATCAGTTATTCTGAAATAACACTGCTGTTTAGACTTAACCTATGGGTATTGCCCATTGAGCTATTGCACTTACATCTGTTCTCTACACATTGATGGTTTCCATCTCCATGACAAGTTTAAAATATTAATAGTAGCTTGTTGAATTTATTTGAGAATGAGCAAAATTTTGAAAGTTTTAGGTGACTAAAATATTCTTTTAAGAGGTTTCCATTGGAGTGCAGTTAACAGTGCCCTTTAGTGAACAGGATGCTGTTGCCCATGCAAATGGAGAATGTACTGCAGTCTGTAAGCCTTGAAGGGGGATGCACCTGGAACAGTAAGACAGTTAATAGGAAAGATCTCCATGAACTGAGCAGGACACACAGGCAAATGAATGACAGATACAGAGATGAATTTAATCAGCAGGCCACAACTTTCTCAGTTTAACTCTACTGTGGGGTGTGATAGCCCTACCTTCAATCTTACATACCAGGCATTTAACTGGGTTCATTGTCAGGTGCCAGGGCTCCCACCATATTACTAATTTCTCAGAATAGACATTCGTTGGCCTACCTCAAGGACCTATCTCACTTCTTATTCCTCTCATCCTCCCCCCACACATGAGGGTTGCACCAAGTTAAAACCAGGGTGATCAATAAGATGGCAGCAGTTCGGGCTGCCGCTGCTCTATTTACCTGCATCTCCACAGGTACGAGTGGTTGCAGTTCCCATTGGCTGTTGATCGCCTTTCCTAGACAGTGGGAACTGCAGGAAGTAGTGCAGACTGGGATACCACTTGCCATAGCTCCCATTGGCTGGGAATGGTGATCCATGGCCAACAGGACCTGTAACCACCTGTACCTGTGGAGGCAAGGTGAATACAGTGGTGGCGACTTGCCAAGGACTAACCCTGGTGAACTAGATCTAGTCCACAGACTGGTGTTTGCCTACTGCTGAGTTAAACAGTCTTAACTTTTCTTATATTAAACTTTCACATCCTATTCTTTTCATTATTATGCAAGGCATTTATGGAGCCTCTGGATGTCACATTATTTGGCCCAATGGGAAAGATTCCTTTTTCATCTCAAAACATTATCAGTCAGTACCACAGCATCTCCTGTTTTCGCCCAAGAAGAATGAGGGAGAGTGGAGCAGCTAGGGGAGCATGATTCTTTTTAAAAGCCCAAGAAGAGTTTAAATAGAAGGGTGAAGAGTGAGGGATGCGGTGCAAGAGCCAGTCAACACAACCAGTCCTCCCTGCCTGGCCAATGGAAGACAGAGGACCAAGGAGAAGTCCGGCTCCTCCCTCCCCAACCTTGCATTCTCACGCTGCCCCACACATTTTCTGACATAACAGACCTTCCCATTGAGAGGTAAAAGTGCCAAGAAAAGTAGATGTCAGATCTGAGAATTATAGAAACCTGCAAATCCTCATTTGAAATTGAGTTTAAGTCACCTTGATGAAAGATAATAAAGTATTGCCATTAAAGCCAGTAACAATAGTTTTCTCTATACTTTTATATTCCTGTAATGACAATTCAGATCTCTGTGATGTGTAGGCACATCTTTATGGGGGGAGTGCCAGATCTTGTCATGTTTTCATAAAGCATTTTGATCTGAATATGATCCTAAAGGGACATAAAGGTTTGTGACCCACTACAGAAGGAGACTACTGATGGACACAATGAAAACCCCCCATCGAGTTCCCACAGAACAAAGGATAGAAAGACTGTCTTCCTGAGAATTCAGTCATCTCATTGGAGAATAAAATGTCATATTGCAGAAATGACAGATTTTATACATAACCATTTAGCAGAATAGAAGAAGAATTCTGAATCAGCAGGTAATAATTATGTTGATGTGAGCAAAAATTAATGTGGTGTCATATCTCTGAATAGGCTCCTACCAAATTCCTGGCCATGACAAACATGTCATGGACTCTGAAATGTGGTCTCTTCTCTGCCCCCAAGGAATCTGATCTTTTGTGTGCTTTCACCCTATACTATACAGATTTCATGGGAGAGACATGAAAGTGGGAGTGTTTCGCAAATTGGGGGTCCTGACCCAAAAGGTGTTTGCAGGGGCTCAGAAGGTTATTTTGTGGGGATCACAGTATTGCCACCCTTACTTCTGTACTACCTTCATTGTTGGGTAGCCGGAGATCGCGGATGCTGACTGAAGGTCCACATCTGCAGGCAACAGTGCGAAAGTAAGGGCAACAATATCATACTTTACCGTCCTTTTTTCTGCACCAATGGTGTAGTTGGCTCTGCCTTCAGAACTGGGCTTCTGGCCAGCAGCTGCCACTCTTTAGCTGTCTACCTCTGAAGACAGTGATGTAGCATGCAACAGTGCATGAAGATAGCAATACTGGATGCTCCCCCAAAGTAACCTTGCAACTCCACACAACTCCTTTTTTTGGATTAGAACCCATACAATTACAACACATGAAATTTGATATTTAAATAATAAATTTATTATTTTTAAAATGCCATGACTGAGAAATTAACCAAAATGGACTCTGAATTTGGTAGGGCCCTACTTATGATATAATATTAAGATATAATATTAAGTTCATAGTCATTTAAGTTCATAGTCATTTAATATAGTTAAAAGGGTAGGACGTTTGAAATAATTAGAATAATTGCTCTCTTTTACGAACAAAAGAGGAGCCATGGTTTTCTGGTATTAAATACATTATCTCAAAATTGGTCCAATTATCTGATTGTTCCAGTTACCTGATTGTTTCCACATGTTTTCTTCACAGTCTAAAAAAAAAAGTTGAAAAATATACCTAATAAAGGTAGTTTCCATGTAGACCCAAAGACCTGGTACAGAAATCTACCATATAACCAGGAAATGCTGAATTAGGACACATTATTTATTCAGACACCATTAAAATGTACCTGGTTAGTGGAAAGTCCATTATTATTTTTTTCAGTGGCTAACAATTGAAGCATGATGTAAACCTGGCTTATCTTGACATGATATTGGTTAGGCCACTTGAGGAAGACAACAGCCATAATCAGCACTTGGAATAACCTGTTCAGAAAATTGGCTGGTTCAAACTACTGTGCAAGCATGTGGACACACACACAGAACATCAGGCCTTGTCCTCTGCTCTTCAACAGCAGAGTACTGTGCCCCTGTCTGGTGTTGCTCATTTCATACAAGACTGGATGATGTAGACAAGGCTATGTGTAATGCTATCTGGACTTTATGGGCAACTTCATTGCTATGGCAACTAATACAGTAAAACCTGTGTTATCTGGCACATTTGGGGATTAGGGCGTTCCGGTTATCTAAAAATTCCAGTTATCCGAGGGTCCCATTAACCTAGGATAAACCAATGGACAATAATAGTAAAACTCAAGTTTTTAATTTTGGTAGTTTTGTAGTATGAGGCAGTTGGTCTCACATTTCTATTTTGAGTTAAAGATAATTAGTACTTCTTAAATAAAAAAAAATTGTTAAGCCAATCATGGTAAACCAAGCCAGGTCTGTGTGCCTGAAGATGTGACAGTATTGTGGCTGGGGGAAAAGCCGGTTAACAAAATTTTCTGGTTAACAGAGTGCAAGATAACAAAGGTTTCACTATACTTGTATAACCCTTCTGCCGGGTAGCACCAGCAGCAGCCAGAGCTGGGGTCAATATCAAGGGGTTCCTTTTCATCCATCCAACAAAGAACTGACTTGAGCCTCCACCGACTAACCTGGGAAATTCACACAACAGTCCTGGGCGCTTCTGGGAGGAAATGCTTCCCCACTCGTGAGCACAGAGTCTGAGTGTAGAGAAGAAACTTTTAATAACAGTAATCTATTATCACCCAACTGGGACACACATAAACAATGAAAACCCATAACATAAACAAAGAAAACCCGTAAGCAAGGTACCATCCCCGGGGTCCACAGGGCAGAGTCTTTTGCTTAAAGATCTTTAGTTTAACCCCCAACTCATACAGTGTGGTTTCCCCCAAACTTCAAACACCTCACTCATGGCTCTCTCCAGTCAGTGCAGACCCAGAGTCCATAGATACATCCTCATGACGTCTCCCCTCATTGAGCATGTGATAGTACCACCTACGTGCTGCACCTGCTGGCCACCTGCCAGCCACTCCCGCCAGCTGCCTTGCCATGTTCCCTGCTGCTGCCCCCACCAGCTGTCTGCCACTGCTCCCACTGGCCGGCTGCTGGCCGCTTCTGCCAGTTACCCTGTCAGCCACTGCTCCTGCTGGCTGCCTGCTGACCACTCCCACTGGCTGCCTATCGGCCTTTCCCACCAGCTGCCTGCTGGCTACTCGATGCTACTCCTGCTGGCCGCCTGTTGGCCACTCCCACCAGCTGCCGGCTGGTCGCTTGGAGCTACTCCCACCAGCCTCCCCACCAGCTGTTGCTTCTGGCTTTGTGATGGATTAAGTGATTTCAGCTTCTCCGTGATTTCAGCTCTTGGCCCACATTACAGTCCAGCCAAAAGATTCCAGCATCCACTGGAATAACACCTTATGGAGTCTGTTTTAGTTCTATCATTAGGACGGAGGTAGGAGGAAGGAAATAGGGCCCTACTTATGCCCCTGGAGGGCATGTAGCCTGCTGGTTCAGAGCTCTGCCCTTCCCCCCAAGTTGACTTCACTGAGTTTGGAAGGGGAAGCCTTGTTCATCCAAGATTCTTTACACTGACAGTTTCTCTACTTTGAGATGAGTTAAACACAGTCTGCTTTTCTGCATTCCCAATAACTACAAACATTGGCGGTTATATCTTACAATTCCTGCATTTAGGGTTAACATGGTTTGTGACCCCACAACAGCTAAATTGATTACAATAGGCAAAATACCATTCTAAAATTGAATATCTAGCAGGCCTAAGCAACTGAATGAACTGTATGTACATAACCACACCCAGGATTTCTTTCCCATTCCAGTGTGAACTGTATCTACATAACAACAGTTGAATACCTAGCAGGTCTAAGCAACTGAGTGAGCATAACCACACCCAGGATTCCTTTCCCATTCCAGCTGGCTGTAATGGAAGCATTGATTCTGAGCCTGCTTACACATGGTAACACAATGCCATCCAGTATTCACTGTGAGAAAGTGTCTGTCTTGTTGCTAGCCAAGATCTGAGAGAACAGTGACCCAATTTTGTATGCAGACCTCTTCAACCACCTGCCGGCTCACCAGTCTTCTAGATGCCCTTTATGGTAATTTATGTTACCACAAGACAAGGCAGTGAAATGTGCTTGATGCAACCGAGTGGTCAGCAACAACAGTTGTTAATCACTCTCTCATCATTAACCCAAATATTTGTCCACCAGGCTTTGATCTGCCAGGGAACCTACGATCATCTCTGAAATGTTTTTAAAAAGGACAGGGTAATTGTATGGCCAATCTCTTCAAATGCTTTTTTTTCTAATAACCTGTGATTCAGCTGCAGTCAACTTCAGATTATGTCACATATCCTTGATAAGTGCCCACTGACTTACTTTGACAGCAGGCTCTCTACTTAGCTGATGCTGACACCATTAAATGGCTGGTCACATTTCACATACCCTGATATATGAGAAAGAGTACTACAATTCTGTTTCATTAATCTAATTAAAACACCAACTCAAATTATTCTGAAGTCTGTGCATTGGGTGGGTCTATTGGAAAAAATAGATTAATCCAAAAAAGCAGACAGTTTAAGATATAAATTTATACTTAGGATGGATATTTCTTAGGGGTGAGTGTTAATATGTTACGAGTTCTGCGTGATACTTTGGGAGTTCACCCAGATGGATGAGTGACTCTGTCACCACCTCCTGTGTAACTCTTGATGTTTCTGTGCTGTGAAACTTTGGCTCAGAGCCCGGACACCAGGAGCACACTCACAGCATACTAGCCTCATTTTGGCCTCCACCAGCCTAGTTACTTCTTGCAGGGCATCACCAAGAGCCCTTCCAGTTCCGCAACTCCCAAAAACCACTCCCTTGCAGTGTCCAGTCTCATGTTTTACCCCACCGAAGTAATTAAGTTTGCTACTTCCAGAGAGATAGAGTACATATCAGCCCGTGAGTTTAGCTGAAGACCCACACTTCTGTTTCATCACAGCACTTAGTTACAAACAAAATAAAACACATTTACTAGTGACTAAAACTTAACTTCAGCAAGTTAAGATAATTGTCTAAGCAGCTTTATCACCTATAGTCAGTTCCAAGAATCTTCAACTCTCTTGTCTGAAGGATTCACTCTCTCAGTTTACAAGAGCTCTGGCTCTTCTTGTGTCCCCGAGGTGATAGAAGCCAAAATGGCTTTCTGCCTTTGCTTGTATTTTCCCCAAACCTATGGCCTCTGTTTCAAGAACAAGGAATGCTTCCCTGAGGTGTAAGCTACATTCCCCATCATAATCATTGGGCAATCTCTCCCCTCCCAGTTGTTGAGCTTGATGGCTTTATTTGCTTTTTATGTAAATGTATTTTCATTGTCTTATGAGGTGTTACCTGGCTTGCTTTACATGAGACATACTGGGAAAACATTCCTTTGGCTAGGACTGGCAGGATTTATTCAGTGCTTACAAAATACCATTTAAGAACTCTACTGGGGCCTATTTAAGGACACCCACTGAGCTAGAGGTGGAGGAGCCCCTCTGGGTGCCATTTTGGGCAGATCTTAACCCCTCCCAGTCACCTGACCGGAAGCCAGGACTATAAAAGTCCAGCCTGAGAGCTCAGTCTGGCCCCAGCCTCCAAAGGTACCAGATGTTTGTCTGGTGCTCCCTGCCTGGAAGGCTGAGGTTTGGCCTGGACTACCAGGTGTGCTTGATGAGGAGAATGGACCTGAACCCCTGAGCTTGCTCTCACCGGAACACTGGCCTGGACAATCAGCCATGCCTGACCCAAGGGACTGGCCTGAATGCCTGAACAGTCCTGAATGCCTGAACAGCCCTGCGCCTTAGGACTGGCTGGGACTGCTGGACCTGCAAGGCACCAGGACCACCCAGACCCCAGCTGAACCTGACAACCCTTGAACTCCTGAGAGACTGGCTTAACATCCAGGTGTATGCTAAGGAGGAGAAGGGAAGTGGCCCAGAGAGTACTGACAACAATTAAGCATGCCTGGGTCAGCATGTTGTGGGCTGGATCCCCGCTGACCCAGCAGCAGACTGTGCTGCTGCTATTAGGGCTCTGGGCTGGGATGCAGTGGAGTGGGTGGGCCTGCATCCCCCCTGCCACCAACCTACTGGGTGGTAGTCTTCCCCTCTCTGCCACCACAAGTGAATTGCCTGCACGTCTCCTGAGCTAAGAGACAAATTATTTACCTGTTTATCTTTGTTTGTTTACTGCCCCGCCCTAACCTAGGGCCTGGGCTACAGACCTTCTGTTTCCCCCTGTGTTTCTTTGCTGTCCCTCTCTGACCAGGCCAGGGCCTCTGAAATAACTGTATTGTTTGCTGCCCCACCCTGAATCAGGGATGGGATCCTAGACTGTGTCTGTTCATTGCCCCACTTGGAATAAGGCCTGGGTTACTGAACTCCTGAAATAACTGAGTTTGCTGGCTGCCCACCCTGAAGCAGGGTCAGGGCCATTGAACTAACTGTATTTGTTGCCCCGCTCTGGCCTAGGGCCAGGGCTCTCTACAAGTGTTTGTTTGCTGCCCCGCCTGAAACAAGGCCTGGGCTAATGAACTGCTGTTTATAGATATGTTTATTTGCTGCCCTGCCCTAGGCCAGGGCTCATTACTGTGTATTGTTTGTAGCCCTGAAAGAAGGCCTGGGCTATGGGACTCCTGAACTAACTGTACTTGATTGCTGCCAGCCATGAATCAGGGCCAGGGCTTCTGAACTGACTGGTTGCCTGTTGCCCCTCCTGAAACAAAGGCCAGGGTCACAGGACTAGTAATTGGCTTCTCTTTGTTGTTGCCTGCCCAAGATCCGGGCTTGGACTACTGACTTGGGGTTTGTGTTAGTGCGCACAATAGTGGGGCATAGTGACCGCCCACTGACCTGGAGGCAGAGGAGTCCCTCCGGGAGCCCTAACTGGTTACAGAACATATTTCCAGGATAGATCTATAATTCAGTATACATT
This sequence comes from Pelodiscus sinensis, assembly GCF_049634645.1. Classification (NCBI taxonomy): domain Eukaryota; kingdom Metazoa; phylum Chordata; order Testudines; family Trionychidae; genus Pelodiscus; species Pelodiscus sinensis. The sequence goes on from NC_134726.1 coordinate 29,771,173, forward strand.
GTCTGTTCATGTATCACACAACAGTATTCATGACCAGTGAGATACTGGACTGCATATGATAACTTACATGACAACTTTTAGATTATGATAACACTATGTTTGAGCAATGTGTGTGCCAGGCTCGATGTGATTTATAGTATGCTGTGCACCCTGCCAGTTGGCATTGAGGAACTTCCTTGATCATGTGCAGGTATTGCCATTGCACAGTATATTTGCACTCGACAATTACATTAACTATTTGGTATGTCCACATAGTAATGATATCTAAAAGCATCAAATGGATTAAAACCCTCACAAATTAGAAGATGTTTAATTTGGACACTGAATTTGGTTCTTCAGGCTATTATGAGTTAACCATTTGAGCTTTTAATGTTAATTAGAATATATCTTCCATTTAAATTGCTTTTACTCATTGCTGTAATATCAGGCAGGATAATTTACAGATCAGAGGGGATGGTAATTTAGATGATCAGAAAATAATTCTAGGAATTTCACCTTCATTTAGTCTTAAAATATTTGAAAGATTACAACAGCTAGTGTTGACTTCCTTCTGTCCAACTTATGAAAGAAGAAATTATGGCACAGGCTAGTTCTTAGGGAGGTGAAGGTACATATCAAAAAGACAACTGAATTTAGAAAGATTTATGCTCTTTTAGAAACATTTCATCGTAATGTCAAAGGTAATAATGTGTCAAGATCACTTATTTCCAGCTGGAACAGGGATACATTTTCAAAGCATTAAACTCAAAGAAACTGTCTTTACCCCATGGTATGAGAATTCAGTCAAGTAGAACTATAGCATCATCTATACAACCTAATGCACTTATGTAAATATGCAGAAATACTATTTGATCTAATATGCATAGTTGTGATAAGTTTAGTAAACTAGACTGGTTCTACACGTCTCAGTTATTGCAATATTTGTAATAGGTGTTCAAGTGATGTTCCCGTGGGTGCTCCACTGTTGGTGTAAAGCATGTCCCGGTGCTGTGGATTGGAGACTTTTACAGAAGTGTCCAGTCAGGCTGCGCATGCACAAGAGGCACAAGTTATTCCTGCCTTTGAAATTAGCATGCACATCCCGACTCCTCTCAGTTCCTTCTTCGCCACCTTTGGCTGTGGATGGAGTTCCAATGTCTCTCCTTCACAGAAGTGACAGGAGAAATGTAGTTAATAGTGTAAAAAACTTATTATAAATTATATAATAAGAAATATAGGCATTGCCAAACTACAGCAACAAGCAGCACAGTCCACCAACCGACTCAATGCCAGTCTCTCCCAGCTTCAAAAAATGTGAAAAATGCAAGAACTCTATGCCAGTGTGATGGCCACAGTGAATGTACATGCTGTCCGGGCAAGACACATTACCCAGAAATGTGTTTATTGCCATAGTCTTACAGCAAGAGCTCTCAAGGATAGAATGGTCAGAATGCGAAAGCTGCTATTTGATAAAGTGCTAGACCCTCACCCAGATAAAGGGGGCAATAATGGCTCTGATGCGACTTCCCCTCAGGGGAAACTCTCAAGCCTTCCACCGCAAAAGGTGTGCTAAAAAATGAAACCTTCACCAGCGCACTGTCTCCCTCTGCAAATCAGTATGGGAGATGAACCAGACACTTTGGGAATTGATAAATCTTGAGCTCATGAAGCCAACTTCCCAGCCACCAAAAAGGGCACCTATCAAGGGCCCCAAAACAACAAAGGTACTGATGAGACCCACAGCACTGCCAGCAACAACACCATCCCCAGCATCCTGCGAGCTCCCGACATGGCGTTTACCTCCAGCACTGAGGAAAACCAGGATGAATTCCATCCAGCCTCTAACTGCACAACCTAGCCCCAGGTCATCCAGGGCTCCATGGGCACCGATGCCTCCACCAGTGGCACAGTCCGATTCAGCACCATAGCATAGAACATCAAGCCTCTGCCACTCCCCAATGTGCAACAAAAAGTACCCTGCATCTGTAGCTGACAGGGGATTGAAAACTAGATCCCCGCGCCAGTCCTTGGCACATCATCACTCTAGCTTCCCTTCATCAATGAGGGGTTCTTCTCCCTCACCACACTCACCTATTTTATTACAATATAGTGGCTACCAGGGGGATGCAAGGAGTGTTTTCTTCTCACACATCATCCTCAGAGAGCACCTGCATCATACACAGCACCCTGACTACAGCACTACCAATACCCTCCTTGCCACCCCGATTGGCTGTACTATCCTCAGCATCATAGTCGCTGGTCCCCCTATTGTTATTATTGGGCACCACAACACAGTTCCACTGCCCCTCTCATACCCATGCAGAGATCACTACCATCTACAGACTCAGATTTATCGCCCCCTCCAACCGAGGACATGGACTCTGAGGAGGGGCAGATTGTGGATGACCCAAGCATCCAACAATTGGAGAATGCCACCCAATGATAACTCAACTTCTGCACCTGACGAAGCAGTTATCCTAGAGGATCCCTCACCTAGTGATGACCTAAAACAGTTTCAAGATCTATTCAAAAGGGTTGCTGTCTGTGAGGAGGTTGTGCTATCAGAAGTACAGGAAAAGCAGCACAAGCTTTTAAAAAACCTCCAGAATCATAGAATCATAGAATAATAGGACTGGAAGGGACCTCGAGAGGTCATAGAGTCCAGCCCCCCGCCCTCAAGGCAGGATCAAGCTCCGTCTACACCATCCCTGACAGATGTCTATCTAACCTGTTCTTAAATATCTCCAGAGAGGGAGATTCCACCACCTCCCTTGGCAATTTATTCCAATATTTGACCACCCTGACAGTTAGGAATTTTTTCCTAATGTCCAATCTAAACCTCCCCTGCTGCACTTTAAGCCCATTACTCCTTGTCCTGTCCTCAGAAACCAAGAGGAACAAATTTTCGCCTTCCTCCTTGTGACACCCTTTTAGATATTTGAAAACCGCTATCATGTCCCCCCTTAATCTTCTTTTTTCCAAACTAAACAAGCCCAGTTCATGAAGCCTGGCTTCATAGGTCATGTTCTCTAAACCTTTAATCATTCTTGTCGCTCTTCTCTGTACCCTTTCCAATTTCTCCACATCTTTCTTGAAATGTGGTGCCCAGAACTGGACACAGTACTCCAGCTGAGGCCTAACTAGTGCAGAGTAGAGCGGCAGAATGACTTCACGAGTTTTGCTTACAACACACCTGTTGATACAACCTAGAATCATATTTGCTTTTTTTGCAACAGCATCACACTGTTGACTCATATTCAACTTGTGGTCCACTATGACCCCTAGATGCCTTTCTGCCATGCTCCTTCCTAGACAGTCGCTTCCCATCTTGTATGTATGGAACTGATTGTTCCTTCCTAAGTGAAGCACTTTGTATTTCTCTTTATTAAACCTCATCCTGTTTACCTCTGACCATTTCTCTAACTTGCTAAGGTCATTTTGAATTATGTCCCTATCCTCCAAAGAAGTTGCAATCCCACCCAGTTTGGTATCATCTGCAAACTTAATAAGCGTACTCTCTATCCCAATATCTACATCATTGATGAAGATATTGAACAGTACGGGTCCCAAAACAGACCCTTGAGGAACTCCACTTGTTATCCCTTTCCAGCAGGATTTAGAACCGTTAACAACAACTCTCTGACTACGGTTATCCAGCCAATTATGCACCCACCTTATCGTGGCCCTATCTAAGTTATATTTGCCTAGTTTATCAATAAGAATATCATGCGAGACCGTATCAAATGCCTTACTAAAGTCTAGGTATATGACATCCACCGCTTCTCCCTTATCCACAAGGCTCGTTATCTTATCAAAGAAAGCTATCAGATTAGTTTGGCATGACTTGTTCTTCACAAACCCATGCTGGCTATTCCCTATCACTTTATTACCTTCCAAGTGTTTGCATATGATTTCCTTAATTACCTGCTCCATTATCTTCCCTGGGACAGATGTTAAACTGACCGGTCTGTAGTTTCCTGGGTTGTTCTTATTCCCCTTTTTATAGATGGGCACAATATTTGCCTTTTTCCAGTCTTCTGGAATCTCCCCTGTCTGCCATGATTTTTTAAAGATCATAGCTAAAGGCTCAGATACCTCCTCTATCAGCTCCTTGAGTATCCTGGGATGCATTTCATCAGGACCTGGTGACTTGCTGACATCTAACTTTCCTAAGTGATTTTTAACTTGTTCTTTGTGTATCCTATCTTCTAAACTTACCCTCTCTCTGCTTGTATTCACTACGTTAGGCACACCTCCAGACTTCTCGGTGAAGACCGAAACAAGTCATTGAGCATCTCCGCCATTTCCAAGTTCCCTGTTACTGCTTCTCCCTCCTCACTAAGCAGTGGGGCTACCCTGTCCTTGGTCTTCCTCTTGCTTTTAATGTATTTATAAAAGGTCTTCTTGTTTCCCTTTATGCCTGTAGCTAGTTTGATCTCATTTTGTGCCTTTGCCTTTCTAATCTTGCCCCTGCATTCCCGTGTTGCTTGCCTATATTCATCCTTTGTTAGTTGTCCTAGTTTCCATTTTTTATATGACTCCTTTTTTATTTTGAGATCGTGCAAGATCTCCTTGTTAAGCCAAGCTGGTCTTTTGCCATATTTTCTATCTTTCCTACACAGCGGAATTGTTTGCTTTTGGGCCCTTAACAACGTCTCTTTGAAATACTTCCAACTCTCCTCAGTTGTTTTTCCCTTCAGTCTTGCTTCCCATGGGACCTTACCTACAAGTTCTCTGAGCTTATCAAAATCTGCCTTCCTGAAATCCATTACCTCAATTGTGCTGGTCTCCCTTCTACCTTTCCTTAAGATCATGAACTCTATTATTTCGTGATCACTGTCCCCTATACTGTCTTCCACTTTCAAGTTCTCAACTAGTTCCTCCCTATTTGTTAAAACCAAATCCAGAACAGCTTCTCCTCTGGTAGCTTTTTCAACCTTCTGAAACAGAAAGTTGTCTCCAATGCAGTCCAGAAACTTATTGGATAGCCTGTGCCTCGCTGTGTTAGTTTCCCAACATATGTCTGGATAGTTGAAGTCCCCCATCACCACCAAATCTTGGGCTTTGGATAGTTTTGTTAATTGTTTAAAAAAGGCCTCATCCACCTCCTTCCACCTGGCTAGGTGGCCTGTAGTAGACTCCTAGCATGATATCACCCTCGTTTTTTACCCCTTTTAGCTTAACCCAGAGACTCTCTACACAGCTATCTCCTACGTTCATCTCCACTTCAGTCCAAGTGTGTACATTTTTAATATACAAGGCAACCCCTCCTCCCTTTTTTCCCCTGTCTGTCCTTCCTGAGCAAGCCGTACCCTTCCATACCAATATTCCAATCATGCGTCCCATCCCACCAGGTTTCTGTAATACCAATGATATCATAGTTGTATTTATTGGTTAGCAATTCCAGTTCTTCCTGCTTATTACCCATACTTCTCGCATTTGTATATAGGCATCTAAGATACTGATTTGATCTTGCCTCCCTGTTGTGCCCTGACCCTCCTTTCTCCTTGCCATTATAGGCCGTAGTCCCCCGCACTTCCAACCCATCTCCCAGTCCCGCACATTCAGCACTTACCTGTGGGCTTTGCTCACCTGCCCCCGACAAACCTAGTTTAAAGCCCTCCTCACAAGGTTAGCCAGTCTGTGTCCAAACAAGGCCTTCCCGCTCCTGGAAAGGTGAACTCCATCTCCGCCAAGCAGTCCAGCACTCCACAAAATCCAAAATTGTGCTTCCATTGGACAAAGCAATATGGAAAGCAGCAGACAAAGTATGACAAATGTCAGCCATAGCCCTCACAACTAACTTTGTTCCAAAAACTTTGTTCCATCAAAAGGAATGGACTTTTTATTCTTACACCCTCAACCCAACTCTCTATTGGTTGATGCTGCAAATAAAAGGACTAAAAACCCTCAATACAAAACAAATACATAAGACAAAGACCATAAACACATGAAGTTGTTTGGGAGTAAAATATACACCTCAGCCCTTCAGCTGCACATAGCTAAGTACATAGCCCTACTCGCAAATCATGTCTTTGACAACTATATGAAACTAACAGAACTATGCAACACTTTCCAGATAAGAGGCCGATCTTGAAAGCCATTATCAAAGAGGGGTATACTATATCACTCACAGCCTTACAGATGGCTCTCAATGCTGCAGACACCACGGCAAGAGCTATAGCAACATCCTTAGTAATGAGAGATTCATCCTGGCTTCAAGTAGCTGGAGTCCCTAAAGATCTCCAAGCCAAGGTAGAAGACCTACAATTTGACAAGGACAAATTATTTGCCACAAAGACTGACGAGGCCTTGCAGTCGAGTAAAGACTCACACACCATCTTGCATACCCTAGGGATGTATACTCCACCTTACTGAAGGAAGTGTTATATGCCTTACCAGAGACACAAGGACACAACCTTTTGGTAGACAGCAACAGCATCGACCATTTGACCAAAGTTGCTTCTGACCACAAAACGAATGGTGAAGAGCCTCAAACACACATTATTCTACCGCTCAGGCCTTTACGCAGCAGGTTTGAAAATTTGGTCGATGGTCTGCAAAACCACTCTTCTACACCAGTGCCAGGAGAGTACAACATCCACCACCACTTACACCCTTTCTACAACCAAAGGGCAGCAATCACCACAGATAGGTAGGTTTTAGAAATTATCAGCTGCAGATATGCTATCCCTTTCTCATAGATCACCCCAACCTTTCCACCTTCTTCCGTTTTCAGGGACCCATTTCCCAAAATGCTGCTTTGCCAAGAAATCCAGCATCTCAACAAAGGAGCTATAGAAAGAGCTCCCAAACAATACCAAAGGAGAGGATTTTACTCAAACTACTTTCTCACGAAAAAGAGAAACGAGGTTTGGAGGCCTATCTTAGACCTCTGCCAGCTGATCAGATACCTCCACAAACAACACTTCAAAATGGTTACACTTGCCACGATTATCCCGGCACTGGACAAAGGGGACTGGTTTGCAGTCCTCAACCTCCAAGACCATTTCCAATATAGAGTCCTCCTGTTAGGACTCTCCTCTGCCACCAGTGTCTTTTCCAAGACCTTGGCAGTTGCAGCACATCTTCAATGAAGAGACATCACAATCTTTCCTATTTGGATGGTTGTCTCATTTGAGGCCCCTCTCAACAGGCAACAATGGATATGATCAGATTCACAAAGGCCTTCCTCCAGTCTCTGGGGTTCATTATCAACAAGCAAAAATCCACTCTATGCCCCACACAATCCCTGGAGTTTATAGGGGCTCACTTAAATTCCATGACAGCATGTACCTATCTTCCCAATCAATGCTTCCAGACCATGAAAAGCCTGGTTTCAATAGTGACTATGCCCCACACAATCCCTGGAGTTTATAGGGGCTCACTTAGATTCCATGACAGCATGTACCTATCTTCCCAATCAATGCTTCCAGACCATAAAAAGCCTGGTTTCAATAGTGACTATCAGCCCAACCTTTCCCATTTTCACTGGTCTCAAACTCATGGGACATATGGCAGCTACCACATATATCATTGCACATGCCTGACTATGTTTTTGACGTTTCTAACTCTGGATTGTCTTGGTGTATACTCCAATCAAAGGGTACATTTAGACTGCGGGGTTTTTCCGGGATACCTCTGGTGCCACGTCCAGGGAACATGTTTGCTCTTCAGTTGGTTTTTTTCAGAAGAGCAAATGCTCTTTCGGGGAGCCCTGTATACCTCGTTCTATGAGGAATAAGTGCTCCTCCCAAAGAGGGAGGCTTTTCCGCCATTTGGCATCATCTAGATGGGGACAAATGGCAGAAAAGCCTCTTCTGGAAAAGCAATCAGAAAAAAGCTATAGTGTAGACCTAGTCAAACACCATGTTTACAGACACATTTTGCCTCCCCTAAAAGTCCTTACCTTATTCCAATGGTGGACCCAGGCACACAATCTCTGCAGCAATCTCGACACCAACCATCCAAACAAATCACTACGGATGTCTCACTTCTAGGCTGAAGCACCCTCTTCCAACAATAATATGCACAAGGGAAGTGATCCAACAATGAGTCCAGGCTCCATGTCAACCTGCTTGAACTACAAGCAGTTCATAATGCGTGCAGATGCTTCCTTCCAAATATTCAGGGTTCTGCGGTGCACATTCTCACTGACAATGACCACAGTGTTCTACGTCAACCATCAGGGAGGAGCCAGATCACCATCCCTATGCGCAGAGGCGATTTTGCTCTGGAATTGGTGTATTCCGCCACAAGATAATCATCATGGCGTCATGCTTATCATGGCCGATACTCTCAGCCACCACTTTGTCACAGACCACGAATGGGAACTGCACAGTCAAGTCACCCTTGACCTATTCCAATGCTGGGGTCAACCGTGATAGACCTCTTTGCAACCAGCCAAAATTCCAAATGCCCCTGATACTGTTAGAGAGCAAGCATGGAGCCTAACTCATTGGGGGACGCAATGCTCTTCCAATGGAAGACTCACCTTTTATATGCCTTTCCTCCTATCCCTCTAATGCACAGAGTCTTCCAGAAGATACAGCTAGACAGGGCCTGCGTAATTCTGATAGCCCCAGTTTGGCCTTGCCAGACCTGGTTTCCATGTCTCTATCAATTGTCTCACCAACCTTCCTAACCACTTCTGACATGCCCAGATCTCCTCTCCCAAAGCAAGGTCGTGATCCTCCAACCCCAGCCACAAACACTGTACCTGATGTCCTAATACTTATCTAGTTCTTGGAAGTAGAGCAGCAGTGCTTACAACAAGTAAAAGCTGTACTACTTCAGAGCAGCAGAAAAACTACACATAATATTTACCTGTACAGATGGCAACAATTTAAGGTGTGATGCACCCAGAAGGAAGTCCAACCATCCATGGCTCTGCATCACTTGATCCCAGAATATATCATGCACCTGAAACAAAATGTATAACTTTCAGCATTCTGAGTTCACCTGTCCACGATCACAGCTTTTCACCCTCCGATAATGGGGTTCTCCATTTTGTCCACTCCATCTCTAAGAGGTTTTGAAAGGGCCTGCAGAACCTTCATCCACCATGTAGATCCGTAACTCCTGTGTGGGATTTAGAACTGGTTCTCCATTCATTCACAAAATTACCTTTTTGAGCCAATGGCAACTTCATCACTTACCTTCCTCACCATGAAAACACTGTTCCTGCTGGCAATCATGTCTGCAAGGAGGGTTAGTGAACTCGCGGCTCTCAGTCTCACCTCTATATACAAACTACCACAAACACAAAATTATTTTACAATTCCATCCCTCCTTATGAAATTTGGAACAAACTTTGGGTATTAATGAACTAATAGTCCTTCCCATTTTCTATCCCAAACCTCATAGCTCCAGGGATAAATCTATATTCCACACTCAAGTTGTGAGAAGGTCCACTGCATTCTATGTAGACAGGATGCAGTCTTTTTGATGATCACAAAGACTGTTTGTCTCTCTTGCCGAAAAGTCCATGGGAAAATCACTTTCTTCCCAGTGCATATCAAAATTGATAACATCCTATATTACCACCTGAAAATTACTCCAAAATAGAGCACTACCAACTTCTCCTAAAACTCATTCCACTAGAGCAATGGCAAGATCAGTTGCCTTCCTCAGGGGAGTCTCGCTCCAAGAAATATGTTGGGCCGCCACCTGGCAATTTAAGATACGTGCATGAAGCACTATGCAATTCCACCATGTTCAACAATGGACATTGCAATAGCTACTGCAGTCCTCTCCACGGCCCACAAAAATTAGCTGAAACCCACCTACCAATTAACTGGGCACTGCTATACAATCACCAACAGTGGAGCAACCACAGAGACCTCAATTGAAGAAGAAGAAAATTACTCACCCTATGAAGTAACAATGGTACTTTTTAAATTCACTGTACAGATCATTATATCTGGTTATATCACTTAAGGCTTATTAATGAAAGCGATGTGACTAGGTACAAAAGCTGGCTATGAAATGTGATAAGGCTCTTACAAAAACTCGGTGGGTCCTGTGATTCTTGGCAGATTTTCTTGCCTCAGAAGCTCACAGCAGCCCACACTTTTAGGCACCACACCCAGGGCTTTAATTTCCTGTTTGTTGAGCTCTTTTGATCATTGGCCAGCATATAGTAAAACGGAGAATAAACTCTGCAGTCCTTTTACTCAAGTGGAAATGGGGAGGTAGGTGTTGATGGAAACCCAGGCCTATCCTCTACTCCAGGTTCCAGCCCAGGGGCCTGCTTATGTGAATCCCCAACACCTGCTAGAATATAGCTCCAAGAGCCCTGGGCTACTTCCCTGCATTTTCCCTAGCATCTTCCTTCTCTCCTGTTCATCTTCCTAGTTATGAGCTCCTTTCCTCCTACTCCCAGTGGTGGTGGTCTCCTTCCTCCCAGCTGCACGTACCCTACAGCTGCAGGCATGCTTCTTTTATAGCCAGTCTGAACTGTTTTTCTTAATTACCCCCAAGTGTCCTAATTGGCCTATGCCAGCCTGACTCTGCAAGCTGGTCAGTTAGTCCCAGGCATTCCACTGACCCTAATTGCCTGGGTTGGTTCTAAACCAACCTCTCCCCATTACTCTGGGGGCTGGGATCTCTTCAGTCTGAGGCTTATATTTCGCCCCTCCACTATTTTTTTTATAGCCTTCTGTTCTAACCCTGTCACCAAAATTTAAGTAATTTATTTTATAACTGGCAAATGGAAGAGATGTACTAGCTTAGTACTTACATGCCCTTAATGCCATCATACTAAGATTTCCAAGAGGAAAACTAATTTTACTGTGTTCCTCAGGGTAAACTTGAAGATGCCAACTTTGTATTTTTCAGTCCATAATTGTAAGTTCCATTTCATAAAACTCTTGTGCCACTCAGCTAGAATTATTTGCAATTATATAAATCCACATACTGAATGCAAACAAATTACTTTCAATTGCCCTAGTATCATAACAAATAATTATTCATAAGGCTTATAGACATGCATGTACAGCATATGTAAATTGAAAAGGATTAAAATACGGACATAGATCTGTTATTCATTAAAACAGTATTATTCTATAAGATAAAAATACCCCTTGGAAAAATACAATTCTATACATAATAATTAATTCACATTGAAATCCTGTCAGCTGAAAAGTTCACTTTCTGAAAAGTGTCACCAATTGTATTAGAGTTATGATACCTGTTTCAGACCTCTGAAAACACAAACTTGATTTCTTCACAGATTATCCAATATGTTCTTGGACTGCACTGGAGACATTTTTGTATTTCAGAAGGATAAAAAAGCTACTGGGGGAAGCTGTTCTAGATTTGATTTTAACAAATAGGGAGGAACTAGCTGAAAAATTGAATTTGGAAGGCAGCTTGGGTGAAAGTGCTCATTAAATCATAAAGTTCATGATTCTAAGGAATGGTAGAAAGGAGAACAGAAAAACAGAAACAATGGATTTCAGGAAAGCAGATGTTAGTAAACTCAGAGAGGTGGTAGGTAAGGTCCCATGGGAAGCAAGACTAAGAGGAAAAACAACTGAAGAAAGTTGGCAGCTTTTCAAAGGGACATTATTAAGGGCCCACAAGCAAACTATTCCACTGCATAGGAAAGATATAAAGTATGGCAAGAGACTACCTGGTCTTAACCAGGAGATCTTTCATGATCTAAAAATCAAAAAGGAGTCTCAAAAAATGGAAACTGTCAAATTAGAAAGGATGAATATAAGCAAACAACACAGGTATGCGGGGCAAGATTAGAAAGGCAAAGGCACAAAACAACCTCAATCGAGGTAGAGACATAAAGGGTAACACGAAGACATTCTACAAATATATTAGAAGCAAGAAGATGACCAAGGACAGGGTAGACCCATTGCTCAGTGAACAGGGAGAAACAGTAACAGGAAACTTGGAAATGGCAGAGGTACTTAATAACTTCTTAGTTTCTGTTTTCACCAAGAAGTTTGATGGTGACAGGATGCCTAACATAGTGAATGCTAATGGAAATGGGGCAGGTTTAGAAGTTAAAAGAAAAAAAGAAAAAGTAACTTAGAAAAGTTAGGGCTACGTCTACACTGCAGGCTTCTTGGGCAAGAACTTCAAAAAGTCTGCATTAATTGGCTCATGTAGATCCTGTTAATGTTCCCTATGGGTGTACTTATACAGGAAAAAAAAGGCATGACTGTCCCATGCCAGCTGGGGATGTGAAAGGTTAACTGGTAAGTATCATCCTACTTGGGTAATGCTTAGTGGTTCTGGTTAACTGGCTTAGTGGGGTCTGGAGCAGCTCCCCACCTGCCATGGGGAGGGGGTTGCTCTGGACCTCCAGGGGGCTTGCTATTGTCTACGGCGGGCCCAGGCACCCCACAGGCAGGAGCTGTCTGTCTGTGTGTGGAGTCCATGACCACCACAGGCAGCGGCTCCTCTAGTACTATCTGTGGGGAGTGATAGCTCAGTGGTTTGAGCATTGGCCTGCTAAACCTAGGGTTTTGAGTTCATTTCTTGAGGGTGCCATTTAGGGATCTGGGGCAAATCTCTCAGACATGTAATAGAGATAGCAGTGTGAATCTGGTCTAGCTGAAACACAAGACAGGACTATGTAGCACTTTAAAGACTAACAAGATGGTTTATTAGGTTATGAGCTTTCATGAGCCAGACACACTTCCTCAGATCAAATTGTGGAAGAAAATTGGCATGACCATTGTTACCCGGAGAGCTGGGGTAAACAATCGCTGTGCTGTGAGCTATGCAATTTAATTAAAGCCTAAGGTGCCCTCCCACAGAAGCCAGATTTGGCCTGGTATTCTGTATCTAATCACCAGGGAAACAGCTTAGAAATCACCAAACAACAAGAATTTAGGGTTAACCATATATTTTAAAGATAAGATCAAACATCAGCAACAACATACAACTTAGCAACAGTCCCACCCTAACCCTAGAAAAGAAGAAGATAGTCACACACACACACACACACACACACACACACACACACACACAAACAAGGGTATACATTACATTCAAAGCGGCGATTGATGATCGATGTCCGTGACCTTCAACCTCGCGGCTAGTGAAAAGCCTTAAGGGAGGACAAACGGAGCGATCCGTCAATGGACGCTTCTCGCCTCCTACGAGCTGACACTTGGTGGGCACCGGATCCTGTCCGAGTATCCGTAAGCGAGACAGTGTTATAAGTCCCAAAGTCTTAGTGGGAGCGGAAAAGGCTTCCCTTATTCCAGTTAAAGTCACTAGCAGTGGGTAGTCTTGTCAGACTGCAGGCTGGAACCTTGGCCTCCTCCGGGTAGACGATGACGCAGGGGAACAATGATGATCACAGATGCACACACAGGGCATGAAGGGGGCCAAAGAACATGAATGCTCCTTGACAAGGGTATATAAACACTTCATGGCGGGAAAACCATGAAGAGAGCGGGGTGCAGAGAACTATAGCTGGGTGCATAAGACTTGGGTGCCGTGTGCAAAGCATAGGTGCGCATGCAGACAATTGGGGCAGTGTGCGCAGCCTTTGGTGCTGAGTGCACAGGTTTAGTGCTGGGTGCACAGCCTTCCTCTACCTGTTTTGGCAGGAAAAACTGCTGAGGGAAAAAGAACCCCTCAGAGCCCCTTTTGTATTATGCCCAGGCAACACCATATATACCAAAGGGATACAATTAAAAAAAAGTGAACACATATAGAAAGGACAAATCAAATTTCAGAACAGAGGGGGGGAGGTTAATGTCTGTGAGATAATGATATTAGAGGTGATAATTGGGGAAGCTATCTTTGTAATGGGTAAGGTAATTAGCATCTTTGTTGAGACCCAGACCTAAAGTGTCAAATTTAAGCATGAATGGCAGTTCCAAGGTTTCTCTTTCAAGTCTTGTGTTTAAAATGTCTTTGAAGCAAGATGCAGGTAATCAAGTCGTTGAGACAATGCCCTTTCTGGTTGAAATGGCAAGAAACTATCTTCTTTGTGATACTGTCTGATCTGTTTTGTGTGCATTGATTCTTTGGTAACGTGTCTGAGACGTTTGTCCAATGTACATAGCAGATGGACACTATCATGTGCCGACAAAACAGTACACACAAAACAGATATTAGACAGTTTTATAAAGAAAAAAGTTTCTTGCCATTTCAACCAGAAAGGGCATTGTCTCAACGACTTGACTACCTGCATCCTGCTTTTCAAAGACATTTTAACACAAGACTCGAAAGAGAAACCTCTGAACTGTCATTCATGCTTAAATTTGACACTTTATGACTGGGGCTTAACACAGATGCTAATTATCTTACCCATTACAAAGATAGCTTCCCCACTTATCACCTCTAATATCATTATCGCACAGACATTAACCTCTCTCCCTCATCCTCCCTCTGTTCTGAAATTTGATTTGTCCTTTTTATGTGTTCACTTTTTTTGATTGTATCCCTTTGGTATATATGGTCATGCCAATTTTCTTCCACAATTTGATCTGAGGAAGTGGGTCTGGCCCACGAAAGCTCATCACCTAATAAACCAATCTTGTTAGTCTTTAAAGTGCTGCATAGTCCTGTCTTTTCTCTCAGACATGGTACTTAGTCCTGCCACGAGGGCAGGGGACTGTACTTGATGATCTTGCAAGGTCCCTTCCAGTCTGAGAGGTGTATATCTCCATATATTATATTATAACCAGGAGCCGGCAGCAGCCCCAGCCTCCACACTATGAATTTGGTAGGGACCTACTTATATTAAGTATATTTATTAAGTCCTGTATGATTATTTACAGGGCAAGTTTACCAATCAGGGATTTGCAACAACTGTCTTGATGAGAATGTACGGCCTTTGGGACAAAGACCAAAGCATCACTCTTGTAAGGTCTGTGTATGCAGAACGGCTTGCAGAATCAAGGGTTTACATATAGTAAAAGTGTGAAACTATTAGAGAGTTCATGTTTATTTTTGTTGTTGTTTTTGGATATGGTACCAAACACATATGTTAAGAAGCTTCTCTTCTACCTTTCTAAAGAAAGAAGGAGGCTGTGTTGCTTTTCTAGGGAAAGATGCAGGTTATGAGAAAGAAAACACTTATTTTGGGACATAAGACCACTTGAAAAAACATGGGTGGCTGTGAAATCTGGAATAGCTCATGAGACTATAACCTCAGAATAGGAAAAGTAACTATTATATTTTATGAAGATCACCCTTTCCTCCCTTGCATGACTGTTCATTTTGAGTAAAATTGTTTAAATAAGTTTTGTTGTTAATCTCACTCTGTATATTTTATAGTCAATAAAAATGATTGTGTATTTTCCTTAATCATACATTTTATTTCCATATCAATCACTCTTTTCTGGCAAATTGATTGTGTCATTTACCAAAGCAACACTAGCAAAATTTGTTAGTACTTATGAGAGTATCTAAAAAAGAATTGCTATTGCATGATGTAGTGTTATATTCTCCCAGCATGAAAAGCGGGATAAAAGAAACAATGGTATTTAACCCTAATGTGCTCTCATATTCAAACTTCTACAATTTCTAATTCAAATGAAAATAAAACATGACTGTAGGGCATTTTGACATCTATCTTTGACCAATGCTGTTAACGAATTAAATGGGGTCAACAACATTCAGGGTTCTTTGCAATTTTAAGCTGTTTATATATTTAAAATAAAAAGGAACTCTTCATTGTGCACCTCAACTGTAGTATCAAGCTAGCAACACTATTAGACTATAGAACCCAGAGCCCTCCCTCACCAAGGGCTAACCCTGAGAAACTGGATCCAGTCCATGAGCGGGTATTTGCTCACCCCTCTTGTAAAACATCTCTTTCCCATAAGCTAAAAGTAGGTTTCCTAGTGCTTTATTTAATTCTCTAGAACAGTGTTTCTTAACCTTTTTTTTTTATAAAGTACCCCTTAAAATATACAGGCAGTCCCCGGGTTACATGAATCCGACTTACATCGGATCCCTACTTACAAACGGGGTGAGGCAACCCTGCACTAGCTGCTTCCCCCCAGCAGACCAGGGAGACGCAAAGCTAGCGCCCCCCCTCAGCAGACCAGGGAGACGCAGAGCGGCTTTTCTCAGCAGACACCTCAGGTTGAGAATAAAGGACTGAGGGAAGTGAGGTGTGGGAAAATAAAACCGAGCTCTGGAGAAATGTTTGGCTAGAGTTTCCTCTACAATATGTACCAGTTCCGACTTACATACAAATTCAACTTAAGAACAAACCTACAGTCCCTATCTTGTACGTAACCCGGGGACTGCCTGTATATATAATGTACCCTCAGTACCTACAGTTTTCAGACACACAATTGTTTTCTACCATTGCAACACATTTGTTTAAACAACTTAATCGTGGTTGGGTGGGCAATGAAATTTTTGGGTGTAAAAAGTAAAAAATAATAAAGCGCTGTAAAACTTAAAACAAATTCAGTTTTCTCCAAATGTCAGTTGTGTTGATGTACTCTCCAGACTTCTCTTGAGTACCCCTAAGGGAACTCATACCACTGGTTGAGAAACACTGCTCTAGAATGTAGATCTCAGGGAGATACTCTCCAATTTCAAACAGACTGGATAAAGTCACTTCAGTTAGTTCCATGGTGTGATGTTCCCCTTGATTTTGTGATTTGGAGCGTAGGTGTATATAGTTCCTACTATCTTGTTCCTGTTCTCGATCTGCTCAGAACACTCCCTCTGCCCATCAAAGTTCTTTTTAAGCTACTAAAGTTGATGATATTGTGCTCCAGCCTATTTTGAGTTCATTCCAAAAATAAATGCCTGTGTTCACCTTCACCAGGAGATTACCCCCGATATGTTTTAAATTCAATCATAGGAATCATAAGGAAGGAAAGTCTACATTACGTAAATGTCAGAAAAGCACTTAGCTCCCTTTGTTGCACAGTCTCTGAGTCTATTCAGTCTTTTCTATTTAGTACTCAGGCAAAGTGATTTATAAGTTGAAATGTGAGTGGAATATTTCTGAGATGGAGTGAGAAGAGAAAAGCCCAAAGTGATTTATTTCTCTTGTGTTTTTTAATATAATTCATTTTTATCCGAGGTCTTCACTATGTTAAAACTACAATTAGTTGATCATCCAACTTATTGCACTTAGGTTTTGTTATGACAGTTGGAATTTTTCCTTCCAGTGAGCAAGTCATTTAACAAGGGGAAGACAACGGAGCAGTCCAAATACTTTGAAAGGGTAATGAAATAAGGACAGTCATTTGGGAAAGTTGAAGTTTTATAGATGATGTGAGAATGAAATTGATTCCCTAACTTCTTAGAATAAAACTTTTTGATTCAGCTGTTGGAGTGTATATTGTATATATCAGCTAACTTTAATTAGGGCATACTGTTAATTTAATGTTGTCCCGTATTCTATTGTTAGCTCCTAAAGTAACAGGAGACCAAATTAATCATCTGACTTCATACAGTGGAAGTAGAATGAAGCTGGCTTTTTCCTTTCAACCTTTAGAGTTCAATCTTCAAATTTACCTGTACTGTAGAGGAATAGTGCAGTTAGGAGGTTGTGCCTAAGAAAAGGTGTTTATCCAGTTCTTTGAGTCCTCTACTAGAAGTAGTTGTAATGGATCCATTTGTCAAGTCTAGGTGATCTGTGCCGGACACAGGACCTTAGGGGAAGAATGGCCATCTTTATACCTCTCTAGTATTGGAACTGGTTGGGTCTTCATCACAAATTAAAACACTCATGAATGCTATAACTTACAGCTGGCTAACTGCTTGCCAGGAGCTGTTCTGCTAGCAGAGAATTTCTAGGATTCAGTGACATTCTGGCCACACTCCCTTGCCCCTAAAGCTACACATCTGACATTCTTTCTTGTGAAGCAGATGATGTGGAACCAGTTATATATGCCACTGGAGCATTTCTCTATAAAATTAAAATCTTCAGTGTACCATTTAGCATAGATCTGAGTCTTTTTTTGCGCTGCTGGAATGGAACAAAGCAGATTTAAAGAGAGGCTATGATATGACTGATTGGTATTTGGTATGAGTTTAAACTTTCAGATATGAAAGTATTCTAAGATACTATTGTCTGTGAAGGAATAGGATTGGCAGATGCTTGTCTGGTTTCCCTAGCTTGGTAGCTGTGAGAATGAATCACACTTCTGTTTCTGTTAATACTGATACATAGCAAATATGGTTTTGACATTTTTCCAAGGTTGATCATACTTACCTAGAATCTCATTTTCTAACTAGTAATTACACATCTTCTCCAAAATTTCTTTTGCAGTCCTATTAGAAATCATATAGGGTATGTCTACACTTGCACCCTAGTTCGAACTAGAGATGCAAATGTAGGCATTCGAAATAGTCAATGAAGTGGGGCTTTAAATATCCTGCGCTTCATTAACATATCGCAGCGGCACGTTACTCCGATCAACAGCTGTTTCTAAAGTGAAAGTGCTTCAAACCAAACCCCTTGGTTCGAACTAACAGTACTCATCAAAAAATGTTTACTAACATTTGAAATAACTGTTTTTATAAAGATAACAGATCATTTAAAAATTACCATCAACAGTCAAACCTAAAGGACAACTCTGTTTCAGAGACATTATATAGTCCAAAAATGAGGAGTAACGTTAGTTCAAACCAAGGGGTTTGGTTCAAACTAATACGTCCAGGTGCGCACTTTCACTTTTGAAACAGCTGTTGATCGGAGTAACGCGCCACCGCGATCATGCTAATAAGCACGGGATATTTAAATCCCCGCTTCATTGACTATTTCGAATGCCTACATTTGCATCCCTAGTTCGAACTAGGGTGCAAGTGTAAACATACCCATAGGGACTATATAATGTCTCGGAAACCGAGTCGTCCTTTTAGGTTTGACTGTTGGTAATTTTGTAAATGATCTGCTAACTGCTTTTTATAAAGATATTTTAAATGTTAGTAAACTGTTAGTGGAAGTTGAACCACTCTGGTCTCACACGTTCAGGACTGACCAGTGATAAACCAGAGAATTTGCCAAACCATGGGTGGTCACTGTTATCTAGAAGCATTGCTAACACTTCCACTGCTTACTGGAAGACATTTAGGAGTAAATTAGAGTTAAATAACAGCATAACACCGAGAGCCAGGTCTGGTCGCTGCAAACAAACATGGGAAACCTGGCCACACCCGCGATAAGCAGACATCTGGCTAACTAAAATAAAGACGGATCACAGATATTTTCAGACCAAAAAGTGCCAGACTAGAGAGGTTCTAATATGTGTAGAGCAACACAGTATGTTGCTTTCACTAGTGGAAGATAGTAAAAAGTTGTTATAATAAACCTGAAATGAGTCAAAGTTAATAGCATTTATAAATTGTAAAGAATGCCAGGAATAACAAAAGGTGAGCACAAGCTATTAGGATGTTAAAACTAAAAATAAAACTAAGGGTTATTTTTGTTAAGAATTTTCTTTTGTCTTAATGGCTAAAATTTAGTTACTCAGCAGTAAAATAAATCCCTTCAAAGAAGATGCTTCCATGGCAATGAAGTGAAGATGAACATGTAGATATGGTTGTCAGGACAAGAATACATTTTAATATCTAAATAAAAAAATACAATCCACATTCCTATCTTGCAGCTTTGGCCACAGGTTTATACCTACTTCAAAGCTCTATACAGCTAATTATTGTAATTTTTTTTACATTAATTTCTATATATTTTAGAATGTGTCTGTGAGTTCGTTTGTTCAAGAACTCCTCCCAAATGGTGAGAGGTAGGGCCACCAAATTTGGTGTCCGGTTTCCTTTTACCCTATCTTAAAACAAGGTCAGGGTTTGGATGGGCCAGTAACAACTGGAAGGCCTGTGAAAAGGACTGTTTTCCATAACATGTAAAGGGAGGGGCTGCTTTTTGGACGGACATCATATGAAAGTGTCCACTGGAGGCAGCAAGCTTGCAGGAGGGAGCTATCCTGCAGAGTGTCCACTGGGAGCAGCTGTGCCACCAAATGAGTGTCCAGCATGGCTGAGGCTCCACCATCTTGCCAACACACTGAGGCTATGTCTATACTGCTTCCTTCTTGCGCAAAAGCCTATGCAAATGAAACACAGATTAGCATATTACCACACTTCATTTGCATCCTTAATTAGGGGCCATTTTTGCGCAAAAAGGAGCTGTGTAAAGATGGCTCCTTTTTGCGCAAAAACCCCTCTTGTGAAAGAGCAGTTCTTCCTAAAAAAAGAGGGGGGTTTTGCACAAAAAGGAGCTGTGTGGACGTCTCCTTTTTGTGCAAAAGCTTCTTGCGCAAAAATGGCCCCAAATTAATTATGCAATTGAAGCACGGCAATATGCTAATCTGTGCTTCATTTGCATAGGCTTTTGCGCAAGAAGGAAGCAGTATAGATGTAGCTTTGGTCTATATCAGGGGTCTCCAAACTACGGCCCGCGGGCCGGATGCGGCCCGCGAGGCCCTCTCATCCGGCCCGTGGAGACTGTGACGGGGAAGAAACTCCCCGCACTAACAGCCCCTCCCCTGGAGAAGCGCCGAGCGGCGCAGCGCCGCGGAGCTGGGGCGGGGAAGAAACTCCCCACACTGACAGCCCCTCCCCCGGAGAAGCGCCGAGCGGCGCAGCGCAGCGGAGCCCAGGGGAAAGCCCACGGGGAGGGGAGCGAGGGCGCACAGCCGCAGGCGCGGCAGGCGAGGAAGGCGGCAGGACCCAGGAGGAGAAGGGGCAGGGACGCCAGGGTGAGCGGCACGCCCCGTGCATGCCGGCTCAAAAGGGGGAGGAGCCGGAAGGACAGGGGCGGCCGGCACTCACTTTCTTTTAGGCAGGCAGCCAGGAGAGGGAAGCCGGAGGAGCCAGCGGGACGGAGGAGGGACTCTGGACCCGCGCAGCCCTTGCCCTGGGCAGCGAGACTCCCCGGCCGGGGGTGCGGGGGATCGGAGCCGCCAACGGACGGCCACACGCCCTACGGACCAACGGCTGAGCCCGGACTCTGCGCGTCCCTCACAGCAAGAGGGGTTGGGACTTGGCGTGGACAATTGCTCCCTATTGGCCAGTGCATTCTTATCCTATTGGCTAGCTCTCTCATGAGGTCACTAGTGGGCTGGGCTCTATTTTGGCATCCAGGAAACAATTTCACCATTCACACTAATACAGGTGTTCATGTGTAGTGTATCAATGTGTTATTAAATAATAACTGAATAAAATAATATTAAATAATTAAAAACAACATCCATGTTTTGATTGTTTTTTATTTGGACCTCAAGTGTGTAGTCGGCCCCCGAACTGCTGTTTGATAGTTAATGCGGCCCTCGGGCAGAAAAGTTTGGAGACCCCTGGTCTATATCTACACTGCACCGAAGTTTGAAATAAGGTACGCAATTTGAACTATGCAAATTGCATATCTTATTTTGATCTTATTTCAAAATAGCTTATTTTGTAATTTAGCACTGTCTACACTGTGCCAAATTTCGAAATAACCCTCTATTCCGAAATGTCTCTTACTCCTTGTGGAATGAGGTTTACAGGGACATTGGAATAGAGAGCCCGAAGTAACAGGCTTGCTGTTAAGACACAGGATAGCTATTTTGGGATTTTCCAGTATCCCAAAATAGCGTTGCAGTGTAGACGTAGCCTGAATTAAGTTGTCGCACCTTGTTCCAAACCCTTTGGCTGCATAAAAAGCCCCTTGGCATCTGGAGGAGGGCTGGAAAGAGAGAGAACACCCATGGTGACCAGGAGAGAACTGGGGGGAGACCCCCTGCTCGGAGCTAGGGATAAGCAAATGCTTATCAGATAAGCAAAAGCTTATTGGATAGTTGACAGGCCAGTCAACTAGTCACTCCCTCACCCTTGCTGCCTTTATTACACAGAGGCAGCAAGGGGGGAGGGAAGAAGAGAGGGTACTTCAAAGCAGCAGCGCTGCATGGACCCTGGGTCCCCAGCTGTTCCCAGGCTCTGTGCAGCGCTGCCGCTTTGAAATGTCGTGCAGAGCCCGGTGTCAGGCTGCACGCAGCATTTCAAAGTGGTAGTGCCATGTGGAGCCCAGGGTTAGCGGGAGAGTCCCCTGCTGACCCTGGACTCCACGCAGCGCTTTCTCCTTTGAAGTATGCCAACAACCTTAAAGCGCGGAGGCACCCTACTGACTAATTGAATAGTCGATGCAAAATGCATCAACTATTCAATTAGTCAATTACCAAATACTTAACATCCTTATTCTGAGTCCCTCGGGTTACATTTTGATGAAAGAGGAAAACTTGCATCCTTGAAAGAATAAATGCCTATGCATGCTATTGAAGGGCAAATGGAGAGTTTCTTAAATATTTGGATTTTTTTTTGCAAAGGAGTAATCCAATTTTGAGTTACAAACTGTGCATTTCAAAACTGGAAACCTCTGAGGCTTTTGTTAAGAATTACAGAAGACAGAAATTGAATCTGTCAATGAATCTTTCCCGTAAGAAAAGTTATAAAATGATTTTAATGCCCATTTAGTTTAATAAGACCTAATCCGATTCACCTTTATCCCTTGGAGATATCCCCATAAGTGTTGTCGTTACTGTGCATCAATTTTCTTGTTAAAATAGTTTTGTTGAAGGTGGGACTCTTAATTTTACATAGTATCTGCATTGTTCATATAAAAGATTTCACTTATTGAGTATGTATTGCAATTCAGGAATGTTTTACTTCCTTCAGATAATTCTGAATAAACAGTGATCATTTCTCTCTCAAATTGCCTTTAGATGTAGAACTCATATTTCTGTCCCTTCTACTCCAAAGAAAAGTTTTTATCTGTGAAAGGATTTTGGAAATTCAGTTCAGTTTTAAAAATTTTTCATGGCTTTGGCACCAAAAAAGGGAATTCAGAGTAAATAATATTTGTATAATGAAAAGCAAATGGAAAGCGTATTTTAAACAGCATTACCATGTTATCTTTAATTATGCATATTAATGACTTAAGCTCTTGTCAGCATCAGCAGCAGTATATTCCCTAATTTTACAACAAAAAATAATGAGCTTTAGAGATAGTTAATGGACCAAAATATTTACCCATGATAACCCACTGGCATTGCTAGGAATGTACAGGCCCAAGTAAGGGCAAAATTTTGCCCACTGTTGATATAGAACAGGGGTGGGGAACCTTTTTTGGATCAGTAGTCATTGACCTACAGAAAATATCAGTCAGGGGCCACAAACAAGTGAGAAGCAAAAGAAAACAGCAACAAAACTCCTCACTGACATGGCCTCTGACTAAAAAGCAGAAAGACACTCCCTACTTTCCCCTCACACATCAGAGCTTAATACATTTTTGGGGGGCCAGGTTAATAAATTTTTTGTTCTCCAGCCCTCTGCTGGGGTGGTGGTGGCGGGGGATAGAGCACCAGCATGGGATCCCCAATGCTGGAGGAGGAGAGCCCTGACACTGAGCCTGGGGCACATCTGGCCCCTGGTCTGAGGTTCCCCACCCTTGACATAGAAGGTAAGGACTTAAATGTTTCTCGGTGGACACCAGTGTTCCCTCTAAGGTATGCACCTACGCAGCCATGCCCAAAAAATACTAAGCCCACCCACCTCTTTTGCAGAGCTGCGCAGTAGTGCTCACCTTCCTGCTAGACCTGGAAGATGAGTGGTGTGGCTCTACCATGGCCAGGGATGCATGGTGTCTGGGTTGCTGCACTGAGGGTCAGAGCTGCAGGTGGGCAGGTTGCTGCCACCATGGGTCAGAGCCACAGGCAGGCGGGTTGCTGTGCCGGAGGTAAAAGCTGTTCGTGGGTGGTTGTTGTGCCGAGGTCAGAGCCACAGGTGAGCGGGTTGCTGCCGCTGGGGGACAAGGCCATGGACAGGCATGTTGCTGCTGCCAGGGGTCAGAGCCGCAGACAAGCAGATTGTTGCCTCTGGGGGTTGGAACTGTGGACGAGTGGGTTGCCATCTCCTGGGGTCAGAGCTGTGGGCGGGCAGGTTTCTGCGCCGGGAGTTGGTGCCGTTAGCAGGCGGGTTTCTGCTACCAGAGTTGGGGGCAGTGGGCGGGCGGGGTGCTGCCCTGGTGGTTAGAGTCATGTGGCGGGCAAGCTGGTGTCTGTTGCCGGGATACTTAGGCCCCAATGCTGCCAGCACAGACTTCTGTGCTCACGCAATCCTACTGATGTCTCTTTGAATGTTGGAACCTTCCTTGATCATAGGTGTGATGAACATTTTTCACCTTTTTCTTACTCATTTGGAATTAGCCACTGCCAGAGGCAGGATGCCACACTAGATGATCCATTTAAAGTCATGCACCTTGTTAATTATACATACATTTTATATATATCCATATATAATATAAAATC
Source organism: Pelodiscus sinensis (assembly GCF_049634645.1). Lineage (NCBI taxonomy): Eukaryota > Metazoa > Chordata > Testudines > Trionychidae > Pelodiscus > Pelodiscus sinensis. Next base: position 29,795,406 of record NC_134726.1, read on the forward strand.
TTTGTTAATAACTTGGGTGCCACAGTGACACACATCCAAACAAGTGCACATAACCTCGCTAGTAGTGCACAAGACAAAATTCACTCTGCTCACAGATGGAAAATCTTAGCGGGAACACTGGTGGAGACCAATTTTTGATGCCCTTTTTAGTGTTATTAATCAATCTGAATCTTTTCCCAGGTACTGAGATATAAATATTATAATTCTAGTTTAGAAGGATAGTGTTAAAACTGAACCTTCATGTTATGGACCTGTTAGCCTTATAGATGTCTCAACTAAATTCTATACAAAGTGTTTGCTGACCAAACTATTGCATTAAGAGGCTGAAGTTTGATATTTTTGTAAAGAACATAACGGCTTCTGGTTTTCTTATTCTGTTATTGATCGGCATTCTGTAGTGTCTCCCCTGCTCAATAAATATTTAAATCTCCAAAATCAAAAGCTTTATTCTGATTTTCCCGACCTTTAGGCAGCCTTTGATTCCTTACATATGAATCTAGTTAGCTGCAAGATGCTTGGAGCAGGGATTGAAGATGAACCTGAAGTAAGTTTGAATTTACCTATAAAAATCCTTCAGTTCTTCTTCGAGTGATTGCTCATGTCCATTCTATGAAGGAGTATGTGTGCACATGTGTCATTGCAAGTTTTTCCCTAAGAAGAAAAACTTCTTCTACCGTTGGTCCAGCTGGTCAGCCCCCTGGAGAGGTGCTGCTATATTGGCGAATATATACCCCTGCTGGCCCTCCACCCTCTCAGTTCCTTCTTACTGCTTGTGGCGGTCAGTAGAACATGCCTTGCTCTTGCTCTTGCGAGCACCTCTTAGCAGTTCTCGCCTGTTGACTTGTAAATTAGTTTTTCTGGTTAATTGTTTTCTTATCTTCTGTAAATTGTTTGTTAGTGTAGATAGTTGGTTTCAGTGAGGGAGCTCACTTTGTGTCCCCAGCTATTACGGTGGAGCATGCCTTTGGACCTAGTTGAAGCGAAGTGCCAGAAGCCTATGCCCTGTGGGGGACCTCCATGAAGCCTGACTGAAGTGCCTTGGGGAAGCCTATCTTTCCATGTCCTGCAAGATCTGCAGGGATTTAAGCTACGTACCAAGTGAGAAAGGGAGTCCAGTCTGAAGATTCTTCTAATGGAGGTGGCTCTTAGCCTGGTACCAGTGTTGAACCTGGCACCGGCAACTCGGAGTGCACTGGCTTTGGTACATGAGACACCTAGCCACTTGCATGCGTCCCCGGTCTCCTCAGCACTGGTCTCAATCTCCGGTGCCTCAGAAGAAATGGAGACCTAGTAGGGACAGATCTGTCGAGGCACGTAGAACCATCTAGCTTGGCAACCAAACCCTCAAAGTCAGGTCGGCACCAACCCAGCCTGTGCCGGGTTCCCAGCCCAGTGGAGGACCTCTGGGAGCCCTCAATGCCAGACACCTTCATGGCTGCAAGAGACCTTATTGAATTGACATCATCTCCGGCCTCGGCATTGGGCTTGGCGAGAGAGTGCAACTCTAGATGGCACCATGCCAGTGTTATGGCACTGGGTGCTTTGGTACCGGCCCCAGGGTGGCATCACTGTGTGGCTTCGGTACCTATAACCTTGACACCGGTACCGTCTCATCAATGACACTGACACAGACCCAGGCCATGTGTGTAGCACCACCATTGCCATCAGGCCCTTCCACACACACTTCTCTGGTACCTGTAGTCCCAGCACCGGGCTCTGTCATGCCACTGCCTCCACTTCAGCACCATGGTAAGCTATGCCTTGAGCCACAGGTCACCAGTTTCCACTGCTACAGCACCACCCTGGTCGGCCTCCGAGTATTCCACCAACTTGGAGGCTGAGTCCGTTCTCTCCTCCTGGGCTTCTGCACCGGTTCTACTCCTGGCACCGTTCCCAGCACTGGAGTACTTTGGCACAGCCACAGCAGCAGTCCTGGCCATTTCAGCCTACTCCTGCTCAGCCAGTGCAGCAATCTTGGCTTCCACAGTGACAAGCTCTAGTCCAGTGGCCATTCTAGAGGCCCTGGGCATACCATCAGATCCAGGGTATGAGCCGCTCCAGGCCAGAGTCCATCTACTCAGGGCCCAGGTCTCCTCTATCTGTGACCCCAATGGCCCGCTCCCTCACATCGAGGCAGTCTCTGCCTCTAGGGCAAGTCTTGCCCACGGCTACTGGTGAGAGTGTTGTACTAACGGCTCAGTCCTCATTGGTGGCCTCCTCAGCTGCTTCTCAGGCCACCTCTCATATCTGTGACCCAGAAGATGTTGTCCTGAAAGGGTCATCATCTTCATCTCCAGATAAGGTCCTGGGAGGGGCTCTTCCTTCGATGCCATCTATGGACTCAAGGTCACACCAGGACCTCTTTTGTTACCTGGCCCAGAGTTTGGAGGTGCAGGTGGAGCGGGTGTCAGAGGACTCTGAGCTGACTGACATCCTTCAGGCTTACACCCCTACCAGAGTGACCTTGCCTCTAAATAAGACAGTTACTAAGATCATGAAGACCCTCTGGCAGACCCATGCCTCCATCCCGCCAACTGACAAAAAGACAGAGAGGAGATACTTTGTGCCGCACCCTCCTCCAGGGTCTCTGGTTGTCCAGGCAGTGTATCAATGTGAGAAGTAGAGGCAGCTGGGTCTGACTGACAGGAGTAGAGATGCCAAAAAGATGGACCCTCTGGGCAGGAAGGCCTATGCCTTTGGAGGTCTGCAGCTCTGTATAGTAAACCAGCAAGTTTTACTCAGTCATTATGCTTATAATACCTGAGCTGCAATGGACAAATTTACTGCCCTTGTCCCTCAGGACTCCCGGTCCAGATTTAAGACCCTCTCACAATAGGGCTCTCCCATACTGCCATACAAGTAACCCTGGACTCAATGGACATTGCTGGTCTGCCCCATGGGCATGGAATTGGTGCTTTGCCACAGTTCATGGCTGCAGGTGTCTAGGGTGCTCCTGGAACTCCAGACTATAATTCAGGATCTACCTTTTGAGGGGCTGAGCATTTTCTCAGAGCAGACCACACTTAATTTCTTAGGGATTCACATCCCTGCCCCCAAGAGATGGTCCCTTGACCTTCTCAAAAGGGTGCTTGCCCAGATTTCTCCAGGTATAGGGGTAGGAAAAGGAATGGCAGTAACAACAAATGCTAGTCTCATTCTTCATCCAATCAGGGGACGGGCCACTCCAGCAACACCTAAGGCCCTCACCAGGAGTTCTGAAGGTGTGCCCTATCAGTTTCATTTTGTCCCTTTTTGAACCACTTATCCCCTTTCTACTGTGTTTGGGAGTCCATTACTTTGGACCGTTGGGTCCTAGAGATGGTAGGGAGTGGCTACACTATCCCATTCTCCTCACCACACTCTTCCCACCCCTCTGCTCCCATCCCTCTTAAGGGAACCCTCTCACCAGCATCTCCTGCAGGAGAAGGTGCAGCAGCCCCCAAGTCTAGGAGCAGCTGAAGTGTTCTCCCTGGAGTTCACAGGCACCAGGAGTTCTACTCCTGATATTTCCTGATGCCCATGGTGAAGGGTTGTTTTCAGCCCATCTTGGATCTCAGGGACCTCAATGCCTTCAACACCAAAAACAAGTTCAAGATGGTGATGCAGGCATTGGTCATTCCTTTCCTCAATCTCAGAGACTGGTACTCTGCCCTTGATCTAAAGGACACTTACGTTCACATTTTGATTGCCCCTCACCACAGGAAGTTCTTCTGATTTACTGTGTGCCAGAAGCATTACCTGTTTACGGCCCTTCTCTTTAGCCTCTTCACAGCTCCTTAAGTTTTTATGAAATGTATGGCTGTTGTCCCTGCCTTCATTCGAAAGTGGGGCATCCACATGTTTCCCTGTCTGGACGATTGCCTTATATAGGTCTCATTTCTACACTACGTGTTGGCCCATATTTCCCTGGTGCAGGACCTGTTTTTGGACCTAGACCTCTTTTTGAATGTGGCCAAGTCCACCCTCATCCCCTCTCAGGTAATAGAATTTGTGGACGCTTGCTTGGACTCAACATCAGCCACACCCTCACTGCTCAGGTCCCAATTCTTGACCATCAGGGAGTCTGTTCTGGCCTTGTGTGCGTCTCCCACGACCACAGCAAGAAATTTCACGCACCTTCTAGGGCTCATGGCCACCTGTACCTACTTAGTGCAGCATTCCAGGTTTCCCCTCTGCCTGATGCAGCTGTGGCTCGCTCGTGTCAGTATTGGAGCGACAATGTTCAGAATGGGTGTAAGGGATGCTGGAAGGGAATAGGAAACTTTTCACTAGAGCCACCTCTCTGGCCAGATGGAAGCATTTCTCTATCTGGGCTACTCGGAAGGGGATTCTCCCATGCATGTCCAGGTCCCACTGGTCCTGGACTATCTCCTCAATCTCAGAGTCCAAGAGCTGTCCTCCACGTCTATTAGGATCCACCTGGTGACTATCTCCACTTTTTATATGAGTTCCCGGGGTAAGATGCTCTTTGCAGTCCCCATGGTTCACTGATTTCTGAAGGGTCTGGACAGGCTTTATCCACATGTCTGACAACCTGTTCCTCCATGGGATTTCAACTTGGTCCTGACCAAGCTCACTGGGCTCCTTTTTGAAACTCTGGCAACATCTTGCTTCTACACCTGTCTTGGAAGGTGTTGTTCCTGGTAGCTATCAGTGTTGGCCAGATGTGTATCAGAGCTCAGGGCTCTTACCTCAGACCCTCCTTACATGTTTTTGTTCAAGGATAAGGTCAGGCTCTGCTCCTACCCGGCCTTTCTGTTTAAGGTGGTGTCTCAGTTCCATGTTTCTCAGGACATTTTTCTTCCAGTGTTTTGCCCCAAGTCCCATGCCTCTGGCAAAGAACAGGCCTTGCACACACTGGATATTAGAAGGGCACTAGCATTTTATTTAGACAGGACGAAGTCCTTTGCAAGTCCCCACAGTTGTTTGTGGTAATTGCAGAGATGCTGAAGAGGCAGCCAGTATCCCCTCAGAGGATTTTGTCATGGTTCACTTTCTGTATCAAGGAGTGCTATGATCTGGCCGGAGTGCCAGCCCCTCTTTTGATGGCCCACTCCACCAAGGTCCAGTCCTCCCCCATAGCCTTTGTGGCTCAGGTGTCCATCCTGGACATCTGTAAGGCAGCCATGTGGTCTTCAGTCCACACCTCCACACCTTTGCCAACTATTATGAGCTGGCTCACCAGGCTAGGGAGGATGCCACTCTCGGTAGGGCTGTTTTCCATTCTGTAGAAGACTAGGATTCTGACACTGCCTCCTTGGTTTCTGCTCTGGAGTCACCTACATGGAATGGACATGGGCAATCACGCAAGGAAAAAATGATTACTCACATTGCTCATGTCCATTACAAATCCTGCCCATCTCCCCTTCATTGGAGTAGTCCAGTAAGAAGGAACCAAGAGGGTCGAGGGCCAGCAGGGCTATATATTAGCCAATATAGTGACGCCACTCCAGGGGACTCACCTGCTGGCCCAACAGGTCAGGGAAAAACTTCTGATATGTGCCTGAAGCACATGCACACATACGTAGAATGGACATGAGCAATACATCTCGAACAACAGTTACAGAGGGTGAGTAACCGTTTTTTCTCTACTATCTCTTAGGACAGAAAGCTTCGGACAGAAGTGAGATTTAGCTATCCTTTCTTCTTTGAGTAGTGTCCCTAGGAGAGCTCTACTGTAGGGCTATGTCTAGACTACATGGCTCCTTCTCAACTCTGGCTGGAGAATTCAGGTAGCAGTGTCTATTCAATGCACACATTCACTTTCACTTATGCTATATTATGTATTTATCTGTAATACTCTGAGTACCATTCCCAGACCTGTAAAAGATCTCCATGTGGCTCAAAAGCTTGTCTCTTTCACCCACAGAAGTTGGTCCAAGTAAGAAATTGGTCTCTCATATTCTGGGGAAGGGTATGATAGACCATGAGACTTCCAGCAGGGTTTTTAGTCCAGCAGAGTTATGAATTTAAATTTCTAAGCTCATCTTTTGAAGGGGTTGTGCAGTTTGCCTTTGAGGATGAGGACTGAGAGGTTAGACATGGACCTTCAAAAATATAAGCTTGGGAATTTAAATTAACATCTCCGTTAGAAACTAAAAAACATGGCCTAAATAGAGACACTGGTTTTATGGTTCATTACAACAATTTGTAATAATCCCTACTGTCTGATAACCCTGAATTGCCCACTTCATTTTAAGTGATATTCTACAGAATGAGCAACCTCTTATGCTTAGCAATCTATCCCAACTTATATTTAGCTGACACTCTGGGTACCTTCCCCAGATCTGAAGAAGAGCTCTATGAAGCTTGAAAGCTTGTCTCTTCAACCTGCAGAAATTAATGCAAAAAACATTATCTCACGTATCTCATCAGAATGAACTGTCAGTTCATATTGTTTATTTCTGTCTCGTTTGTCATTTAAAATGTAACAATGCATTTATGTTGTACATGACGTGCTATAATAATAGCATAGCAATTAATTCAGTTCCACTTTGTACAGTTGTTTTGCCCCCCAGCAATTCACAAACATTTTTTTAATGGCCACTCATTCTCATACTTATAGCCTGAAATTGGCCATTGTAGCAGGGTATTGGTGCAAGAGCACCTCATTAGCCCCTGTCCTGTCACCTCTAAGCAAGGGGAACAGATTGGGGCTTATGTAAAGGCCTAAGGATGGGCAACACCTGCCAGCCTGACAAGCCAAAGGATATATAGACTGGGAAGGCACCAGAAGTGGGAGTGGGCAATGGTTAGTCAGGATGGAGCTGGAGGCCTCCTAGTTGAGGACTGCCTATAAGAGGGGGGGAAAAACCTATAAAGACTGTATATAGTTTGGCACTAGTGGTGGGACAAGGTTGGGTGAACAAAGGTGTTGAACAACTCTGAGACTGCTCTGAGCCTGATATAAGAGGACAACTGGTGCCCAAAAAGGAGGGGAGAGAGGCTGATTGCAACCACTTGTAAGATTCTTTATCTCCCTTTTCCAAAGAAGTGTTAAATCAGATGTACTGTAGGTACTGACTGCTCTGTTCTAGTTTTCCATGCCACTATGTTGTTTTCTCTCTAATGTTGTGCATTTTGTATTCAGTTGTAGAAAAAAAATTCTATTTATGGGATACCAAGTAAACTAATTTTTGTTGTTTGCAGTTCTTCATACAACTCTTTGGCTGTGTCTAGACTACATGGCTCCATCGATGGAGCCATGTAGATGAGGGTTGTAGGCAAAGGGAAATGAAGCCGCAATTTAAATAATCGTGGCTTCATTTAAATTTACATGGCTGCCACGCTGAGCCGACAAACAGCTGATCAGCTGTTTGTCGGCTCAGCGCACTAGTCTGGACGCTCCTGCGCCAACCTGAAAGCCCTTTATCGACATCCCCGTTATGCCTCATAGGATGGGGTTTACCGGGGATGTCGATAAAAGGCTTTCATTTCAACAGGGGAGCGTCCAGATTAGCGCGCTGAGCTGACAAACAGCTGATCAGCTGTTTGTCGGCTCAGCGCGGCAGCCATAGAATCATAGAATCATAGAATAATAGGACTGGAAGGGACCTCGAGAGGTCATCGAGTCCAGCCCCCCGCCCTCAAGGCAGGATCAAGCTCCGTCTACACCATCCCTGACAGATGTCTATCTAACCTGTTCTTAAATATCTCCAGAGAGGGAGATTCCACCACCTCCCTTGGCAATTTATTCCAATATTTGACCACCCTGACAGTTAGGAATTTTTTCCTAATGTCCAATCTAAACCTCCCCTGCTGCACTTTAAGCCCATTACTCCTTGTCCTGTCCTCAGAAACCAAGAGGAACAAATTTTCGCCTTCCTCCTTGTGACACCCTTTTAGATATTTGAAAACCGCTATCATGTCCCCCCTTAATCTTCTTTTTTCCAAACTAAACAAGCCCAGTTCATGAAGCCTGGCTTCATAGGTCATGTTCTCTAGACCTTTAATCATTCTTGTCGCTCTTCTCTGTACCCTTTCCAATTTCTCCACATCTTTCTTGAAATGTGGCGCCCAGAACTGGACACAGTACTCCAGCTGAGGCCTAACTAGTGCAGAGTAGAGCGGCAGAATGACTTCACGAGTTTTGCTTACAACACACCTGTTGATACAACCTAGAATCATATTTGCTTTTTTTGCAACAGCATCACACTGTTGACTCATATTCAACTTGTGGTCCACTATGACCCCTAGATCCCTTTCCGCCATGCTCCTTCCTAGAGAGTCGCTTCCCATCTTGTATGTATGGAACTGATTGTTCCTTCCTAAGTGGAGCACTTTGCATTTCTCTTTATTAAACCTCATCCTGTTTACCTCTGACCATTTCTCTAACTTGCTAAGGTCATTTTGAATTATGTCCCTATCCTCCAAAGAAGTCGCAACCCCACCCAGTTTGGTATCATCTGCAAACTTAATAAGAGTACTCTCTATCCCAATATCTACATCATTGATGAAGATATTGAATAGTATGGGTCCCAAAACAGACCCTTGAGGAACTCCACTTGTTATCCCTTTCCAGCAGGATTTAGAACCGTTAACAACAACTCTCTGACTACGGTTATCCAGCCAATTATGCACCCACCTTATCGTGGCCCTATCTAAGTTATATTTGCCTAGTTTATCAATAAGAATATCATGCGAGACCGTATCAAATGCCTTACTAAAGTCTAGGTATATGACATCCACCGCTTCTCCCTTATCCACAAGGCTCGTTATCTTATCAAAGAAAGCTATCAGATTAGTTTGGCATGACTTGTTCTTCACAAACCCATGCTGGCTATTCCCTATCACTTTATTACCTTCCAAGTGTTTGCATAGGATTTCCTTAATTACCTGCTCCATTATCTTCCCTGGGACAGACGTTAAACTGTAGTTAAACTGTCTGTAGTTTCATGCCTTTAAATCGTGGCTTCATTTCCCTTTGCCAAAGAGAAAAATCTACATGGTTCCGTCGACGGAGCCATGTAGTTTAAATGTACCCCTAGATTGAGAGAAAATCAAGCTTTTAGCATCTGATTTTATTTCTTCCAATATTTATTTTTTAATATTTTAAAAAATTAAAGTAGAGCAGAGAAGTTCCCAACTCCCCCCAATGAAAGGAGCAAAGTTCTCTCAGTGAAGAGGACCTGATTTTATATCCCTTAAACATAAACAGATGGCTTTCCAATTCCCAATGTCCCCTGCAAGTTCATAGGGTGAAAAGGAATTCTGTCTCCACTCTTCTTGTAATTAACTCCTCTTTTTGTTGGTGTGAATTCAACTCTCTGGGTATATTATGAATACTTCTGAAATGTTAATCTGTGTTTCAAAATTTCACTATGGATCAGTACTCATTATTTGAGGGATCTTGTTATTGCACCTTTTCCATACTCTCTGCCTGTTATAAAGTTTGTTTAAAGATGTAAGGAAAGAAAGGCAAGACCAGACTGTCTCTCCTGTGCTAAATAAAATTTTCCTTAAATATTTTTAAAAATTAGTACACTAATATATACATGACCAACATGTGCTATAACTGATAAATAAAACCACCATGGATTAGGTATTGCTAGTTTAAATGGCTACAAACTATATAGTCTCAATCCTGCGAACATTTATTTTTACACTTGAAGCCAAAGGGATTACTCATATGTTTAGACTTAAGCATGTTTATAACTGTTTGCTGGATCAGGGCTTCAGTTAATAACTTCAGAGTATTAAAAACCCAACTTAAATTATATAAAATCTGCTATGTATAAATGACAAATGAGTATCTGTTTAGTATTTAAAGGACTAAGATTGTTCAGAACAAGCTCTTTACTGGACTATCTATGCCTTTTCACTGTGGATGACCATTTTAATTATGTGAGCAAGGTATGGAACATAGTTTAATTGAGGCTTTGATTTCTAGCAGGAAAGTGTATGTGCATGTAATATATATTTCTCAATGTACTACCATCACTTACAAGATTATCCCAAAGAATCATAATAGTTTAATGGATAGTGATCATTAATAATGTAAAATTAAAAAATAAAGTAGATATCCTAGGCAAAACCAGAATAATGTAAATCATTCCCAAAGTTTATTTAAATCTTTCAGACTATTACAGTGTTACTGTAATTTATAGTAATTTGTTTCAACACTAGAGTGGATTATTACTTCTACAGTAATTTCTCTCCGGTATGTAGATGTCTGAACACATACAAACAATTACATAACATATATTCATTCTGCCTCCATAAGTACATACACACTTAATTCAAGCGAGGATGAAAGGTAACCCTACCAAATTTTAATGCACAATTTTGGGTCCTTGTTTCCCCCAAAACAGAATATATACAGATTAAGCAGGACTGCAACTAAGGGTACGTCTAGACTACATGCCTCTGTCGCCAGAGGCATGTAGATTAGGCTACCAGGCACAGGAAAATGAAGCGGTGATTTAAATAATCGCCACTTCATTTAAATTTACATGGCTGCCACGCTGAGCCGATCAGCTGTTTGTCGGCTCAGCATGGTAGTCTGGACGCACAGGTGTTGACATCAAAGGCATTTGTCTACCACCCAGGTATACCTTGGTTAAACCAGGATTTTACCAGATTACAGGTGAATATGGTGAATCCTCCTTTACCCCCACTTCCAAGTAGTTCTTACTCCCGAGAGTGTTATTTATTTTCAGTATGCAGAGAATAATGTCTCACCTAGTTTTTAATTTACAGCATGCCCAGACGTGTTTTCTTTCCTTTGCTATTCACATGGATACAGAGGAGGGGAAAGTTCTGTTTTCTGAGGCTGCATCTACACTGCAGAGTTTTTGTGCAAAAACTCGTGGAGTGTCCTTATCTCAAGTGTACGTTTGCACAAGAAAATTTACAGTGAATCGACAAAACAGAGGGGTTTTGCAGTATAGTTATTCCTCTTTCTATGAGGAATAACTCCATTTTGCTCAAGAGCTCTTACACAAAAAGGTATGTGTGGATGGAAAGCAGGGTCTTTTTGCGCAAAAACAGCCTATCGAAACAAGCACAAGTGCTCTGGTGGCCATTCTGTTAATTGCAATCAGAGCTTTCTTGTGAGAGAGTGTCCATGCAGTCGGGAGGGAGTTGTCAAGGGAGACCGAGGCGACCCTACTATGGGGCCTGGGCGAACATGTCCGTTAGGGCCTCCCGGATGCGCACCCCATCCTGGTGCGCCTGGCGGATGGCAGTTGTGTGGGGCTATTCATAGCCCTGGCTCTCGGCTGCCATCCATTCGGGGAGGAAGGCCTCCCTACTCCACTCCACAAGATTGTGGAGCACACAGCATGCAACCACTGCCTCCATGGCATTCTGCTCACCCATCTCGAGACGGGTGAGCAAACACCGGAAGCGGGCTTTCAAGCAGCCGAAGGTGCACTCCACATGATTTCGGGCCCGGTTGAGGTGGTCGTTGAACCGGGCCCGGTTCTGGTCCGGCCGCCCTGTGTAGGGCCGCATTAGCCAGGGCAGCAGGGGGCAGGTCGCATCCCCGAGGACACATATGGGCATAGGCACATCCCCGACAGTCAACTCCTGCCGGGGGAAGTAGGTGCCCGCCTCCAGCCCGCGAAACAGGCCGGAGTTCTGGAGAATGCAGGAGTTGTGTGCCCTGCCGGACCAGCCCGCATAAACGTCTAAGAAGTGGCCACGGTGGTCCACGAGGCCTGGAGGACAATCGAGCAATACCCCTTCCTGTTTATAAAATGGGCAGCTCGATGCTCCGGGGCCTGGATGGGGATGTGGGTTGCATCCAGGGCTCCCCCGCAGTTGGAGAACCCGAGGGCAGCGAAGCCGGCCACGGTAGCATCCACATCATGCAGGTAGATGACTCTTGGCAGCAGGACGTCGTTGATGGCATGGACGACCTGCAGGAGGGTGCAGAGAAACACAGGGGAACACATCACATAAGGCAGGGTGAGTGTGTGCTCCTTTCCCCCGCCGTGATGCCCTCTGTGCTCACACACACACACACCAGGGCCCCCACACCCTCCCCATGCCCCCCCCCCCCCACCAGCAGGCCTGTGCAAGGGAGGGACGGCTCAAACCCCTGGGTGACCCAGCCTGGAGTCTTGGCTGCTCCTGGGCATGGAGTGCAACACCCTCCCCCCACTCCACTCCTCACTTCCCCTGGGACTTACCTCCATCACGATGACACCGATGGTGGATCTGCCCACCCCGAACTTGTGTGCCACTGATCGGTAGCTGTCCGGGGTGGACAGCTTCCATAGTGCGATGGCGACCCTCTTGTCGACGGGGATGGGTGCCCGCAGTCGGGTGGTGGCTCTCTGGAGCGCAGGGGCGATCCAGGCACACAGCTCCAGGAACATCTGCTTTTGCATGCGAAAGTTCCGGAGCCATTGCTGGTCATCCCATTGCCCCAGGACCAGCCAGTCCCAGCAGTCCGTACTTGTGTCCAGTCTCCACAGTGACCTCTCCACGCTGGGGTGGGGATGCCAAAGGGATGCCATGGCCTCCGTGGTGGAGTCCAAAGCGATCTGCACCTCCATGTCCTGGAACAGGAGGGCAGCAGCCTGGAGCACCAGCTGCAGGCACTCCAAAGTGGCCGGCAGGAGCCAGAGCAGGCACATGGCCATCCCTGGCTCCATGGCAGAAAAAATAAGGGAGATGGAAAAAAAACAAGCAAAGGCACTAGGTGACAAAAGGCAGTGGTGACCAAAAAGGCAGAGGGCAACCACCAAAACTGCTACGGCTGACAGTCCCTGCAAGAGGTCCTATAGCATGCAGCAGGAGAGAAATGGCTGTCCAGGGAGATCCCTTTAAGCACGTGTCTCAAAGGAGCTCCAGCCCCTGCCCCTGGAAAGGGCTGGTGCCCTTTTGCCCTCTACAAAATGGTTCCAGGCTTCCGCTTTTGCGCAAAAGCGTCCCGCCAATGTAGACGCACTTTTGTGCAAAAGCGCATCGTTATAATGATAACTCCGGGACCAATCTAGATGTGCTTTTGCGGAAATACTTTTAATGGAAAAACTTTTAAAGTATTTCCGGAAAATCATGCCAGTCTAGACGTAGCCATAGACTTTAAGGTCAGAAGAGACCATTATGATCATCTAGTCTGACCCCCTGCACAATGCAGGCCACAGAATCTCACCCACTCACTCCTGGAATAATCCTCTCACCTATATCTCGGATATTAAAGTCCTCAAATGATGGTTTAAAGACCCCAAGATGCAGAGAGTCCTCCAGCAAGTGATCTGTGCCCCATGCTACAGAGGAAGGCGAAAAACCTCCAGGGCCTCAGCCAATCTACCCTGGAGGAAAATTCCTTCCCGACCCCAAATATAGTGATCAGCTGAACCCTGAGCATGTGGGCAAGATAACTGTTCTGTCTCAGGACAGGACAGCAATCTCACTGTCAGATTTATTCCTGAGGGAATATCATTACTTTAAACAAAAGCCTGAGTTCATTATATATAGGTCTTTCTGTGACTTTAGATGGCTGTTTCTTCCCAACTTTACACTGGTCAGCTAAAATGTCAATAGAAAAAATATTTCCCATCAGGAATCATAGCTTTTTCCATAATAGCTTCTGGAAATACAGTCTTTGCTTTGCTTCTTGGGTCAGTCTCTGGCTCTTTTATGATTTGTAGAGAGAAAAGCCTATAATCAGAGGTCAATAAAGGATATCTTACAAGTTAAAGGTGCATCAATTCATACTGGATACAGAAATCATCACTTCAGTTTGAACTGTTTTCTGTATGACAAGCTATTTTGCCACATGTCCTACAAATTGTTACCCCAGTGGAAGTAGGTTAGTGTGAAGTCATAGGATATCTACAAACTATAAGTGAACTAAAGATTCAATTCATTTTTTCATGTTCAGACATATCAGTATTAACTACTTTGCTGAAGTTCTTTCAAGATAAGAAATCCTTGGGATAAACCTGCTTAGGCTGTGTCTAATCAAGTTAGGTATTTAAAGGTATCCTCTAAAAATTCTCCACAAATGCTGCTAAGCCAACTGGTCTCAAAGTTTGCTGTTTTTAAAAATATATATATGCTTGTTATATCCTAGTCTTCAGGCATGGGGACCGTTAGCCTTTATTACTGAGTCCACTGACCGCCAGCCTTTGTGGCCAGCTGTGTCATCACAGCTCTCACAGGACTAGCACCCTCTTGTATTGGTCATTCTGGAATTTTGATGGTTTCTCTGCCAATTAATTCAGCTCCTGGGCTGATTCATGATCTTAAGTTCATCCCCTTCAGGATTACAACTGTCCAAAGTGTAAAAAAAAAAAAAAAAAAAGTCTTAATGCTAAAAACTCCTCTGCTCTCTGGGACTGTTCCTCAGTCTATCTTTGTGGATAAGTCTGCTTGTCCCTTCACGGGGGCTCGTAGTGGAACCCAATCCCACCCTTGACTCTGGGTTTAAGCCCCACAACTCTTTACAGCATAGTTAGGTCAGCTCCTTTACCTTTATCATGGTTTCCCCAGGGCCAGTTCCTATCTTGGCTCTTTACATCTCTGGATTTCCAAGTCTCTTCAGAGTTACGATCAAAGTGTCTCCCAGATCTCCTTGTCTGAAGAGCTTGCCACTCTACTGTTCCTAGGCTTACTTTTCTGTTCAGACTCTCCTTCCAGCTCTTTCCATAATTGCACCCTGTCAGTGCTTAAAATTTGGCTCTTTTTATATAGTAATCACCTGATTCCTCACAGGAGGGGCTTATCCTATAATTCAGCATCACCATCAACAGTCATGGGCTCAATGCCCGTTGGTGTCCAATGCCTCCCTCACTATTTCCTTCCATCTTTCCCTGTCCAGTGTGGAGTGGCTTAGTTTCTGTAGACTTAGGGCCCTATAAAATTCATGGCCATGAAAAATGCATCAGGGACTGTGAAATCTGGTCTCTCATTGTGAAATCAGTTTCTTTGTTTTTTGTTTTTGGGTTTGGTTTTTGTTGCTTTTATCCGATAGTATACATATTTCAGGGGGGAGACCACATTTCTCAAATTGAGGGTCCTGATCCAAAAGGGAGTTACAGGAGGGTTGCCAAACTGTATTGCCACACTTACTTCTGTGCTGCCTTCACAGCTGGGTGACCAGAGAGTAGCAGCTCTTGGCCAGACATCCAGCTCTAAAGGCAGTTCCAACCAATAGCAATGCAGAAGGGCGGCAATACCATACCATGCCACCCTTCTGCACTGTTGCCTTCAGAGAGTGGCAGCTGCTGATTGTGGGCCTAGCTCTGCAGGTAGCAATACAGAAGTAAGTATGGCAATACCATATTATGCTATCCTTATGTCTGTGCTGATGCTGGTGGTGGCTGTGCCTTCAAGAGCTGGGTTCCCAGCCAGCAATCTCCACTTTCCAACTGCTCAGCTCTGATGGCTGCATCACTGCCAGCAGCACCAGTGAAATAAGGGTATCAGTACCACAACCTCCCCTACAATAACCTTGCGACCCTCCCCCACAACTCCTTTTTAGATTAGGGCCACTACCATTACAACATCATGAAATTTTAGATTTAAATAGCTGTAATCACAAAATTTAGTATTTTTAAATCCTATGATCATGAAATTGATGAGAGCAGACCATGAATTTGGTAGTGCTCTTCCTATAATCAGGTTTGGCTTAGCTTGAGACTGCCCAGCTGTGATCAAGCCAACCTGTTACAGTCTCCAACAGATGCTACGTATTACAGTTTATGGAGAGAATACTTTCTACCTCAGTAACTTCTCTTTGAACAGCATGTACAGCATATGACAAGGTTTTGGACACTTTTTGATCAAGAGCACTTTAGTGTTTAGATAAGCTTGTTCTAACTGTAGTGTTTACATGCTTTTCCACTCACTTACTTTCTTCTAAAAATATGGTGAGAGATCTTGTCCTTCATCTTTGTGCCTTATACCCTTCCTTCTCTGTCTGCACATGAGGAGAGAAATGTTTATCCATCTTCCCTATGCTGTCTTGCCTGCTATTGGGGTCAGGAATCTGACACATGGCCCTTGGGGAATTTGATTGAAAATAAAAACTTTATGGAGTTTCTCCCTTTGCTTCTTGGTTCCCTCCTACCAGTTAGCAGGCATTAGGCAAAAGTATGGGTCAGCACTCCTGAGGAATAAGGCTCACTTTGAAACCTCAAGCATCTGGTCAAAAATACCAGCTTTCACAGCCTCTATGGCTACATCTTCATTCAACACATAGTATGCTGCTTATGCCCATCCCATCAGAAAAAGAGTCAAACAGATATCCCTAGATTCCTGTGTGGCAAGGTCCTCACTTAGGCTCCTCACCCTGGGACCCTTCATCAGCCACAAATTAACTAGAGACCCTCTCTTGTGCAAATGCCCATGTCTTTTATTGTTCATGCCAGTTTCCCACCACCTTCTATTTGCAGACCTTTGTTTGCCATTCCTGCAGCAAACTCAGCTAGCCTCTCCTTCTGGCTTGGTACCACACTCAACCACTCTCTGGCTCCTCCCTTTCCACTTCCCCCTCAACTGCCTCTCTGGCTAATGAGGCCCATGGCTGTTTCCCATTAGCCCCTTGGGCATGGGCTTACTGAGCTGCCTTCAATTGCCCTTTTCAGTCTGGCTGTAGTACCAGAGCTCTGGCTTAGCCAGCAGCCTGTCACACCTCCCAATAAGTTTCAGAAGACGTGCTGATGGGGGTGGGGGAAAAAAGGGCAATTGCCCTGAGGCTTGGCGATTCAAAGGGGACCAGAATTCCCAGTAGCCACTGCCCCTATGCCCCAGGTCCTTTCAAGCACTGACAGAGTGCCACACCACACTTTTTGCATGGCTCTGAGAACGGGGGGGAGGGGGGGAAGGGTGCCATGCTCCGTGCATTGTGGATGCCTTGCTGCCCTGTCTCCTTCCCTTCCAACTGAGGCTCCGCCCCTTCCAGGAGAACAGAGCCAGGGCCCTCCACCATCTTGCTCAGGGGCCTGTGGAGGCTGTTGGCTTCCCTGAGCTTCAATAACTACCAATTCACAAATGATCAGATAGACAAGTGAGTCATCTTCCCATCCCACTTTGGGCAGGAAGGAGCTTATTAAGGCATGCTTTTATGTTAATCATCCCATGAAGTACCTACTCCTGGAATTGTTAATATTGTTTCTGTTCAGGCATAGCCTGGGCTGATCGCTCCTTCATAAACTGTAGAAAAACATGCTGTTGTTGCTTCCCTGAGTCCATCATCTACTTTAGGATCTTTCCATTGTCCATTCTTTGAACAGACATTGTTTCATACCACTTCTGGTACCACTTCTGATAAGTAGGTGAAGTTCCTTCTGTGTTCCAAATAGAGTGTACAAAACATGTGGATTCAAACCTTAGCATAAACTTTCTCTTGATATTGGGTTTTCTTCTTCAAGATCTCCAGGGTTCTGCTCGGAGTTAATCCAAACATTTTTATATCCTAGGTTTGAGCTACTACGACCCACCCGCAAGCAGAAATAACCGTCTTTTTAATGGGATCCTACCATCTGACATTAGGGTGACTTTACAGAAGGGATTCATGCCCTTTTGTAAAGTTCTAATTTCTGTCCCCAGTTAATATATATAACAAATATTTTTGTGGAATTATCTCTTTAATGGCTGGATTCATTTTGGGAGGCTATCCAGAAAAAATGTATTCAAGGGAAATCTGAATAAACTCTTCTCCCAGTTTATTTGGCAGAACCTGGACAATGTAGTCAAATATTCTTTTCTCACTTTATTTTTAAAAAGAATCCCAAATTTTCCTGATTAAAGTTATTTGTGGGCATCATATTTATTGCATGGAGAAATTTCTCTGTTCCTATGTTATGAGATACCAGAAGCCAGTACAGTAATTAGAAAGTTGGGTTCTGGCTAGAAAACCTGCCTTGGAATTGATATGCTTGAGAACAAATACCAATGACATTTTTTAAATTATTTCTTTTTCTAAAAAATTAACACTTGAACATAGACACCCATGGACATTTACTCCATCAGTCCAATTGTAGACTCTTTTAACTGAAAGAAAAAGCCCTTTTGAACATAAACCTCTTGCATGTGCTCTGACATGCATTTTACAACACAAACCCTTTCTGTCACTGAGTGTTCTCATTAAAGACACTCATCACATCTTGGAAACATTATACATTAGGATTTTTCAAATAGCCTTCAAAATCTAACTTTTTTTAACTGCCAAGTGTATTAATTAAGCAGTATGTAACCTATTGTGACACTGTCTCTCTCTAGTGGTGGCTAGATTACAAATAGAGGTCTATGAGCATGATACAGACTTGGCTTACAGAGCTGACTCTTTTTTTAGCTAAAACTATAGAGGCTCATTCTTTTAGAACGAGAGGTCCCAATTTTAGTCCCCTACTGACAACCTGCTGAGTAACGTAGCACTATAAGTACATAGTATTCTATTTCCATAGAAATGTTTGTAATGCTTATATTTTAAAATAATCCAAGAGGTAAATATTGACTTTTTTCATTTACATTTACTTTGATATTGGAAATCATAGTACTGAGAGACTACAATATTTTACTCTTTGAGCATGTTAGTTATTACCAATTTTGATGTCCAGGCAGGTATCACAGGAAGAAACCAGTTATAAGAACATAAAAACATAAGAATGGCCGTACTGGGTCAGACCAAAGGTCCACCTAGCCCAGTAGCCTGTCTGCCGACAGTGGCCAACACCAGGTGCCCTGGAGCGGGTGGACCGAAGACAATGATCAAGCGATTTGTCTCATGCCATCCGTCTCCAGCCTCTGACAAACAGACACCATTCCTACCCCCTGGCTAATAGCTTTTTATGGACCTAACCTCCATGAATTTATCTAGTTTCTCTTTAAATTCTGTTATAGTTCTAGCCTTCACAGCCTCCTCTGGCAAGGAGTTTCACAGGTTGACTACGCACTGTGTGAAAAATAACTTTCTTTTATTAGTTTTAAACCTGCTACCCATTAATTTCATTTGGTGTCCTCTAGTCCTTATATTATGGGAACTAATGAATAACTTTTCTTTATTCACCCTCTCCATACCACTCATGGTTTTATATACCTCTATCATATCCCCCTTCAGTCTCCTCTTTTCCAGACTGAAAAGTCCCAGTTGCTTTAGCCTCTCCTCATATGGGACCTGTTCCAAACCCCTGGTCATTTTAGTTGCCTTTTTCTGAACCCTTTCCAAGGCCAAGATATCTTTTTTGAGGTGAGGAGACCACATCTGTACACAGTACTCAAGATGTGGGCATACCATAGTTTTATACAGAAGCAGCAAGATATTCTGTGTCTTATTTTCTATCCCTTTCTTAATAATTCCTAACATTCTAATTGCCTTTTTGACTGCCGCAGCACACTGTGTGGACGTTTTCAGAGAACTATCCATGATAACTCCAAGATCTCTTTCCTGATTTGTCGTAGCCAAATTAGCCCCCATCATACTATATGCATAGTTGGGGTTATTTTTCCAATGTGCATTACTTTACACTTATCCACATTAAACTTAATTTGCCATTTTGTTGCCCAATCACTCAGTTTTGTGAGATCTTTTTGAAGTTCTTCACAGTCTGCTTCTGTCTTGACTTAAACAGTTTAATATCATCCGCAAACTTTGCTACCTCACTGCTTGCCCCTTTCTCTAGATCATTTATGAATAAGTTGAATAGGATTGGTCCCAGGAGTGACCCTTGGGGGACACCACTAGTTACCCCTCTCCATTTTGAAAATTTATCATTTATTCCTACCTCTTGTTTCCTGTCTATCAATCAGAAAATTTTATAATGGACGATCAAGCTTGAGTTGAGAAGTTCTGTGAGAAATGAACTACCTTTTCTCACTAACCAAAAATATCTTGTACCTTAAGAAAGAAAACCTGGGAGCCTTCCTCTACCCTGTCTCTCAACTTGTGTCTCCATTTACACTTGTGCAAAGTGAATGTAAAATGATATTATTGTATTTTGGTGGTATTCTGTACCCTCTTTGCCCAGGTTTAAGTGATGGAACAAGGTACAAGAAGGTGAAGAATCAGGTCTGCTAATTTTAAAGGTCTTCTGCCT
Source organism: Pelodiscus sinensis (assembly GCF_049634645.1). NCBI lineage: Eukaryota > Metazoa > Chordata > Testudines > Trionychidae > Pelodiscus > Pelodiscus sinensis. The sequence continues at coordinate 29,815,397 of NC_134726.1, forward strand.
GCCTTTCAAATATTGTGAGTAGTCGATACATTGTTGGAATTCAATGACCAATAATTTGTAAAGCTTCTATTTGCCAATGAAAGCTTATCTTTAATGTCATTCTGCTTTAAATTACTATAATTTTGAGTAATTTTCTGAAACTCAAATTGAGATTAGCCATCTGGTCACTGGATTTTTTTAATGCCCTTAGGTTTTTTAGTTTGTTTACTTTTTGCTTTTTGTTTCTTAAACATTTGAGTAAATATTAGCATTAGGAAACTAATTTGTTGGAAAGTCTCACTTCTTTGTGTATATACCATATTTGTTCTTTATCATCAGTATTTAACTGTATTTAAAGTGCTTGTCTGCTTATGTAGAACAATTGGTAGCATGACTAAATTCCACAGTTAGTGGTTATTTCCAGGTTGGTTTTCCAAAGACATTTTTAGTGAATGCCAAGGTGTGGTGTTTTTTTTTTTAAATCCACTGACCTTTAACTTTTGTACTCTCCATTTTGCAGCATGATAAACTTAAGGATTCACTGAGCAGCTCACTTGAAGGCTGTTCTTTTTTTTTAGTCATTGGCAGGAAAATGCATCTGTCTGTCTGAGTTGAGGCCTCTTTGATCTTCAGGGAGTTTTAACTAAAAGCAGATTAAAAAGAAAGCTGTCAGGCATTTTTTCCCTATGAAATTGGATGTACTTTCTAAGGTTTCATGTCAGGTGAGGCTTTTCCTTCTCAAAGAATTAAGATATGGAAAAGTGATCAGACTGTTTTGACCAGCATTCTAAGATACATAACTATGTATGATGTACTGTTTTAGTACTGTGCCAAACACCAATGTGGGGCATCATATGATCATTGGTTGGTTTAAAACCCACAGGTGTAATGAACCTGCTAGCTCCTGGATAAGATGGCATTTAAAAACCTCATTAAGAGCCTAGAGTCCAATAAAGTAATTAAAACTGAATCTGTCTTTTAAGTAGTCTGAATTTAATCCCTGTATTGAGGTGCTGATTTGAAGATAAATCAAGTCACTCCTTATAGCACCTAAAAGTTGCTTTGTTTATAGGATAAGAACTGCAAAAAAAATTACTCTGCAAATCTTACAGAATGTCTTGAAATCTGCTGCAGCAATATGAAATATTTATTTTGTAAATACAGAACTACAAAAGTGGATCGAAGGAGCCTTAATTTAAAAACCCATTTCATTACATTTTTCTCTTTGTTTTTCTTTAGAACCTGTGTTTTGGTAGTAAAATTATATAGAATTTGCTCTACTGAATCAAACTATTGCTCTGTCTACAGCAGTCAAATGTTTTGATCTCAGTAGTGGCCAATTCCTGGTTCTTTAGAGAGAAGCGAAAGTCTATTAGAGCTTGTGCACACTTACAGTGCTGCTGTGGCACAACTGTACTTGTGCAACTGTTGCTATAGTGCTTAGTGACGACACTGCCTGTGTTGGCAGGAGAGCTTTGTGTCCATTTTATTGCATAGCACAGAACTCACTAGAACAAGCCCAGACTAGCTGGGCTGACCCCAGTGACCTACTCAGTTACCATAACAACAAGATCTATATCTACAACCCAATATACAACACTTCCCCAGTAAGTAAGGTTGCCAAATGTCTAACTGCACAAACCCAAAGATCCTGACCTGGCCCCTCCCCAAAGCCATGTCCTTCTTCTGCCCCTTTTCGGAGGCACTGCCCTCTGCTCACTCCATCCCCTCTTTTTCTATTGCTTGTTCTCCCCAGTGCTCACTTATTTTCACCAGGGTGGAGCTTTAGGTTGGGGTGCGGGAGAAGACATTGGGTATGGGCTCTGGGAGAGAGTTTGGGTGCAGGAGTGGTGTGGGCTCTGGAAGGAGTTTGGATGTGGCGTGTGGGCTCTGGGGCAGTGGATTGGGAGGTAAAAGGAGATGGGGGAGGCAGCCCTTACTTTGGGTGGCTCCCAAAAGCATCTGACATACCTTTCTAGCAGCTGCTCCTAGGAGGGAGAGCCACGAGGTCTCCATGTGCCACTGCCTGCAGACACCATCTCCACAGCTCCTACAGGTCAAAGGCCACAGGGATAATAAAAGCTGCTTTTGGGAATGGCATGGAGCCAAGGCAAGTAAGGTAGCCCGCTGTAATCCTGCTGCATGCCTGGATCGTTAGTGCCTAAAATCTCCTGGTTTGGCCCAACTAGCCTATGAGAGATGGGGCGTAATTGCAGGAGACTCTCAGAGAAACTAGGAGGGTTGACGCTCCTACCTGTAAGGATACGTACTCCACCTCCCCAGAAAGGAGCAGCTATGTCAACAGGAGAAGCCCTCCCATTGATAGCACTATCTACACTGGGTGTTAGGTCAGTATAACTGTGTCATTCAGCGTTATGGATTTTCCAGTACACTGCCATAAGTTGGGAGTTTTGCCCAAGCCTTATAGTACACAGAGCTATTTGAATAATGCTAGTGCTGTGGAGCAAAAATTCATCCTGACTCCAAAATACAGTCAGTTTAACAATAATAACTTACATTTACCAGGTGTTTTTTAAACAAAAGAACCAAAGTATTTTTACAGACTGTATAGGAATAGGAATTCTTCACCCATCAATGGAATTCGCCCATTTCTGTGATAGAATATTGCATAGCACAAAACAACAATCTAGATTAAGAATGAAGTATGCAGTTAATAAATTTGAAATCGATGAAGTAATGAAATTACATGGGAGATGTTAATAGGAAAAATGTAACCGCTCAAATATTAATTTGAATGTGGCACTGGGTTTGAAAAACATACTTTATGGGGTCTGATTAATTTAAAAGGATCAAGGACCTAGCAAGTACTAGGGGATCTTTAATGGCAAGTGGTCAGCACCCCAGGTTGGCTCTTCAGAAAGCCAGCACCTCCAGCAACAACATACTGAGGAATTGGATTGGTGTATACTCAGAAGTATACTGGTTCATGAGCACTGTTATCTGTAGTACTTTTTTGATTATCATCCAGGGTGTTCCATCTAACCAGCCATTTGATTAGGTTGGGTATTCATGAGATCAAAACTGGAGATGGCATGACTGCAGAAGAAGCATGGAACTTACCACTTGTAAAGCAGAAACAAAGCTCAAATAGCTCATAGCAGGGGGACGGGATAATCTCCACCTCAGAATATTGCAAGAAATGGCACATGAAATTGCAAGTCATTTAGCAAGGATTTTTAATCAATATATCAAATTGGAGTAGTAATGTGTAACTGGAGAATAGCAAATGCATTACCAATATCTAAGAAAGGGAAAAATGGCGATCCAGGCCACTACAGTCTGGTTCGTCTGATCTGAATAGCATATAAAATGTTAGAAAACATTTTGAAGGAAAGAATATGTAAAGGCAGAGCAGTAAATGGAAAATGGGATAAAATCCAGCAAGAGTGTACCAAGGATAGATCATGACGCACTAGCCTGGTCAGACCCACCAATGGGGGCAGGGTGAAGGAGGGGAGCTGCTCCAGGCCTGGCAATTTAAAATGGCCCAGGGCTACTGGCTGCTCCCACTGCTAGAGAAGAAATTGCAGTGGCCAGAGCCTGGGGCCTTTTATATCGCCTCTGGAGTCCTGGCCTCAAGTGGCACTGAAGCGTTCACTATGTGGGGGCCATCCCCCAGTCATGCCCCTTTTACCTGAGGCCCCATCGCTTCCAAGGGCCCAGAGCTGGGCCTCCTCCCACCTTGCCCAAGCTCTGATCAATTCTGTCAGCTGCCCTTAACCTGGTATATATTACTTGGAGAAGATAACTGATTTCTTAGACAAGGGAAATTCAATAGATCTAATCTATTTGGACTGCAGTAAAGTCTTTGCTGTCTTTTTTGTTGTCTGTACTTTTACAGACATACTTGCTGACAAGTACTTTGAAATAAATAACAATTACCAAAATAACTGATATTGGCCTGATTACATTGTGCTATTTTGACAAATAAAACATGCAACATTTTGCAGAATTTAATATTTTGTGTGCAGAATTTTTATTTTTTTGTAGCAGAATTCCCCCAGAAGTAATAGTTGCTCTCTGTAAGGGAATTGCAGGGGTAAACACCAGGGAAAGAGAAGAGCTGTTTATGCTAAAAGACAAAGTTGATACCAAAACAAATGCATGGGTGCCAGGGGAACAAGCTAGCCCCCAGGCCTTCTTCCTCTGCCTGAGGCTCCAATTTTCCCCTTATGGAACTCCGAGCATATTCTCCACTGGGGCTGCCAGCTCCTACTGTCCCAGCTCTGGAGAGTCAGGTGGGCGGCATGTCTGGAGCACCCCCAATCCCAGAGCACTCCTGACCCCAGCATTGAGCAGGTAGCATGGCTGGAGCACCACCAGTCTCAGCCCCAGAGATCTGAGTGGGTGGCATGAGCCCCAACCTCACTGTTGGATGGAATTATGGCATGGCATGGTCCTAGTCCCAGCACCTCCACAAGTCCCATACTGTCTGCTCAGTCTCTCGGTCACAGACGGGAACTGGATGCAGACAGGAGGCAACCTGGGGATAAAGCCACGTCAGGCTGTTTGAGGAGGCACAGCTAACCCTGGCCTATGCTACCCATAGCCTATGAAGAAATGCATATAAATGGACCATGCATAGATTTAGACTGGGAACTGTAGTTATAGAGGAGTGAAGTTCTGGAACAGCCTTCTAGTAGGAATAGTGGAGTTAAACACACTACCTAGTTTCAAGATACAGTTTAATATATTTATAAATAGGCTTATATGGTGGCATTGTCTACGATAGTAGGGGCCTGGACTTAACTAACCAGCAGGTTGCTTCTAGTCCTGTGTCCTGTGTTTACTTATCCTTGAAATAGCTTTTGTAGCTTCAGGTGTTGTCAGTGATCATGAAAATAACCAGACACCATTTGACTCAGTGACTTTTGCAGCTGTGAATTTAACAGGCAAATTATACACAATGTTAAGAAGACACACTTCCTTTTATTGTTTTTCTGTATTTTATTTTCATTATGTCCTCTTACTCTCTTATTATCTGGACAGTGTAAAAAGGAGGGAGGTTTTCCTATGTCCTTCAGAATTTTGCATACTTCAGGAACATGAAGCTATATGATTTTCATTTATGCAAGTTCATCCTACCCAATACTCGCAATGCCTCTGAACATCTTAATTGCCCTTGTCTAGACTGTTTCAATTTCTGCTCTGTCTTAAAACGGGATGACCAAAACTGGATATAAAAGTCCAAATGAGGAAGCATCAATGACAAGTCAACCATTCTATTTTACATTCTTTATAAAATGCTTCTTCTCTGCTACTTTGCACTTGGCTAATTTTATTATCCCCCCCCCCCCAAAATTCTGAAGTCTGTCTTCAGGGGGTCCTCCAAGTCAACAAACCATTAGAAGATATGCAAAGTATAGAATAGCTTTTGTTAATGGATATGCATTTGTTTTCTTTCACAGATTTTAGGGCCAGAAGGACCTCCTATATAAAACAGACTATAAAATGTCACCTACTAATTCCTGCATCAGAACAATTTACTAAGGTGTATCTTATAGAAAGACATTTAATCTTGATTCTCTAAATAATACAGAATTTACCATTCCTTTTGATAAGGGATGGTAATTGATAAGGGAGTGATAAATTAACCTCATCTTATTTCCAGTTTGATTTTTTTCCTGATGTCAACTTCTAGTCATTGGATCTTGTTACATTTTTGTCTGCTAGATTAAAAAGCTCTCTAGTATTAGATAATGTCTCTCTGTGTAGTTACCTGTGTATAGTTCTTTAAAGTTTCCCACATTAAACAAAATGGATTGAGGGTTGGCTTTGTAGGCCCAATTTTTCAGCATTCTTGCCAGAAGTGGACACAGTATTCCAATAGCAGCCTTCACTGTATTTGTAGAAAGAAGAATAGTCCATCCAAATACATTCAAGATACTTGATTTTTATATTGTACTGCCCGATCCTTTGGTGTGTTAATTTCAACTGGAGTTTTAAGTTATTCTCCATAATTTTTACTGATTAATACAATTTAGCATCATCAGAAAATGTCACAAAATTTTTCATCATTTAATTCTTTAAATCATTAAATTAATTAAAACACTGGTTTTGATACCATCAACAGTATGCCATTCCTCACCTTTCTACTTTGAGGAGAGATGAAAGATTTTTCAAGGGAAAATTATCCATAAAATAGTACTATCATCTTTTACTTGTGTAGTTTATTTCACTGTAAACTGGGAAAATGTGATGATTATTGTATTATACATTATCAGGAATCTGTTTACTTTTAGTACATTATAGTTTTTATTGTCCTTAGTTTTAGTGATTAATTAACAAAACTATTTTGATTTTTATATACAAGGTGCTTATTAATTATTTTATCATGAGAAAAATGAGTGAGGTTCAAGTGTCCTATTAATTCATTTCAGACTGGAAATTTTCTTATAGTTGGCGTGGCAAGTGGAATGAGTGAGATTAGTTGCTAATGAGTAGATAAATATAGTAATTTTTGCATGATGTAAACCTGTGATTTTCAGTAGGCAGAGAAAGGAAGTTAGATTATTTTCATGAGACCTTGCTGCTATGTGAGAAATCATTAACATCTTCTGCTATTGTAAATTAGGTTATTTGACACCTGTATTTTTATCGCTAACCATTCATGCTCCAGCCACAAATTCTGATATTTTGCTAATTACGGAGACATTAATGAAGTAAGGGATATGAACAATCAGTTACAGCTTGTTCTAGTAATCTAAACTAGGGATGTTAAATATCGGTTAATTGTTAGTCGATTAACCTCACGAATTCTTATCAGCCACTCGACTATTCTGTAGTCCTCGAGGGTGGGGCTGGCAGCCAGTGCAAGGAGCCCCCTGCCAAACCAGCTCTCCTCACGGACCGTCTGCCCATCGCCCCATGCTGCTGTCTCTGATACAGAGGCAGCAGCACGGGATGGAAGCAGCCTTTGTCTGGGGGAGGTGTTTGGGCTACCAGACCCAGTGTGAGGCAGAACTGAGCTAGGCTGCCTGCCCACCCGGCTCCTAATACACTTTAAATGCAGAGCTGCAGTAAGGGTAGGTCCTGGACCCTGTGCAAGCTGGGACTGTGCCGGTCTGCTGGCCAGCCTGTTAACAAAATTACTGGCAAGGAGGGAGGGGGAAATGCATGTAGTCTATAGCGTTAACCTATAAGCTTTTGCTTATCAGTTAATCGGTTAATCAACTATACTATTGCATCCCTAATCTAAACAAAAGCCTAATTTCATAAATTTATTTTGTACACTCAGCCTTTGGAAGGATATTTTTGAAATGCAGTGTCAGCTATTCACAAGCAACAGGTGTGACCTCTACAGATTCACAAGTCTTTCTATTGTTAGATTGCAAATAATTTGACTATTATATGAAGTCATAGATAAATGCCTTGTTTAGAGGGCTCACTGGATTTCAACAAGGACTTTGCATTTATGCTATGGTTCATTTTATGTTAATTATTTATGTAGCTAGTTTCTGCTAGGTAAAAACTGTGTGTTATTATTTTGAACTTATACTCGCTGGCACAGATGCCAACACTGTTAAGTTTCTGTGTGAACAAAATGAGCTATTTCTCATCTCAAGTTTCAAATTCAAGTTTATTGTCCTCATCTTCAAGGGCCTTCGGAATCCCTGACAATGCCTAACTCTCAGCTTTCATCTTCTCCTGCCTTTCCCACTGTTTCTATCCAAACCACTCTGGTATGTAAGGGTATGTCTACACTACCCCGCTAGTTCGAACTAGCGGGGTAATGTAGGCATACCGCACTTGCAAATGAAGCCTGGGATTTGAATTTCCCAGGCTTCATTTGCATAAGCGGGGAGCCGCCATTTTTAAAACCCCGCTGGTTCGAACCCCGTGCAGCGCGGCTACACGGGGCACGAACTAGGTAGTTCGAACTAGGCTTCCTAATTCGAACTACCGTTACTCCTCGTGAAGTGGCCCTACCATTACTCCTCGTGAAACCCGGAAGGGGGGTTCAGCAGACCCACCGCCTAACCTGAGTCTGGTCTTTGGGTCCCTGGCCCCTCGGGCCCGGTCCCTCGGGTGCGATCTCCCTCTCCCGGGCCTGGAGGAGGGGTTCAGCGAACCCACCAGTCCCCCTGTGAAAGGGTTGAGTAGGGTCCCCAGCCCTAAAGTCTAGCCCATCCCTGGGCGGAGTCCTGAACACGTATGTAGGATCTGGGTTATGGCTTACTGGTGTGCCTGGAACCCTGGGGATAGGACTAGGCGGGGGAAGGGAGACCCAGGCCCACCCTCTCCTCTGGCCCTAAGTGCAGAGTGTGGTGCTCCCCTTGCACGACGGAGGGGGGTTACTCCCGAAACCCATCCGTCCACGGGCGCCAGAGGTGTGCTGCTCCCGGCTGCTTCCTTCCCCCATCCCGGGTACTCGGGCCCAGGGAACCGTCGTGAGGCCTCACCCCTGCTTGGCCCATCCCTGGTCCTCCTGGGCAGTCCGGTGGCCTGTAGATCCCTTGCAGTTTCCTCCAGCGCGGGGGTAAGTCCTCCCTCTCTCTGCCAAGACGGGGCCGCCTCTTCCATGCACGCCCCCCTCGCCTGTGGCCCTGCTGCTTTTCAAGCGGCCCGGGGGCGGACGCTGAGTGCCATTGCCTCGCCTCCTTTGCGTCGTCTCGTGCCGGGACGCCGGGCGACGCGACTGAGGCCCCACCCCCTAAGTCTCCCGGCGTTCGCCGGCTTATATGCTCTTCCGGCCTCATGCCGGGAAGTGCCGGCGTGACTTGGCCCCGCCTCCCATGCAGCGGGGCTGCACCGCTTCCCCGCTCATCCCCGGCCCCGCTGAGATGGAAGCCGGGGCTGTTCCGGCTGGCTGCGGTGCCTTTCCTGCCGCGGGGGGGGGGGGGGCTCCCCCTTGGCAGTGCGGACCCTTGCAGGCCCGTCACATCTTGACATTAGAAAAAAACAGATTTAGAAGGGAAACAGAGGCTATGAAAATGCAGGAAGGAGCCTGCAAGAGGCAAGATCTGGGGGGCTGACTTCAGGGGGAAGGCTGGATAGAGGCTGTCTGACAATGAGCTGCACCTGGAAGATTGAGAGCTGGGCAGGAACTAGGGACGTTAGCATGTAGTCATTTACACAATTAACCGATAACCCTTATGGGCTTTTAAGTCAACTCCTCGCGTGTGCCAGCTCCTGTGGAGCCGCCTGCCCTCTCCCCCCCACGCTGCTGCCTTTGATAGGCAGCAGTATGCGTGTGTGTGTGAGGGAACAGGCAGGAAACAGTACATGTGGGAAGCCGGTTTTCAAGATGGCTCTCTGCACATACCGGCTCTCGCTGCCCTCCCCATATCAAAACCAGCAGAGCAGGGGAGAGGGGCAGGTGGGAGCCAGTAAGCATGGGGAGTCAACTTTTAAGGCAGTTCTTCATTTGTGCCGGCTTCCATGGAGCCACCTCCCCCGCCTGCCTCCCACAGAGGCAATAGCATGGGGCGGGCGGAGTAGGAGGGAGTCAGTGCTCAGGGGGAGCCAGCTGAAAACCCCATGCTTGGGGTGGGGATCCATCTTAACAGAGGCAGCAGTGCAAAGGGGTCAGGCAAGAGCTGGTACACACAGGATGTGGCTTTCAAGCCAGTTCCCCACATATATCGACTTCCATGGAGCTGTCTGCCCCTCGTGCTGCTGCCTCTTTATCAGGAGCAAAGCGGGGAGGAGGTGGAAGCCAGTGTTCCCCCAACCCCACCCACATGTAAATGTATAGCAACTAAGAATTCCTGCAGTTACACATTTATACAAATACATGTTAGTTCACATGCCTAGCAGGAACACACCTTGGCTGGCAGGGACAAGAGGAAATTGGGTCATGGCGGCAGATAGGAAGATGGGTGAGGGGAAGTTACAATGAAACATCATTACCTTGTTTTTTGGACTGCCCCTAGGAGCTGGATCCAACTGGCTCGGTTATGGAAAAACTTAGCAGTGATGCCAGCACTGTAAATCAGAATAGCTTTTCAAATTAATGTTCCAGACAGCCATTATTTCTATCAATCACTTGATAAAAAAGAGCATGAGATCACCATCAAGGTTCTGCGTGATAGCATGTAGGATACATTTGTGATGTGTATTAGCTTTTGGTAGGTGTTGGAGATGGAAATAAATACCTTTTGCATTATATTAACAATATTGTAGGTGACGTGGATGTGACAAGGTATGCTAGAAACATTTCTCTTGTTTCCATGCTTTCAAAGATTTGTGGGTAGGGTGCCCTGATGCAACCTTAACTGGTCACTATACATAGTTTTTGTTTAAGTTTACCCAGAATCTGATTTTTTTATAGGAACCCATTTCAGGGCCAGAGCCTACAGGACCTAGTCCTTGAAGAGCCTATCACACTCTTTTTCAAGCTCATACTACACTGAGCAATAACACAAACAGCAATACACTGTGGTGGGGTCATGTACTTTGTTTATTTTCACTAAACAGATGTGACACTGTCACACACAAAGGAGCATGACATTCTTATTTTTACAATCATTTTTCAGAGTACAACTAAACTTTAAAGAGCAAAGGTGAAAAAGAAACAGCGTGTCCTGGAAAGCGTTAGATCTATCAATCACTGAATGCCATCAGTATCCTAGAATAAGCTTGCATAGCCATCTGCAAGTTAGATTATAAAAAAAAATTGCAAATTCCATGAACTCTGCATATCCAATAAATATCTCCACTTAATAATGTTTACTTTCTTTAGTTGATTTGACATTATGTATGAGTGTGAGACAAGATGAAATGTGAAGATTTAATACATACTAATACCTGAAAGAGGGACCTTTTTTACCCAGATGTCTGTGCATTATATCTGTTTCTTGACCAAAAGATGTTATTACTTTAAGTGGCTGTCCAGAACTCCTCAGTTACAAATTTGGAAAAGAACTGAGAAAACAACATTTCAAAAGACTTAACTTCCATTGTTTTGAGGGTTTAGTTATTGCAAAAGTAACACAAAAATATATAAAAAAGGCAGAATTCTTTTTTAAAAGCAAAGCAGTATCAAACATTTGCTACCTTTATAGGCTAATGAAAACACAGAAGCAATGTTAAATTACTAGTCTCAAAATTACACCAGTTAATTATCCTAGAGCTGAAGTGCTAATTAAAAAAGTCAAGTAAAAAGTTTTCTTAGAGGAATGGTCTTAGAAGAAAGATACAGGGTTAGATAAAAATCTTGCATGAAAGCTTGTTGTGAAATAGTGCCCATTATGTAAGAAGCAGTCAAAAGTTAATACACTTGTAGAGCTAATTAAAATTACTGTTTATTTCTTATTTCTTTGGTGGGACTAATCAGAGATGATATATCATCAGTTGTCTTCTAGCTGGAATTATGTTGCTGTTTAGGCTTATATTCCACATAACTGAAATCTGTCTTCACTGAAATTACCACAAGTATAAGGTTTGCTTGTCAGTAGCTATTTGATCCAATAGCATCTACATTTTAGGCAGATAGTTTAACATAAATAATAGGATATGAAATTCCTTGTATAAGAAGCAGGCATATTTTAAGATAATAGTTCTTATAACTGATGCCAATTAAAGGAAAGAAAATGAATTATATTTCTCTTGATAACTCTCCTTGAATAGCTGGCTTCCTGGGATGGTGGAGAGATATTTGCTAGCCTTGCCTATTAATGCAGTGAGGGCAGGGGAGCCAACAGCCACACCAGGCCCGTGCATAAGATGGGAGAAGTGGGCTCCCTGCCCCTGAAAGATGTGGCACCTCAGGCAGAAGAGGTGGGGTTGGGACAGCTGGCCCTCAGCGCTGCCTGGACCGTGGCCTCACCCCTGTGCTGCCTGCAGCATGCTGCATGGTACTCTTGCCTCTCAGACAATCCTCCTAAGAGATGCCTGGAGCATTGCTCTGGGTGCCACCGCTACTGCTGAGGCTGTAGGAGCTGGAACTCCAGGACTCTTTGAATCACTGGGATCTGGGGCAACTGCCCTTTTTGCCTCCCGCACCATTGGCAGGCCTGAGTGAGGGGCAGCCTAGGCTAGTGAGTGGTCCTCCTTCATCTCAGCAGGCCACATGATTATTGTAACCAAAATGGTTTTCTGGGATAGGGTATTTTGCTAACTGCGCTTGTGTACCTAGAATTTGCAAGGTTAAAGCATATAAGAAAAAGGAGTAGTTTCTTAATGATAGCCAGAACCCAAACTTTTGAGGGCCAGACTTCGAAGAAATTGCTTAGTATGTTCTCTGAAGTTTAAGTAAGAAGCTTCCAAATGATATTCAAGGCTATCTGAATGCAGAGAATATTGTTGTAACCCACTCCTAAGGTAACAGAAGCATGAATATTTATGGCAAGATGAATAGCAGAGAGAATAGGTAATAAACTGTTTATAAAGAGGAGACAAAAAGGCAGCATAAGCTGTCAATGCCATTTGGCAATCCAGGTGTAATTATGACTCATAAAGTAAGTCTAAATTTCTAGCATCATGGATAAGATGTGGGGGAGCTACTTCAGTAATGTTAGAGGTAGGGATATTAGATATTGGTTAATTGAATAGTAACCTGATGAATTCCTATTGGTTACTTGACTATTCTCTGTTCTATGCCTCTGTTTCAGAAGCAGCAGCGCAGGGTGCCAGGCAGGAGCTGGTCTGCGAGGGGAACCAGTTTAAAAACCAGCTGCCTGTGCAGACTGGCTGCTTGCTGTCCTGCTCTGCTGCCTCTGATAGAGCGGCAGCAGCACAGGGTGGCAGCAGCCCCTGTCTGCAGGGGATATGAGTTCCCCACGGACAGAAGCTGCTGCGATGGGGGAGATAGGAAGGGGATGGGGGAGGCTGCTGCGAAGCAGCCACTGTCTGCGGAAGCACAGGTTGGCCACAAACAGAGCAGCCCTTGTCCACGGAGGACCTGAGCTCTGCATCCCACAGACGCCTCAGACGGGGCGGTTGCTGGGGACCAGACTGTTCGCAGCCATCTCAGGCTCTCCAGAGGCAGAGGCTGCTTCACAGCAGCCTCTCCTGCTCCCCCTCGTGCTGCTGCCTCTATCAGGTGGCACTGTGGAGCTGGTGCTGGGGAGAACTGGCTTTTAAGCTGGCTCCCCACAACACTGGCTCCTGTGCCCCACCTTGCTCCCTCTGATACAGATGCAGTGGTGGGGGGGAGAGGTTTAGAAAATGCGTGTAGTCAAGAAGATTAATCGATAATCCTAAGTCCCCCCCACCATATGACTGTGTGGCTGCAGCTCACAAAATTTACTAGCCTGGGCACCCCTAGGCTCTGGTATATGAGGGGAATGTGGGGAGTGTCTTTCCTAAGGATGTTAGATAGTATTTAATTGAATAGTTGTGTAACTGCATCCAATTTTAGTGGTTACACAACTATTTGATAGTCCATGGCAGTGCGGCTGGCAGCCAGTATGCTCTAGCCCTGCTCCCAGGGAGCCCCCTGCCACGCCGCACTGTATCAGAGGCAGCAGTGTCGGGTGGCAGGTGAGAGCTGATCCACAAGGAGATCCAGTTTAAAAACCAGCTGTCCTTGGGGACCAGCTCCCACCTGCCATCCCGTGCTGCTGCCTCTGATACAGAGGAAGCAGTGCAGGGTGGGAGCCCCTGTCCGCGGGGTGCCTGAGCATGGAGCAGCCTCTGTCCGCAGAGAGCTCAGACTCCCCTCGGACAAGGACTGCTGCTGCAGAGAAGCCTCTATCTGAGGTGAGCCCAGGCCCACCATGGACAGAAGTATCGGGGGGGGGGGGGGGGAGCAGGCGGCTTCTGCTTCCCTTCCCCTCTTTCCGCCATTGCCTCTGTAAGAGGCAGCTCAGGGGTGGGAGGAAGTGGGGTGGACAGGTTTGTGGAGCTGGCATGCCCAGAGAGCCACTTAAAAACCATCTCCTCATGTGTATTGGCTTCTGCCTGTCCCCTTCAACCTCCGCACTGCTGCCTCTCTATCAGAGGCAGCAACATAGGGGTGGGGAGGGCAGGCGGATCCAGTGCTCATGGGAAGCCGGCTTATCGGTTAATCGTGTAGTTGTCTACATGCTGCCATTCCTACTTTCTCCTTCTTAGTCGGGGTTCACATCAGTGAGGGTTTGTTTTTGGCTGTTTTGCTTCTCACTAGTGTGTAGCCCCCTACTGATTTTTCTGTGGATCAGTGGCCCCCAACTGAAAAAAAAAGTTTCCCCCTCCTGGCATATGCTTTGGCCATCTTACTATTGACAACTTCACGTTTTCTGAATTGAGCTCATCTTCCTGCTTTCCCTACTAACATTTATTGGCATTCCTAGGTCCCATCTTTTTCCACAAGAAGGTTGTTCAGTATATACAGCTGTGTTGAAGTACCATGTCAGGTGAGAATAAAGGATTGATGGTTATTTACTCTGAAAATGTCCTTGTTCTACTTTGGACACTGCTCCTTCTGAATACAATGAACATTTCACACCTCTTCTGTAGCTAAAATATGATCTTTCTTTTGCACATTCAAAAATACTAAGCCTCTTCCATTTGTACCTATAACATAAAAATTAACATTTTACTCAGTGTTTCTGCTAAATCTTTCAATGATGTGGAGCAGTGGTAACCAAACTTTTTCTGTTGGGCTCCCCTTATCAATGGAATCTGTCTGTGCCCTCTTCTCCCCTCCCCCCGATATTACTGCACAGTTAGCAGAACAGAGGAGTTTGAGGTGATGGCAGAGCTGGAGGTGGAGCAAGAGGCAGAGTGGATCTGTGGCTGAAGGTGGAGATAATGCAGCTGAGGACAGAGCTGGGATGGGTGGGGGAAGGGGAAGGGTGCACTGTCTTCTCTGGGAACTGACCTAGGCCCTCCTGTGTGTCCCCTCTCCCATTCTGGGGACCATGATGTAGAGGGACTTGTACATGTAAAGTATAAAAAAACAAATATCAACTTCTCTCTGGGGCCACATTCAACTCTAGAAATCCTGTTATGGATAATAGCAAGTGAGCATATGAAACAATTTAAAGATTTACTCAAGATTTGTCTTAATCTGGAGTACATAAGAATGGGCCACTCTGTCAGACCAATGGTCCACCCATCCCATTATCCTGTCTTCTGACAGTGGAAAGTGTCAGATGCTTCTGAGGGAGTGAACAGGACAATTTATCAAGTGATCCATCCCCTGTCATCTAGTCCCAGCTTCTAGCACCCAGAAGCATTGGCTTACGTCCCTGACCATTTTGGCTAATAGCCACTGATGGATGTATCTTCAGTGAATTTATCAAATTATTTTTGAACCCAGTTATACTTTTGGCCTTCTCCACATCCTTAGCAACGAATTTCACAGTTTGACTGTGAGTTATATTTGTTTTAAATCTTCTGCCTGTTAATTTCATTGAGTGACTTCAAGTTTGTGTGTTATGTAAAGGATTAAATAACAGTTATGTATTCACTTTCTCCACATCATTAATGATTTTATAGACCTATATCTTATTTTCCCTCAGTTATCTGTTTTCCAAGCTGAACACTCTGTCTTTTTAATTTCTTTTCAGATAGAAGCTGTTCCATACCCCTAATCATATTTGTAGCCCTTCTCCATACTTTTTCAAGAAAAAAAAAAGTAGATGGTTACCACATCTCATATCTTTTTTTGAGATGTGGTAACCAGAATTGCATGCAGTATTAAAGCTGTGGGGCTACGTCTACACTGGCCCCTCTTCCGGAAGGGGCATGTAAATTTCACGAGTCGTCGTAGGGAAATCCACGGGGGATTTAAATATCCCCCGCGGCATTTAAATAAAAATGTCCGCCGCTTTTTTCCGGCTTTTAAAAAAGCCGGAAAAGAGCGTCTAGACTGGCCCCGATCCTCCGGAAAAAGTGCCCTTTTCCAGAGGCTCTTATTCCTACTTCAAAGTAGGAATAAGAGCCTCCAGAAAAGGGCACTTTTTCCGGAGGATCGGGGCCAGTGTAGACGCTCTTTTCCGGCTTTTTTAAAAGCCGGAAAAAAGCGGCGGACATTTTTATTTAAATGCCGCGGGGGATATTTAAATCCCCCGCGGATTTCCCTACGACGACTGGTGAAATTTACATGCCCCTTCCGGAAGAGGGGCCAGTGTAGACGTAGCCTGGGTGTTTATGTAGGTTTACATAGTGGCATTATGATTTCGACTATATAGTCTTTCCTAATAGGTCTCAATGAGGCCCGCTGACAGCAATTCTCAGCCCTAGGGTAGAAAAGACAATGGCCTCCATTCCTGCATAAGTTGCACCTGCAGGACACGATCCGCTTCACATTTCAGCAATGCTCTGCTTCACCAGCTGGTTCCCCTCAAGTTATTGGCTGTGCTTCTGGATGTGATCTTATGGTATGGCCAGGGCTTTTCATATGCCCATCAAGTAGGGTTGACAACTGTCTAATTACACAAACACAAAGATCCTTGCCCTGCCACAACTCTTCCCCGAGGCCATGCCCCTGTTCCACCCCTTCTTTGAGACCCCCATCCCCACTCACTTCAACTCCCATCCCTCTGTTGCTCATTGTCCCCCACCTTCACTCAGTTTCCTGAGGCTCAGGCAAGGGATTGCGATGTAGGAGGAGGCGTGGGGGTGCAGGCTCTGAGAGGGAGTTTGGGTGTGGGAGAGTTTAGGTGGGGGGGTGAGTTCTAAGCTGGGGCAAAGGGAGGGACCACTTATCATAGAGCCTAGTGTCTAGGTCAGTGGTCCCCAACCATTTGGGGTTGCCGGGTGCCAGGGGGCGTGGCCGTTCGCCCGCCGGGCGCCCGGGGGGCGGGGGCCCCCCATAGCCGCATTCCGGGGGCTGGCGCTCTCCCCTGAAGCGCCGCGAGCCCGGGGCCGGCGCTTCCCCCCCCCCCAAGCGCCGCGCGCCCGAGGCCAGGGCCGGCGCTAGCGCTCTCCCCCCCCCCCCCCCAAGCGCCGCGCGCCCGGGGCCAGACCAGCCCTGAGCACTTGGCGGGCACCGTGTTGGGGACCACGGGTCTAGGTGGTGAGCCAAGGGCTGAAATGCCTAAGGAGACTGTATTTTTGGCTTCTTGTAAACTAGTGGGCTACGTCTACACTGGCCCCTTTTCCGGAAGGGGCATGTAAATTTCACCAGTCGTCGTAGGGAAATCCGCGGGGGATTTAAATATCCCCCGCGGCATTTAAATAAAAATGTCCGCCGCTTTTTTCCGGCTTTTAAAAAAGCCAGAAAAGAGCATCTACACTGGCCCCGATCCTCCGGAAAAAGTGCCCTTTTCCGGAGGGTCTTATTCCTACTTTCAAAGCCTACTTTTTTAAAAGCCGGAAAGAGGGTCTTATTCCTACTTTTTTAAAAGCCGGAAAAAAGCGGCAGACATTTTTATTTAAATGCCGCGGGGGATATTTAAATCCCCCGTGGATTTCCCTACGACGACTGGTGAAATTTACATGCCCCTTCCGGAAGAGGGGCCAGTGTAGACGTAGCCGTGTAGTGAGACAAAAATTACTTATGTTACTTTGTATAATCCAATGATAGAATAACCACCAGTCTGGAGTGAATCTATCCCATTTCTCAGCAGTCTGTCCTGAATTTGGAATTGTCAGATGAGACATTCTGAGGGATAGAGATATAGAAATGAATGTAGTCAAATATGCCTGTTTCCCCCTAATGAGAGAAGATGGACTATCCTATAGTTTGCACTGATATAACAAATCACAGGAAAGAACAGACATATACAAAACCATTTTTATTGTAATGGAGGAAATCAAATGATCATATATCATGATTTAAGCAATATTTCTGATCTCACACTCTGAGATTAATAAAACCCTGAAACATTTGCTGCATTCCTAAACTGTTTAGGATATTTATTTTACTTTACCATGGATTTAATAGTTACGGAATTTACTGAGTTGTATGTCCTAGTGCTCCTGGGGAAATTCTGAACCATTGCACATGCACAGAATTGATGTATCATGCAGAGGTTTTTTCCTGCAGAAAATACATTCTGTTGAGAAGGTGCTGTAGTTAGATTTTTTTGTCTGCTGGGCATACTGTGGTGTCAGAACAAAGACCAGCCACTCCTGAGCCAGGCCCGGCTGTGGAAAAGGAGAGAACTGAGGAGGCCTTCCTCACAGTGCCATGCCTGTGTCTCCAAGTCAAGAGCACAGGATGTAGGGGAATGGACTGCTGGGAGCTGAATGGGAATGTGGGGCACAGGGACACATGGGGATAGGGAGATGTCTGAGTGGGAGGTGCAAGGCCACCAGAGTTTGGGGGACATCTGAGTGCTCGGGCGAGAACACATAGGGATGAGGGACAGGGTGCAGGTACACAAAGGAAAGTAGTGTGGCTGAGTGAGGGTACATGGACACATAGGGACAAAACATGCCCATGGGACACATGGGAACAAGCAGAGGTGTCTGAATGAGAGAGGCCACAAGTCTGCCAGGGTCTGCATGGGGAAGGCTTGCTCTCTCTCCCCAATACCCTCTCCCCCCATATATCTCCTGCTTAGAGCCAACAACTCTACAGGTTCACAACCAGGCTCCTTCCCAGCAATTACTTCCCTCTTCCTGTGCTCCTCTGTTATCCTGACTCCTTCAAGCCTTTGCACTGCTGCTGAGGGATGTGGGAAATATCATTGGTTTTAAATGAATTATTACTTGGAGTTCTGAATTAATATTCCTAGTATGTAAACTATTTGTCAAAAAAACATTTCCTGGATCTTTTTTTTGTCTATATTGTTACAGATGTATTTGTTGACAGGTATTTTGAAATAAATTACCAAAATAATTGAAATTGGCAAGATTATGTTGTTACTTTGACAAATAAAATATACAGAATTTTGCAGAATTTTAACAACTTGTGTACATTATTAATTTTTTGGCATTCTCCCAGTAGTAGTCATAATCAATATGGCTATTTTACAATTAACAGATTTTATAAATCTAATCTAAATTGCAATAACGGAGATGGGAGACATTTTATACTAGAATTATGTGAAACTGATTCCTTGACATAAACTCAGGCTTTTGTAATTTTAAAAATATGATTCAATAAACTTTAGCTAAAACTCTGGAAGTTTTATGTACATTATCACATCAGAGACATATGCGCTATTTTATTTTTTAATTTGTGCTCTTGTACACAAACACCTAAAAAGTGTAGCTATAATTTCCTTAGTGTGTGCAGGGAACATTTTAAAATGTCAGAGCAAATAGTTCTTATTTTTCTGTTTCATTGTTACATATAAAACACTTAACACTAATGGAAAAGTTAGTTTCAGAGGGTAATTTGCCATATATAAATTATATGAGAAGTGTTCTGCTCAAATGGTGTTTGACTATTTTTGGTGTTTCTAGAATAAAATATTTATTACTACTAAGGCTATTAATCATTTCAGGGCTATGTATTCTAACTACAGCATGGAGAAAATAGACATACTCTACTCCTTGTTTGTAGTTGAGTTAGGGAAATAAAGTAACGTTGTAAGTATGGTCTTCAGGAGAAAAATAGTGTTTATGTTTTAATCGATCTGCTGAAGTCAGCATCTACAGTCAGTGCTGATATTTAAACAGGATGAAAGTAATCTGGATGGTCACAAAATCGTGAAGACATTGATAAAGATGTTCAGGCGAATGAACAACAAACACTTGAGTAGGGTTAAGCAACAGGTCATGGCTATATTTAACACTAAGGAGATGTGGTTTGTGCTCATCGCCTGCTCACATTATAGGCATTTAACTGGTTCAACTGCATTGTTACAGGGCTCACAATATAACTAATAACTTAGAATACACCATCCTTGGGGTACTGTTAGGACTCAGCTCGTTTATGAATCATCCTCTTCTTCCCCACATATGTGTTAACAAACAGGTCTCCATCTCCTATGGGTACAAGATCCACCAGCAAAATCCTGGGTCTTATTTACCTCTGGAAGCTGGACTTTTTAGCCTTCATCCTAACTAGACACCAGAAAATAAGCTGCAATGAACTAAATAGTCTGACTTTTCCTAGTATTAAATTTTAAAGTCTTGTTGCTTTGATTTTGACGGTGCTCCTATAGCACTATGAGGAGAGCAAAAGAACCACCTGGATCTGAGCCAATTTCCCCAAGAGGAAAAAATTCCTCCTATCCTAAAACAGCCAAATGATCAGACCCACAGATCCTAAAAACACAGCTCCCGTACTAGTAAGGGGAGGCAGGGCGGGACAGATAACAGAGGCAAAAGGCTTTGAAATGCCTCAGAGAATTTAAACAGGCATGGCTGGGGACATGCAATAGCTTGTCAGGCATCCCAGTCCTCCCAACCATAGCCAATAGGAAGAGGCCAAACTTTGTTTTGCCAAGTACCTATTCTCACATTCCCCAACATGCTCACATTCCCTCCTGTCCAACCAAGATCCCTCTCCCATTGTATGTGGGCATGGGGTTAGTGGGGTGTTTTGTTTGCTTATTCTTGTGTCGTGAGGTTTGATTTATTTTAGATTCAAGGGAAACCAGAACACTCCAGTGAGACTTAGTCACTTTATATTTATTACAAACTTTAAGCAGTTAATATAGTTGTGGGTCAATCCTGCTCACTCCCTTCCATCGATTCGTCTTACTAAACCCATTTTATAGCAAAGCGAGACTTGGTCGTTCTAATAATATTTACCAATTGATTACATATTGTGTAAAATACCTAAAATGCCAAATACTCTTATTTAGGGTACATCCTGCTACTCAGGATGTTGCAAAAACTAAGTACATGTTTAAGTTTTATGGCTGCATCTGTAATTTCTGCTTATCAGAAACAGAAGTAACTGTACAAGGTTGATTGTTGTGTGTTCTTTTGACATGGTCTCGTTCTGCTGCTTAATCTGTATTATTATGTAAAACATTCCTGCCTCTAAAAGCTTCCTCCCAGCCTTGCCTGCATGCTTATGTGCACCAGACTTGACACAGGCCTTGGTTTGCTTTGTTAGAGATCCGCACAGTGGTCAAGGCAGACATCACCATGTATTGTCAAGGCAGGACCGTCCAGGTTCCTCTACATCTTGTAAAATACATTTCTTGTAAGTTAAAAACTTTAAAAGTGTGCTTAGCCTGTTTTGCACTTTTTTATTTCATAATGATATATGACCTATATCATCATTCATAAGAACTTTGATTATCTAACTAAAGGTACCATATCTGTTTTATGATGAACGGAATGTAACTTAGTAGTCATTGCTATTCTATAGTGAGTTTCTGAAGCAGCTGGAGAGATTATTTTGCAAATTGTAATATAATACCAGATTTCATCTTGTCTGAACCTGTAATATCTGTCCCCGCACAGAAATGACATTTAATTATGGTAATATGTTTCCTGAAAGCTGATACTCAGCATGGTGTATGTTAAGATATGCAGTTTTTGGTAAAATATTAGAGCATTGTTTAAAATTATAAAGAATGAAAATGTTCACACTTAGTGGAAAACTCTTAGAAATGTCTATTAAATCTAGGGACAAGAGAATAGGGTTTTTTTTTCTTTCCCCACAAAAGTAAAATAATGTGACAAACATTGTCAAATATGGTAACCCCATCTAATTCCTCTACTGCACATTTTAATCCCTGATGGACTCTTCTCAGATAGATGGGCTGTGAGGTTAGGGAGTTTTTAGATGTGACGCCTTTGCAGCAGTCTCCCACTGACAGATGCAGTGACCTTATCATACAGACAGCTCTATCCAGTGTGACAGCCCAGCCATCTGGCTTGTATCGATTATAATTGATTTAAAGAAACTGATCCTCCAAAGCCTGGTGCAGTTAAGCCCCACAGCCATACTGACATACATTTTATTTGGAGATTTGAACATTAAGGGATTTTTCCCCCTTTCATTACAAACTGATTTGTAAACCACACTTTTAAAATATGTGTATTAGTTGTATAACAGTCTGCTTTTGTTTTTTCAAATAGTATTATTTAAAACTCTAGACAGAAACAGTTCAAACTCCAGAGTGAAGGGAGCAGAACTGGAATTCACTACCATTGAAATAGCTAATGACTGCCGCTCCCCCCTTTAAATGACAGGGTCTTTTGTAAGCTTGCACTAAATGAGGATAAATTAGAAACATTACCCTTTTTGATTAAATATTCAGTGCTCTCATATCCTTTACTGCCTCCATGAAAATGTTATGTTACATATATATACATGCATGTCTATAACTCAGCCATATCTTCAGATATTTCATCATATAGTTAAGTGAAAATATATAATAGTGCACATAAATTATATGCAACAATATACATATTGGCTGTGCCAGTTTTCTCCTTTTAGTTTTAAATCACACAACTTATCTAGAATAATCTTATAATTTTTCATTTGCATTTTCCTTTGCAGTTCAATATATCATATTCCAATAAAATATTTGGAATATTTTATTTTAACTTTGAAATCTGGTACTTAACATTTAATCAAAAAGGGTAATGTTTCTAATATTGCAGAACTGTAGTATTAGTGTCTGGTATGAGACCAAGTGCGGGGGAATGTCTGGCTTAGGCATGGGAATGTTTGGAGTGAAATGCTACTGTAAAGGCCTCTCTATCCTGAAGCATCCCAAAGCACTAAACAAGAAACACTTCAGTAATGCTAGAGTGCTGCCACCTCTGAGGAGGAATGCAGCAGATGTTTAACGGATTGCAGTAAAGTTACACAAATGTTTAGAACAGGTGTTGAAGAATGTTTTATTTGAAAGAAATTACAAGGCAGTCAGCATAATTCAAAGATTGAATGAGCATGGAGTCTATATTATCCTCTCATTTCTAGAGGTGAACCTTCAAGTCTGGTTTTAAATGTGTTATCTGTGTAAGCTTGGGTACCTGCTCACTGATTATACCTCTCTTTTGGGTAGATGGCTTCAGTGTGTAGGGCTGTCAATTCAGCATTTTTCCGAAACCTTACTGGAGAGATCTTCAAAGACACACGGCACCCACCTCTCCTCTGTATCTTTTGAAACCGTCCTAGTAAATTAATGTGTGCACAGTCTGTCTGACTCTCTCCTGCTCACTCTCTCTCTCTCTCTCTCTCTCTCTCTCACACACACACACACACATAGGTGAATGCCAAATTGAAACTGAAAGACAAAGATAAAGAAACACACACACACACACATAGGTGAATGCCAAATTGAAACTGAAAGACAAAGATAAAGAAAAAGAAAAAAGAAAAATAGTGATAACTAGATGTATTGGGGAATTAGGCAGATTATGCATAGTGAGAAAGTTGTTGGGAAGAAAGGGATTAAATTATTAATTGATTCAAAAGTAGCCAAAAAACCAAAGTCCTTTAGAAACTGTATTTAAAAGGAAAAAATTAAATATGCTATTTTGACAATTAATGTGTGGTAGATCTCACAAAATTAGTGATTGATACAGAGAAATTAAGGTAAGTGTTAAGATAACTCTCCCTTCATCTGAAGGAGGATAGATCTGACCTAACAACGAGTGATCCTTTGGCACCCTTAGGCTACGTCTACACTGCAAGGTTTTTGTGCAAAAAACCTGTGGAGTGTCCACACGACAAATGCGCTTTTGCGCAAGGAAATCAAGAGTAAAATGGCAGAACAGAGGGTTTTTTCTGCCGTAGGTAAACCTCCTTTTCTCAAGACATAACTCCCTTTTGCGCAAGAGGGGTTTCTTGTGCAAGAAAACTCCTATGGGAAAAAGCACAGGTGCTCTGAAGGCCATTCTGTGAATAGCCATCAGAGCTTTCTTGCACAAGAGCGTCCTTTCAGTGTGGATGCTCTCTTGTGCAAAAGCACATCGCTTTTGCGATGTTCTTTGAAGTGTGGATGTGCTCTTGCACAAGAAGTTTTTGCGCAGAAACTCTTGCAGAGATTAAGCAAAATATATTGTATCATGAGATTTCATGGACAAAACCCACTTCTTCAGATGAATTAGAATGGAAATATCAGAAAACAAGAGAGAGAGATGACAGCAAAAGTACCTGTTAATTGTAGGACCCAGGTTAAGGAGGATAGTTAAGTAGACTGGATGTGTCCTATACATAGCTTTTAATGTGGAAATGCAGGTGTTAATGGCAGGAGAAATAGGATTTGTAATGGGTTCAGCCAGTTGTTGCCTTTGTTTAGGCTCAGTGTAATGGTATAAAATCTGAAGATAAATTCCAGTTCTGCAGACTCTCTGTAATTGGTTGGTAAAATTCCTTTGTAGAAGAATAGCTACATTTGAGTCCATGATTGAGTGACCAGACAAGTTAAAATGTTCCTCTACAGGTTTGTTTGTTACTATTTCATATGTCCGATTTGCGTTCATTTATCCTTTGTCATAGAGACTGTCTGGTTTAGCCAATATACATGACAAAGGGGCATTGCTGGCACTTGATAGCATACATCACATTAGAGGTTAAGCAATTGTATGAGTCCCTGATGTTGTGGCTTATGTGGTTAGGTCCTGTGATGGTGTCACTAGTATAGATATGTGAACAGAGTTGGCAACGGGGTTTGTTGCAGGGGTAGGTACCTGAGGCTATGTCTAGACTGCAAGCCTCTTTCAAAAAAGAGCGTCTAAACTACAACCAGGACTTTCGAAAAAGCAAGCCGCTTTTTTGAAAGAGAACACCCAGGCAGTCTGGATGCTCTCTTTCAAAAAAGCACAGTTTGCATTACATAGTACCTTTTTTCGAAAAGGCATTATTCCTCGTAAAACGAGGTTTTCCACAGTTGAAAAAGCTGCCGCATTCTTTCGATTAACTTTCGAAAGAATGCAGCAGCAGTCTAGACACTGGGGAAGTTTTTTTTTTTTTTTTTTTAAAAGGCCACTTTAAAAAAAACAACCCTGTAGTCTAGACACACCCTGGCTGAGTGTATCTGAGATGCAATGTGTCACTGCTAGAAAGGATTTTCTTCAGATTGGGGGGTTGGCTGTAGGCAAAGATTGGCCTGTCTCTCAAGGCCTGTAAGAGTGAGGGATCACTTCTGCTGTTACCCTGGGCCTGAATATACACCTTAATTGGTTGGTGCATTACAAAGCAATTTTCTCCTGCCATTAATATGTCAATTTCCACATCAAAAGCTGGTGTTTCTTAATTAGTACAGTAAGCTCAATAGAGTTGTGAAAGCAAAAACATTTAGGATAAAGAAGTCCACATTTTGCTCAGCTGTCTTCATTCACTGTGGCATGGTTAATATCTTATTTCACTGTGCAAGCTGCATGTACTTTGCAACATTGTCTTCTGACCCAGAAAGGAGTTAGTGGTTGAAATGTCAAGGTGCCTCTGATTTACAATCTAAAATGCAGAAGAGACTCTGCTTTGACCTCTACATTGTGTGTACTTTGAAAATGTCTTCAGGTTCTTATAGAATCAAAACTTTGGAAAATATAGCTATTGAAAGGTGAAGTCTTTTAGTGGCTAAGCACTTTCATTTGCAGATCAAATCTTTTTATATTGATTGGAATTGTTTCATTACAAAGTTAATAATGTATTAAAATAAGATTTTTCCCTTGGGTCTGTTATTACTTTTTGATTTATTAATTTGTCACTATATTTGCTGTTGTGTATGTATTTATATTAGACTTTTAAAAATTGACTTTGAGTCAAAACAAAACTGTGATGAATTCAAACTAATGTAGTGTATGCCACAAAATGCATTTTTGTAGGAAATCCTCCACTATGCATTTCTAAGCACCCTGCAAAATGTATTTCTGTCAGGCACTTTGAAATCCCACAAAAATTTATAGGATTTCCCAAACTGCATTGCACCATGAGTGATTTAAGGCGATAGCATTGTATACAAACACAACCCTCTAGAACAGCTGTGTTTAATTGCTTGACTGCTGCTGAATTTTAAACAGACTATACTGTCCTTTTGTGCTGCCTGACTAATATAACAGGTGTCTCTTGTCATTCTGTTGACTCCAGGAAAGCTGCCTCATGGCTACTGAAGTGAAGAACCAGCAGCAAAAAGATTAGATTTCTGACAGCTTTTCAACTATTAAATCCTGTTTTTAAGGATTTAGAATTTTATGGCCAAATTTTGTTCCCAGCTAAGTCTTGGTTTAAGAGCATACTTTTTGCTTCTCAGATGTTTCTAGATTTATAACTGCAAACAAGGAACAGTAATTTTGTGTGTGCTCACATTCTTTTTAAAAATGGCTCTATTTAGTAAATTGAAATATAGGGTAACGTTAAACTCTGAAAGGTTTCTGTTCATTATAATGAAAAGCAGCTTACTGTGGCTGTACATGTTTTCAGTGATAAATATTAATAAGTATTCATAAGCAACTTTTGTATGATAATTGTACTCATTCAATAAATGTACTTCTTCAAGAGATGTCCTTGTGAATGCTCCACAGCAGGTGTCGGTCCGTCCCAGCACCACAGACCGGATTCTTCACAGCAGTGCATGGGGGGCCATGCATGTGCGACTAGCAAGACGTTGGGCGCCACTCAGTGTGACTGCACTGTGCGACCACCCTCCCCTCAGTTCTTTCTTACTGTTCCTGGCTTAAGCCAGAGCTTGGCATTGCTCTTCACTCTTTGTTAATCCTGTAGAGAAGAAGTTGTATATCAGTTATCTCTTCTTCATTTATTTTACACCTTATCCAATTTTGTCTTCACATTAAAAAAAAAACCTAAAAAATAGCCCCTCCATTTTTTTCTCCAAGTTATTCTCTCTAGTTACTGCTGTTTGCATATCACGCCACTTACAATGCCGGGGTCACCAGTCTTTAAACATTGTTCAGATTGTAATGATGCCCATCTCCGACAGACATTCTAAGTGTGGGAAATGCCTCAGCGAGTCCCATGTTCAGCAGGACTGCCAGCACTGCACCAAATTCAAGGCACGAATATGCAGTCAGGAAGCTCCACCTGAAAATGATCATGTTAGAAAAAACATAACATCCCTCCTCTGACCTGGGCATGGAACACCCTGACAATACAAAACCCAAAAAAGGGAAAAAATCCCCAAAGAAACATGCCTCTTCTTTACCTCATAAAGCGCAGTCGCCCACGTAGTGCACAACTGAGAGATCGGCACCAAGGGCTGAGAGGCCACCTCGCCTCAGTACTTAAGATGCCCTAGGTGTTTGTGGTACCTGTCGGGCTCTCTGTGGGCAAGATACCCACAGAACCCATACCAAGACTCAGGACCTTCTGTGTCTGCCTCTTGTGTCTCGGTACCCACTATGTGACCGAGCAACCCAACGGCGGATTTCTCTGCACCGAGGCCTACTGACCCGGTGCTGCAGCAGCAGCCATGCAGCCCATTGGCAATGTACCACCAGCAATGTACCACCAACACATCACCCCATCAGCGGCACTGAAACATATCTTCTCACCCACACTTTTTTTCAGCGATGATGATGAGGAGGAGGGGAAAGTATCATTTTTATCCCAGTTATTGCCTGGTGCTGAAATATCTGTGTCTTTGACTCATCCCAGCTTTAGACATCCCATTGGCTCAGGCATGCTCCCTGGAGTCCACATGCAAGGATGCCATCGCCCGTGCCCTATGCTGCATAGTGGCAATATTGCAGTGCGTGGGCTTACAGCTACAGAAAGAAACGCTCAAAAAAGAAACATACCCAGCCCACACTCTCTCCTTCACCACAGTTCCCATCACTACAGAGGATGGAGCAGGAGACCACTGAGCCACAGTCTTGCGAGTCAGACCCAGATACCTTCCCAGATACAAATTCATCCTCTTCGCCCAATGAATCAGTCATGCCACTGCCTTCAACCACAGCTGACTAGTTCACACCCTTTCAGGATCTCTTTAAGAGGGTTGCAGCTGTCCTCAATATTGTCATGGAGGAGGTCTAGGAGACATTCTGAGCTCACCAATATCCTCCAGGCCACCCCATTGTCCAAGATTGCTCTGCCTTTAAATCCAGCCATTATGGAGCCTGCCAAGTCTGTCTCACAGACCCCACCACTATCCCCTGTGCTTTCCCCTCTTTAAAAGCACCTGTGCTTTCCCCCTTTTCTCTTCTTTTGAAATAACTTCCTTTTCCCCTTCCACACATGCCCTTTTCTGAAAGAGCTCTTTCGGAAAAAGGCTTCTTCCTCATAGAATGAGGATTACCAAGGCCGGAAAAATCCCTCTGTTCCTGCAATTTTTTTTTCAAAAGAACATGATTGCAGTGTGGACATAACGGGATGATTTTTTTAAAAAAAACTTTGCAGTGTAGACATACCCAGAGAGAGACTGAAGTCTTCCACTATTCTTTCCTCTTTCAGTTTCTGGTTTTTCATGTGTGAGATACCTATCCCTATGTCTAATGGAAGATGCCTATTCAATGCTCTGGAGAAAGGTGAAAGACACCCAGGGATTTGATAATGCTTGCCAACTGCTGGTTTAAAAGTAAAAGAGGAGATTATTCACCTTTAACAGTAACTGACGTTCTTTGAGATGAGCGTTCCTGTGAGTGCTCCACAGTGGTTCAGTGAGTCCCAGCGCTGCAGACCAGATTCTTCACTGCAGTGCCTGGGGAACTGCGCCTGTGTGGCAGGCAAGGCACATGGGCACCACTCGGCACGACCACACATGTGCCACCACCCTCCCCTCAGTTCCTTCTCTACCAGGAAACCTGGCCTGACAAAAACTGTGTCTAAAGTAGAGGGAAAGAAAGGAGGGTAGTGGAGTACCCACAGAGATCCTCATTTTGAAGAATGTTGGTTACTGCTAAAGGTGAGTAACCTCCTCTTCAAGAGAGAGAGAGATGTCCCTGTGGGTGCTCAGCTGCAGGTGACTGCAAAGCAGTGTGTCCTATGGAGGTAGGGACTTTGGATCGGGTAAGCAGTTTTTCTTTAAAAACTCTTAAGCCTGGAGGGGAGGAGGAAGGCTTCAAGTGCTGCTCCTGCCCCCACCACTATCCCATTGGCTGGTTTCTGGTGAGAGCTGCCTGTTTGAATAACAGGAAGCCATGAATCACTATGCCCCCTCCCCTCTAGGGCTCCTAGTTATTCACAAAGCACATGTCTGCAGCCTGTGGGGGAGGGGAGCAGGCTCCTTGCCCGCATATTGAGAAACTGCTGGGCTGCTGGCTGGTAAGTCTCTTGGCCAGAGCCTGCCTCTGGCACTGTAGCCCCTCCCTTCCTCAACTCTCTGCCTTCCACTCCTGCCCCCTACTGCACTCCAATCCCCTGCCCCAGATCACAGTCCCCTCCTGCCCTAGCTTACAACCCAAACCCCTGCATCCCAATCCCCTGACCCCCTTCTATATCCCAATTCCCTGCCCTAGGTTACAACCCAACCCCCTGAACTCCAGTCCAGTGCTCCGGACACAACTGCCTCCTTCACCCAAATTCCCTCCCAGATCCCACATTCCCTCTTGCACCCCAATCACTTACTCCAAGTTCCCTTCTGCACCTAAACCCCCATCCCAGACCGCACACTTCCTGCATTGATATCATGGAAGAGTGCAGCCCTTGACTATTTTCCAAATTCTTGGAGTGGCCTCCCCATCAAGCAGGCCTTGCCCACCCTGCTCTAAGGATTTTTCCTTTGAAAGGTCATGACCACTGGATTTGCCCACTCTCTTTAGTTGTCAGTTCATCCTGACCACGAGCCCATTTCAACAAAGCACTTAAACAGCTAGGCTGAGTCTAGACTGGCATGATTTTGCAGAAATACTTTTAATGGAAAAGTTTTTCCATTAAAAGTATTTCCGCAAAAGAGCGTCTAGATTGGCACAGATGCTTTTGCGCAAAAGCATCCATGCCCAGTATAGACGTGCTTTTGCGCAAAAAAACTTTGATGGCCATTTTAGCCATCGGGCTTTCTTGCGCAAAAAATTAAGGTGCCTGTCTACACTGGCCCTCTTGCGCAAGTATTCTTGCACAAGAGGGCTTATCCCTGAGCGGGAGCATCAAAGTATTTGCACAAGAATTCTTACATTAGAACGTCAGTGCTCTTGCGCAAATTCAAGCGGCCAGTGTAGACAGCTGGCAAGTTTTTGCGCAAAAGCAGGTGCTTTTGCGCAAAATCTTGCCAGTCTAGACGCACCCCTAGAGTACATCTATACAGTGCCATGTAGCACGAAATAAGCTATGCAATTCAAGCTACGTAAATTGCGTAGCTTATTTCCAGATAGTCTATTTCAAAATTTGGCACTATCTACACAGTGCCAAATTACAAAATAGGCTGCTATTCCTACAAGTCCCTTCATCCTTGAGGAACGAGGTTTACTGGAACGTCAGAATAGCAAGCTTGTTATTTCAAATATATTTCGAAATAACGGGCTTGTTGCTAAGATGCAGAAAACATTATTTTGGGATACTGGGCATATCCCAAAATAATGCTTCTGTCTAGAGGTACCCATATTTAGCTTTAAGCATGCGAATAGTCCCACTGACTGCTATAAGACTATTCATAGGCTTTGCTAAATCAGTGCCAAAGGGAGCTGGTCACACAGAGATACTATAGCATGGGAAGCAGGTAGTCCTTGCCTCACTCACTGGGAAGTTCTGGTGAGAAATTCACTTCAAAACACCACAGAGAATTACTATCTTATCTGAAAAAAGCGAAGAAGTGGGTTGCGCCCATGAAAGGTCATGAAAGCTCTAAAAAAAATTTTTTTAAGCCTTAAGGGCTGCAAGACCTTTTTTAAGTTTTTAAAGTTTTTCAGTTACAAACTAACACAGCTACTCCTCTGATACTTTATCTCATCTGAAATCGGTGTCAAGAAAACAGTATGTGAAGCTATTCAGTCCTTGCACTGTCTACAGAAAATTGAAAACACAGCAATATCATTTAGGCAATACAACTGGTGCTTTATAATTACAGTACTGCTTTGATAAAGAAAACTATTTTGCTAATGTCAAAGTACACCACTGTGGTGGTTGACAGGTGTAAAAGGAATCAGGCTACCCAGGAATGAATGTTCCTGTTTCATTGAACAATATAACATATTTTCAGAGAATAGAACACATTCCCTTGCTTAAGGCCAGTCATGTAAAAATCTTTGTAAACAGGATGTCAAACATGTTCATCTGAAGCATATCAAGTTCATGGAAGTGTTCATTGAATCTTGCAGTGTTATAGATGATTATATCCAAATTTCAGACAACTGTCCTTTCAATGTGCTTGAAACAATGGAAAGAACCTGAATTCAGAGTCATCAGTAACGAAAAGTTATATCAATAGATTCACTACTTCAGGATTGATAAGCCTACTGTCTAAGGTTTATCTGAGTAGTATAGGTTATTAAAGAGGGCAAGAACAAAGTGATCTTTCTTTCCAGTTTCAGTTTCCTGGCACATGAGAAAATAGTTCTGTGAATTGATAGTCCTAGAATCCCAGTGGATCACTGCACCCCACATTCTTCATAGTGATATTATTATATTAAGATCTAGCTATATATTATAGAAATGTGCATCTGTTTGCCTGTCCATCTGTGAGTTCATTTGTTCAAGAACTCCTCCTAACTGGTAAGAGCTAGTACCACCAAATTTGATATGCAGCTTCATTTTCTCCCAACTTAAAGCAAGGTCAGGATTTGGATATGCCAAGAAAATGGGAAGTACCTGAAATGGGATTGTTTTCCATAACATGGAAAGAGAGGGGTAGAAAAGGCCCCATTGGATGAAGTTGAAAAAGACCTGCCGGGGATAAAAGGTGCCTATCAGATGGGGATGGAAAAGCCCCCACTAGCTGTGCAGGGGAGACAAAAGGTCTTGTCAGATAAGGGAGGGGAAACAAGTCCCCGATGGATGGGGAAGTGGGAGCAAAGACCTTGCTGGATGGGGGAAAGAAAAGACCCCACAGAATTGGGGAGGCGTGAGAGATGGCTCCTGATGGACTGGGAGGGGAAGAGAAAAGGTCCTTGCCAGACACTGAGGGGGAAGGGGAAAAAAAGCCATACTAGACAAGGGGAGGAGGAAAATCCCTGTCAGATGTGGGGGGCGGAGGAAGAAAACCCCACTGGATGGGGAGTGGGGGGAAGAAGGCTTCACCACCCCCCAGAGGAGCCACAGCCTTCTCCTCCAGCACCACTAGGCCAGCAAATACACCTGCCCCCTGGCTGGCCTGTGCAGCCCTTCTCTCCCTGACCCTAGCTCAGGCTGGGGCCAAGCTGCTGCGTAGGCCAGCGGGGAGGGTGCCCTCCCTGCTGCCCTAGGCCACCTCAGGGGGAGAAGCTGGCAGCCACCCTCTGCCATGAACCCTTCTCCCTCTCCCCTGAGCTCCCCCACTTCCCAGTCCCATGCCCTGATTCCTGCACCCCCAGTCCTCTGCCCTGAACCCCTCCTTACTCCTCGCACTGACTCCTGCACTCCCACCCTGAGACCCTCAAAACCCAATCCTCACTTTCACTGTCTGCCTCCAATCCCCAGCCTCCTGCCCTGAGTTCCCTACATCCCTAAGGCCCTGCCATGACTCCTGCACCCCCACACTGCAGCCCACTGACCTGGATGCAGGGTTTGGAAAGTAGCAGCACAGTGCAGGGAGCCTTTTCTCTGTGGGTCTG
The DNA here is from genome assembly GCF_049634645.1 of Pelodiscus sinensis. Classification (NCBI taxonomy): domain Eukaryota; kingdom Metazoa; phylum Chordata; order Testudines; family Trionychidae; genus Pelodiscus; species Pelodiscus sinensis. The sequence goes on from NC_134726.1 coordinate 29,847,719, forward strand.
TCAGTAGCCCCCAGATTCTATTGTGGTGCATCTTGGGGAAAACAATTTGGGAATGCTAAAAGGGGTGGAATTAATGCTCAGAGCAAGCAGGGACTTGGGGCTGATCCTTGAACTTTTTCCAGAAATGGTCATAATTTGGTCAGAAATGCTTCAGCACGGAGTATGGTGGAAGCTGTGAGCCTCCATCCCTATCCTAGGGTGGACAAGGAAAGGAGGTATAGAAACAGGCCGGTGGCCAAATTCCTGGGGACCATAGAAGGGACAGTAATTTTACATCCTGGCATAGTATATGATGCTGTGGAGTTGTTTTGGGAGGATAGTGTTCACCTGTCCAACTTAGGTGCTGTCATATTTTTAACTGATATAAAAGATGGCATCCCAGTTTGGTGAGGGGAGGAGGCAATCAACTAATTGCTGGCACCTCCTTTTGGCAGATGGCCAGGGCAGGTACTCCATAGGAAAGGTACACAGTGGCCAGATAAATGGCTTGGAAAAGGACTTAAAAGAGGTGATCATTAAAGGAATGAGGGGTTATTGGGAGCTCCTTTGAGTGATATGGTAGGGAACCAACCTCCTCCCCATTCTTATAGTCCATCTTAACCCTCCTGCGAGGCAGGGGTAGATGATAAGATCCCTGCAATGGATTTGCTAGAGGGAGAGGGATGGGAAAAGAGGGGGAATTGGTAAAAGTCTCACTCCCAAAAAATTGTGGAATAAACATGGAGGTTACTTGTACTGTACACTCCTATCTGCCAGGTTGCTCCAGACATCTAATAATAAAGTTGTAGCCTGATGAAATCCTGGTCAAATATCTTCTGTCCTTTTAGCATAGCCTGACAATGACATCTAGCAAGAAATAAGCAGCAAAGAGAGAAACAATAAATGTCTTGTTTTAACTCACCTGTTCCTAGTAATAAAATGTTTTAGATGAAAAACATAAAGTATTAAGTGTAACAAGTGTCACTAAAACATTTTTCAGTAAGATGGTAATGGTGAAAATGAGATAACAGTGCACATGCTTTATAGCTGACCAACAGAGTTCCAGATGCACTGCTTCATAACTCATAATATCCTTTTTAAAAACATGGTTTGTGATCTAATAGGATTTGTGTGATTCAGGATGCGGTAAATGTGTCCTTAGGGACATCTGTAAGAAGAATTCACATCAACAAGTGTATGCCTTTCTATGGCGATCTGATTATTGTGTTAAAATTGTAAGCGGCATTTTAGACATGGTTACAGTAAAGGTTACAGGCGCTCTTTGGATCTAAAATTTCATTTTGGAGCAAGAGGTCCCCAAGGGCTGGTTTCATTTATTTAATTACATTTTACAAGACATGGGTAATAGTTTTAGATCAAAGTATAAAACCCTACTTCCAGGCAAATTTGCAATGTAATTCAAAGTGGTAAATTGCTAAACTCTTTTAACATTTGTTTCACGTGACAGAATGATATAGAGATGTAGACTGATAAATAATAGATTAAATAAAATAACAGATTAAATATAATAATATCATTTCATATTAAAATGGTAACTAATAAACTGAAAAATACATTTTAATTTTAACAATAGACATTTTTGATAAGATAGTATAATACTAAAGGAAATTGTTCCTACCAGCCTTTTAACTTTACTTTTCTTGGTCTTACAACCTTAATGTTTTGAACAAAGAAGTTGGGTTGTTATGATTCTAGTATCTTTTTAAAAAATTCGTTAGATTTCATAGGGATTTTACTATAGTAAGATGGATTTTACTATAGTAAGACTGATTGTTACACTCTCTTTAATTAGATAAGAATGTAGTTCTCTTTATAATTTTATTTTTCATATATAAACTAAGGAGACAACATTACATTTTTTTCTGGCAATGAAGTTTCTCAGTAGTTTCCTGTCCCATGGTCTCGGGATTTATTTATATTGGAAACCTAGCACAGTTTCTCTGTTAGGTCCCTTTGAGCTTGGAATTTAGATTATCTCAGGTTTTTTCAATATCTATTAGGTGTCTTTGAGAAGTCAGCCATATTATTCCATTAATCTTAGGATGTGTCTACACTGTACCCTTAGCTTGAAATAAGCTACCCAATTTGAGCTACACAAATTACATAACTTATTTTGAGTTAATTTTGAAATAGCTTATTTCGTAATTTGGCGCTGTCTACACAGATCCAAATTTCGAAATAGCCACTGTTCCGAAATGTCGCTTAATCCTCCTGGAACAAGGATAGCAGGGATGTCAGAATTTCATTATTTCAAAATAACGGGCTTTTTCAAAAAAACGTGGAATAGCTATTTCCGGATACCGGAAGTATCCCAAAATAGTGCTGCAGTGTAGATGTACCCTTAGTGATTCTCTCAGCACAGCTAAAAGTTGTGATGCATCTAAGCTATTTTCTGTCTTAATATACTTCCACCTTCATAAAATTGAGTCCATCTAAATAAAATACTAATATGGTACTTATTATTCAAACTGTTATTGTTTGGAAAAATTGTTTATCCAGATACTAATTATTAAATGTATTTGAAATAAAATAGATTTAAAAGATGTATTAGATTTAAAAATTACCTTTAATTTGGAAATAAATAGATTGTCTTTGATTTACCCCTTATCTTAGGTTTCCCGATAGTACCTATCAATTTTATTTGCAGGTAGTTTGTCATACAGTTATATTTATAGTAAGAATAAGAGTTATATCACTAAGGGTATGTCTACACGAGGAGTTCCACGAGGAGTACAGCTAGTTCGGATTAGAAGTCTAATCCGAACTAGCTACTTGGTGCCGCGTGTAGCCACGCGGCACGGGGTTCGAACTAGCCGGCATTTAAAAATGGTGCCGGCCGGCTTCATGCAAATGAAGTCCGGGAAATTCAAATCCCAGGCTTCATTTGCAACTGCGGATGACTACATTACCCCCGCTAGTTCGTACTAGCGGGGTAGTGTAGACATACCCTAAGTGTTTATAAGGAGGATGACAAAAACATTGGGCCAAGATTCAGTACTTAAGCATATGCTTAACTTTAGACATTTGACTTCAATGAAACATTTTTAGGTAGACCCACTGTCTTTGAATAAATTGCTAGTGTTTTTCCTGTTCCATGCTCCAGGAATCTGTTTAAATTAACTATTTCAATAGAACCATTTAAATGCTTAAAGGTAGGCAAGTGCTAAAGTACTTTGATTCGGCTGAGGCTCCAAGAGGAAGGTGCATAGCTGTAGTAGGTAGTGAGTTTTTTGGGGAGTAGTTGTGTTTTCCTTTCTGGGAAAGGGCATCTGATGGGCACTATAGTGTGGTCTCTGATGGGAAGTAAAGGATATTTGGGAGTCCCTTGTGAGTGTAAGAGGTCATAGTTTCTAGGGTTTAGAGACAAAGAATAGCAGAATCTAGTGGCATAATCCACATCAGATATAACTTACTGTGGACTGAGAGGCTTCTCATTTCATTCCTCAGCTCCATTTACTGATCTGTTTTTTAATATATCTAGAGACAAAGGTTACTTCTTGCCCCTCTACTGGATCCATTTTCAGTATTTCCTTGATGAAGGAAATTTTTGTTGGTTCCTTCCCTTTCTTAATCTCTCGAGTTACTTCTTTGTGAGTATTTTTACTTCCTGTTTAATCTTTTATTCTTTAAATCTGCAGATAATCACTTAAGAAGTCTTTTCTTTTTTATCTGTCTAGAGGGCTCAGCTGGGAACCTATAGTAAAAACTATTTATTTCTAAAGAGTTGTCACCATTTTTAAGCCCATTCATGCAACTAAGAATTACAGTTGCTCCATTGTAGCCTTTTTTCTCAATTTCTTTATATTATCTGTCATCCTTTGTCCCTATTAATAAAAACAAAACCCAACTATTTATTCATTTATCTGTCAAGAATGGATGGATACAGTTTAGAAACCTGGAGAATACTTATCTGTGGTATTAAGAAGTACAATAGTTTTAAAAAGGCAATATTTCCAACTGTTTCTTGGCTCAAGCATGAATGGATCCATCTAACTACTTCCAGTGCTATTTTACCAGTAGGCAGGATTGCTAGCCTAAGAGCTAAATTTACGTGGTGTTGAGCAGGTGTATGAATAATCTGGAATTCTTTGAGTGATGTCCCCATGGGTGCTCCATTGTTGGTGTCAGGCTCATCCCAGTGCCGCAGTCTTTCGTAGAAGTGTCAAGTCGAGCCATGCATGTGCGAGACGGGAGCGTGCCGTTCGCGCCTTTGGAGTTTGTGTGTGTGGCCCAACACACCTCAGTTCCTTCTTTACCACCCTCGGTTGCAAACGGAGCTCGATCCCTCTCCTCCTCTTCAGATATCTGTAGACAGGAATTGATTCTAATTAGTTGTAAATAAGTTATTTCATTCTCATTTTCCTTAGTTAGTAATAGTAGAAAAGCCCCAACTTTTCTTCTTCCTATTTATTGCTGGAAATAGTTGAGGCGCAGTTCCTGAGGCACAGTACGCTGCCAATCTCCCTGGACACAGTCTTCAGGCCTGTAAAAAACAAACAAACAAAAGAAGAGAAGAGAGCATGAAAGAAAAGGAAGAAAAACAAAATAATACAATTATCATCAACAACTAAATTAGAAAGTAAGAGCCGCCAAACATAATGAAAGGTGTGCGAGAAAAACAAAACAAAACAAAAAGCTGCCACAGCCAGGGTGAAAAAAAGAGGGGGTATGTCTACACTACCCCGCTAGTTCGAACTAGCGGGGTAATGTAGGCATACCGCAATTGCAAATGAAGCCCGGGATTTGAATTTCCCGGGCTTCATTTGCATAACCGGGGCGCCGCCATTTTTAAATCCCCGCTCGTTCGAACCCCGTGCCGCGCGGCTACACGCGGCACGAACTAGGTAGTTCGAACTAGACTTCCTAGTTCGAACTACCGTTACTCCTCATTCCACGAGGAGTAACGGTAGTTCGAACTAGGAAGTCTAGTTCGAACTACCTAGTTCGTGCAGCGTGTAGCCGCGCGGCACGGGGTTCGAACGAGCGGGGATTTAAAAATGGCGGCGCCCCGCTTATGCAAATGAAGCCCGGGAAATTCAAATCCCGGGCTTCATTTGCAATTGCGGTATGCCTACATTACCCCGCTAGTTCGAACTAGCGGGGTAGTGTAGACATACCCAAGGTGACAGAGAAAACAGAACAACAACAAAATGCCACACTCTCCCGGATTTAAAGAGTCTGAGAAGTGGTGTGACCCTATGCCTGCTTCAGAGAGCCATGGATCTTGTATTTGTTGCTTGGGGGAGGCACACATCTCCCAGAAGTGAGTGCAGTGCTGTAGCCTCACAGCAAGAGCTCACAAGGACAGAGCTGAGGCTACGCTTGTTAATATTCGATAAAACGCTGAAACCTCAGCATCATAGAGACATCAGTAAACAGCATGAAGCTGCCACCACTCAGAAAAAGATCCCGAGCACTCCTTCACCTAAGTTTTCAGCTAAAAGGTTTTTGCCAGCTTAGTCCCTACTGCCATGAGTTCACATGGTTGACAAGTCAGGCATCTTTGGCACCAGACGTCCCTGGGCTGCTTTGGCACCAACTACTCCAGCACCAAAGAGCTCTGATGTGAGACAACCTGATAAGATGGTGGCACTGCTGCACCAAGACCTCGTTGCCGATGAAGGCCAGGTCTAAATCTGCAAAGCCATTGCCTCACACTCCAAGCCCAAAGTCGGTGCCATTGCCACTAGTGCCACTTTCCCCAGCACCGCAGGATACTTCTACAAGCATTCTTCAACATCATTCTTCTGTGCATCCACAAGACTACAATGCTCTGGTGCCGGATACAGATGGTACTGGGTTCTGCCATGAGGACAGGAGATTGGACTCAATGACCTCTCAAGGTCCCTTCCACTTCTAGTGTTCTAGGATTCTATGATTCTATGAAAGTGATCTGAAGCAACTGTAAAACAGAGGCAGCATCTGTGTGCAGGATGTATGGTTATATGAAATTAAGTGTCTTGGAGGCTTGAGGGCTGCAAACTAGTTTTCTCATCCAGTGCCGGAATGATTGCCACCTGCATGACCATTTTGAAACACTTTTTGCAGAGATATTTGTTTAGATGGCAGAGGTCGAGGATGGAACTCCAACAGCCTGTGCACTTTTCTATAAGGAAGTAAGTTGAATAAAATCCCCTGTCCTGAAATTGCCTCCTTCCTCCTTGTGACACCCTTTTAAATACCTGAAAACCGCTATCATGTCCCCTCAGTCTTCTCTTTTCCAAACTAAACAAGCCCAATTCTTTCAGTCTTCCTTCATAGGTCATGTTCTCTAGACCTCTAATCTTGTTGCTCTTCTCTGGACTTTCTCCAATTTCTTTCAATACAGAGTTCTTCCTTTCAGTCTCTCTTCTGCCCCCAGAGTTTTCTCTGAGTCCCTGGTGGTAGCCACGATATTCCTATGCCACAAAGTATTAGGGGGTATCCGTGTTAGTCTGGATCTGCAAAGGCGACAAGGACAAGGAGTATTGGTGCTCCAGTACATTGGAGCTCCAATACATCTGTTAGTTTATAAGATGCCACAGGACTCCTTGACAAACCACTTGTAATACCTATCTCTATAAGTGGAAACTTTTTCAGACTGGTGTGTGAGTAACGGGTGCAACCATCTACTGTACCTCTTCATACAGTCCTCGACTATATAATGTTCCTGAAACAACAAGGTCTGTCAGTGTCATCACTCACAGTACACCTCGCGGCGCTCACAGCATTCCACCCTTCAATTGACGTATTCTCCATATTTGCTCACCTTGTCTCAAGGGATTTCTCAAAGGGCTACAAAATCTTAATCTGCCATGTAGACCTATAATGCCTATGTGGGACTTGGACTTGGTTCTTAATGCACTCTCTAGACCACCATTTGGGCCAATGTCTAAGTGCTTTCCCTACCTCCAAACAGTAAACACTGTGTTTTTAATTGCTATCACACTGGCAAAGCAAGTTAGTGAGATTGCGGCTCTCACAGCATCACCGCCCTACACCGTATTTCACAAGGACAAGGTCGTCCTCCAACCCCACCCCTCCTTCCTGCCTAAAGTCATTTTGGATTTCCATATCAATGAGCCCACTGTTCTGCCGGCCTTCTGCCCAAAACCCCATGCGTCTCAGGAGGAGGCCATTCTACACACCCTAGATGTCCAAAGGGCATTATCAGTCTATATTGACTGGACTTGGTCTCTCCACAAATCACAGGCTCTATCTGTTTCACTGGCAGAACGTTCAAGGGGAAAGCCTCTCTTTTTGCAATGTGTCTCAAAATTGATAACATCTTGCATCCTTCAGTGTTACTCCCTTCAGGGTAGACCTCTCCCGATGTTCCCTAGGATGCACTCCACCCAAGCAGTGACATCATCAACAGCCTTTTTGAAGGGAGTTCTACTTGAAGATATCTGCTACACAGCAACCTGGTCTTCTAACCATACTTTCATGAGAAATTATGCAATATCTACACGAGTGGACAAAAGCTCTGCAGTATCTGATGCAGTCCTTTCACCTTTGGCTTTAGCCAAAGCCCACCTATCATCTGTGGGGTACCACTATGTAGTCACCCAGGGTATGTCTACACTACATCACTAATTCGAACTAACTTAATTCAAATTAGTTAATTCGAACTAAGCTAATTCGAACTAGTGCATCTAGACCTAAAAACTAGTTCGAATTAGCATTTTGCTAATTCGAACTAGCATGTCCACATTGAGTGGACCCTGAACTGAGGTTAAGGATGGCCAGAAGCAGTGCCGGCAGGGCATCAGATTAGGGCTTAGACCGTGGAGCTGCTGTCTCAGGCTATCCGAGGGCTGTGCTTAAAGGGACCCGACCCCCACCCCGGACAGACAGTTCTCAGGGGTTCCCCGCTTGCAAAGCAGTCCTGGCTTAGAGTGCCCTGAGTGCCCACACTCGGCACATCACAGCACTCGGCCATCAGCCCGGCTGCACTTGCTGCAGGCTGCCATCCGGGGGGGGGGGGGGTCAATCGGGGCTGCAGGAGAGCTTCCACCCCGAGGAGCCCACAGAGCCACCCCAGTCCTCCCCATTGGGGGCTCATACCCCATTCCTTCCCCACCTCCTTCCACTTACCCCTCCCTAGCCCCCCTTCCTGATGTACAAAATAAAGGACATGTGTGTTCAAAAATAGAAACTCTCTTTATTGAACAAAACTCAGGGAGACTGGGAAAAGGAGGTGGGAGAGGGGAAGAGAGAGGGTGGGAGAGGGGAGGGCAACTAAAATGATCAGGGGTTTGGAACAGGTCCCATATGAAGAGAGGCTGAAGAGACTGGGACTTTTCAGCTTAGAAAAGAGGAGACTCTGGGTATGTCTACACTACCCCGCTAGTTCGAACTAGCGGGGTAATGTATGCATACCGCACTTGCTAATGAAGCCCGGGATTTGAATTTCCCGGGCTTCATTAGCATAAGCGGGGAGCCGCCATTTTTAAATCCCCGCTGCTTCGAACCCCGTGTAGCGCGGCTACACGGGGCTCGAACTAGGTAGTTCGGACTAGAGTGCCTATTCCGAACTACCGGTACACCTCGTTTCACGAGGAGTAACGGTAGTTCGGAATAGGACCCTAGTCCGAACTACCTAGTTCGAGCCCCGTGTAGCCGCGCTACACGGGGTTCGAAGCAGCGGGGATTTAAAAATGGCGGCTCCCCGCTTATGCTAATGAAGCCCGGGAAATTCAAATCCCGGGCTTCATTAGCAAGTGCGGTATGCATACATTACCCCGCTAGTTCGAACTAGCGGGGTAGTGTAGACATACCCTGAGGGAGGATATGATAGAGGTCTTTAAAAGCACGAGTGGTGTGGAGAGGGTACATAAAGAAAAGTTCTTCATTAGTTCCCATAATAGAAGGACTAGAGGACACCAAATGAAATGAATGGGTAGCAGGTTTCAAACTAATAACAGAAAGTTCTTCTTCACAAAGCAAATAGTCAGCCTGTGGAATTCCTTGCTGCAGGAGGCTGTGAAGGCTAGAACTAGAACAGAGTGTAAAGAGAAGTTAGATAAATTCATGGAGGTTGGGTCCATGGAGTGGTATTAGCCAGGGGGTAGAAATGGTGTCCCTGGCCTCTGTTTGTGGAAGGCTGGAGATGGAGGGCATGAGACAAATGGCTTGATCATTGTCTTCGGTCCATCCCCTCCAGGGCACCTAGTGTTGGCCGCTGTCGGCAGACAGGCTACTGGGCTAGATGGACCTTGGGTCTGATCCAGTATGGCCATTTTAAGCTCAGGGCTCAGGGTCGGGGGTCTCAGTGGACCACCTTGATTTTCATGCAAACCTGCTCCTGGGTGGCCAGACTGGCAGCTATCCTTCCCTAGACCGCCACTTTCCTGTGCCTAGTGCGGAGGTCGTGGATGAGGTCCACGATGTCCGCACTAGACCAGGTGGGCGCCCGCCTCTTGCGGCCCCGGGCAGGCTCCTGGGAGCCGCCAGCCTGGTCCCGGGAAGAGGCGGAGGGCTGTGTGGCAGCCGGTGGCTGGTTCGTGCAGTGCCAGGTGCAGGGTCTGCTGGCTGGGTGCTGGCAGGCTTGCACCTGGCACGGGCACCGTAACCAGCCCGTGCCCCTTTAAGGGCTCCGGGGCTGGGAGGGAGGCAGAAGAGTTTCCCTGGTGATTCCCAGAGTGGCCACCAGGGAAAGCTGGGGAGGGCTAGCCTCCCACTAGTTCGAAATAAGTGGCTACACAGCCCTTAATTCAAACTACTTAATTCGAAGTAGGCGTTAGTCCTCGTAGAATGAGGTTTACCTAGTTCAAATTAAGCGCTCCGCTAGTTCGAATTAAGTTCGAACTAACGGTTTGTATGTGTAGCACCTATGAAAGTTAATTCGAACTAACGTCTGTTAGTTCGAATTAACTTTGTAGTGTAGACATACCCCAACAGTGGAGCACCCATGGAGACATCACTCACCTTGTGCAGTAATGATGGTTCTTCGAGACATCTGTCCCCGTGAGTGCTCCACGACCCACTCTCCTCCTCTGTCCTTTGGCTTAATATTCATTCAGTAGGGCGTACACAAAGAAACTGAGGGGAGTCGGACTCCAAAGGCATGAACTCCAGTGGTGCGAATGGTACATGCCCCTCTTGTACATGCACAGCCTGACTAGACACTGCTAGAAAAGACTTTAATCTGCAGCGCTGGGATGAGCCCGACACCAACAGTAGAGCACCCACGGGGACACACATCTCGAAGAACTTTCATACTACACAAGATGAGTAACTTCCCTTTTTACATGTGGACACCCATTTTGTAGTGTCAATAATAAGTGATGGTGTGACTCATTACATCTGAGCCTTTCCTCCATAAGCAACAGGTATAACAGGCCATGGGAGGCTAAGCCTTCCCATACAGGGGAGCTGTGCTCTGCCCCAAGATTCTGCTTCACACCTTCACTCAGCCTCTCTCCCAAAGCCAGTGGGGGCTTAAGTGGACAGGACAGCAGCCTGTGACTGAGGCTGGCTGGGTTGGGAGGGTTGGAGGCCAGGGCGGCATGGGCTATCCCACAGGTTGGCTGGCACTCAGAGGGGCAAGTGAGGTGAGCAGGCTAGAGCCTAGGGCTTTTCCAGCTCTAGCAGGTGAGGCTGGGGGAGAAGAGCAAATGCAGGAGGCTATCCTACCCAAACGGGATTCACATGTGCCCCATACTCTTCTCAAGTCCACATTTATCCAATTTATATTTGTATAAGCAAGAGGAACAGCAGGCACATTATTTCAGTTAATTAGCTCAAAAGTCGGCCCCGAATAGTTCTTGAAAATCTCTCATTTAGAAGAGAACTGTTTGGAAAATTGTAGTCTGTTCTATTTGAATTAAAAGGGATGAGAGAGTCCTCCATGTTCTGACCAAAGGGTTCATCATACACCAATTTACCCTGACCACAGTTTTTCAAGCAGAGAACTGGATAGGTCTTCCTTTGCAGGAAGTTACTCATTAGTGAACAGCAGTGATTGTTATTGAGTGCCACAAGGGACTTTTCCTATAATTCCAGAGACCTTTACCCCCTAGTTGCCCATGGTTTGAGCCTTGGGTGAGCAAGCTAGTCGGAGTTTCTTGCTGAATGTTAATGCGGAGCAGTGTAATTAAGACTGCTAAGCTGAATTGTCTACAATTCTGAAACTATCAATTTTGCTTGCTTCTCTTCTGTAAGTAGAGAAAATTTCCCAGATCAAGTTGCTGGTCTGAGGTATAGTCTCACCGACAGTCTTCTAGTAGAGCTCAGTTAAGACAATGTGCTTGAGTTTGCAGTTAAAAAGTCCAAGAAGCAAATGACATTTTATCCATTATAGACATATCACATGGATCAGCTCCATTGAGTTGTTGATTACTGAACCTTAAAGAATATCCCAGGCTATTAAAAGAAAATAATGATTAATTTACAAAAATAATGTGGATGAGCTGTCATTTAAGTAGTTACATGTTATTAATAAATTTGAGGGAACTTTGTTATGCAAAGACAACTGCATCTCATACTTATTAAAATAAAGAAAAAAACCGGTTTCCTGCTGAAGTAAAATGACACAAAGGAAAACACAATATACACATAAACAAAAGAACATTTCAGAATAAACTACATCCCCATTATCTGTCAGTTCTTAAATTAACTGGGTAATAACCTTTTTTTTTTCAAACAAAGGCACATGAGAATTTTATATTCTATCTCAAATTCATCTTGGATATAAGTTAATGTGCACATCAAAAAGGAAATGAGAATCTAAGCAAACACCTCAGTACTTAAATTCTTGCATAGAATGTAATAATACCCCATCAAAGAAATGAATACTGCTAGAGTCTATGAATTTAACCAATTTGCATCTACAGCCAAATAAGAGATTTTTTTTAGGTTTTTAAAAGCACTGAATTCTTTTATAAAATGGAAGAGGTTAAAAGCTAGCAGGATCAGATTGTAAATCTTGCAATATGTCCTTAAATTAATAGGACTGAGATAATGATAGTGATGATAAGGTGTCAGTATTATGTCTGTTATAATTTTAGTACTAAGCAAAAATTAGGGAGCTCATATAGAAAATAGAAATTAAAAGGTTTGAAATGGACTCTTATGGTTATTCGGTGTCACTATAAAATGAACAAGTAATAGTCACTCCTACATTATTTTGTGCTTTTTTTGCTGAAGAGCAAAGAGAAGAGAGCACAAGTTAATTAGCAACTCTTACTTGCAGATATATTGATTTCATATGTAATAGTCATGAAACAATTAGGCAGTAAAAGGCATTAAGCCATCTTAATTTTAAGGAACACAGCAGTAAATTAATGTTAATTTATGGTAGAAAACTGGAAACATTTTGTTTAGAGTAGTAAGGATAATTTCTTTCAGAAATGATTTTTGGTATGTCTACACTAAAGCTGGGAGCTAGCCTCCCAACCTGGGTAAACAGACTTGGCTAACAGGGTTTGGTTTTGAGCTTGCACTCTAAAAATAGCAATGTGCATGTTACAGCTTATACTGTATTGAGTTCCAGGCCAAGTAGGAAATGTAACATTGTTATTTGTATTGTTCTTACTCAAGCTCTGCTAGTGTGAATCCTGCTGGAAGGGCATAACAAGTGGGTTTCCATAGGTGGTCTGTTTCGGGACCTGTTCTGTTCAATATTTTCATCAATGATTTAGATACAGGCAGTCCCCGACTTACGCGGATCCGACTTATGTCGGATCCGCAGTTACGAACGGGGCTGCCCCAGAATACACGGACTGCAGGACCTCGCGGTCCTGCCGCCCGTGTACTCTGCGGCTTTCTCTGCGTCTCCCTGGTCTGCAGACCAGGAAGACGCAGAGCAAAGCCGCAGAAGGGCTCGGGCAGCGGGGCAGCCCCACTGCCCGAGCCCCCCCGCCGCTTTGCAAAGCCGCGGGGAAGCCGGCAGCGGAGCAGCCCAGGTGCGCCTGGGGTGCCCCGCTGCCCGAGCCCCCCCGCCGCTTTGCAAAGCCGCGGGGAAGCCGGCAGCGGAGCAGCCCAGGTGCGCCTGGGGTGCCCCGCTGCCCGAGCCCCCCCGCCGCTTTGCAAAGCCGCGGGGAAGCCGGCAGCGGAGCAGCCCAGGTGCGCCTGGGGTGCCCCGCTGCCCGAGCCCCCCCGCCGCTTTGCAAAGCCGCGGGGAAGCCGGCAGCGGAGCAGCCCCGGCGCGCCTGGGTTACCTCGCTGCCCAAGCCCTCCCCCCCCCCCCCCCCCCGCGGCTTTGCAAAGCTGCGGGGAAGCCGGCAGCGGAGCAGCCCAGGTGCGCCTGGGGTGCCCCGCTGCCCGAGCCCCCCCGCCGCTTTGCAAAGCCGTGGGGAAGCCGGCGGCGGGGCAGCCCAGGCGTGCCTGGGTTGCCTCGCTGCCCGAGCCCCCCCCCCCCCCGCGGCTAAGCAAAGCCGAGGGGGGGATCGGGCAGCGAGGCACCCCAGGCGCGCCTGGGCTGCTCCGCTGCTGGCTTCCCCGAGGCTTTGCAAAGCCGCGGGGGAAGCCGGCAGCGGGACAGCCCAGACGCCCCGCGGCTGTCCCGCTGCTGGCATCCTCAGAGGCTTTGCTCCCCGTCTCCCTGGTCTGCTGGTCTCCAGCAGACCAGGGAGACGGGGAGCAAAGCCGCGGAGGACCCAGGCGGCGGGACCGCGGTGCGTCTCGGTCCGCCGCCCGTGTCTTCCTGGTCTGCTGGGGGGGGGGGGGGGAGACGCAGCTAGTGCGCCCCCCCCCCCAGCAGACTAGGCTTTTCTCCGGACGCCTGTGGCAGAGCAGCTGGGGTGCTGCCGGTTGGTCCTGCAGCGCCGCTCTGGGCGCTACTGGTCCAACCCAGCAGTACCCCAGCTGCTCTGGTCCTGATTCAGCCGCTGCTGGTCAGTATCAGCAGCGGCTGAATCAGGACGCCTGGGGCAGAGCAGATGGGGTTCTGCTGGGTTGGTCCAGTAGTGCTGAGGAGCGGCGCTACTGGAGCAACCCAGCAGCACCCTAGCTGCTCTGCCCCAGGCGTCCTGATTTAGCCGCTGCTGAAACTAACCAGCGCTGACTACAGGAAGCCCGAGGCAGAGTTGCTCTGCCCCAGGCTTCCTGGAATCAGCTGCTGATCAGTTTCAGCAGCAGCTGACTTGGGGACGCTTGGGGTTCTTAAGTTGATTCTGTATGTAAGTCAGAACTGGCGGTCAGTTTCAGCAGCGGCTGAATTGGGACACCAGTTCCGACTTACATACAGATTCAACTTAAGAACAAACCTACAGTCCCTGGGTATGTCTACACTACAGCGCTAATTCGAACTAACGCATCTAGAACTAAAAACTAGTTTGAATTAGCGTTTTGCTAATTCGAACTGGCATGTCCACATTAAGTGGACCCTGAACAGGGCTTAAGGATGGCCGGAACCAGTGCCAGCAGGGCATCAGAGGAGGACTTAGAGCGTGGAGATGCTGTCTCAGGCTAGCCGAGGGCTGTGCTTAAAGGGTTCCGACCCCCACCCCGGACAGACAGTTCTCAGGGGTGCCCCGCTTGAAAACCAGTCCTGGCTTGGAGTGCCCGGAGTACCCACACTGGGCACATCACACCACTCGGCCATCAGCCCGGCTGCACTTGCCGCAGGCTGCCATCTGGGGAGAGGGGGCAATTGGGGGGCTGCAGGAGAGCTTCCACCCCCAGAAGCCCACAGAGCCAGCCTAGTCCTCCCCATCGGGGGCTCGTGGCCCATTCCTCCCTCACCTCCTTACACTTACCCTTCCCTAGCCCCTTTTCTTGATGTACAAAATAAAGGACAATTGTGTTCAAAAATGGAATCTGTCTTTATTGAACAAAACTGGGGAGACTGGGAAAAGGAGCTGGGAGAGGGGAAGAGAGAGGCTGGGAGAGGGGAGGGCAACTACAATGATCAGGGGTTGAGAACAGGTCCCATATGAAGAGAGGCTAAAGAGACTGGGACTTCTCAGCTTAGAAAAGAGGAGACGGAGGGGGGACAGGATAGAGGTCTCTAAAAGCAGGAGTCGGGTGGAGACGGTGCATACAGAAAAGTTCTTCATTAGTTCCCATAAAGAAGGACTAGAGGACACCAAAGGAAAGGAATGGGTAGCAGGCTTCAAACTAGTAACAGAAAGTTCTTCTTCACAAAGCAAAGAGTCAACCTGTGGAACTTCTTGCTGCAGGAGGCTGTGAAGGCTAGAACTAGAATAGAGTTTAAAGGGAAGTGAGATCAAGTCATGGAGGTTGGGTCCATGGAGTGCTATTAGCCAGGGGGTAGGAGTGGTGTCCCTGCCCAAAGTTTGTGGAAGGCTTGAGAGGGATGGCACGAGACAAATGGCTTGGTCACTGTCGTCGGTCCATCCCCTCCAGGGTCTCTAGGGTTGGCCGCTGTCGGCAGACAGGCTACCGGGCTAGATGGACCTTTGGTCTGACCCAGGATGGCCATTGTAAGCTCAGGGCTCAGGGTCGGGGGTCTCACTGGACCACCTTGATTTCATGCACTCCTGCCCCTGGGTGGCCAGGCTGGCAGCTCTTCTGCCCTAGACGGACACCTTCCTGTGCCCAGTGCGGAGATCGTGGACAAAGTCCACGATGTCCGCACTAGCCCAAGCGGGTGCCCGCCTCTTGTGGTCCCAGGCAAGCTCCCGGGAGACGCCAGCCTGATCCCGGGAAGAGGGGGAGGGCTGGGGGGCATCGGGTGGCTGGCTCGATCCGTGCCAGGTGCAGGGTCTTGCTGGCTGGGTGCTGGCAGGCTTGCACCTGGCACGGGCACCGTAGCCAGCTCGTGCCCCTTTAAGGAGTCCGGGGCCGGGAGGGGGGCAATAGAGTTTCCCTGGTATTGGCCAGAGTGGCCACCAGGGAAACCTGGGAAGCCTTAGCCTCCCACTAGTTCGAATTAAGGGTCTACACAGCCCTTAATTCGAACTAGCTAGTTCGAACTGGGCTTAATCCTCGTAAAATGAGGTTTACCTAGTTCGAACTAAGCGCTCCGCTAGTTCGAATTAAATTCGAACTAGCGGAGCGCTAGTGTAGCGCCTATGAAAGTTAGTTCGAACTAACATCCGTTAGTTCGAACTAACTCTGTAGTGTAGATATACCCCCTATCTTGTACGTAACCCGGGGACTGCCTGTACTGGCATAGAGAGTATGCTTACTAAGTTTGCAGATGATACCAAGGTGGAAGGGGTTGCAAGTGCTTTTGAGGATAGGGTCATAATTCAAAATGATCTGGACAAATTGGAGAAATGGTCTGAGGTAAATAGGATGAAGTTTAATAAGGACAAATGCAAAGTACTCTACTTAGGAAGGAGCAATCAGTTTCACACATACAGAATGGAAAGCTACTGTCTAGGAAGGAGTACTGCAGAAAGGGATCTAGGGGTCATAGTGGACCACAAGCTAAATATTAGTCAGCAATGTGATGATGTTGCAATAAAAGCAAACATGATTCTGGGATTCATTAACAGGAGTGTTGTGAGCAAGACATGAGAAGTCATTCTTCCGCTCTACTCTTTGTTGATTAGGCCTCAGCTGGAGTTTTGTCTCCAGTTCTGGGCACCATATTTCACGAAAGATATGGAGAAACTGGAGAAGGTCCAGAGAAGAGCAACAAGAATGATTAAAGGTCTAGGGAACATGACCTATGAAGGAAGACTGAAAAAATTGGGCTTGTTTAGTTTGGAAAGGAGACGAATGAGAGGGGACATGATAGTGCTTTTCAGGTATCTAAATGGGTGGCACAAGGAGGAGAGAGACAAATTCTTCTCCTTAACCTCTGAGGATAGGACAAGAAGCAATGGGCTTAAATTGCAGCTAGAGAGGTTTAGGGTTGAACATTAGGAAAAACTTCCTAACTGTCAGGGTGGTTAAACATGAATAAATTGCCTGTGGAAGCTCCATCTCTGGAGATATTTAAGAGCAGGTTAGACAGACATCTATCAGGGATGATCTAAATGGTGTATGGTTCTGCTATGAGGGCAAGGGACAGGACTTGATGACCTCTCAAGGTCCCTTCCAGTCCTAGTGTTATATGATTTGATGATTTGCTCCAATATGCAGCATAGACTAGGGCTGTTAAAAATATGGGGGGGGAGGTGTTGGTAAACATGTAACTGCTGAAATTTTCAGTGGTTACATGTTTACATGCAAGGGGAGGGTGGGTGGCACCATGGTAGGCAATACAGTGTATCGGAGGCAGTAGTGCTTATGAGAGGCAATGCTGTATCAGAGGTAGCAGCATGGGGGGGCTTGCATATAACCATAAAGGTTAACTGATGAGCTCAGGCACATCCCTAGTGTAGACAAACCCTGATTCTATATCTCTTGTCATGTTGACTAGTATTTTCCCACATTGTCCCAGTAGGGTTACTAGCCCACATGCTCAAAGCCTAACGGGGTTGAGAAGGAATTTTCTCCCCAGGTCTGATCAGCAGATTGGGAGAGGAGTTGTCTTCCTCTGCAGCATGGGCCATGGGACACTTGCAGGGTTAAGTCCGTGAAATGGTGAGTTCTCTGCAATCTGAAGTCTTTCAGTTATGATTTGAGTATTTCCCTATCATCTGAAGAAGTGGGCTGTGCCCACAAAAGCTCATGATACCATCTACATGTTTGTTGCTAGTCTATTTGTTGTTTTTTAAGTTTTTCCTGTTACAGACTAACTCAGCTAGCCCTCTGAAGCTTTTGAGTATTTTAATTACTCAGCCAGAGATAAGAGATTTACTGTAGGAGTGGGTAGTGTGACAGACTGCTGGATAAGCCAGAGCTCTGCCACTACAACCTGGCTGAAAAGGCCAATTACAACCAGCTGAGCAAGCCCATGCCTGAAGGGCTAATGGAAGCAGCTGTGGGAATCATTAGCTAGAGGGCTAGATAAGGCAGCTAGAAGGGAAGTGGAGAAGGAGGAGCCAGAGGCTGTGTCAACACTGCAGGGAAAAGTTAGAAAAAGATACACAAATTGTAAACCATTTGTCAGGTCTACATGAGGGTCAAATGTTGGAAAAAAACCTCCTCTTTTGGAACATCCTTTCTTCCTTGTAGAACGAGGTTTACAGGGATGTTGAAAAAACGTGTGCTTTTCCGAATTTTTTTTTGGAAAAGCAGACGTATTCTTTGGACATGGCAGAGCTTTTCCAGGATACGAGACATATGTCTTGTATGCATGGCTTCCTTACCCCGTCTTGGGTGTATGCAAGACCAATACCTTTCTGGGCCTAATTATTTTTCATTTTCTGTTCATTTTCCTAGAACAGCAGATTCTTCTCTTGCATCACAATACATGATATAAAAATGAACATAAATGCAATTTCATAAAAATTCTATTAGTTGATCTGATTTTGTATTATTGCCAGATTATTTCAAATTTACCCAGACATTTTCTTCTGTTTTCAAAGAGATATAATACATAGACTTGTACAAGTAGAAAGAGGAAAAGACTAATTATATCTATTAGTGTTTTCCCTTGCAAATTCAGAATTTTATTATGTTGGGATACTTTTGCAGTTAGACTAAAGGGATTCTTTCAGCAATGATTCAGTTTGCATGAAGTCTAACATATACATGTCTCATGTGTATCTGTCCATTTTCCAGAAAGATCCAAGGTACATTTCTGAGATGGAATGAGTATCTCTAAGGGTATGTCTACACTACCCGCTAGTTCGAACTAGGGGGGTAATGTAGGCATACCGCACTTGCAAATGAAGCCCGGGATTTGAATTTCCCGGGCTTCATTTGCATAAGCGGGGAGCCGCCATTTTTAAAACCCCGCTAGTTCGAACCCCGTGCAGCGCGGCTACACGGGGCTCGAACTAGGTAGTTTGGACTAGGATTCCTATTCCGAACTACCTAGTTCGAGCCCCGTGTAGCCGCGCTGCACGGGGTTCGAACTAGCGGGGTTTTAAAAATGGCGGCTCCCCGCTTATGCAAATGAAGCCCGGGAAATTCAAATCCCGGGCTTCATTTGCAAGTGCGGTATGCCTACATTACCCTCCTAGTTCGAACTAGGAGGGTAGTGTAGACATACCCTCATATAGTACTTTTGTTTATAAGGGTTTATTTCCTTTCCATCTTCTTCTTTGTCAAACCATATTTCTCTAGTTTTTGGGTGGTTATTTTAGAGATGAAGTTTTCTATTCATATTTTTTGCTTTGGATGTTTAGAAGCTCCATTATTTTAGGAAGCTGGGAGAAAATCTTGCAATGCTTCTGTACAATCCTGTGCATTTGATAATAACTAGTTAGCATGGATCCCATGTTTTTCTTGTAGTAATAGAGGAAGACTGTCTTTTATTGCCGTTTGACTCTCCATCCTGGATTTAACTCATGAATGCAAATACATATTCTCAACGAGGATTCAGTATTAACATTTTTTTACAATTCAGTTTGCCTACCTAAAATAGTTCAGCAATATGGTTTTTAACATATTTTAATTCAGCAATAGGATTTTTATCAGCCCTTTATACCTCTTGTAATCTATTATTCTCAGTTTAATTTATTATAATATTTTAGGTAATCCATTATTATAACAAGCGCTCTGACAGCTCTTTCTGAACGACATATTATAAAATAAAATTGCATTGCACTGTATGTTTAAGTAGAGATAAACAAAATCCCTTTAGTGCAGTGCTTATTATGATTTTACTTTAATGTAAACAGGACTTCTCTAAATGGTGTAAATTATATTCAGATGATACAATATCAAATTCTCTTATATTTCTACATTTCATGTTTATTTTAGCTTTATAATGTAGTGTTTGCCAAATGCTACTACCACAGGGCTTCAAGGGAACCGACAGATGACCAGAGGTGTTATGACCAGACTGCCCTGCCTATTGTTCCTAATCCAAAGCATTTGACACACTCCAGCAACTCCCTCCCTCCTTATGTCTTAGCATTTTCACATACATTAAAAATAGGAATAACTGATAGAGATGAGTTCTGAGAAAGAGACATATAAGGATTTCCTGTCCTCTTTAGTAAAGGACATGATTCCATCAGAGGACCTTCCAGGTAGGAGAGTTGAATCAACAACAAGAACAGTTTCTGAAGCTTCATTAGGTGCTCTTAAAGCTTCAGATATTCTCTTTTGTAAAGCACTTTGAGCTATACTGATGAAAAGTACTATATTACTTGTTTTGCCAGACTAGTATTGTCTAACATAGGTTGGCAATCTGACTGATGCAGTACCGCTAAAATACAGAACAGCCTTTAATCTAGGCACATCTCTAAATAGGATATCCTTAGCTGCTGCTTGGGTATCTGCTGCCTTCCTGCTGTATTTGCTTTCCAATATGCTGTGATGGCCACAGACTACTGCAATACAGTGCCATGCAGACACACATGATTCTGGAACTGCAAATCAGACCCAGTGGCTATGCTCCTTTTAGCTGCATCAAGATTCTCTGAGGGCTAACTACTCAGTGACCCCATGGATTAAGTGTTATTGGATTCACTGGAAAAGTCAAAGACTTTAGACCCCTAGTAACCAATAAAAGTGGAATTTTATCAAAAAAGTCTCTTCTGGGCTCAGTGATCTCCTGCGTGGGTATTCTTAGTGGTCTCATGCTCTCATGAGGCTACTATAAAACTTCCTCTCATCCCTCAACAATCTTTTATCCACCTCTCAGGGAAGGTATCTCTCCACAGAAGGATTCTTAGGTCATTCAGATGGTGGATGAATACAATTATTTCAAATCAGACTTCTTGATAGGTGATGTTGTCAAGATGTTTATCACTACAGATGTCAGCTTGGAGGGATGAGAGACACTGATGGAGCTAAGGACTGATCCAAATAAGAGAGGAATGCAGTATAAAACAGTGAGAGCTCAAGGCAATTTATTGTGGTCTTTAAGCTCTGCTCTCATTCTTCTCATTTGCTGATCATGACAGACAACACTTGAGCCATATCATGCATCAACAGACAAAGGGGAGCAATGTCTACAGTCCTTTGAAAGCATGCTCGCCAGCTGATGACTTGGGGAGAGGAAAATCTATAGTCACTCTCCTTCCTTGACATCCAAAACGCACAGTAGTAAATGCTATATCACATATTAAAGGTCTCCAGGACTGGGTCATGGATATATAATTTTTATTTTGAACTTTATAGATCTGCTGTATATATGAGAGGGTTGTCATTTGATTTACTTGCAGCCATTTTTCTGCTAATAATGGCTCCAAATGCACTGTAATTTGATTAGTAAATTATGTTCAGAGCAATTGGATTAAATATATGCAGCGTGCTGCTATCATTGACCCCTGGCTCTTATATAATTGTGAGTTACTGATCCATAATGATACTTTGCTGGCATGAACCTTGTTTTCTTGTATCTATTAGAGCATTTTATTGCCCTGTCTGAAATTCTGCAGCTTGAAACAGTTTCAGCTATTGGTTTTTAACGTTTATGAGCCATTCTAGAAACTAACAAATGTCAGAGAGAGAGAGTTGAAAGTCTTCAAGTAACTACCATGATGAATCCTTGAGATTGTTTTCATATATTAAATGGAATCTCGTATAAAGCTACAGGTTGGTCCTCCCTGGTCCAGCACCCCTGGGACCTGACTGGTCCCGGATGAGGGTTTTTGCTGGATTAGGGGAGGACATTTCTGATCTCTGTACTATTCCCTCTTTCTTCCCCCTCCCCTTCACCAGCACTGGCTTGGCTGCCAGCCTCCTGGCTGGCTCCCCCCCCCCCCCACCAGCCTCACTGCTCTACTGTCCCCACTGGGATTCCTGGCCACACTGGACAGCCCCACGGCAATGCGCTGGGCTCCTGGCCCCACTAGCAGCTCGTTGCCAGAAGCCCACTACCCTTTCCAGCCACAGGGCTCCCAGCTGCCATCGGGACTCTCTGGTCCCGGAACAGCTGGACCAGAGTCCCAGTTTAGAGAGGTTCAACCTATAGTAAAAAGATCTTGAGTACTAATTACCTTTATTACATTAGTATAAGGGTGGGGTGAATACTAGTCTAATAGGTCATATTGGAGGTATAACGTCCGTGCCAAATTGGGTAAAGAATGTGAATGAGGCCAAACCACAAAAATTAAGATGTTTGTACACTAATGCGAGGAGCCTAGGTAACAAAAAGGAGGAACTAGAGCTATTGGTCCAGGAAGTGAAACCAGATATTATAGAAATAACAGAAACATGGTGGAATACTAGGCATGACTGGAGTACAGGTATTGAAGGGTATGTGCTGTTTAGGAAAGACAGAAATAAGGGTAAAGGTGGTGGAGTCGCATTGTATATTAAAGATGAGGTAGATTGTAAAGAAATAAAAAGTGATGGAATGGAGAAGACAGAGTCTGTTTGGGCAAAAATCACATTGGGGAAGAAAACTATCAGATCCTCCCCTGGGATAGTGCTTGGGGTGTGTTATAGACCACCAGGATCCAATTTGGATATGGATAAAGACCTCTTTAATGTTTTTAATGAAGTAAATACTCATGGAAACTGCGTAATCATGGGAGATTTCAACTTTCCAGATATAGACTGGAGAACAAGTGCTAGTAATAATAATAGGGCTCAGATTTTCCTAGATGTGTTAGCTGATGAATTCCTTCATCAAGTAGTTACTGAACCAACAAGGGGGGATGCTATTTTAGATTTGGTTTTGGTGAGTAGCGAGGACCTCATAGATGAAATGGTTGTAGGAGACAACCTTGGCTTGAGTGATCATGAGCTAATTCAGTTCAAATTAAATGGAAGGATAAACAATAATAAATCTGAGACTAGGGTTTTTGATTTCAAAAGGGCTAACTTTAGTAAATTAAGGAAATTAGTTAGGGAAGTTGATTGGACTAAAGAAATTATGGATCTTAAAGTGGAGGAGGCCTGGAATTATTTTAAGTTAAAGTTGCAGAAGTTGTCAGAAGCCTGTATCCCTAGAAAAGGGAAAAAATTTATAGGCAGGTGTGTTAGACCAAGTTGGACGAGCAAGCATCTCAGAGAGGTGATTAAGAAAAAGCAGAAAGCATATAAGGAGTGGAAAATGGGAGGAATCAGTAAAGAAAGCTACCTTATTGAGGTTAGAGCATGTAGGGACAAAGTGAGAAAGGCTAAAAGTCAGGTAGAGTTGGACCTTGCAAAGGGAATTAAAACCAATAGTAAAAGGTTTTATAGCCATATAAATAGGAAAAAAACAAAAAAAAGAAGAAGTAGGACTGCTAATTACTAAGGATGGAGTGGAGGTTAAGGATAATCTAGGAATGGCCCAATATTTGAACAAATACTTTGCTTCAGTCTTTAATGAGACTAATGAAGAGCTTAGGGATAATGGTAACTTAACAAATGGGACTAAAGATATGGAGGTAGATATTACCATATCCGAGGTAAAAGCCAAACTTGAACAGCTTCATGGGAGTAAATCGGGGGGCCCAGATAATCTTCATCCAAGAATATTGAAGGAACTGGCACATGAACTTGCAAGTCCATTAGCAACATTTTTTAATAAATCTCTAAACTCAGGGGTTGTACCATTTGACTGGAGAATTGCTAATATAGTTCTGATTTTTAAGAAAGGGGGAAAAAAAGCGACCTGGGTAACTATAGGCCTGTTAGTTTGACGTCTGTAGTATGTAAAATCCTGGAAAAAATTTTGAAGGAGAAAGTAGTTAGAGACATTCAGGCTAATGGCAATTGGGACAAATTACAACATGGTTTTACAAAAGGTAGATTGTGCCAAACCAACCTGATCTCCTTTTTTGAGAAAGTAACAGATTTTTTAGATAAAGGAAATGCAGTGGATCTAATCTACCTCGACTTTAGTAAGGCATTTGATATAGTACCACATGGGGAATTATTGGTTAAATTGGAAAAGATAGGGATTAATATGAAAGTTGAGAGGTGGATAAGCAACTGGTTAAAGGGGAGACTACAGCGGGTCATATTGAAAGGTGAACTGTCAGGTTGGAGGAAGGTTACTAGCGGAGTTCCTCAGGGATCAGTTTTGGGGCCAATTTTATTTAATCTTTTTATTGCTGATCTTGGCACCAAAAGTGGAAGTGTCCTAATAAAATTTGCGGATGACACAAAGTTGGGAGCTATTGCCAATTCAGAAAAGGATCGGGATATCATACAGGAAGATCTGGATGATCTTGTAAATTGGAGTGATAGCAATAGGATGAAATTTAATAGTGAGAAGTGTAAGGTTATGCATTTAGGGATTAATAACAAGAATTTTAGTTATAAGCTGGGGACACATCAGTTGGAAGTAACGGAGGAGGAGAAGGACCTCGGAGTCCTGGTTGATTATAAAATGACTATGAGCCGCCATTGTGACATGGCCGTGAAAAAGGCTAATACGATCTTGGGATGTATTAGGCGAGGTATTTCCAGTAGGGATAAGGAGGTGTTAGTGCCATTATGCAAAGCATTGGTGAGACCCCATTTGGAATACTGTGTGCAGTTCTGGTCTCCCATGTTTAAGAAGGATGAATTCAAACTGGAACAGGTACAAAGAAGGGCCACTAGGATGATCTGAGGAATGGAAAACCTGTCTTATGAAAGGAGACTCAAGGAGCTTGGCTTGTTTACTTTAACCAAAAGAAGGCTGAGGGGGACATGATTGCACTTTTTAAATATATTAGAGGGATAAATACGAGGGAATTATTTAAGCTTAAAACCAATGTGGACACAAGAACAAATGGATATAAGCTGGCTAGTAGGAAGTTTAGACTTGAGATTAGACGAAGGTTTCTAACCATTAGAGGAGTGAGGTTCTGGAACGGCCTTCCAAGGGAAGTAGTGGGGGCAAAAGATCTATCTGGTTTCAAGATTAAACTAGATGGGTTTATGAAGGGGATGGTTTGATGAGATAACATGATCTTGGTAACTAATTGTCCATTCATTATCAGTGGGAATAGGTCAATGGAGGGATGATAGGAGTTCCTATAGAGAACTTTCTGGGTGTCTGGCTGATGAGTCTTTCCCACATGCTCAGGGTTTAGCTGATCGCCATATTTGGGGTCGGGAAGGAATTTTCCTCCAGGGTAGATTGGCAGAGGCCCTGGAGGTTTTTC
Source organism: Pelodiscus sinensis (assembly GCF_049634645.1). Classification (NCBI taxonomy): domain Eukaryota; kingdom Metazoa; phylum Chordata; order Testudines; family Trionychidae; genus Pelodiscus; species Pelodiscus sinensis. The sequence goes on from NC_134726.1 coordinate 29,872,651, forward strand.
GCCTTCCTCTGTAGCATGGGGTACAGATCACAACTAGAGGATTCTCTGCATCTTGGGGTCTTCAAAGTATTTGAAGGCTTCAATATCTGAGATATAAGTGAGAGGATTATTCTGGGAGGGGTGGGTGAGATTCTGTGGCCTGCACTGTGCAGGGGGTCAGACTAGATGATCATAATGGTCCCTTCTGATCTTAAAGTCTATGAGTCTACGAGTCTATGAGAATGTGCTAATTTGTTTTCAAAACAAACATTAATAAAATTAAAACCCTATATTTCAACTTTCAGTATAAGGATTGTGTGTTGAGTGTGGGTATTTTTCTTTCATTCAAGAAAAACAGGAATGATGGGGGGGCAGTGTATAGTTTTGAAACTGATAAGTAATAATCAGGACTATTTTGTTGTTCATGATTCATTATTGATTAGTACTTCATTCCTAGTATAACTGTAATTATATCTTTAAACAGTATCAAATAATGCATAATGTGATGGTGTTGGTTTAATTTAAAGAAGAAAAGTGGAAATGGTTTCTAATAAAATGAGAGGCAGGAGCAATTGGTGGTAGTGTAGAAGAGAGCAAAACCATGTGGGAAAAATCTAATTGGAAGATAGGTAAGATGAAGAGGGTGTTAAAACTTGGAGGAGGGGAGAAAAAACAGTTTGTGTGCAGCTGAGAGAAGCTGGAAGCTAACAAAGAGGGAGTTGTCTTTCTACTGTAGCTAGATTCTGAAAAGAACAGAATTTGTTGGAGATAATCTGGGAGAAAGATGGGAAAACTTGAACACTCAAGTCAGGTAAGCATTCCAGCTGATTCCCAGTTTGTCACCAACTGTGAAAAGAAATTTTTCTGTGTATATATTAGAACCCTTTGTATGCCAGATGCTAGCCAGCAGGGCTACATCTACATTGCAATGCTATTTTGGGATACAGGAAGTATCCCAAAATAGCTATTCCACATCTTTTCAGCACACCTATTATTTCAAAATTGCTATTCTGATGTCCCTGTAAACCTCATTCCACGAGGAGTGAGGGATGTTTCGGAATAGCGATTTATTTTGAAATATGTGCTGTGTAGACAGTGCCAAATTTGGAAATAAGCTATTTTGAAATAACATTGAAATAAGATACGCAATTTGCGTAGCTCAAGTTGTGTATCTTATTTGACCTACGGTGGAGTGTAGATGCAGCCTTGCAGTGTTCCTGGAGTACCCTGAGAGTTTGCCAGTGGAGTTCCAGGGACAATTTCCATGCAAAACCAGCATGTGTGACTGGATGTGACCAAGGAAGAGGATATTTTATTATAAAATGAGCACCTTGTAACCTGTGTATGCCCAAGAGCGAACAGTTGTGAAGCTGAGCATAGACATTGCTGGATGAAATCCCAGAGATTCTTTGACAGGTGCTAAGTGTATCTTGCAAGCTGTGACTAATGTGGGACAGAAGAGAAAGATGTTTGGATTGAAGCCAGGGCAATTAGCAGGAGCAATGCATTTCAGTTGTTTTATAAGTCTAACAGAAATCTCAGACTCTGCTGGCTAACTGATTCTTATTGAGTATCAGAGGGGTAGCCGTGTTAGTCTGAATCTGCAAAAGCGACGAGGAGTCCTGTGGCACCTTATAGACTAACTGAAGTGTAGGAGCATAAGCTTTCGTGGGCAAAGACCCACTTCGTCAGATGCATGTAGTGGAAATTTCCAGAGGCAGGAATAAATATGCAGGCCAGGATCAGGCTGGAGATGACGAGGTGGATCCAATCAAGGAGGATGAGGCCCACTTCTAGCAGCTGATCTGGAGGTGTGAATTTCAAGAGAGCAGAAGCTGCTTTTGTAGTTAGCAAGCCATTCACAATCTTTGTTTAATCCAGAGTTGATTGTGTCAAACTTAAAGATGAACTGTAGCTCAGCAGTTTCTCTTTGAAGTCTGGTCCTGAAGTTTTTTTGCTGCAGGATGGCTACTTTTAGATCTGCAATTGTGTGTCCAGGAAGATTGAAGTGTTCCCCTACAGGTTTTTGTATGTTGCCATTCCTAATATCAGATTTGTGTCCATTGATTCTTTTACGCAGGGACTGTCCTGTTTGGCCGATGTATATAGCAGTGGGGCATTGTTGGCACATGATGGCATATATTACGTTGGTGGATGTGCAGGAGAATGTACCAGTGACAGTATTGCTGATCTGGTTAGGTCCTGTGATGGTGTTGCTGGTGTATATATGTGGGCAGAGTTGGCACCGAGGTTTGTTGCAAGGATTGGTTCCTGAGTTCGAGTTATTATGGTGCGGTGTGTAGTTGCTGGTGAGAATATGCTTCAGGTTGGCGGGTTGTCTGTGGGCAAGGACCGGCCTACCTCCCAAGGCCTGTGAAAGCGAGGGATCATTGTCCAGGATGGGTTGAAGATCACTAATGATGCGTTGGAGAGGTTTTAGCTGTGGACTGTAGGTGATGGCCAGTGGTGTTCTGTTGGTTTCTTTCTTGGGCTTGTCCCGTAGCAGGAGGTTTCTGGGTACACGTCTGGCTCTGTCAATCTGTCTCCTCACTTCCTCGTGTGGGTATCGCAGTTTACAGAATGCTTGTTGAAGATCTTGTAGGTGTAGGTCTCTGTCTGAGGGGTTGGAGCATATGCGGTTGTACCTCAGTGCTTGGCTGTAAACAATGGATCGTGTGGTGTGTCCGGGATGGAAACTGGAGGCATGCAGGTAAGTATAGCGGTCAGTAGGCTTTCAGTATAGGGTGGTATTGATATGACCGTCACTTATTTGTATCGTGGTGTCCAGGAAATGGACCTCCCGTGTAGATTGGTCCATGCTGAGGTTGATGGTGGGGTGGAAGCTGTTGAAATCATGGTGAAATTCTTCCAGAGTCTCCTTCCCATGGGTCCAGATGATGAAGATGTCATCGATGTAGAGTACGTAGAGAAGGGGTGTAAGTGGACGAGAGCTGAGGAAGCGTTGTTCCAGGTCAACCATAAAAATGTTGGCGTATTGTGGGGCCATGCGGGTGCCCATAGCAGTGCCACTGGTCTGGAGGAATATGTTGTCACCAAATCTGAAATAGTTGTGTGTGAGGATAAATTCACAGAGTTCAGCCACCAGTTGTGCTGTGGCATCATCAGGAATACTGTTCCTGACAGCTTGTACTCCATCTGCATGTGGGATGTTTGTGTAGAGAGCCTCTACATCCATGGTGGCTAGGATGGTGTTTTCTGGAAGATCACCTATGCATTGTAGTTTTCTCAGGAAATCCGTAGTATCACGAAGGTAACTGGGAGTGCTGGTGGCGTAGGGTCTGAGCAGAGAGTCCACATAGCCAGACAGTCCTTCAGTGAGAGTGCCAATGCCCGAGATGATGGGGCATCCGGGATTTCCAGGTTTGTGGATCTTGGGTAATAGATAGAACAACCCTGGTCGGGGCTCTAAAGGTGTGTCGATTTGTTTCTGTGTTTGTTTAGGGAGTGTCCTGAGCAGATGGTGCAGTTTCTTAGTGTATTCCTTAGTGGGATCTGAGGAAAGTGGCCTGTAGAATTTGGTATTGGAGAGTTGTCTGGCAGCCTCCTTTAGGTAGTCAGGCCTGTTCATGATGACAACAGCACCTCCTTTGTCAGCCTCTTTGATTATAATGTCAGAGTTGTTCCGGAGGCTGTGGATGGCATTGCGTTCTGCACGACTGAGGTTACCAGGCAAGCGATGCTGTTTTTCCACAATTTCTGCCTGTGCACGTTGGCGGAAGCATTCTATGTAGAGGTCCAGACTGCCATTTCAGCCCTCAGGAGGAGTCCATGTGGAGTTCTTCTTCTTGTGCTGTTGGTGGGAAGGTATCTGTGTGTCAGTGCACTGTTCAGTGTCGTGTTGGAAGTATTCCTTGAGACGAAGACGGCGAAAGTAGGCCATCCTGCAGCAAAAAAACTTCAGGACCAGACTTCAAAGAGAAACTGCTGAGCTACAGTTCATCTTTAAGTTTGACACAATCAACTCTGGATTAAACAAAGACTGTAATGGCTTTCTAACTACAAAAGCAACTTCTGCTCTCTTGGAATTCACACCTCCAGATCAGCTGCTAGAAGTGGGCCTCATCCTCCTTGATTGGATCCACCTCGTCATCTCCAGCCTGATCCTGGCCTGCATATTTATTCCTGCCTCTGGAAATTTCCACTACATGCATCTGACGAAGTGGGTCTTTGCCCACGAAAGCTTATGCTCCTACACTTCAGTTAGTCTATAAGGTGCCACAGGACTCCTCGTCGCTTTTGCTGATTCTTATTGCTGTCTGAGCAACTTTGCATAGGAGCATTAACTGTTTAATTTGTAAAACATCCCTGTGCTCTTTGAGGTTATTTTTACCCCATTCTTTGCGATAAAAAAGCTTTAGCCAATCTTGAGTAAAATACTCCCTAGTCATTGATACAGACTGTAACATTTGGCTCCTAGATATATGCATTTGTATTGTTTGTCAGTAGAGGGGATGGGAAGAGAGTCAAGAAACTCTTTGCTCTCTGTTTCCCATATTCTTTGTGCATCTATTTTCAGTTAGGGCACAGACTTGCACATATTAGTACTACCACTGAAATGTTTGGACTTAGGATGCCAGTTCTGTCTGTTTTGAAATGGCACTGGCCAAAAGTTAATTGTTTAGAAATAACTGATGTATTTTCATAGTAGCTACAGTGAAAGAGCTGTTAATGTTAATACTTAAACATTGCGATAATTTCTGAAATAATCTAAAATGTTCACAGAAAATCTATTGACAGGGAAAAATACTGATTGTTAATTATTAAAGCTCTGGGTCTAATTTAAATGTTTGTATTCCTATGAAAAAAAGTAATTTATGTTTTAATGAAATAAGAGCGCTTTCCCACAATTGTTTTGTTGTGTAACAAATACATATTTGCTTTACAGAATTTAGTGTTGAGAAACTAATAAGAAAAAAGAACCATTAGTGGTAACAAGGTTTTGGCTAAAAAAGAAAAAAAAGCTTGTTTCTTACAGTAAATAGTCACTCCAGTCTGCTAACATTGTGTGTGATTTGAATCTTTCTGAAGAGTTATTTTTAAAAGTCTAATCAAGGGATAATCTACAGCTCATGATAAAAGGAATGTTTACGGATGTCATCTGATCAGATAACTACTGAAAACACAAACCGTACAAGTAATTATCCCCATACAGTTTTGATAAAGTTGCTTTTTAATTTAGTTACCTGACACTTGAATTGACAGTTTTATCAGCGGTAGGTGACTGCTGCAATATTTCAAAATAATTTATCATGGCAGTATACCACAGCACATCTATATCTCGTACATATAAAAAAATAAAATATTGTGTAAACTATGTAAAGTTAATGACAATTTTAACGTACAAAAAGTTTGGTTTTTTCCTTCTTAAGTGACAGTGAGGTGTAGCATAGGTGGAACTATGAGGTCAAGGATAGCTTTAGGCCAGCATTATGCTTTCCGAATTCTGCGCCTGTCACCAGATTAATTTTAGAGTAGTGTTAGGGGCTGATATGACACCTTAAATGGACACATCTTGGTTGTTTCACCAATCTAGAATAGCTGGAGTAAAGTGTGCTCTGGCCATACTCTTACCTATCCTAGGGCATATCCTTAGTACAGACACACTGGAAACTGCATGGGGTACTGCCAGCTTTCTGCCACTGTGGGGACTCCTTTAAGGGTTAGAATGTGGATCACAGTCTGTACCAAAGTATCTGAACAAATACTTTGAAACATTAGCAGATACATTAACAGTTGTTAATGGATTATGTATAGTTTAGAAGGTCTGGCTTCTATATTTTGGCCTTATTTTTTATTTGTTGCTTTCAAATGCTTTTCATTGTTATACTAGATTTACAGGAAGATGTTGTCACAGTAGCATTATGATCCCTTTAATTTATATTAGGGTTTTTACTTATTTTAATAGATGAACTCCAGTTTCTGAATTTCAAATGGGAAATGTAGACTGTATAGAGCTGATGATTGACTTTGCTGGGCCCTGGGCAATACAGTTTGTGCCTGCATTGCAAAAGCCAGAAAAGAGTCAGCAGGAGGAGAGTCTCAGGAGGGATTTGGGAATGACAGCATGACATAAAGTAGCTGATTTGTCATCCATTAACAGGAGAGATTGGTTTGTAAACTATGCTTAGCAGGAGAAAACTTTTTTTACATGAGGTCAGTTTGCAGCACTGATTTGGATACAACATACTGTCATTCAGGCAATTATTTACTCGGGACTGGAATTTGTGCATGTGCATGGGGAGAAGGCTCACACTTTTGCCATCTCTTTTTTCAACAGCTGCCTCAGCTGTGAAAAGAGATTGATCATAATCATCTATACTCCACAATTCAAGTGGTTACTAATATAGTTTTCAATTTTGTATACATTTGACATAGTCTGAAGCTTTTGTATCATTTAGAATAAAATTATGTAAATAGGTAGCTGTGCCTTTGGAATTACAGATGGAAACTGGTATGCCTGAAATCACTGAATTTCTGAAAATTAATCAAGAGGGGTTCTGAATTGAAACCATACTCATTTTTAATATTTTAGAAAAAGTGATTAAGCCAATATAATTGAATTAGAAAAAATTGTTTGTCTTTTGGAATTTTCAAATTATATAGTCTCAGTCTTGTCCAGCAAGGTGAATATTGCACTGCTTTATATTTTAGGAGAATTTCAGTACAGAGAATTGAATCTCCTCTGAAAACGTTGAGGCACACCGTTAATTTTCAATCTGTGTATACTGCAGAAGTTCAGAAACCCAATATTATTTGTCACATTAAAAGAGAAACTTGAAGCCCTCCAATTATTTCCGATTGCTTAGCTTGCAGTGTATGGTTTGTTTAATATATACACTTCAATTTGGAGGGTGAATCAAGGTGCAATCTTGTGTGATGAGCTAAAACACTCAGGATGAAAGGTTTTTGTTTTGTTTTTTAAGTTCACCTTCACATAAAGATGAGAGGCCGTTTAAAAATCATGTCAGTTTATAAACTTCAACTCCCTCAGGCTCAGATATGTAACAGTCTCTTAATATATACAGTAGAATCTCGATTATCCAACCTAAATGGGACCGGAGGATGGTTGGATAGAGGAAATATTGGATAATGCGGAATACCAATAAAAACATGGGTATAAATATGTATAAACCCAATTTATTACCAATTCTAATGAAAAATAAACATCAAACAAAAGCATGATTGCACTCATGTGCATGGTGTGGGTGCGCGGTGCTGCTTGTGATTGGCTGTTGTACATGCTCTATTCTTATTCGTCAATTCGTCATGTCAGTGGGCAGCACATGACGGCTGGCAGCACATCAGCTAAAACAGAATGTCGGATAAGCAAAGGTCGGAAAATCGAGACTCTTCTGTACTAGGTGATGACTTAAGATGAACCCAATTTGTTAAGAGAAAGAATGTGCATGCGTTAAGGTGATAAAGCTTCCATTTCTCTGATGTGTGATAAATAAAATAGGGAAGGATTGTTACATAACATGCTGGATTGTTTGAAGTGTATCTGTATTTCTTCTCTTCAATGTCATGTTTTTAAATTTACTGTTACAACAGTGGTTAACCTCTGCACTGGTTAATAAGACTGTGTCATAACTTTGACAGCAAACTGGTCTTTTCAGACTATTGAAACTGAATTCTGACATAAAATTTCTCTTTGGGCTGGCTATAATTTGATACTAAAGACTTCAACTCGGAAACATTTTTTTGTTACAGAATGCTTGTTTAAATACAAAAACCTTTATTTTTCTTTTAGCATTATAATATTTAATAAAATATAATAAAATAAAAAGCAATTGGAAAATTTTAAATGATAATTGAAACTCTATTTAAAAATATTTTATTTTTGAAAATTGAGAATAGAGTAATGTAATTGTTTTCAGTATTGCACAACAAATTAAACAGCAATATTGTAATGAAATTGCTGGTTGAAGGTATTGGGTTACCGCTTCCCAGGCTGGTTGAGCTGGAGGGAAAGTTCTAGCCTATGGAGAGGACTAACAGTGACTCAGGAGCAGGTCTGCCAACAGGAGTGGACGTACGGGGCAACTTCCCCAGGTTCTGGAAATTCAAAAAGGCCTGGCACTCCTGAGTGCCTCCGCTACTGCAGCAGCGGTGGTGGCTGGAGCCCCAGCCCCTTTAAATCATGGCCAAATCCCTTCACGGGTACTGAGAGCTGCCTGCAAGAGGCTAATCCTTGCCCTGCCCTTTCTGCCTGAGGCCCCGTCCCTTCCAAGGGTGTGGCACTGCAATCCCCCCCTTGCCTAAGATCCCAGAGAGTCTCTTGTTGGCCCTCCTGCTCAGGAGAGGACTCCATAATCACCAGTCTACAAATAAGGAAGAATTAAAGAAACTTGCACAAGTCCAGGAGTACTATGACAGAGGGAAATCTGGACAGTAGACAGCATAGAAAATGGAAAACTGAGAGCTGGGCTAGCAGTAACCACTGCAGGAAGATATAAGGCTATAGCCTAGAAGCAGGAAGGGCAGTCTAGAGACATTACAATGAGACATGTTCACATTTTTACTCTTTACTAGATTGTCCCTATGAGCTGTATTAGTAGCTATTGGGTTGATCTTTTATTGTAACTTAAACTAATTGTACCTGGGTATTTGTACTACCTTCATTCCAGCAGCCCTAATAAAATAATCCTCTGTTTCACGAAATGTTTGTATGTTTATGGGCAGTTACTGAACACTGGAGATGGAAGAGCCTTAAAGCTTGGAGAGCCTGCATTGCTCCTTGCAGGGGTCTTGGTACACAGAGAATGCTACCTGACATCAAAGGGAACTGATGTACTCATAGTTACACATTGCAGTATGGTTGGTTATAAATATCTTCCTCGTGTCGCAATGTCACATCAGATTTTAAAATATTTTCTCATTTTTTCTGCATTGAACAGTATCCTCTGCAATACAGTTACTGCCACATATATTTTTGGACATTTAACACAGAATTTTCAGAAGTAGACAGAAGTCCACCCTGTGGTCCAGAAGCTGCAAGTACCTCAACATGAATAATTTTATTAATACAAAGTATTTATAGTTTGGTCCTTGTAGCCAGACAGAACCCCCCCACCCTCTCTTTCTCTCTCTCCCCCTTCTCCTTCTGACATCCTTGGAAGAGAGAATCTTTGAGAGGGAAATCCTGTCTTCAAAGGCTCCAGGGTCTCCAGAGGTGCTGGAATAACAATGGCCCTGGATGCTAAACAGGAACCAGATAACAGCAACAATTGGGCCAGCAGGCGGTCGGGGGCCTTGGGCTACCTTTGGCTGGTACCAGTATTGATACACCTACACACACCGTCCCCCCAGAAGAGGAATCTGCCATTCCATCAGAAAAAGGATGTCTGGCCTTAATGATTTAATACCTCAACTTCACAGGTGCTAATTAAGCTTTGGACCCCCTGTGGGAATGGACGTCACAAAGACGTTCCAACTTAATTGGCATTATAATGACAAGAGAGGCGTCTACATGACCACAGGGGTATAAAGTGGGGCCCTGTGTTCCCCACTAATTGGAGACCACCCATCTACCTGCTGGTCAGGCGGTCTTGGACCCCGGAGACTTTAGGGACGCCTTCATCTCATATCGACTGCTTCCCATTGGGATTGAGAGAAATGCTGGCTTCGCCAGAGTAAGGATCACAGGGGTGAGAATATACCTGCTAGGTGTCTATTTTTGCGCGCATTCAATAAGAGCTCAGAGAAGCAAAGGGTTTCATGGTACCTTTAAGTGACTTTTCATTGTATTTTCTTCTTGCCTTTTGTAGTGACTGTGTCATCTGTAACACAGCAGTAACATTTAACAGCTAAGCATGCCTTGTAACAATAAAATAGTAATTGTTTAAGCTTTAACCTGACTCCTCCTGTTGCTGTAACAGAACCAAATACAATAAAAAAGAACCATAGCCGGTCAGGGGTAAACGCAGTAAGAGCTGAGCGTTGAGTCGTATCGCTTCCATGGGGCAGACTCTTGGGGCGCCTGTCAGCCTCCCTGGCTGCCCGCTGCGAAGGGACTCTGTCCTAGCAGTTGAAGACTCGTGTGTGTGATAGGGCTCACAGACCACTCACTACCCCAGCCACCGGCTAATAGTTTTTTCCCCATGGACTCAGTGTCATAGCAAATAGCTAGATAATTGGATTGTTAAAAAATAGGTCCTGTGGAGCTGCCATTTTTTTAGGCCAAATTTTGCTTGCAGTTACTATGATGTAACTCTGAATTTACTCCAGTGTAAAGGAATATATATTTGAGCCTTCATTGGCAGCTCACTCATTGAACAGTGAGGATAAAAATGAATATTAAACAGCTGCTTTCAAACTTTTAAATATTGTCATTATGTGGAAAAAACAGTGTATGGCAGAGGTTCACAACTTTTTTCCTTCTGAGGTCCCCCCAACATGGCATAAAAAATCCGTAGTTCATCCGTGCAACAACTGTTTTTCTGCTTATAAAAACCAGGGCTGCCATTAAGGGGCAGCAAGCAGGGCAATTGCCTGAGGCCCCATGTCACGGGGGTCCTATGAAGCTCAGTTGTTCAGGCTTCAGCTTCAGCGCTAGACGATAGGGCACCAGTGTGTCCAAGGCCAGCCCTGCTTGAATAAGGGCACCATTTTGGAAGGGCAGGGGCTACAGCCGTGTATACCAGGACACTTCTTGCTCTTCTTCCTCTTTTTCTCGCTACCACAGAGCAAGGGGAATGTACATAGCTTGTATCATTTACTCTGTCCCTTCCCCTCACCAGTCAGGAGACAGAGGAATGCACACAACTGTGCACTTTCCCTTTGCTCTCTGATAGTGAGGGGAAGAGGAAGAAGAGCTAGTTGTGTCCTAGAACATGTGGTTTTAGGGCCCCCCTCTGCCATTCTGAAATGGCATCCTTGCCCCTAAAACCTGTATGTGGACCCTAGGGGGCTGCAGACCCTTGGTTGAGAATGGGAGAATTTTTATGTGCACCGAAGCATGTGTGAAGGTGCACTTCCAGTAGAAGCAAAAATCCTAGTTGTGGGTGCTTTGCTAATCAGCTAGGTGGCATTTGAATCTCTCCTGAGTAGCCACACAAGCACACTGCTTATAGGGAATACTGGATACTATCTTAGCTTTGGCAGTTTCTTAGACTCTAGCTACCGAGAGGCTGCTTCCCCAAACTGCACTTTCCAAGTTGGTTTGCAGACAAGGAGAGTTACTGCATGTTTCTCCATCAGTGGTTTCCAGGCAGATTACTGATCTGGAAACTCCATGGGTTAGAGAGGAACAACATGGAGGGCAGCGGCTCATGTGCTTTTATATGTTAACACCTGTTACCTTATAGCTACAAAGCAGCTTCAGTAAGATCTCCATACTCTCTGGGACCAGGAAGGCGCATATATTGAAAGTTTTGTTGGTGTTTTCCCCTTCTGCTTGTTTGGTAGATTTCACATATGTGTGTGCTAAGTAAGGGTATGTCTACACTACCCCGCTAGTTCGAACTAGCGGGGTAATGTAGGCATACCGCAATTGGAAATGAAGCCCGGGATTTGAATTTCCCGGGCTTCATTTGCATAAGCGGGGCGCCGCCATTTTTAAATCCCCGCTCGTTCGAACCCCGTGCCGCGTGGCTACACGCGGCACGAACTAGGTAGTTCGAACTAGGCTTCCTAGTTCGAACTATCGTTACTCCTCATTCCACGAGGAGTAACGGTAGTTCGAACTAGGAAGCCTAGTTCGAACTACCTAGTTCATGCCGCGTGTAGCCGCGCGGCACAGGGTTCGAACGAGCGGGGATTTAAAAATGGCGGCGCCCCGCTTATGCAAATGAAGCCCGGGATTTGAATTTCCCGGGCTTCATTTCCAATTGCGGTATGCCTACATTACCCCGCTAGTTCGAACTAGCGGGGTAGTGTAGACATACCCTTAGTGGGAAGAATTTGATTCTTAGTTTATAATAAAAGTTTGATTCTTCCAAAGAATGCATCAATATTTTCAGCTTCACTGACTTCAAGAATTCTGATTTTTTTTTCTCCATTTAAACTGAGTCTCCATCATTTCAATTCTCCTTGATAAAAAGGTGTTCTCTCTCAGCAATTGACAGTGCCTTTACAGGATCAATTTAATTTTTAAATCTCTCTGGAGAGGTACTTACAGCTTTTAAATTATCTTGTATGGATTCCAAAGAAGTCTTCACCTTAGAAATCCAAGGACCATATCCATTCATCTTTACTTTTCAATGGGTTATAGCTGTCAGAATAGATTTAAGTGAAATTTTCTCTGCATTTGATCTACACTAGAAAACTCATTAGTAATAACAGTGGGGCTAGAAGTGGGAATGATAGCTGCCATGGATTTGTAGTTCCTTCACCCAACACCAAGGTCTAACCGTAGGGCTTAAGGAAAACTACCTCTGGATTTGAATATTTGCATAGTGGTGTCAGTCACTCACATGTCACTAGACTATCTAACAGAAGTACATTAGGGAAATCACTAGGCTTCGTCTACACTGCGGCTTTTGCTACAATAGCCTATGCAGATGAAGCATGGATTAGCGTATTGCCATGCTTCATTTGCATAATTTATTCAAGCCATTTTTGCACAAGGGATTTTTGCGCAAAATCAAGCAGTATGGATGGGGTTTTTTTTGCACAAAAACCCCGTTTTGTGCAAGATCCTTATGTCTGATCTTGGACAGGCTGGGGGGAACCTGCTTTTAAACTTGCTCCCTCCAGCACTGGCTCCTGATTCTTCCTTGCTGCCAGAGGAGGAGGAGGAAATATGTGCAGTCGACAAGTTTAACCAATAAGCCTAGGCTTATTGTTTAATCCTATAGTCGACTACACTTTGACATCCCTACTTTTAACCAGTTATCCAATCCATGAGAGGACCTTCCCTCTTATCCCATTATAGCTTTGGTGTTGGACCTTGTCAAAGGCTTTCTGGAAGGCTAGAGTACACTGTATCCACTGGATGCTTCTTGTCCACATGCTTGTTAACCCCCCTCAAAGAATTCTATTAGGTCATGTCTATACTGGGGAGTTATTTTAAAATAAGTCCCCTTATTTTGAAATAACTAGGGGTACGTCTACACTACAGAGCTAGTTCGAACTAACTTAGTTCGAATTAGTTAATTCGAACTAAGCTAATTCGAACTAATGCGTCTAGAACTAAAAACTAGTTCGAATTAGCGTTTTGCTAATTCGAACTAGCAAGTCCACATTGAGTGGACTCTGAACAGGGCTTAAGGATGGCCGGAAGCAGTGCCGGCAGGGCATAAAAGGAGGACTTAGAGCATGGAGATGCTGTCTCAGGCTAGCCGAGGGCTGCGCTTAAAGGGTCCCGACCCCCACCCCGGACACACAGTTCTAAGGGGTGCCCCGCTTGCAAAGAAGTTCTGGCTTGGAGTGCCCGGAGTACCCACACTGGGCACATCACAGCACTCGGCCATCAGCCCGGCTGCACTTGCCGCAGGCTGCCATCTGGGGAGAGGGGGCAATCGGGGGGCTGCAGGAGAGCTTCCACCCCCAGAAGCCCGCAGAGCCAGCCCAGTCGTCCCCATCGGGGGCTCGTACCCCATTCCTCCCTCACCTCCTTCCACTTACCCTTCCCTAGCCCCCCTTCTTATTGATGTACAAAATAAAGATAACGTTTCTTCCAACATTGACTCTGTCTTTATTGAAAAAAACTGGGAGAGACTGGGAAAAGGAGGTGGGATAGGGGAAGAGAAAGGCTGGGAGAAGGGAGGGCAACTAACATGATCAGGGGTTGGGAACAGGTCCCAGATGAAGAAAGGCTACAGAGACTGGGACTGTTCAGCTTAGAAAAGAGGAGACGGAGGGGGGACAGGATAGAGGTCTCTAAAAGCAGGGGTTGGGTGGAGAGGGTGCATTCAGAAAAGTTCTTCCTGAGTTCCCATAAAGAAGGACTAGAGGACAGCAAAGGAAAGGAATGGGTAGCAGGCTTGAAACTAGTAATAGAAAGTTGTTCTCGACAAAGCAAATAGTTAACCTGCGGAACTCCTTGCTGCAGGAGGCTGTGAAGGCTACAACTAGAACAGAGTTGAAAGGGAAGTGAGATCAAGTCATGGAGGTTGGGTCCATGGACTGGTATTAGCCAGGGGGTAGGAGTGGTGTCCCTGCCCAAGGTTTGTGGAAGGCTGGAGAGGGATGGCACGAGACAAATGGCTTGGTCACTGTCTTCGGTCCATCCCCTCCAGGGTCCCTAGGGTTGGTCGCTGTCGGCAGACAGGCTACTGGGCTAGATGGACCTTTGGTCTGACCCAGGACGGCCATTGTAAGCTCAGGGCTCAGGGTCGGGGGTCTCAGTGGACCCCCTTGATTTTCATGCACACCTGCTCCTAGCTCCTAGCTCTCCTGCCCTAGCCGGCCACATTCCTGTGCCTAGTGCGGAGATCATGGACGAGGTCCACGATGTCCGCACTAGCCCAGGAAGGTGCCCGCCTCTTGCGGTCCAGGGCAAGCTCCCGGGAGCCGCCAGCCTGGTCCCGGCAAGAGGGGGTGGGCTGGGGGGCATCGGGTGGGTGGCTCTGTGCCGTGCCAAGTGCAGGGTCTGCTAGCTGGGTGCTGGCAGGCTTGCACCTGGCACGGGCACCGTAGCCAGCCCGTGCCCCTTTAAGGGGTCCGGGGCCGGGAGGGGGGCATAGAGTTTCCCTGGTGTTGGCCAGAGTGGCCACCAGGGAAAGCTGGGGAGGGCTAGCCTCCCACTAGTTCGAACTAAAGGGCTACACAGCCCTTAGTTCGAACTAGCTAGTTCGAACTAGGCGTTAGTCCTCGTAAAATGAGGTTTACCTAGTTCGAACTAAGCGCTCCGTTAGTTCGAATTAAGTTCGAACTAACGGAGCGCTAGTGTAGCGCCTAGGAAAGTTAGTTCGAACTAACGTCCGTTAGTTTGAACTAACTTTGTAGTGTAGACATACCCAAGGTGAGTATCCACACCACCAACTCTGCTATTTAGAAATAATAACAATAACTCCTGCTTGTGACGAGGAATAAACTTATTTTGAAATACAGGCAGTCCCCGAGTTACGTGGATCCAACTTACGTCGGATCCGCAGTTACGAACGGGGCCCTCCCTCTCCCTGGTCTCCAGCAGACCAGGGGAAGGAAGCAAAGTGGCGGAACACGCGGGCAGCGGGACAGCCCAGACGCGTCTGGGCTGTCCGCTGCCCGCGTGCTCCGCGGCTTTGCTCTGCTTTGCTCCCCGTCCCCCTGGTCTGCAGACCAGGGGGACGGGGAGCAAAGCAGAGCAAAGCCACGGAGCCCGAGGGCAGCAGGACAGCCATGGCGCGTCTGGGCTGTCCCACTGCCCCCGTGCTCCGCGGCTTTGCTCCAGATGCCTGTGGTACAGCAGCTGAGGCGCTGCCGGTTGGTCCCATAGCGCCGCTCTGGGCACTACTGGACCAACCCGGCAGCACCCCAGCTGCTCTGCCCCAGGCATCCTGATTCAGCCACTGCTGGTCAGTTTCAGCAGCGGCTGAATCAGGACGCCTGGGGCAGAGCAGCTTGGGTGCTGCTGGGTTGGTCCAGTAGCGCCGAGGAGCGGCGGCGTTATTGGACCAACCCAGCAGCACCCCAGCTGCTCTGCCCCAGGCGTCCCCAAGTCAGCCGCTGCTGAAAGTGACCAGTGGCTGACTACAGGAAGTCCCTGCCCCGGGCTTCCTGGAATCAGCCGCTGATCAGTTTCAGCAGCAGCTGACTTGGGGATGCCTGGGGTTCTTAAGTTGAATCTGTATGTAAGTCAAAACTGGCGTCCAGATTCAGCCGCTGTTGAAACTGATCAGTTTCAGCAGCGGCTGAATCTGGACGCCAGTTCCGACTTACATACAGATTCAACTTAAGAACAAACCTACAGTCCCTATCTTGTACGTAACCCGGGGACTGCCTGTAGTTATTTCGGGAGTTATTAATTTAAATAACTTATTTCAAAATAACCTGGTGGGGTAGACATAGCCTTAGATTAGTAAAGCATGATTTCCCTTTAGAGAAACCATGTTGACTTTTCCCCTACAAATTATGTTCCTCTGTATGTCTGACAATTCTGTTCTTTATCTTCGTTTCAAAGAGTTTGTCTGATAATGAAGTTAGATTTACTGGTCTGTAATTGCCAGGATCACCTCTAGAGTCCTTTTTGAAAATCGGTGTCACATTAGCTATCTTTGGGTACGTCTACACAGCAACATTATTTTGAAATAACTAGCATTATTTTAAAATAACAGTCTGCATCTACATAGCAGGCATCCATTTTGAAATAATGTCGAAATACTGTCAAGCTGGAGGACTTCTTACTCTGACTTCTTACAACCTCATTGTATGAGGAATAAGGGAAGTCAGGGGAAGAGTGCTCTATTTTGAAATAAGTGCTGTGTAGATGCTCCCAATTTCGAAATAAGCTGTTTCAAAATAAGCTATGCAATTGACGTAGACCAATTTGTGTAGCTTCTTTCGAGTTAAGCCCTGCTGTGTAGATGCACCCTTCCAGTCATTTGGTACTGAAGCCAAATAGGAGAAAAACTGAATTTTACTGCAGAGTTTTGAATATTTGCTGCCTTTTTCACTACCATCCCTATATTATTGTTAAAGTAGACTTACTGGGAAATATGAGAAGATAGCATATGTGAGTGAGGATTGCTATTTACTATGCTTGGTTTTTTATCCTGTGACGTGATATATATTAGTTCCAAATAAATGTAACTAGTCACAAGATTTTTGTTAGTAACAATTCTAGCTGTTGCCATTATGATGTAGGCTAGTTATTCTACACAATAACTTACCTTTCCAAACTGATAATATCTGATAATATCTGTTTTGGTCTTTCATTTTCTTGAGTAGAAGTGAATTTAATAATTATGTAATGTGTGAAAATGTATGACTTTTTACTTTAATAAAATTAATCCTCAGTGTAAATCTTGAGCAAAGCACTTGTAACTAAAGTAATTTTGGTGAATTGTTTTCTGTAATAGGCTTCTGTTAGCAATATTATTTCACACAAGTAAACTTTTGAGACAAATAACTTGTTGATCTTGCTCTACAGTTTTCCTTTCTCCAAGTAATTTAGCCCTGGTTTCGAAATAACAAGCAGAAAGTCCACATGATCAAGTCCACATGATTATTTTGAAACTCCTGCTTTCTGTGGGGAATAAACTTATTTTGAAATAAACAAGTTATTTTAAAATAATTTCCTAGAGTAGGACATGTCTGTGGTATAAGGCTTAATTAAGATATGCAACTTCAGCTACGTTAATTGTGTAGCTGAGGTTGAAATGCCTTAACATGACTTTTGGTGCTCTCCACACTGCAGGAAGTAGAAGGGAGTATGCCTATGTGTCATGCATATCCTGGATGCAGTGTTAGCCCTCTAGAGCTTCTTACTGGCATTGTAAGTTGTAGCAGCCTGACTGATGTTTTATCTGGGTTCTGGTGGAATAAATAGCCCAGTGCGTAGTCTGCAGTAGGATCCAGGGAACCCTAGACCTGTGTTGTGCATATTAGCCATATTACAGAATCCGATCAATTAACTGTACAGGCAGTCCCCGGGTTACGTACAAGATAGGGACTATAGGTTTGTTCTTAAGTTGAATTTGTATGTAAGTCGGAACTGGCTCCAGATTCAGCTGCTGCCACTGAAACTGACCAGGGGCTGACTACAGGAAGCCGGAGGCAGAGTTGCTCTGCCCCCAGCTTCCTGGAATCAGCCTGATCAGTTTCAACAGCTGCTGAATCTGGAGCCTGGGACAGAACAGCTGGGGCGCTGCCCGGTAGGTTCCCACAGGACCAACCCGGCAGCACCCCAGCTGCTCTACCCGAGGCGTCCCGCAACAAAAGCCTGGTCTGCTGGGGGGGCGTGCACTAGCTGCGTCACCTCCCCCCCCCAGCAGACCAGGGAGACCCGAGTAAAGCTGCCCAGGCGGCGGGACCCCTGCCGCCTGGGCGGCTTTGCTCCTGTCCCCCTGGTCTGCTGGGGGGGTCCAGCAAAGCCGCCGGCGGCTTTGCTCGGGTGTCCCTGGTCTGCTGGGGGGGGGGTCCAGCGGCTTTGCTGGACCCCCTCCAGCAGACCAGGGAGACCGGGAGAAGCTTTTCTCGTCCCGGAGCTCACGAGTGGCGGCCCGTGAGCTCCGGGGCGAGAAAAGCCCTGTTCGTAAGTGCGGATCCGACATAAGTCGGATCCTCGTAAGTCGGGGACTGCCTGTATTAATGTTGAAGAGTTGAAATGTGTTTTCAAATAAGTTTGAGGCACAATGATTGTGTGCAAGGAAGTAAGGTTTTTGTGTTGACTAGCAGGTTCAATAATGTAGATCAGATGCTTCCATTCCAAACACCTTTTTCATCTTTTAACAAACTACAAAGAACAGATATTATTTACCTGGGAATAATAGCATACTTCCAATTTCATAGAACATGATACAGTGATTTTATTCTGACAGCTGTCTAGTTATGGACAAAAAGAGCCCCTGTGTGTCTAATTCTTTTTAATGTTTGCAAAATATAATACTATGAAAATTATCTCTTGTACCAAGATTTTTTCCCAGAGTATTCAGTGAAAAGTAGATATTATTGCTCTTGTATAAAGACACATCATCAGTCACACAATGCATAGCACACTGATTTTATAATGATTGCTTCCTACTGGCTGTGATCACAGACCCCTTTTGCCTCTGTCTAGTCTCTGTGAATGTTTTTTTTAATACTTGTAATATTGAATGCTACACTGTAAAAAGCTGAATTTTTACTTTTGCAGAAGAGGTGCTATGGTTCAATACCATCAGTCAACGATCCTAAAACCAAATAAAAATACTTTTCTTACAAGGAAGAAGTACTATGTGTGTATTATTCTAACTTTTACCAATTTTCCTCTGTGAGCAAAGCAAACTAAGAAGCAAGTCAGGGAAACTATATTCATAGATTTAATCTTTCCTCAACTCAAAGATTTGTAAGGAAAGGAGCCATCTGTACAGAGCAGATACTGGAATCCCATTCTTATAAATACTGTACCAACTGCCAAGAGAAAGCTCACCATACCCCCATTGAAAAATCCTTGTTTGATAGAAGTATATTGTATTATTTGTTGTCTTTCAGTTCCATTAAATACCATTACAATTGTGATCATAGTGCCTCTCAATTCATTCAGGATATATCTACACAGCGAAGTTATTTAAAATAAAAGCCGTTATTTCAAAATAACTATCCTAGCATTTACACAGCCATTCTGTTATTTTGAACTTAAATTGAAATAGCAGAGGGCTTATTTTGAAATTGGTAAACCTCATTGCACGAGGAATAACACCAATTTCGAAATTGCTATTTCGAAATAAGTGCTGTGTAGACACTTTTTTCGAAATAGGGGGCCTCCAGCCTTTCCAGGGTGTGCTGGTGGCCACTCCAGCCTCAACCAAGAACACTCCTCTCCCTTCCCCATCCCCAGAGCCCTTAAAGGGGTAGACTCTGGCCACAGTGCCTGTGCCAGCTCCAAGCCTGCCAGCCCAGAGCCAGCAGTCACTGCCCCTGACCCAGTGGCCCCAAAACATGAGCCAGCCCTCCACCGCTCCCCAGGAGCAGTCTGCCAGTACCTAGGAGGCTGTCAGGGCCCGGAGAAGGCGGGCGCCTTCCTGGTCCAGGGTGGAGATCATGGATCTTATTCAGGTTTGGGGGGGGGAATACCCCCAACGTCCATGATCTCCATACTAGACAGAGGAATGCGGCTGTTTATGGCGGAATAGCTGCCAGCCTGGCTACCAAAGGCCACATGCGAACCCAGGAGCAGGTTTGCATGAAAATCAAGTTGCTTCGGTGAGACCCCCAACCCTGAGTCATGAGCTTTCCCTCCCCCTTCTTCCCCTCGCTTTCCCTTTTCAGCTCCCTCCTCCCAGGTTTCCCCCTCCTCTCTTCCCCTTTCCTGCCTCCTTTCCCCACTCTCCCTAGAGTTTCATTCTCCTCCCCCCCAGTTTTGTTAAATAAAGAGAGTTTGTGTTCATGAAAATATGTGTATTTTATTTGACATCAGGAAGGGGCATTAGGGAGGGGTAAGTGGAAGGACGTGAGGGAGGAATGAAGCACAAGCCCCCAGTGGGGCAGACCAGGGAGGGCCTCCTGGATACTGACAGCTCCCCCTAATGGACCTCCCAGATGGCAACCTGCAGGAAGTGCAACTAGGCTCACAGCAATGTGTCCACAAGAAGCACCAAAGTGGCCAGGGGCAGATCTGGCTCCATGTTGCAGTGTTCTGTGGTGTCCCGAGTGAGGGCAACCAGAGCACGCAGAGACAAAATGCTTTGCTGTCTCTCATCTAGGAAGGCAAGCAAGCAGGGAAACCTGAGAACTGGCTGTCCTGTGTGTGTGTGTGTGGGGGGGGGGGGGTTCATTTAAGCACAGGCCTCAGATAGCCTCAGGCAGCAGCCACACAAAGACAATCCTGACCCGATGCCCTGCCGATCCTGGTTCTGGCCAGCCTTAAATGCGATTCAGCGTCCACTCAGTGTGGACGTGCTATTTCAAAATAGCAAAATGCTATTTCGAAATGCATTTTGTGGGTAGACACGTTATTTCAAAAGCTATTTCGAAATAACTATTTCTGAATTAGATATTTCAAAATAATGTTGTAGGGTAAACATACCTTCCTAGATTAATTCTAGCACTCCTTAATGCATATTTATCTAATGCATAGAGCTGATTGAATTATTCATCCAGTACAAATTTTTAAAACAACATTCTTATTTTTGTGAGCTTATTTTCCTTTCTGTGAATATACTTATTTGTTTTTGCTGCATAGTTCAGATAAACAATGGGTTTGGCATATGGATTGATCATAATGGGTTCACTTCAACTGTTTGCTATTTGTTATTTGTGGTATATAATTGTTCACCTTGGTCACTTGGTATTATTTTTGCTCCCTGCCTGAAAGGCTGGATTCCTTTAAACAGAAAAACAGGATATAACTATTAATTTTTAAAAAAGAATATTTCAGATTGCATTCACAAACCCAGGTATTTTTATGAAGAACTGTCATTCACCAAACATTTATCTGAACAAAAAGTTATCTGTGCCTCTTTACAAATTGGAAATAAAAAGGGGGTGCAAACATTGTCAAAGCACTACTTGATAAAATTATTTGTTTTTGAGATATTCTTCTAGCTTGATCCCAAAGACAGTGGGGCATGAGAATGAAGTGTAGCTATATTTAGGAATGTATTAATAGTATGAAAGCAACATTTTTAGTTTTGCTACCTTAATGGTGGAAGTGATTTTAAATACAGTACCAAAGAGAACAAAGTCAGCATTTATTAACCTGGGTATTTATGCAGTTTTTAACCTTTACATTTTAGTCTTTCTTTTGCAATGTTTTTTTCTCTAGCTTAGTATTCATGCATTCAGATGGATCCGTCTATTTGAAACTGTTTTCAGATGCAAAGAAGAGAATTAAAGGTATTGGCATAGGTTGTCACAGTACAGGTAGGTCTTCTTATTACTAGGTACCACACACCTCCCTTAATTTTTAGAATGGTCTTTAGTGTTGCCTCATGATTCTATGATTCTATGATGTTAAATCGAACGTAATTTTGTCCACAGACAAGTATCTAGTAACAGTGTTTTAACTGTGTGCCTGTGTAGTGGGAATTATTTCAGCCTTCTGTACCCTTCCTATTTGAGTGAAGACCTCTAAAATTGAACTTTCAGAAGAAACAAACAAAGCAGGCATAGCCTTGTTGTGTTGATAATAACAATTTGAAAGATGTATTCTGAATTTTGCTTGCCAGGGCTGTCCCACAACATTTTGGCATCTGAGGTGAGGAGCTCAAATGATACCCCCTCACTGCACTAGCAGCAGACACAATTTTCTACACTCTGGGTCCTAGTGGCGGCCCTTGCTTCCCCCCCGCAGTCTGGCACCTGAGGCGGGCACCTCAGTTCGCCTCATGGTAAGGCCAGCTCTGTTGCCTGCAGCTATTTAAAATGAGCTATTTCTTTTATATGAACTATTACTACTACTACTACTACTACTACTGGAGGCTAGCATTGCACTCATTTTCTCAAAGAAAAACAGCCTTTCTTGTAATAAATGTGTGGTCCTGTTGACTCCCAAGTGAAATAATGTATTTTACTGTACCTTAATATAAGTTTACTGATTAAGAGTGGACCATTTTTCTTTTCAGTATTATAAACCAGTGGCCACATGGCCAGATGGAATAAATGTTATGTTTACGCAGATAATTAGAAAAACTTGTTGGCTGGAAAAGAGGGCAATAAAGAGAGGTTACTAGTGTCAGTCTAGAGCTTTTTATCCACAGTTTCATTAATTTGGCATCTAAAGATAAAATATGCTCTATTTTGTTCAACATATAAACCACTTAAGCAAGCTTTTTTTCTAATAAAGCTATATTTGACACTTGAAAACTATGGAGTACAGCTATACAAATAGTAGATTGTTACCAGATGTTGCAAGTTGAGAAGAAACATGTGTAAAAAACTATATAATGCAATTTAACGTATGTTGCTTTAATTTAAAACTTATCAGTTTTGTTGTTAGCCTCCTGCTTTGGCGTTTGTCCAATAAATGTTTTCTGTAATCATAGAACATGCTAATTTAATGTATTTGCACCTGAAACCAATTTCAAAACTGCCACCTGTTTAGAATTGCTGCAGGATGTTAAGTAAACGGAAAAAAAAACCCAACTAATTTACATTCTAGTGAACCAATAATAATGTGTTATTATTTCAATCTATTTTATTTTAGGTCAGGCACAGAGATTTCTAGGTAAGCATGTATTTTCAAAGATCTGTTATTACAATTTGATCCTGAATTGTTTGTAATTAAAGAGAATATGTTCATAAACTACATGAATGTAAGATTAAAGGAGTTGCTTCTCTTGCTGAAAATTATATAAACATCTTACAATTAAAAAAAGATTATAAAGATATTTAGAATGTGAAATAATTTAAAAATTTTAAGGTGGTTCAGTTTCAATCTGGAATGCTTGGCTTACTACATACTATTTTTCATCCTTAATTTGAATGCTAAAAAATAGTAAGATCTAGTATATCCAATGTATCCTTTCTTTGTGCCTTAATAACATTACAAACAAGGTAAAGGAAAGCAAGTGTCCCTCACAGAAAATGTGTATCCGGCCTCACCTATTATTTCCTTTTTAAGCTCATCTATATTCACAGTATGTAATGTAGCAGGGTACGTCTACACTACAGCGCTAATTCGAACTAAGCTAATTCAAACTAGCGCATCTAGAACTAAAAACTAGTTCGAATTAGCGTTTTGCTAATTCGAACTAGCGCGTCCACACTGATTGGACACTGGGTCGCATTTAAGGGCAGCTGAAACCGGTTCTGGCAGGGCATCAGGTCAGTAGTTGCTTTGTGTGGCTGCTGTCTGAGGCTATCTGAGGCTCGAGCTTAAAGGGATCCCCCCTGGACAGCCGGTTCTCAGCTTTTCCTGCTTGCTTGCCAACCTCGCCGAGGGACAGCAAAGTGTTGGTCTCTGTGCCCGTCTGTGTCGGTGCTTCCCTTCGGGGGGGCCGCCGCAGGTGGCAACATGGAGCCACGGCTCGCCCTGCACCTTCTGGTGCACGTTCTGGACTTGCTGCTGCAAGCCTGCCAGCAATGGCTCGAGGCTGCCTGGCACCACCTGGTGAACGTCAGCCCCTGCCTCTCCGCCTGGCTGCCCTGGGGGCCGTGGAGGAGCCGCGGCGGCGCCCTGGCACCGGCGTGCCCCGCCGCGTCTGGCGTCTGGACACCAGCACCGACTGGTGGGACCGCATCGTCCTGGAGCACTGGGAGGACCGACAGTGGACCCAGAACTTCAGGATAAGGAGGGACACCTTCCTGGAGCTCTGCGAGTGGCTCGCCCTTGACCTGCAAAGAAGGGACACTCGCATGAGACCCGCCATCCCCCTCCAGAAGCGGGTGGCCATCGCCCTCTGGAAGCTCTCCACGCCGGACAGCTACCGATCCGTCGGGAACCAGTTCGGCGTGGGGAGATCCACCGTTGGAGCGGTGCTCATGCAGGTAAGGCACTCGTCGGCCACCGAGCCGGGGGGGAGGGAGGCTGCGAGGAGGGGATGGGCCGCCCCAGGGACAAAGGGGGGGCGGGAGGAGGCGAAAGCGCCCCGCACCGGAGGGGTCGGGCTGTCCCGGCCGTACTACACGCTGCCAGGGGGCTTGCTTCTGGGAGTGGGGCGCGGGGCACTGCCAGGGCACGCACGCTCCCAGCCACCCGGGCACCCCACTGATTGGCGCTTTGCTGTGTCTCTCTCCGCAGGTGGTCAAGGCCATCAACCGGGTGCTGCTCCGCAGGGTGGTCCGCCTTGCCAACCCAGATGCCGTCATCCGGGGATTCGGCTTCCCCAACTGCGGGGGGGCCATCGATGGGAAGCACATCCCCATCCGTGCCCCGGAACACCAGGCGTCCCGGTATGTCAACAGAAAGGGGTACTTCTCCATGATCCTGCAGGCCGTGTGTGACCACTGGGGACAGTTCACGGACATTAATGTGGGCTGGTCCGGCAAAGCACACGACGCCTGGGTGTACCGCAACTCCTCCATGTGCCAGCGGCTGCAGGACGGGACCTTCTTCCCCGACCGCCACATCAGGGTTGGGGACGTGGACATGCCCGTGTGCCTGGTGGGGGATGCCGCCTACCCACTGCAGCCCTGGCTCATGAAGCCCTACACGGGGCACCTCAATCCCTCCCACCAGGCCTTCAATGCCAGGCTGACCAGGGCCCACATCGTGGTGGAGGGGGCCTTCGGGTGACTGAAAGCCCGCTTTCGATGCCTCCTCACCCGTCTGGACCTGGCCGAGCACAACATCCCTCCCGTGGTGGCGGCATGTTGTGTGCTCCACAATTTGTGTGAGCGGAAGGGGGAGGCTTTCCTGCCAGCCTGGATGGCTGAGGCTGACCGCATGGCTGGACACTACGGTCAGCCCTGCACCACCGCCATCCGGGAAGCCCAGCGGGGGGCTGTCCGGATCCGGGAAGCCCTGCGGGAGAGCTTCCTGGTGGAGGAGGAGGAGGACTGACCTCTCCCTGCATGCCCCACTGGGGCCTTCTTCCACCCTACCCCCCTTCCCCTTTCCCCTCCCTACCTACTGTACAATAAAGACACCTGTTTTTGAAACAAAAACGTCTGTTTATTGAACATAACTGGGTGCGGGAAGGGAGGAATGAGGGTGGGAGAGGGGAGGGGGAAACCTGGGACGAGGGAGCTGGAAGGGAAGGGGAGGGAAGGGAGGAAGGGAAAGGAAAGCTCAGGGGTGGGAGTCTGGCTGCCTCTCCCGTCTCGCCACACTGCGGGTCCGGGGGCGTCGGTGGGAAATGGTTGTGGAGGGGGGGGCAGGAGGGACAGGGGGTGTGGAGGAAGCAGGAGCAGAAGCAGGAGCGGGAGCGGGGGGAGCAGGGGGAGCAAGAGGGGGAGCAGGGGGAGGAGGAAATGGGAAGCGGTCCAGCAGGCTCTGGAGGTGGCCTCGCAGGGCACGGCCCTGCTCCTCCAGGGCCTCCAGACTCCTCCGGCGCAGCCTGAGGTCCTCCTGGACCCAGTGGTCCTGGAGACGGAGCTGTCGGTCCAGGAACCGGTAGTCCTCCTGGTTCCTGGCTGTCCTGCTTGCCCGGGCACGGGCAGCTGCTGCAGGTGGTGTGGTGCGCCCTGCAGGCCCAGGTGCTGCAGCTGTGGTGCAAGAAGACCAGCGGTCAATTACCCCAGGGGCCCAGGTGTGTGAAACCCAGCTCCCCTCTGCAAGGCCAGGGCCCCTGCAGGATCCCCAGCTGCTGCTCCGTGGTGGGCAAGGCCCAGGCGCACGGTCCCGGGGCTCCCTCTTGCCACAGCCCCCCGTTCACATAAGGGGAACATGAGGGTACTCACAGGTGGACGCCTCCCCGGCCTCAGAAGACGCAGGAGAGCGGCTCTGTGGCGTGCCTCGGGGGTCCCGGGTCCTGGGCAGGCTGGCGGCAGGCTCCTGGCTCTCAGAGCCCTCTTCCTCCTCCTCTGTGTCCAGGAGCGGTCCCTCTGCCCCGGGGTCAATCACGTCCCAGGGGGCAGGGACGGCATGAGCCCCCAGAAGGCGGTCCAGGGCGTGGAAGTGGGGGCAGGCCTCCGGGTCAGCCCCTGGCTGGCAGGCCCGGGAGTAGGACTGCCGCAAGTCCTTAATTTTCCAGCGCACCTGCTCCTGGCTGCGCTGGTGGCCTCTGACGGCCAGGCTGGCAGCCATGCGGCTGTAGATGGCCGCGTTCCGGTGGCTAGTGCAGAGATCGTGGACATTGGAGGCTTCCCCTCAAACCTCGATGAGGTCCACGATCTCCGCACTTGACCAGGCGGGTGCCCGTCTTTTGCGCCCCTGGGCAGGCTCCTGGGAGCCACCAGACTGGTCCTGGGGAGCAGTGGAGGGCTGGGAGCCCTCGGATGGCTGGCTCATTGTGTGGCAGGTGCAGGCTGTGCAGGCACGGGTGCTTGCAGCCTTGCAACTGGCACAAAGTGTGTAGCCAGCCCGTGGCCCTTTAAGGGCTCCGGGGCCGGGAGGGGTGCAATAGAGTTTCCCTGGTGTTGGCCAGAGTGGCCACCAGGGAAACCTGGGAAGCCTTAGCCTCCCACTAGTTCGAATTAAGGGTCTACACAGCCCTTAATTCGAACTAGCTAGTTCGAACTAGGCTTAATCCTCGTAAAATGAGGATTACCTAGTTCGAACTAAGCGCTCCGTTAGTTTGAATTAAGTTCGAACTAACGGAGCGCTAGTGTAGTGCCTAGGAAAGTTAGTTCGAACTAACGGACGTTAGTTCGAACTAACTTTGTAGTGTAGACATACCCGCAGAGTATTATCATAGGATTACAGCACCCATTAATTTACATTACAAAATATATCTTCCTGTATAAAACAAACTGGGTCTGACTAAAGCTTCTGAAATTATTTATTTTTAAGAATATGTCTACACGACCAGGTTATTTTGAAATAAGTTATTTCAAAATAGTAACTCCCGAAATAACTATTTTGAAATAAGCTTATTCCTCTTCACAAGAAGGAGTCATTATTTTGAAATAACAAGCCTATTATTTCGAAATAACAGTCTTGGTAGTGTGGCTGCTCACCTTGGGTATATCTACACTACAGCGTTATTTCAAAATATCTTATTTGAAATAAGTTATTTTGAAATAACGCAGCTACACACAAAATGCTTTTCGAAATAGCATTTTGCTATTTCGAAATAGCACGTCCACACTGAGTGGATGCTGAATCGCATTTAAGGCTGGCCGGAACCAGGTCCAGCAGGGCATCAGGTCAGGAATGTCTTTGTGTGGCTGCTGCCTGAGGTTATCTGAGGCTTGTGCTCAAAGGGGCACCGCCCCCACACCCAGGTAGCCAGTTCTCAGGTTTCCCTGCTTGCTTGCCTACCTCGATGAGGAACAACAAAGCATTTTGTCTCTGCGTGCTCTGCTTGCCCTCACTCGGGACGCCACAGAACTCTGCAACACGGAGCTGTAGCTGCCCCATGGGCATTTTGGTGCTTCTCTTGGATGCGTTGCTGTGAGCTTGGCTGCACTTTCTGCAGGCTGCCTCCTGGGAGGTCCATTGGGGGGCTGTCAGTATCCAGGAGGCCCTGCGGGAGAGCTTCCACCCTAAGGAGCACTAAGAGCCTCCCTAGTCTGCCCCACTGGGAGCTTGTGCCTCATTCCTCCCTCACGTCCTTCCACTTACCCACCCCCCAACCCCCTTCCTGATGTAAAATAAAATACACGTTTTTTCATAAACATGAACTGTCTTCATTTAACAAAACTGGGAGCGGGGGGGAATGAAACTGGGGAAAGGAAGTGGGAGAAGGGAGGAGAGAGGGTGGAAGATGGGAGGGGAAAATTCGGGAGGAGGGAGCTTGAAGGGAGAAGCGAGTGGAAGAAGGGGGAAAGAAAGCTCAGGGCTCAGGGGTGGGGGTCTCACCAGGCCTACTGTCTCCCAGCACCAGGGATTCGGGGGCCTCGGCACCCCCAGGGGGATAAGGAGGGTATGGAGAATGAGGAGAGGATGGAGGGTGAGGAGGATGTGGAGGGAGAAGCAGGAGTGGGAGGAGGAGCGGTAGCTGGGGAGGCAGCAGGCACTGGAGCAGCCGCAGGCAGCACGCTCTGCACCAGGGTCTTCAGGTGTTGGCAGATGGCACGGCCCTGGGCAAGCTGCTCCCATCAGAGCTCCAGGTCTTCTTTCACCCAGTTCTGGAGGGTGCCATGCCAGGCTCGCAGTGACCCCAGGTTCTGCTGTCGGTATCCCTCCACTGAATGGGTGGTCCTGCAGAGCCCTCGGATGCAGAAACATGTCCCGTGCGGGGTAGTGCGCCCTGCACGTGCAGCTGGTGCAGCTGTGGAGAAACAAGAGAAGTGGTCAATTATCCCTGAGGACACAGTGGGTGAAGCCCAGCCCCCCTCTGTAAGGTGAGGATGACTATTCCCTGCACCATCAGAGCCGATGTGCTTGCACACAGGCCATGTTTGGATGTCCTGTTATCCCCGGGAGTGGGAGCTGCCCTGAGACCACATCCATGCCCCTGTGCTGTGTATAGTGTGGGGGTATGTCTAGACTACATGGCTCTGTCAGCATAGTCAAAGAAGTGGGGATTTAAATAATCCCCGCTTCATTAAAATAAAAATGGTCACCGTGCTGGGCCGATGATCAGCACGGCAATCTAGATGTGGCACGGTCGACAAGGGAAGCCTTTGTTGACTACTCCGGTCTGCCCCTGTTTGGGAGCTACCCCGTGTGGCCCTGGCATAGGCCTGCCGCAGCTCCTTAATTTTCATGCGCACCTGCTCTTGGGTGTGCATGTGGCCTTTGGTGGCCAGGCCTCAATCAGGTCCATGGTCTGGGCACAGGTTTTCCAGGTTGTGCCCAGAGTGGCCACCAGGGTACCCTGGGAAGGGCTGGAGTCCCCCTATTTCAAAATAAGCATCTATACAGCGCTTATTTCGAATTAGCTATTTCGAATTTGGCATTATTCCTTGTAGAACAAGGTTTACCAAATTCGAAATAAGCGCTCTGCTATTTTGAATTAATTTTGAAATAACGGTTTGGCTGTGTAGATGCTAGGAAAGTTATTTCAAAATAACGGCTGTTATTTCGAAATAACTTTGCTGTGTAGACATACCCCTTGTTATTTCAACATAAAGGGAGTTAAGTCAAAATAATTCCCAGTGTAGACATGCCCTAAATGTACAAAGATCTCCTCTCCTGTTATCCAACATATATTGACATTTCCATTGAAGTTCCTCTGTAGGGTTTTTTTTCTTAATTTTTTCTTGTATTGGTATAGGGTCCTTGAATTGGTTTTGCTAAATCTTTTTCTATTTCCACAATTAAAATAACCATCATGTTTGCTTCAAATGACTGTTTTTATTGTATTGGTTTCAGTTGGTCAAAGAATTGTCATGCATACGTATGGTTTTATCTTACAATTGGGTATCTGATAAATGTGGGGGATAAAGGAATATATGAGCTGCTCCATGAATCATGAGGCTCTGGAACATAGGATATGTCTACAATTGCACCCTATTTTGAAATAGGGATGCAAATGAAGATATTCGAAATTGCAACTGAAGCCAGGATTTAAATAACCCATGCTTCATTTGCATATTCACATTATGACTCTATTTCGTGTTATTTCAAAATAAAATGCTCTGTGTAGACACATTATTTTGAGAAAAAACTCTTCTCTCAAAATAACCCTTATTCCTCATAAAATGAGGTTTAACAGTTATTTCAAAATAACACGTCTACACAGCGCGTTTTATTTCGAAATAGCACCATAATGCAAATATGCAAATGAAGTGCGGGATAGTTAAATCCTGGCTTCATTTGCCATTTCGAATGTCCTCATTTCAAAATAGGATGCAAGTGTAGACATACCCATACAGACCAGTTTCTCTTCTAATTGGCTTAACTCCAAATATCCAAAACTTGAAGTCAGAGTTAAGTATTATGGATTGGGGGAAGCAGTCACTGTGACATGTCTAAATTTTAGTAAGGCTTTTGTCAAAGGCTGCTCTAACTGAGGACTGTGATTGATTGTTCTCCATGTCTACTGAAGGTAAGACATGAAGAAATAATCTTGCTTATTGCTAGGAAGATTTAGGTCAAAGGTTGTCAACCTTTGGCACACAGCCCTTCAGAGTAATCCACTGGCCAGTGGGAGCTGTGGGAAGCAGGGTGGACCACAGAGATGAGCTAGCCACTACTTCCTGCAGCTCCCATTGGCCAGCAATGGCAAATCACAACTGGGAGCTGTGGAGGGCCATGAATGCAGAAGTTCAATGTAAACAAAATGTCTCACAGTTTTCCAGAGGATTATCCTGATGGGCCATATGCCAAAGGTTGCTGAGCCCTGAATTAGGTTATATATTAGAAAAAATGTTCTAACTATAAAGGAAGTTAAGCACTGGCATAGGCATACAAGGGAGGTTGTCGAATCCCCTACTTGAGGTTTTTAGAACAGATTGGCATATATTTGTCTGGGGGTATGTCTACACTACCCCGCTAGTTCG
Source organism: Pelodiscus sinensis (assembly GCF_049634645.1). Lineage (NCBI taxonomy): Eukaryota > Metazoa > Chordata > Testudines > Trionychidae > Pelodiscus > Pelodiscus sinensis. The sequence goes on from NC_134726.1 coordinate 29,903,146, forward strand.
AACTAGCGGGGTAATGTATGCATACCGCACTTGCTAATGAAGCCCGGGATTTGAATTTCCCGGGCTTCATTAGCATAAGCGGGGAGCCGCCATTTTTAAATCCCCGCTGCTTCGAACCCCGTGTAGCGCGGCTACACGGGGCTCGAACTAGGTAGTTCGGACTAGGGTCCTATTCCGAACTACCGTTACTCCTCGTGAAACGAGGAGTACCGGTAGTTCGGAATAGGCACCCTAGTCCGAACTACCTAGTTCGAGCCCCGTGTAGCCGCGCTACACGGGGTTCGAAGCAGCGGGGATTTAAAAATGGCGGCTCCCCGCTTATGCTAATGAAGCCCGGGAAATTCAAATCCCGGGCTTCATTAGCAAGTGCGGTATGCATACATTACCCTCCTAGTTCGAACTAGGAGGGTAGTGTAGACATACCCAGAGGTGGTTTACATTTATTCAGTCCTGCCTCAGAGCATGGAGCTCTGGATTTGTTGACTTCTCAAGGCCCCTTCCAGATGTACATTTTCATGATTTTTTGATCATACAGAAATTATTCTTTGCCTTATGTTTCCATTGGTGCTTTGCTGTAAGAAGCGGTCAGAGCTATTTCTGGGCAGTGAACTGATTCTAATTTTTAAAAAGTTATCTTCTTTGAATTGGTTGGCAAGTGTATTTTCTTAGTGAAATAAAAGGAAAGTAATACCATTATCTCAACAAAGACTGTGGTTAGACAGGCTTTTTTTTTCTTTGTTCAGTATCAGTTTGCTTATTAGGAAAGAGCATATCATTAGGATACATTCCAGTTATCAACATTTTTCTTATCTAGTGGCCCTGGAAAGAGTGACCTTATAACAGCAGTATACTATAATGTGATATGTATAAATATGTGTAAAATGTCAAATATGGCCTTCTCAGTCTCCCACATGGTTTGCAGAATCAATTATTTTGATGAATAGCTTTTACTTTTAACAAACAACTTTGTTGTTCAGTGTTACAAATCCATCTGTCCAGTTTCTGAAGTGTCATGTACAAGATACATTTTAATGTATACTGCAGAAACAGATGATTGGAGTGACTTGTAAGATCCCACAGAGAATCAAGGAAATCAGTGACACAATAGATCGTCTCCTGCAGAGTGATTTTACAGAACTTGCAGACATGCCCAGGGCTTTTTCTCTACAGGACACAGGAGCTCTCATAGGTCAAGATTTAGATTTAAGAAAACCATATTCTGTTTGGATATAAGTTCAAAAAGAAGAGGACAGATTGAAATACTTAGATACGGAACACTACGTGGATTCCTCAATCGCTGAGTTGCTCTGCATATTCCCACTTGTGGGTTCTGTGCCTCATGGTGCAGCCTAATGATAGAACCTTCTACAAGCAGTACTTGTTAGAGCACGTATGTATTTCCTTATTCCCCCCTTCCTCGTCTCCAGACATTCTGAGGGTAAGACTATATATGTGGTCTCTGAACTCTCTGCCACCTCAATTCCTTCCAACTGTTGCACCAGAAAGAAGTGAATCAACCCAGTCCAATGGATATGGGATTTTCTCCTATTTAATGACTTCAGATTGTTTAAAATAGCTTTGTTTACACACAGTGTAGATTAAGGTAGTTATAGTAAATTAGTGAAACGTGTAGATTTGGTTCCATGTAATTTCAGAGGAGGAGGAGAAGGAGAAGAAACGTGCTTCATATCCAGCATTCATCCTGATGTCACATGACCAAATTATGTGTCTAAAATGCTTTAAGAAAGGTCATTCTCCTTATGGGGGTGGTGTTTGATGGACATTTACTTCCAGAGCACATAAGAAGCAGCAGAATTTAATGAAGATCTTGCTGCTAAACTGTTGAATTCTGAGGAATTGTCTAAGATAAAGACTAAAGGCATGTGTACACTAGGAAATTATTTTGGAATAATAACTCCCAAAATAATTATTTCAAAATAGTGTGTCCACACTACAGGGTAGCCTCGAAATTAGTCTGAGGCAGGCTCCCTTAATATGGATATACTTCCTTGACTTACAGCCCCAGAAAGCACTAGGGAGTAATTACTTTGAATGACTCTGGGGAGTAGTTATTTTGAAATAGCAGCAGTGGGGCATCCATGCTTCCACTGTTTCGAAATAACTATTTCAAAATAAGGGTTAATCCTCATGGAAAGCAGGAGTTATTATTTCAAAATAACCAGCCCCTTATTTCAAAATAATGGGCTTGGTAGTGTGAATGCTCCATTTGTTATTTTGAAATAACTCCCTAGTGAAGACCATGGCTAAGAGACCAGTTTTGGCTCTGATTGTTTTGTCAAGCAAGACTGATGAGATACTTACTGGGTCCTAGGGATCAGGATCTTTGTCATAACCCTGGCTTCATTAGATAGTAGCTTGCCCTCTGAAGGTGTCAGAGACCCTTCCAACCTCTGACAGGCTTCACAAGGACTAATGAGATAATTCAAGTTCACCTTGGAGTAGTTATCTCCCTAAGTAATTGGGAGACAGTTAATAGGCAGGGAAGGACCTACGCATAATACAAAGTTAAGGACCTCAGTTAAGGCATGTCTACACAGCAGGGCAGCCGAAATAAACTACACAACTTCAGCTACGTCAATTGCATAGCTTAAGTCTAAATAGCTTATTTCGGCTTTTGACGCTCTCTACACAGCAGGAAGTCAGAGAAAGAGCACTCCTTGTAAAATGAGGGCTACAGGAGTTGGAGTAATAAGTCTTCCAGCTCAACATTATTTCAACATTATGTCAAAATAACTGCTTATAGTATAGACGTAGATTATATTATTTCGGAATAATGTCAGTTATTCCGAAATAATATTGCTGTGTAGCTGTACCTTTAGAGATGATCCCGAGGGAAAAAAAAGACACTCTAGAAGAAGAGAGCACCCAGGGAGTCTGAACCAGGAAAGAGGTGTGCTCCTAGGACAGAGAGATTGAATAAGGTGGAAGCAATCCTTCTCAAGGCAGTATTTTTGCTTCTGGGGCAAGGGATCATGAGCCAAACAGGAACTATGTTCCTATGGCAGTAAACCGCTTAGGGCAGAGAGGATATTAGGGGATCTTGGAAACAGAGCTCCTGTGCAGTCTACTAGACTAAGAGCCTGGAAAAATGCTTCAAAAGAGGAGAGCAGATATCCAATGGACCCTGTGTAATACTTGGAGAGATCTCAGTCTCAGAGGAAGATTCTACTCAGGGAGTTTCAGGAGACCTGAGGTGGGAGCAACCACATTGATATGCCTGAAATGGAGGTGAATATTAAATGTACAGGAGGTGGTAGATGGCCTGCATGGAATTGACTAAGTCCTTTACCCAGGAAGCTGAGACAGAAAGGGGTTGTGTATGCCCGAATGAGGTTTTCTGTTAAATAAAGTGGATCATCTAGAGAGGGTGCCCTTCCGTACTCAAAGCTGGCCTGGACTTGTTTATACTTTAGGTGGAAGTTAATCAAAACTTGACTTTCCTGCAGTGCTTTGCTTGACCATGGGGATATGGGTCTTTACCGCAGTATAATAATTATTGTTGCCAAAGTATATCACATCCACCACCGTCTCCATATCCACAGAGTCAGTTACCTCATCATAGTAGGCATCAAGTTGGTCAGGCATGACTTTCCCTTGTGAATCCATGTTGACTATTTCTGATCACTTTCCTCTGTTCCAAGTGTTTCAAAATGGATGATATACAGTATTCCATGGTCTGTCTAATGTCATATCCAGCGGTAGAATCACCTTCTTCTATCTTCTTCTCTGTTAATTCATCACATTGTCCCTTTTTGTCCAAAGATCCCTTTTTGCTTTGGATCTTGATAGTTCTTATTATAGTGCAGTTTTATCACATGTAGTAGTGAATTGCGTTGTCTGGATCTCTTTTGTGAAAGATCTATCTCTTGGGCTCAGCTTTTCTGTGTTTGGCCAACAGTTGTATCATTTACTTGAAATTATAATTCTGTGTGCATTAGGCTAATCTGAAATATGATAGCATCATTCACTAACATCAAAAGCAAAAGATGATGTATGGAAACATTAAAACATATTATAACATCTATTTTCAAAATGTGGTTTAAATTCTCTCTTAGGCTAGCTAGAAATTAACCTTATCTGACTTTGAAACAAATCTTACTTTTCTCTTATTTGTCATTTGGATGCAAGTATGTCATTTACTGAGGTTAACAAGAGCAACAGATGCATTTATGTATTACTACAGTTGGCAGCCTAAATAACATTTTATGTGAGAAGTATTGATTTATAAAATGCAGTACATGTAATTAACACTAGAACTGTTGAAAGTTTAAAACAATATTAAATGATCTTTTGTTTATAATCTATAGAAACTAAATAATGGACAAGTTTCCAAATTAATAAACTAAAAGCATTTCTGCCTTGAAATACATGAGGCTGAACTGTGTTTTCAGGTTCCATTAAATGTTTCTTCCTATTCACAACAAATATAAATTAGGTGTTTAATCAGCATTGGTTTTTTTTATTTTTGCTTTTAACTCTTCATGAAGACCAAGTTACAATAAAATGTTAATAATACTGCATCATTGTGATGGCCCCCATCATTGTGATAGCCCCCTAATTTATGAAAATTGACTTATAAATATAAATATGCATAACTTGGAGATGCTTTAGGCAAAATACCTCATGTAACCTATCAGTTTTAATCATACAGACTGTTGGATCTGTATATCTTATTTAGGTACATGTATCAGTCTTGTATGTAAAATTTGAAATATGAAGTATGAGACTGTTTATACTTTTAAAAAGAAAACAAGTAGTCCCGTGGCACCTTAGACACTCAGGCTATGACTACACTGCAGCCTTTTTTCAGCAGAGACAATATAAATGAAGCGCTCATTAACATTTGTCGTGCCGTCATTTGCATATTCTCTGCTGATGCTTTTGTGGAAGAGGCTTTTGTGCAAAAACCAAGCAGAGTGTCTGTAGAAGAGTGGCTACTTTTAAATCCATGACTGAGTGACCAGGCAGGTTAAAATGTTTCCCTACAAATGTTCTGATTTGTGTCTCTTTATCCTTTGGTCAATATACATGACAGAGGGGCATTGCTGGCACTTGATAGCGTACATCACATTAGAGGATGTGCAATTGTATGATCCCCTGATGTGGCTTATGTGGTTAGGTAGGCCCTGTGATGATGTCGCTTTTATGAATATGGGAACAGAGTTGACAACGGAGTTTGTTGCAAGGGTAGGTTCTTGGGTGAATGTATCTGAGGTATGATGTGTGTCTGATGGAAAGGATTGTTTTCAGATTGGGGGGTTGTCTGTAGGTAATGTTTGGCATGTCTTCCAAGGCCTGTGAGAATGAGGCATCATTTTCCAAGATAGATTGTAGATTGTCAGTAATGTGCTGGAGGGGTTTACCCTGGGGGCTGTAGATGATGACAAGTGGTGTTCTGTTATTTTCCTTGTTGGGCCTGTCTTGAAGTAGTTGACTTCTGGATACTTGTCTGGCCCTGTCAATCTCTCTCATTACTTCCCTAAGTGAATATTTAAGTTTTAAGAATTCCTGATAAAGATCTTGTAGGTGTTTGTCTTTGTCTGTGGAACTGGAGCAGATATAGGTATACCTTAGAGGTTGGCTGTAGGCAATTGATCATGTGATGTGTTCTGCATGGAAGATAGAGGCATGCAAGTAAGAATTGTGCTCAGTAGGTAGATTTCTTGTGTGTATTGGTCCAGGCTGAGATTGATGATGGGGAGAAAATTATTAAAATCCTGCTAGACTTCTTCAAGGTCCTCCTGCCTGTGGGTTCATACGATGAAGATGTCATCAGTGTAGCATAAATAGAGGAATAGAGCTAAGGGACAAGTGATGAGGAAACATTCGAGGTCAGCCCTAAAAATGTTGGCATATTGTAGGGCCTTGTGAGTTCCCATAGTTGTGCTGCTTACTTGAAGATATAAATTGCCCCTAGATTGGAAATAGTTGTGGGTGAAGACAAAATCACATAGCTCAGCCACCTGGTGTGCTGTGGCATCATCGGGGATAGTGTTCCTGACAGCTTGTATTTCATCCTCATGTGGAATGTTGGTGTAAAGAGCTTCTACATCCATGGTGACCAGGATGGTGTTTTCAGGAAGATCACTGATGCTCTGTAGTTTCCTCAGGAAGTCAGTGGTGTCTAGAAGGTAGCTAGGAGTGCTATTTAATAGTTTTAAATGCGCTAATTAGAGCCATTTCTGGTGCTATGGAAGCCTTAACAACTGGATGATCAACTTAACAACCTGTGAACAGCCTTGTTTGTCCTGTAAGTTGAAAGGTGATTGGACTAGTAAGACATGTAACCATGCCATCTAGTACTGGGATTCCATTTTGACCAGGTAACTTTCCATGGAGGGGAGAATGGAGAACAAAAAATTCCTGCCCCAAGGGAAAGACTATTTAACCAAGGACAAGTTATCAGGTCTTGAGTCTTTGGCTGGCCTGGCATACTAAGGTACAAAGAGAATTGGAGACCAAGTGAGTACATAAGAACATCTTTGACTTGAAGTCTTGCCTGAAATAAGAATAGCTTTTTAGAGTACAAAACTGCTTGCAATAAGTTTTTCAGTCAATTAGAACTAGCTATGAATTTTCTTTTCAATTTTAAGTAACTTATTTTGTCTGTGTTAACTTGCAACCACTTAAATCCTACTGTTTGTACTTTAGAAAAACACTTTTGTTTATTATCAGGCCCAGTGTAAATGTTTGTAACATGGAGGGAATGACCAGTGAGTCTGCATATCCCTCTTTCATTGATAAAGAACATTCTCATGAGCTTTCTTTGAATAAAACTTTTACACAGAGAGATAGTTTTATCTGGGGTTTTGATCCCTTTTGAGGGTCAGTTTCCTGGGTGTTGTGCCCTAAAATTGCATCCTCTGAGAGCTGAAGTGCTTTATTGTCTGAATAGGGGGGTAGTAACCTCCACTCTGTGCCTTGTCTGGGGGTAGCCAAAGAATCTGTCCCAGTAGTACAGGGTGATGTGGAACCCCAGAGGGCAAAAAGGCTGGTGTCAATGTCATGATCAGCATGCTGGGGAACAGTCCCAAGGGGTCTTCTGTGACTGCACCCCATCACAATCACACATTATTTATCCTGGATCAGGTTAATGTTCAAAAAACCTGATTAAAGATTCTGGCTTGCTTGCTGTGAAACCCTCCTGCTGAGTATGCTAGAAAGTGTGATCAAATTCCTAAATGCCTGTTTCTTTCTGATGCCTCTCCTGTGTACGTTTTTGGTAGGAAAGACTTTCCTATTGCTAGTGAAGCCCATATTTTACTATACCACAATTCCATAGGTATATTGCACAATTTCCAATAATGTGAAATATTAAGTCACGCTGCTAACAATAAAATTAATTTGTCATTTTGTTTAAATGTTTAGGAAGCTGGGGGCCTAGGGAAAAGGGATCAAAATGAATGTCATATTTATTTTGTCATGGAAAATGTTGTCAGTGTGTCCACACAACTTTTCCTTTCAGTCTCCACTAGAATACCTTATTAAAAAAAAAATCTTATAGTATTCCTGTATTATCTATTTTCCATCTCTTCCAGTTTTAATTCTGTCTTTTTCCCAATTGTTTGAATTCTTTCATCTAGATTAGTAAACCTTTTGCTCACTTAATCTTATCTCCATATCTAATATTTCCAACTAATCCCATTAATTTAATTTTTTATATTATTTATAGAAGGCCAGAACTCTACCCTCATCTCCTCCTCCATCGTTTTAACTTCTAACTGCTGGTTCTTCAGGTCAGCCTTAGACTGTGTCTAGACTACATCCCTTTTCTCAAAAAGGGGATGTAAATTAGACACTTCGAAATGGCAAATGAAGCCGGGATTTAAATTTCCCGTGTTTCATTTCCATAATGGCATCCGTGATTTTTTTCAAAATGGGGCTTTTTGACAGAAAAATGGCAGTTTAGATGAGGATCTTTCGAAAATAAAACCCTTTTTCGAAATATCCTGTAAACCTCATTTTTTGAGGAGTACAGGATCTTTCGAAAAAGGGTTTTATTTTCGAAAGATTCCCATCTAAACTGCCATTTTTCTATCGAAAAGCCCCATTTCAAAAAAACCGCAGCCACCATTATGCAAATGAAGCACGGGAAATTTAAATCCCTGCTTCATTTGCAATTTTGAAGTGTCTAATTTACATCCCTGTTTCGGGAAAAGGGCTGTAGTCTAGACATAGCCTTAGTGACTAGTGCTGCTTCACCTGTATCCATTGTTTGCAAGAGGCAGAGTTACTCTGTTTTGTGGCTGTGTCTTTGTTTTACTGGTAACAGATCTCTATGTTAAAGTAGGGATGTAATAGTATAGTCGATTAATCGATTAATCAATAAGGAAAAGCTTATAGGTTAATGCTATAGACCAGTGGTCCCCAACCTTTAGAGGCTGCCGGGCGCCAGGGGGCGTGGCCGTTCGCCTGCTGGGTGCCAGGGGGCGGGAACACATGCACGCCCGGGGGCGGACGGCCCCCCCCATAGCTGCGTGCTCGGGGGCGGCCCCCCCCTGCAAGCGCCGCGCTCCCGGGGCCGGGCCCCCCCCTGCAAGCGCCGGGGGCCAGCGCCCCCTCCAAATGCCGCACGCCCGGGCCGGCGTTCCTCCTAAGCGCCGGGCGCCCGGGGCCAGCGCTCCCTTCCCCCCAAATGCCGCGTGCCCGGGGCCACCGCCCTTCCTCCCCCCAAGCGCCGCGCGCCCAGGCCGGCGCTCCTACTAAGCGCCGCGCGCCCGGGGCCGGCGCCCCCCTCCCCCCAAGAGCCGCACGCCCGGGCCGGCGCTCCTACTAAGCGCCACGCGCCCAAGGCCGGCGCCCCCTCCCCCCCAAGCGCCGCGCGCCCGGGCCGGCACTCCTACTAAGCGCCGCGCGCCCGGGACCGGCGCCCCCCTCCCCCCCAAGCGCCGCGTGCCCAGGCCGGCGCTCCTACTAAGCGTCGCGCGCCCGGGGCCGGCGCGCCCCTTCCCCCCCAAGCGCCGCGCGCCCAGGCCGGCGCCCCCCTCCGCCCAAGTGCCGCGTGCCCGGGGCCGGCGCCCCTCTCCCCCCAAGCGCCACGCGCCCGGACCGGCACTCCCCCCAAGTGCCGCGCGCCCAGGGCCGATGCCCGGGGCACGAGTAGCCAATTCGCGGCGCTCCAGGGGCGGCGCTTACCATGCGCCCCGGGCCGGCTCCGGCACACAAATGGCTGGGCGGGTGCCATGGCGCCTGCGGGCACCGTGTTGGGGACCACTGCTATAGACTACATGCATTTCCCTTCCCCCAATCCTTGCCAGTAAATTATTTAGAAGATTGGCCAGTAGCCCAGCTCAGTTCTGGCTTGCATATTGTTCAGAACCTACTACTGCTGCAGCTCTGCATTTAAGTTATGTTAGGAGCCAGGTAGGCAAGCAGTCTGGCTCAGTTCTGGTTCTTGCTGGGTCCAGGAGCTCAGGCCCACCTTAGACAGGGGCTGCTGCCTCTTTATCAGAGGCAGCAGCACGAGGCAACAGGCAGCTGGCTCACAAAGGGAGATGGTTTTTAAACTGGCTCCCCTCATGGATGAGGTCCTGCCTGACACCCTGCACTGCTGCCTCTGATGCAACAGATGCTGGCCCTGCTCCCCCGGGACTATGGATAGTCAACCAACCAATAAGAATTCATGAGATTACTCGACTATTCAGTTAACCGATATTTAACATCCTTTTGTTGAAGGACTCCTTTCCTTTTCCAGACATCTAGATCTTGACTTTCCTTCTTGCATGTTAAACAGCTCTCACAATAGCTGCTGCCACACTTTCTTCCCTAGCCACAACAGTACAATTTTGCTTGTTTAATTTTATATCTCATAGCACTCGTCCACTGCTCCTTTATAGGATAATGAAGAACCAATTCAACATTTCTGAGTTGGAAGAGTCAATTTTTGTTATATTCTGCAGGCTGATGACACAGGATTCTATTATTGAATTTGTATTACTCTGACATTCTGGCTCAAAGTAGCACCCTGGAACCTCCATATTCAACTGCTATCATATCTTTTGTACAAAGTATGCCTTGTCAGATATGTTTTAGAAGTCTTAATCTGTTGAACATTAATATCCTGTTGGATTGTAAGTGCTATCATTTCATATGAAGTTATGAAGTATTAATGTATGTGTCACTGAAATACATTGTGAGGTTGGGAACACCCACAACCAACCTTTTAGGTACAACAATGGTGAAGTCATCACTAGTCAGACAGCATTAATGTCTCATCAACACCATCAAGAAAAGAATCCATTATTCTAGCGACTTCTCAGATAAGGCAGGAATAACCCATGTCACAGCAAAGATATTTCCTGCAAGTTAAAAGAAAATATGAGAACTTCCACCCTAACACCTGGAAGGACAAAGACTTTGAACAGGGGAAGGGTGGAAAAGATTCCCTTTGTATTGAGAATCTGTAACCTACTTGTACCATCTGTCAGGGTGAGAATCTACTTGATTCAAATCATGTTTATTTGTAGCATTTAGACTGGCAATTTCTTTTAAGTAACCTAATTTAATTTATGATTGCTACTTATAATAACGTAAAATCAGTCTGTATTTAATAAATCTGTTTTATATTTTACTTAAAGTAGTGTGTTTTGGTTGCCGTTCTTGGGAAATCCCAGCTCCTTTCACAAAGCTTGGTGTGTGCCCAATTTTCTTTGAAGAAATAGCAAACTAGATAATGAACTTATACTGGCCAGGGTTGTGATCAATACATGACAGTACAGTTCTGGAGTTCAAGTCTGGGGGAATTGGTTGGGTCCTCCTTAATTATGATTCCAAGGGGGTTTTGATCTGACCTTTAATTTTGTGTCTGCACTTTGTATGGAGGGGGAAAATAGGTTTGTGCATCCAGGTATGGGTGCTGCAAGACAAGTATGTGCAGCTGCTTCTATTTGAGGTGTTTGAGGGCTCAGATGTCTGTGGCCTTGGCAGGTGTTTGTTACAGGTTCAGATGCACCCAGAGGACCTGAACCAAAGCTTGTTGAAGTTGATAAGAATTTTTCCATTGACTTCAGTGGACTTTGAATCATGCTGCTGGTCAACAGCGATGCCTAATACAGAAAATGATTTATGTGAATCATCCCATGACTACTCAGTATACCACTTAAATCAGGAACCGTTGACCTGGGGGATGGATGCAGCCCCCATAGCTCAAGGCTCCCCCCCACCCAGCATTGGAAAGCCTGCACTGGTGCTCCATCTTCCCCCCATCAGCCTGGCCCTCCCCTTAGGCTTTAGTGCACAAGGGGAATGTGGAGAATGTAGGGAGTATCTTTCTCCTCTGTTGGGGGTCATGTCAGCGAGGGTTTTTTGGTTTTTGCTTCTCACTTATGTGTAGCTCCCAACTGATTGTTCTGTTGATCAGTAGCCCCCCAACCCGAAAAAGGTTCCCCATCCCTAATTTAAATAACAAATAATCAAGCCACTCAAATGCTTAAAGTTGAACACGATGTGTTGAATCATACCTTCCCATATATACAAAGTCCTGTCTAAATCTCACCACTATCTTTATCTAGAAATGAAGTCCCTACAGGCCAATAAGCAACTTTAACTCTTCATTTATGTCCACTGTGTCAAGGTTAGTCCCACTCCTGGGTCTCAGACCCCTGTTTAGTCCACAATCCCACAGTCTAGGTACTGCAGCACAGGTTCCACTTGCCCTTTTCGGCATTTGGGCTTCTGTCCCCTGGCAAAAACAGGCACTCGGGTAGATGCCCCTGGTCAGCATGGGCTGGGTAACCAGTCCTCCCCAGCTACTGGCTGGACTTTCTGGATACTTGGGGAAGGGAGCCCAAATACTCCTTATCACATCCTCTCAGCTTCCCCACTGTCTCTGCCATCCTCTTTTTCCACTTATCTTACTCTTTCCTCTCCACCTCCCTCCAAACTCCTCTTCCACTCCCCTCTACCCCCCAGCAAGAAATACTTTTTAGAAGGCCCTGTGGCTGCTGGAATTCTGATGGGCTGGCCCTTAACTGATTTATAGCAGCCCAATCTCATCTGCTTCCATTCTGCCCTTGATAGCCCCAGGTCAGCTGCTCCTGGCTGCCCTGAAGTAACTGTCTCTTAATTAACCAGGGCCATTTCTGCTTTTTAGAGCTGCCTCTCTGTCTCTCTAATCTAGACCTCTAACCTGCCCTGTCACACCACTTACTGAAATAAATGCCACTCAAAGTAATAACCAGGAATATGTTTGCCATGTCAAACTTTGTTTGTGAAGTACAGGTACCATAATGTCAAAATTTCAAACCATAACAGTATTTTTTTAAATCTGGCATCTTAATGAACGAGTCTCACTAGGTGTCTTATCTGTCCTTTTAAATATACAATTGGAGACTGGCAGTAAATCATTTATTTCATGTAATTAGTGTGTTCAAAGATTTGTCACACTTGCAGCCAAAACAATCTGAATCACAACTACCCAATATATTGCCTAGAAAAGCATAGGACTAATTAGGAAAAAAATCTGGGCCCCTGAAATTGTCAGTCATTTTGGTCCTTGTGTTGTAAGGGCCCAGGTGTTGGTGACTGACTTGTCCCATACTCCTAAGCCATACAAGCTTGTGAGTGAGAGTTAAGGGGATAAGAGATGGAAGTTTCCTTTTGAAAAGGAGGAAGAGAAGAGACTTGTGATGCTCCTGAGCCAGGGCATGATAAAAAGAGGTCTTGATTCCCCAGGAGGTTCTAGTTATTGGCTGTCAGTTAGTACAACGCTGTTCATACTCCATGCCATGTGCACTGAAGCATCAGCAGTAAATGTCACACCAGCACTTGATTCTGTCTTTGATGAGCTTCTCTTGTCTGTGGTTCAAGATTTGGCACAGTTCACATTACTGGCCCTGGAAATGAACATTTCTAGTATCTCTATAGCATTATAGGCATGAGAAGTATAACTTGGTGAAATCAAAACCGTTATCCATAGAGGAAAAAATCCATGAAGGGATTTTTAACTCATTTTTAAATATGAGTTTTATTCATAACATAAGAATGTGGCCATTATTCACTTGCTTTTTATATATTTATATTTTTATTTCATTCTTCTTTCAGTCTCTCTGAATATACTTTTTTTATTCCTTTCTTTTAGTCTGTTAACCCCATGCTTCCACTTTGGTTTTCTCTGAGATTATATATATATATATATATATATATATATATATATACACACAAGTGTTTGTGTGTAAGCTTAAAGTAAATTGCTAGTGTTGTGTCATCCAGCTGGTCCATCTATGACGAAGTGCATAGCCCACAGCTTTTCGGATCCTTCACATTAGATTATGTGTGAACCAGAACAGGGTTCTTTTCTGCAGCATGCAAACAGTATGGAGACACTCTGGCTGGAGACACATTTGGCCCCATAGTTCTTACTCAGTGTATGTAATCTTATTCTTCCTCAGAGATTTCCCTAAACGGGTTTATTCTTCAAAGTGTTTTATTTCTTTATTTCATATTTCTATTGATTACTAATATACTCATTTCTTTTAACAAAATAGTCCATGATGCCTAGAGTTCAGGCTAGGTATTGACAAACTGAAATATAAATAAATAAATATGCAGCTTATTAAAATTATAGCTTTTTCATTCCTTAGCAGACCTCTTGAAGAGTACAGTAGGTTAAACTTTTATTGGCTATATTATGTTCATTGGAAAAATCAATAAATAGAAGGGGAAAGTCAAAATGGTTCCTTATCTGTGAGACTTATTGTTTCCTTCCCTATTAATATATGACCATAAATTTATGACTATGTTTCTAGTGTTGCTCATTTGTGCAGCTGAAAAATGACACAAAATAGGTATACAAAAGAAAAGGTAAAGTGTGATGTCAGTGAAGCTCTCACAGCCTGTTCTCTCTGAGCAACGTTGTCCTACTCTTGGTCTTTTTCAGAACTTTAGATATTGGGTTGGTTTGTTTTGTCCCCCCAGCCGAAGGGTGCTGAATACCTCCATATTCTCCTGTCATCAGTTGGAGCCATAGGTCCTTACCATTTTTTGAAAATAATGCCCATAATGAATATTTACAATGGGATTTTGACAGGATAATAAAGTTGATTTTCTTATTTGCTGAAGGTAATGTGCCAGGATCCCTATGACCCTAACTCTTTCTGGAAGGCTAAGAATCATTTATCAAAATTCATGAATGTGTTTACTGGAGGGTCTTGGAAGTGCAGGTCAGATCTTAGCAAAGAAAGATTTCTTTCCACTCATTTCCACTCATTTCCTCGCTTTACCTGAAATTATACTCTTTACTTCCAGGACTGTACACATGGTTGAAGTGATTATGAAGGTTTCTTACTATTAATTTGTGACTGAAAATGTGCTAGGAACACAGTTGCATTACTGCATGATTTTGCAATAATGTATATTACCCTGTGTATTGAATTATTTTGTATGGTATGGGCATTTTATTTTTTTAAGAAATCCTTCATTAGAACAAATTAGGGTGGCAAATTTTTCATTATCACAAAACTGGATTGCCATTCTGTAACATCAGAATATCCTCCCTATGCCTGTGACTTATACACAACAGATCAGTTGTTCCTGTCTCACTTCCTCAAAGCAGTAAAGGTATTGAAGAGGATAGACTACCTTTAGTAGCCTCCTTACCTTGCTGGCCAAATCAGCTTACATATACCTTTCTTTTTCAACACAACACTTTTTCAGCACTGCCCACTTTGCAGACTAGAAATATGAGACTCAGGTGACTTCTGTACAGAAGAACTGGAAATAAATTTCCCTGAAAAGAACTGATTCAGTTCCAAAGCTTGTAGTTATGATACCTTGAATCACTAGATCTAGGGCACTCCTGTACCTATGGTGCTGCTGGGCCTCTTGACTATAGTATCGGATAACCTCACAACCTGTAACATTTAATTAACCTCTCAACAACCTTAAAATTGGGAAGTGTTGTTCTCCCATTTTACAGAAGGAGAATTGAAGTGTAGAAAATCTGTGAATTGCCCAATAGCAAAGCGGAGAATTGAAATCTCCTGAGACCCAGATCACCTGACTCTCAGGCTAACAGGACTCCCATACCACTGGGGGTATGTCTACACTACCCTCCTAGTTCGAACTAGCGGGGTAATGTATGCATACCGCACTTGCTAATGAAGCCCGGGATTTGAATTTCCCGGGCTTCATTAGCATAAGCGGGGAGCCGCCATTTTTAAATCCCCGCTGCTTCGAACCCCGTGTAGCGCGGCTACACGGGGCTCGAACTAGGTAGTTCGGACTAGGGTGCCTATTCCGAACTACCGGTACACCTCGTTTCACGAGGAGTAACGGTAGTTCGGAATAGGACCCTAGTCCGAACTACCTAATTCGAGCCCCGTGTAGCCGCGCTACACGGGGTTCGAAGCAGCGGGGATTTAAAAATGGCGGCTCCCCGCTTATGCTAATGAAGCCCGGGAAATTCAAATTCCGGGCTTCATTAGCAAGTGCGGTATGCATACATTACCCCGCTAGTTCGAACTAGCGGGGTAGTGTAGACATACCCTGGACCATCCTTCCTCTCATTGTACTTAGAATTTGAGACAGCAAGTACAGCAATTTAATGGCACTTTCCCAGGATATTATATCTCAGAAATGAAATCCAGTTACTAGATATCTTTCCCATTTGTCTCACTAAGCTATCATTACAAAGCAATGTTCCCTGAGGTAGACTTTTAAGATCTAAGCAGTGGCCTTTAGAATTTTTGCTCCCAGTCTGTTCATTACAGTGCTATACAGTTAGACCTTCTGCTCCTCTGGGATTCTGTAGA
The DNA here is from genome assembly GCF_049634645.1 of Pelodiscus sinensis. Classification (NCBI taxonomy): domain Eukaryota; kingdom Metazoa; phylum Chordata; order Testudines; family Trionychidae; genus Pelodiscus; species Pelodiscus sinensis. Next base: position 29,918,916 of record NC_134726.1, read on the forward strand.
CCCTTTGCCTGATTGAGTATTGGACAGTTAGCCCCTTTTATCTGATACATTATACCTGCTAGAGCTATAGAGAAATGTATAGTAGACAATGAAATACAGAATAATTGTATTTTTATAGCATGATCTATCCAAAGGAGCAGAAAGATGGTCCAGTGGCTGGGACACAGACCCAGCTTCCATTCCCTGCTCCACGCTGGATTTTCTGTGTGACTTTGGATAAGTCACTTAAACTCCCTGTGCCTCAGTTTTCCATCTGTAAAACGGGGATATACTTCCCTATCTCACAGGGTCCTGGAGAGTACACTGGCACTGCTGAGATGATAATCCTCCTATTGAATTCAAGTTTAAATGGATGGACTATGATGTTCAGCAGATCAGACTAGATGATCTGGTGATACCTTTTGGCCTTAAATTCTAGAACAATCATTCTCATTCTTTCAGAGAAGTTTACATATATTGACCTTGGAACTACAGTCTGAGATAAAAATCCATCCAGGCTCTTCATGTGCTACAGAAAAGAGGGATGTGTGTGTGTGTGTGTGTGTGTGTGTGTGTGTGTGTGTGTGTGTGTGTGTAAATACAGGCAAAATGGCTAATCAAGCAGTGTATTCCATTCCAAACCATGAAGCGCGATTTTTTTTATTCCACTTTCAATTCAGTTAAGTGTATACTATGCCTTCTTTCTTCCTCTTTTGGGAGGGTGCTGAGAAAGATCAGTTAGGACTGGACCACTACGGACCAGTGCAATCAGTGTTTGGACATTTTCAGCAGGCCTAACTATCAAAGACCACGTAATCCACTAAACAGATCTGCTGTGCCTCAGATCTTTCCTGCATCCCAACTGCAGTCCACTTTTGCTATCAGCCTTTGAACATGAAAGGAACATGCTAAAGTGGCTGGGGATCTCTAAAAAAATCAAGATACCATTAGTTCCTTGGTAGCATACTGAGCATAGTTCAGGGCATATTCGTGATATGTTAAGAAATCCCTTCTAACCACAAATCTGGCAGCTTCACTGTTCTCTTTCTTGCTTGAAGGATTTGAAAAGGAAACCTTCCTCTCTGTTTTCTGGTTTGTCATCCTAGAGAGGAAAGATTCTTGTGGTCCCCAACATCTTACCTCTTAAACTTCTTGCCTCTTAAATGGATCTTCCTTGTCTCCCATAAGCCTGATAAGAGCCCTGACTCTCTGCCTTCATCCCTTTAATTTGTTTCATTTAAATCCTTTCTTCCTCTGTCCTGAAGGTTGATTTCTTGAACCATTGCTTTATGCAGATAGGCATCAGTTTTAGCAACACTCCCCTACAGTTCATCAGTGGGATAAAGTAACCTGTGTTTATCCCCCTTTGTTGACTTTGAATGTTAGAGAAAGGGCCACAGTTTCTGTGTTTGTGATAGCAAAATGAACAAATTTGTTCCTCTTACCCTGCGTACTACACAATGGCCAAGGCCATCAGAGCTTTCTTGTGTAAGAGAGCATCCACACTGCCATGAACGCTCTTGCGCAAAAACACATGACAGTGTGAATGCACTCTTGCGCAAAAAGTTCTTGCGCAAGAAGCCTGCAGTGTAGACATAGCCTATGAGTATTACTCTGTATGAACTATTGCACCATTTTGAGGTGAGAAAGGAAAAGTTATAATAAGGAAATTTTTTTAGAGTAGTTATGTGCAATTCCCTGCATCTACTCTCTCTAGAAACCAGATTTGATATCCCTGCACCTGAGACTATATCCTCTGATAGATGCATCTTCTATATTGTAACTATACAACCTTTCCCAAATCAGTAGTCTTTAGTTCAGCTCCTTAGTTTGGGGTCCCACCTGTCTTCTTTTAATTTGTGTCCTCTTAGTACTTCAGTTGGAAAAGATTCTTTCTATGAGATCAATATAACTATAGCACTTTTCTGAAGAGGGAGCAGGGGCTAGGGATGTTAGGTGCTAAACTCTCTCTAACTTTCAATTTCAATTGGATTTTGACACTGAACTATCTTAAATTCCTTTGAGAATCCCAGCCAGCAGCTACAGCTCCGTTCATGTGAAGAAGAGTTGAGTACCAGAACAAACCGTATAAAGATAAGCAAATAATGTGAATGTGTAAATCTTTGGCGTGCAGGAAAAATATGCTTCTAGACTGTGCATGTATACACATTGCATTTGCTTTTGATTTGTCCCCTGTCTCTTTAGTAGTGAGGGAGAAAATAAATTAATTTTATACAGTTAAAATTAGTTTTGTTAATGCACTCAATTTTGTTTGTATAGCATTGCATACAAGAGAGGGCTGAGTGGAATTTACAAGCATAGAAATACTTGAGAAGCTGAATCAAATTTCAGTGCAGTGAAACTGAAATAGTGACTTGTAAAGGATCTCCAAGATGAATTCCTTTATTCTCCTTCGAGTGGTGTCCCCATGGGTGCTCCACATTGAGTGCTGGTGCATCCTCTTGCCGGTGACCAGAGACTTTTCCAGCAATTTCCACCATGCCACGCATGAACTGTGGCGCCCCCTTCTGCCGTTGTTGTCCGTTAAGCGCGCGTGAGGCATGGCCCATCAGTTCATTCTCTACCGTCCTCAGCAGCAGACGGAGCCTCCTTTTCTCTTCGTATTCTATCAAAAAAACCCATCAAAACCCAGTTTAATCTCATCAGTTACCTCAACTTCCAAGTTATTTTACCCTTACCATCTGCCCCAGTCTAAAAAAGTTTTAAAAAAAACATTTTCACTGCAGCTTGCCGCCTTTCCCCCCGTGCCTCATGCTAAGATCTCCCGGCTTTAAAAGGTGTGAGTCATACTGAGATGCTATGCCCATTTCGGACGGACATTCTAAGTGTATTAAGTTCTTGGGGTAGTTGCATCAGACAAAAAAGTGCCCCCACTGCTCAAAACTCATGGCTAGAGCGTGCCGTGATCAAGCCAACAGGCTGAAGACACTCCTCTACGAAAACGGGCCTCTCAGAGCAAGGGTATGGATAAATCTCGTCCCTCTGCTCCCTCTGTCCCTATAGTCTCAAAAACGGGTCTCTCTCCAGCCCGTTTGCTACCCTTGGCACCGAGAGCCACAAGGGTCAGCACTGCAGATAGGCGCAGCACATCTGGTATGGCCCCGTCCAAGACACCGGCACCGCAAAAGAGGGCCCACACAGAACTGAAACAGAAACAGTTGGCACCGCCTGCACCAACGGCACTGACCTCACCAAAGGCACTGACCGCACCGGCGGTCCATGACAGGGACTGCTTGGCACCGACACACCAGCCTCAAGTGGCACCAACATCTGTGCTTGCCTAAGAGGTCCCGCACTGACATGCCTCCTCCAGATCACACGGCACCAGCTGCACAATCAGCACCGAGCAAACCACACACCTCAGCGTCGTCCCAGGAATGTACATGCTACCGATCCCCAGTCAGGAGCCGCACACCAATGGCACCGATTTTACCAGGATCCTCTATTCAGTCGGTGCACTTGCACAGATCATCAAATATCTCCCGATCTCCGAGCGAGGTGGGCACTGAACCCAGGAGTAGATTCTCTTCCCAACACTCCTGTCCTGCTCACAGACCTCCCTCTTGGAAACCTGGCCCCATGGCATACGCATATGCTTCACCTGCACCACCATGGTATGCACAACAGTATGGCTACCCACCAACACCATACCCTACTCATTGGCAGCCATGGGAGCCAAGCCCTAGGAAAAACCACCATCCTGCTCCTTCCCCAATCTCTAGACCACCACCAGCTTGTCCTCAAATCACCACCTCGGCAACTGAGCCTAATTTTCCAGCCCATTCTGAGGTATAAGATTCTCTCTCAGAGGGAGAAGACAGGTCTCCTTTGCACAACACCTCATCTTCACCTGATGAGGCAGTAATGGGTAACACCCTACCATTGGGTGATAACTCAAAGAAATTCCAAGACCTCTTTAAAAGGGTGGCTCTGGAGCAAGAACGTGACCTACAAGAGGTACAAGAGAAGCAATACCGGCTTTTGCGCACATTACAGCCTCCCCCTGCTTCCCGAATAGCACTCCCTATGGAAAAAGCCATTATGGACCCAGCAGACAACATCTGGCAGATTCCTCCTTCCATTACCCCAACAAACACAAGGACTGACCGCAAGTATTTCATTGCACCGAAAGGAATGGATTTCTTCTTCACCCACCCCCCACCAAACTCGTTAGTAGTGGACTCCGTTAGACATAAAGACAGACAGCCTAACCTCAGGTCTGCATCACAAGACAGAGACCACAAAAAAGTCGATATCATGGGTCGTAAGGTTTACTCCTCTGCCACCCTGCTCCTTAGAGCAGCAAACTACACTGCCATACTTGCGGATTACGACCACGCCAGTTATTCAAACTGCAGGACCTACTCCAATACTTCCCAGAACACAAGAGACCAACACTTCTTTGCATCATGCAAGAAGGCCACACTGTTTCCCATATAGCCCTACAGTCCGCAATGGACGTAGCAGACACTGCAGCTTGTATAAGAGCATCTGCCATCGTATTGCAGAGGATTTCATGGCTGCAGGCATCTGGAGTCCCAAGAGACTTACAACAGAAGGTCGAGGATTTGCCCTTTGACAAGACCAACCTCTTCACTGCTAAGACTTATGAGGCACTACAGTCCATGAAGGACTCCCGCCCCACCCTCAGGACCCTGGGAATGTATACTCCCCCTTTTAAGAGAACGAGGTATAGAACCGACCAGAGACCCAAGGAGCCATATAGGCAACAATCCAGATACGATCTCCTCCAAAAACAAAGGCTGCAACATCATAGACCCCAATGCCAGCAGCAACAACATTCCTCTATGACCCACCCACCCACAGCCAAACAACAAATTTGAAAAATATGTAGAGAGCCAGAAAGCTACCTCAATATCACTTATACCCAATCATCCTCAATTCAGCCATCATCTCTGCGCCTTTTTCCACCATTGGACCCAAATCACATTGGACAAATGGGACTTAGAACTCATCAAACATGGCTATGCCATTCCCTTCACCTCCCGCCCATCCTCCTACCCCGTCCCTCTTCAGGGACCCCTCTCACGAGACCCTTCTTCACCAAGAAGTCTTGCACCTGCTACAATTGGGTGCCATAGAACAAGTACCATCAGAATTCCAGGGTCGAGGGTTCTACTCAACCTACTTCCTAACCCAGAAAAAGAGTGGAGGATGGCGACCTATATTGGATTTGAGGAGACTCAACAAATACATTGCTTACCACCATTTCAAAATGGTAACCCTATCCACAATAATTCCCGCATTGGGTCAAGGAGACTGGATTTCGGCTCTCAACGTCCAGGATGCCTACTTCCACGTTACAATCCATCCCGCACACAGACGCTTCTTACGATTTATGGTGGGCAACCAACACTACCAATATCAAATGCTGCCCTTTGGCCTCTCAACAGCCCCCAGAGTATTCTCCAAAACTCTGGCAGTCTTAATGGCCTCACTACAACATCAGGGAGTCGTGATATTCCCATATCTAGACGACTGCCTCATAAAGGGGTCATCCTTTCAGGAAACAAAGACCATGATTGATACTACCGTAGACTTTCTGGTCAGCTTTGGTTTTCACATAAACTACACAAAATCCACACTCCACCCAACCCTGAGGTTGGAGTTTATAGGAGTCCTCATCAACACTGTGGTAGCAAAGGCTACTCTGAACACAGATTCAATACAATTCTCAATCTTATCCCAAGTGCACAGTCAGCACCAACCGTGACAGTTTGCGAATGCCTCAAAATCCTTGGACATATGGCTTCCAAAACATATGTTGTCAAGTTGGCCAGGCTCCAAATGAGAGGCCTACAGACATGGTTAGCCAAAACCTACATGCCATCCAGAGATCAACTTCCAAACTGGTTACCATCCCACCACTGATCCTCAACTCCCTGCAGTGGTGGACGAACCCACAAAACATGCTAGACTGGGTACCATTCCCACAACCTTCCCCCACACTTACAATGAAGACCGATGCACCACTCATGGGTTGGGGAGCCCATTTAGGGACCATCACAGTTCAAGGCAAATGGTCCTTTATGGAACAAACATTTCATATCAACCTCCTGGAGTTATGAGCAGTCAGATATGCATGTCAACACTTCCTACCTTACATAGCCCACAAGTCCATCATTATAGACACCACTTGCATTTACTACATCAACCGACAGAGAGGTGCACGATCCCCTTCCCTTTGCACAGGAGCCATCAAACTATGGAACTTATGCATCAGGTTTCCCCGATAGCCTCCTGCCTTCCTGGAATACTCAGTGTCACGGCGGATGTGCTAAGCCACATGTTCCACGACCAGCATGAATGGGAAATAGACATGTGTGCACTTGATGTAGTGTTTTATCAGTGGGGCCAAGCACACATAGATCTCTTTGCCACCAGAAGCAACAGGAAGTGTCACCTCTGTTGTTCCAGGGCAGCCCTAGGGAAGCACTCCCTCGGGGACGCCTTTTCTATCAGGTGGGACGCTCCACTCCTTTACACCTTCCCACCTTTTCCTCTCCTGCACAAGCTTCTCAACAAGATCAGGACAGATCAGGCTCGAGTCATACTGGTCGCACCAGCGTGGCCCAAACAGACTTGGTATCCTTACCTTCACAAGATGACAATGGCAGATCCGTATGCCTTCCCACTTCATCACAACCTTCTATCCATGGGAAGAATCTCCATCCAGAACTCCACAAGCTTCATCTCCATGCCAGGCTACTTCATGGCTCCAGGATGCCGAAAACAACTGTTCAGAAACGGTGAAAGAAATACTGATCAACAGTAGAAGACAATCCACCAGGAGAATGTTCCTCTATAAATGGAATAGGTTTTCTCACTGGTTCAAACGATTGCATATGACGCCCCTGGAATCCACCTCCTCCCCATTCTGTTGGACTGCTTATTATACCTTAAACAATTGGGCCTCGCTCTCAGCATCGTTAAAGTACACGTGGCTGTGATAGCAGCTTTTCATCACCTTGAACAAGAGGTTTCCTTCCTCGCAAACCCGATAACCAAGAGATTCCTGAAGGGCCTACAGAACACCTTTCTACCAGCCAGCCCACCAGTTCCGGTCTGGGATCTGAACCACGTACTTAAGAGCTTGACAAAACCACCCTTCGAACCACTAGTGACTTGCTCTTGGTCACATCTTTTAATGAAGGTGTCCTTCCTTGTTGTGATAACCTCCAGCAGGAGAGTGAGCGAGCTCGCTGCATTGATGGCTGAAGCCCCGTACACGGTGTTTACCAAAGACAGAGTTATACTTCGACCCTATCCGAAGTTCCTCCCCAAAGTACTTCCCCCTTCCACATCAATAAACCCATAAACTTACCTGCCTTTTTTCCCAAGCCACACACCGATCCTCTGCATGCTGCATGGCACACCCTCAACGTCTGTAGGGCGCTTGCGTTTTATATTGACCGCACCAGAGCCTGGCGAACGTCCCCTAGGCTGTTTCTGTCCTATGCAGAACGATCCAAGGGACAAGCAGTCTCATCACAGAGGATCTCAAAATGGATGTCCTCATGTATTCGAACATGCTATACACTGTATGATAAACACTTACCTGAAATCATCACAGCGCACTCCACCAGGGCGATAGTGATAGAAATGTAGCTGTGTTAGTCTGGTCTAGCTGAAACAAAAAAACAGGACTATGTAGCACTTTAAAGACTAACCAGTCTTTAAAGTGCTACATAGTCCTGTTTTTTGTTTCACCAGGGCGATGTCTTCCACTACTGCTTTCCTGAGCAAAGTCCCTCTCCAGGACATTTGTAATGCTGCCACTTGGTCATCTGACCATACATTCACACAGCACTGCACTCTCTCCTCTTGAATTGCATCATTCAGGGTGGTGGGACAAGCAGTACTATCCACAGTGACTAACACAGGGCTCCAAACCCACCACCACAGGTCGACAACTGCTGTGTAGTCACCCAGAGTGGAGCACCCACGGGGACACCATTTGAAGGAGAAGAAGGAGTTACTCATCTTGTGCAGTAATGGTGGTTCTTCAAAATGTGTCCCCCCATGGGTGCTCCACTATCCTCCCTCCTTCCCCTGCTTTGGAGCCCCATTCTCTAACAGCACGGGTAGAGAAGGAACAGAGGGACCACGCCATGCACGTGCGTAATGGATAACAACGGCATAAAGGGGCACCCAGGTGCATGTGTGGCATGGTGGAAACTACTGGAAAAGTTTAGTCGCCGACACGATGATGCACCAGCACCCAGAGTGGAGCACCCATGGGGACACAAATCTCGAAGAACCACCGTTACTGCACAAGGTGAGTAACTCTTTCTTCCTTTCAGCTCTGCTGAACCTCAAGTTGCCCTAGTCCCAGGGCCGTCCTTAGGCATAGGCAGAATAGGCAGTTGTCTAGGGCACCAGTATTTCTGGGGCACCACTCTGCCGGGATGGTCGGGAAGCAATGGAGCAGTGCAAAAAGTCAGCACTCTCCCACCCTCTCTGAAAGAGAAAGCGCCAGCTAGCCAGCTGCTTAAAGAAGCAGCAGACTTGTTTCCCATTCCTCCCAGGTGACGCAGAGGTATAGGGAGGCGGGGGCAGAGGTAACAGTTGCTCCCAGCCAGCACACCAGGGGGTGCTGGACAGGAGAGACTCCATGTGACCCACAGCGGGGAGGGAAGCACTTCCCCTCCCCATAGGAGCCGGCATTTGCTGCCTGAACAGCTTGGGCTGTGGCACCCGTCAACTTAGTTCTGGGGCCTTTCTGCGTGGTGCGGGGAGGTCAGGAGACCCGGGTCTGCACAGCTCTGTGCAGACAGCGCACTCTGCCCTAGGACTCCCCATGCCCTTAACTCCCCCCCCCCTCACAGGATGGCATTGCGGAGGTAAGTTGCTGGGGTGCAACAGCCCCTGCTGCTCAGGCAGCGTGCACGCCAGCTGTTTGGGGAGGGGAAGTGCAGTCGCACACTTCCCAGAGGTGCTGCAGGATTGCCAGGTACTGGTCCCAGCTGCCCCTGTCCCCTGCCCAAACCCCCTACAAATACCCTGTCCCCTGCCCCCACCAACACTGTCACCAGCACCATCTTGTCCCCATCCCAAGCACCCTGCCATCCACCGTAGCACCCAGCACCACCCTGTTCCTGGACCCAGCACCCTGCCAGCTGTGCCAGCATCCTTGGGACCTCATTAGTGAGGCCTGGTTTTTTTTTGGTTTTTTTGGCATCTCACTTGTGTGGCCCCAACTGACTTTTCAGTGGGTCAGTGACCCTTGACTCAAAACAGGTTCCCTGCCCCTCTCATAAATAAAGACAATGCTAAAACCTTTTGAGTTTAACATAATATTTTATTTAAAAATGAAGCCTGGCCAACATGCCCCCAAGTGGGGCCAAATCCCCATCTCACTGCAGCATCATAACACTCCTGCACCACCTGCCCCAAATCTGAGCCTATCATACACTGGAACCCCCTGTCCTGAGCCTCTTACATCCCCAAACTCCTGCATCCCCACATCCTCACTCTTCTGCCACAACATTCCTGCACCATCCACACATGGCAAATGTGTGTCCTGAGCCCATCATACTCACAACCTCCTTTCCCTGAGCCCCTCACATATCCAACACAAACCCCTGCACCCTCACATCCACAAGCCTGTGACTTGCTCAGCACCCCAACCTTCCACCTGAGCCCAACACACCCCAGCCTAGGACCCCCTCCCCAAGCCAGCATCCCCTTCTCCTGCATCCAAGTTCTCTCCCAGAGCTTGCACATCTCACCCCTTCTCACACCCAAATCCCTCATTCCCACCCCAGAGCCCACACCTCCTCTCTCAACCAAGTGAGAGCGTATAATGGCTGGGGATAGCAAGTTATGGAGAGGAGGGGAGCAGAGAGGATGGGGCCTCAAAGGGGTGGGGTCTTGGGGAAGGAATGTGATTTTAATGTATTGGTGAGTTCCTTTTTTTTTTGCGCTTGACAAACTTAGGGATTCCTTGAAATTCTGAAAAGCTGAAAAGGGTTCCATGGCCAAATAAAATTGGGAAACACTGCAGTGGAGCATGTAACAGCAGAGCTGGGTCCTAGAGAGAGCCAAATGCGCTGTCTGCAGCACAGTCTGAGGGAGGGGATTGGCTCCTGGGGTATCTGGGTAGGGGATGGGGTAGGGGTGGAAGAGCAAGTCAGGCATAGGGGCACCAGTTTAATAATCCCGCCTGGGGCACTATAAATCCTAAGGACGGCCCTGACTGGTCCCTCTTTGGATTGGGCTTTCCAGTCAGTTTCTCTTAGTTCAATAGTTGGACAATCTCTCATGTTGAATTGCCCAGTTATGTCCTATATTCTAATTAGCTTCTGCATCCTTCTTTTTCTTCCTAGGTCAACTTCCCTCATCCTGTCCAAAATCATGCTTCCAAAAATCATGGTAATTTTGTCACCGATATGGGAGCTACAGTTAACGTTCCCCTAATAATCCAATTTGAAATTGAAATGCTTCCTTCTTTAACTTGAACAAGACATTCAATTTATCTCTGTTTAAACATGCTTCTGGGTTATACGCAGGGCTCAACAAACTGCTGTTTCTACTTGCCCATAGCAAGTAGATTTCAGCCGGTCGCTCCGTGCGCCCTATTCACTGGCGCTGCGCGCATGCTCAGTGCCGGTCTGGCACATGCACGGTCCAGGGCTGGCGAGTAGCCTTAGCCACAGTTTGTTGAGCCCTGGTTATACGTATCACTATATTCTTTATTAATGAACTCAATGGACTACTTCTCTATTGCACTACATTTGACTTCAAAGAACATACTCTCCGGAACTTTTCTAATATTTTTTTAAAAGGCTTTTTTCAGTATTTAGTTTCATTTTTGCTTTCAGTGAACTTTTAGTGATCTCTGATTACATAGTTGAATTAGATAAACTGTTGGGGGATACCTGATGAGAAAATCAGGAATAAAAGATTAGAAGATAACATTACTTAAAGGGCTTAAGTAATTCTTATGGAGAATTAGAATGATTTATATTGTGTGCTATATTCTTTTTTTAAAACATTGCAGTAGTCCCATTAAATTTTTGCTTCTAAGTTGGATTGAATTCTGAAGTTCACTTTCATACAATACCAACTTGATAATAGTGGCTAGGAGTCCTGTGGCACCTTATAGACTAACTGAAGTGTTGGAGCATAAGCTCCATGCATCTGATGAAGTGGGTCTTTGCCCATGAAAGCTTATGCTCCAACACTTCAGTTAGTCTATAAGGTGCCACAGGACTCCTTGCCGCTTTTGCAGATTCAGACTAACACGGCTACCCCTCTGCAACTTGATAATGACATTTGAAATCTGAAAAAAGATTGTTTGTTAGAAAGGATGAATGCTTATTTAAGATTGAAGTAAGTAAGAGGAGGATTTTTTACCAACTTCTTATTAACATGGATGTTGAAATAAACCATTGGAAATACAGCTTATTAGGGCAACCATTTATTTTGGTGATGTCAGTTACATTGGAGATTAATCTCACAGAATGGCTCAATTGTCTCAAACCAGAAAAATAGTATGACAGTCTTATTCCATTCATTTCTTTACTTATCTATGGGCAGCTTGGTTAAACAAAATCTGCCATTTTATTTGCATAGCAAAACTTTACAAGCATGCATATTTACTTAAATGCTTTTTATAATAGATTTCAGTGTTAAAATTTATTTATCCAGTTATATAAAGTAGAACCTCAGTTATGAACAATCACCATTCCCAAAGTGTTTGTAAGCTCTGAAATAATAACTGAACAAAGCATTATGGTTTTTCTGTCAAAAGTTTACAACCAAACATTAACTTAATACAGCTTTGAAACTTTACTCTGTCGAAGAAAAATGTTGCTCTTCCCTTTTCTTTTTAGCAGTTTACCTTTAACATAGTACTCTGCCCTGTGTGCTTGCTACTGTTTGGCTGATTGGTTGGTTGGTTTTGAGGTTGGTGGGTTGGATTAGTTTTTCTGCTGCTGCCTGGTGGGGTACTTCCTGTTCCAAAGAAGGAGTGTGGTTGACTGGTCAGTTCATAACTGTGGGTTTCTACTGTATTCTTTTTCTTATTATTGATTCTCTGTACTTACAGTTTTCAATACATTGTCAGAAAAGTTAGGGATATTAGAAAGAAATATACTTTCTTTTGTCCTGAATGGAAATGATGGGATGTCTGATATGTTCTGTATCAAGATTAAGACAAAAATTGTAGAATTTTCTTAATTTGCTCCACTTACTGACCTATTTGGAATTAATGAGATGTTAAACATTATCAAAGTTGGGAAACATAATTAAAAAAACCAACATGGATGATACATAGTGATATTTTAGTAATGGTTCTGTATCTGGGTTTAATTTATGATACTGTAGTTATAAAGCAAAATACTTGGAAGTGTGCAATGGCTTATTCTTCTAAGCCATTGAAATCTTTCTGATGTTAAAACTTTGAGAAGTTTCTTTGCAGTAGTCTGCATTTCATAATTTTCACAATTTTCCTATTGTACCAAAGACTATCTGCAAATGAACTTTGGGTGACTACCAACACAAGAAGAGACCCATAATTTTCATATTGACTGAATGATCAAAGAGAGAACAATAGGCCTTTCCCTCAAAAATTGTAAAGATATAACTTTCAGTCCTTCAGTAGTAAATCCACACACAGTTTGCTGGAGTATGAAAATGTTTGTGTTTGGTATAAAATAAGCTTTGATAGGAAGATTAGCAATTTTAACCAAAAGGTTAGTCGTCCAGGGAAATTCAGCTGTCTGAAAATCAGAGAGCGATTAATAAAGGTCCCATTCAGGCTGATTGCTCATGCTGAGATTTCTAATCCTTCCTCAGTTGGGCTCTAACCTGATTGATAGCACTGATAATGACAGCTTAATAAATTTCATTGTCACCTTACAAGAACATTTTAGATAATTTGTGTGCTAGTAGCACCCCTTGTTTATGGCATGATTGATTCTTCTGATATCTGGGGCGGATTGTTATTCTTTTTTGAAAAGGAAAGGAAAATAAAAGGAAAGGGCAGTAATCTATTTCCTAGCCTGTCATTAGGTCTCCCAGCTCTACTAGGTTTATAAACATTTTTGGGGGGCTATACTTTATCTTGTTGTCAGTTTGACAAGATACAAAAAATATTCAAACTTTCAGTAAAGTGGTAAAGTAGAATATGCAAAGACATTTATTTCTAGTTCCTTTATGCGAAGTAGAATATGCAAGACATTTATTTCTAGTTCCTTTATGTGGATTATATATTTAAATTATTTAAATTTCAAAATATAATTATGTTACATTATTGGTAAATCATTGACAAAAAAGCATATAGAGAAGAAAACTATAAATATTAATTTAATGTGCTATATTAAAACCTGTAAACATTTAGGGTAAACATTGCAATTAAAAATACAACCATCACCTAATACAAAAAAATCAGTGCACTATTAGAATATAATAATTTGTTGATTCTTAAGAGCAGTACTGCCACCATTTGGAAACACAATCACAACCAAGATGTCATTTTAAAAAAATAGTGGGATGGAAGAATGAACAACATCTAAGTTATTCATTAGTTGTTTTTAAAACAAACAAACAAACAAACCCAATTTGTATAAGAAAGCATGGAATAAGATACACTAGCATCATTGCACTAACCATTTAAGTTAACATTAATCAAAATATTACTTTTCATTTAAAAAGTTATATCTATATCAATAGGTAGATAGATAAATAGATAGATAAAATCCATCTAAAACTGGGGGAGGGAACCTTTTTAGGGGTTGAGGGCCACTGACCCACAGAAAAATCAGTTGAGAGCCACACACAAAAAGCCCTCACTGATGTGGCACCCAAATGAGAAGGAGAAAGACATTCCCCTCACACACCAGAACCTAAGAGGGCCCAGCCTAGTAGACGACTGTGTGTTCTCCAACATCATGATGGGTCAGCGGGGGGAGGGGGGCTGGAGTGCCAGCAAAGGCTCCTTAATATTGGGGGAAGCCCTGAGCATTGGGGGCCGGATCCAGAAAGCTGGGGGCTGTATCCGGCCTCTGGCCCTGAGGTTCCCCACCTCAGTTTAGAAAAATAACACAAAATTTGGAAAAAGCACTGGGAGCTTTTAAAATGTAAAGTAATGGAAATGAAACTTTACAAAATGTAACTGAATTCAAACATCATGTGGTGTAATTGAGTAGACACTGAGGCCCAAATATAATTTTCCTGCTTAATAATTTAGAATGTACTTGCATTTCTACATAATTCTCTCTCTCTCTCTCTCTCTCTCTCTCTCTCCCTCTCCCTCTCTCTCTCTCATGATTAATGGGTATAAGAATCACAATAGGTCAATATACAAACAGAAGAATTGGGCATGGCAGTGGTAGGGATTTTATACATTGAAAATGATGAGACGAAATCATTCGGAATGTGATTTTCTAAAAATGTAATACAAAGGAGGAGAGAGACTTGTATGTATGGGCTAATCTCAGGATGACTATGAGCTTCCAATGTCACATGTCTAATAGTGCTTGCTAGCACCTTTTCTCACAAAGAAGCTCAAGTGTAATCACCACTGTAGGTTGGGTTCCTTTCAGCTTTTTGTTTGATTTTTTTTCTAGAACACAGGTGAAATTGCTTTTACACATGATTAAACCTCTATTTCATATTTTTTTGTACTGAAGCTCTGTGATCTGGAAAACAACATATTTGTATTTATGCACTATTACACCAATGGGAGCTGAATTTTGTAGACTTCCTTATTGAATAACTTGGTCTAAATTAATTGGAATTTGAGTAGTGCATAAAACCAGCATTGACTTATTTTCTACTGATTTTTTACATGAGATTTGTGGGATCTGGAAAGTAATATTGCTGTAGTTTAACATTGTTAGGAACCTAATTTTATAGAATTTTTATCTGAATAATCTGACAAACAAGCAGTTCTGACTCAGTTCCTTATTGACTTTTTTGAAAGCTCTATCATCTGGATAGTAATTTGTCTTCAATACTTGGGTCCATAGTTAGTGTAATGTGGTAAAATAAAGTTTGTCTTTTTTCTGTGTTAAACCAGTCCTCTATGAACTGAAAGTCTTTTATATTCTTAGGCTTTTAAGTACATTAAAATTTTAATTTTCCCTCACAACACCCATATGAGCCAAAAAAAATATCTTCCGGAAATAGCTTATTTCGAAGTAGAATGTCCACACTACAGAGAAGCCTCGAAATTAGTCTGAGGCAGGCTCCTCTAATATGGACGCGCTGTCTTGACTTAGAGCCCCAGGAGGCACCAGGGAGGAATGACTTTAGAATGGTTCTGGTGAGGAGCTATTTCTACATAGCAGCAGTGGAACGTCTACATACATCCTCTTCCAAAAAACTTTTTTGGAAAATGGCTTATTCCTCATGGAATGAGGTTTACTGCCATTGGAAAAAGCTGTCTGTTATTTCGATTTTCTGACTAAATAATGCAATTGCCATGTGGACGCTAGTGTAGAGGCACCTTAAGACAACCAGGAATAGAGTCCAGATTCCATGCACAAATAGGCCTTGAATGTTTACTTAACAAATTCAGTACCACTAATGGGGTATTTTGTCACTCTAATTTAAATAAAGATTAAGAAAATCTGAAAACTCAATTTCTTTTTGAACACTGTCTTTTCAATTGGTCTATCAGTTGTGGTAATGTTTAGTTTTAGGTAGTTTGCTAGTTCATACAGTCAAGTTAGTTGATTGTATCTGTGATAAGATAACAGAGGACAGATCCTGCACTCATAAATGTCAGTGGATGTTTATTTGGACTTGGAAGATTTCATAATTCTATTGGATATTTCTTCCCACATGAAGCAGGAGCATCTTTTATGCTTGCATTAATAGCCACTAATATCACCTCATGGAATATTTGTTCATTTCTGAACCAAAAAAAAAATAAGAGTTGCCTGTTACATGTATTTGACCCTGAATGTTATGAAACCAATTTAAAACCTGTGATTGGTCACAGAAAATGCAATTTAAGTCAAGGTAGTTAGAGACAGTTTTGGAACACACATAAATACTGACATTTTGTAAGGTGTTTTGGGCTAAGCTAGTGGTTTTCAAACTATGGGTTGCGATCCAGTCTGGGTCACAGAACATCAGGCCCTGGATTGCCTTGCTGTAGAGGTAGCAGGTGACCAGCAGGGATGCTAAGGCAGCTTCCTGCCTGTCCTGGCACCCCAGACTGCACTGCGCCCCAAAGTGGCCAGCCAACCATCTGGATCTTAGGCAGGGGAGTCATGTGGTTCTGAGCTGTCTCTACCCTGAGCACTTGCTCCATATTCCCATGCCAGTGTTTGGCCAGTGGAGGCTGGTTGGGCCTGTGCCTGCCGGTGAGAGCAGAATGGAGACTTACTTGCTTGCCTCCGCCTAGTATCCAGACCTTCTGGCCATTTCCGGGGTGCAATGTGCTAGCACGGGCAAGAAGCGTGCCTTAACACCTCCACATTGCTGACTGGGAGCCTCTGGAGGTAAGCCCATGCCCAAACACTGAGCACTAACCTCCTGCCCTAGCCCTGAGCTCTTCCCCCAACCCAAAGTCTCTCCTGCACCCCAAACTCCTCATCTCCTATCCCACAGTCTGCATCCCCAGATGGAGCCTGCATCCCCTGCACTGCACCCATCTGCCCAGCCCTGGGTCCTCTCCAACTCTCTTAACCCTTCTGCTCCACCCCCAGTCTGTAATCCCCTGCTACACTTAAACATCTCATCCTTGATCCCAGCCCAGAGCCTTCACCCACAGATGGAGCCCTCTCACCTAATATTCCCTCTAACTTTTTCTATGCACGTCCTGAATACATTTTGTTATGTGCACCGAGGCATGTGTTGACATACACGACCAGAAGAAACAGGTGTTGTTCTACTCATCAGCTGGAAGACATTTGCATCTCTCCTGGGTGGCTTCCTTCCCAAGTGCACAACTTACAGGGACCACTGCTCCACTGTTCTCTCTTGCAACCCGAAATCCTCAGCCCTGACCCCACCACAGAGTCTGCATTCTTGTCAAAAGATATAATTATGATGTATCATGGGCATCAAGAATTTTCTTCACCTGGGTCACAAGAAAAACATTGCTCTGAGCTGATCTTTTATCAAAATTCATTTGCCTGGAGACTTATCCTGCTATGATGATCACTTCAGGGTTTTTTTTTTTTCTTTCAAAAAGGATTTTTGAAGTTTTGCATATGGATTTAGTGTTAATGAAAGTACGAAACAAATAAGAATGGTTATTACCAGGCATATTAAACACAGATGTAGGTGTTGTGCAGATTTTGATTGCATACCTCTTGGGGTTTTTGGGGGTTTTTTTTTTTGCCATGTAAACACTTATGGAGAGGAGCTGAAGCTGAGAATTCCAAACTTGTTTTAACTTGTGAACCAAGCAGCATTTTCAGCATGTTTCTAGGTACAGAAAGTTGATGCTTAGAAGGTAACATTTAGGTCTTGGACAGCCTAGTCCCCTATTTTATTAAATATTTTAGGAGGAAATTGGCTAAATATTGGTATCCTAAAATCAATTTTGTTCATTTTCAGAATAATCAAAAAATTATTTCTCTTGTATGTTTCAGATGATGTTCCACCCTACTTCAAGACTGAGCCTGGTTTGCCCCAGATCCATCTAGAGGGGAATCGTCTTGTACTTACATGCCTTGCAGAAGGCAGCTGGCCTTTGGAATTTAAGTGGTTACACAATGATACTGAGATAACTGCCTACTCCACTGAATATAAGTAAATGCTTTTTAAAAATATTGTTTAATTGCAATAATATTTGTGATTGCACTTAGAAAGATTGCTATTAGCCACAATAACAGTGTGATAATGATGACAGTGCCAGTGCATCATGAAGAAAATTGGAACAATGGGACAAAATAAACAAAAATTAGATGTTTTGTACAGTTAATTGGTTAGATTTTTAAAATGTCTTGCTGTTTTGCTAAAAGAAGGCTTATAACTTGTAACAATAAAGGCCCTAAAATGGGAATTCAGTAAAAGGAAATGCTTACAATATCATCTTCTAGTGTACTCACCTTTGAAAACAGGAATTTTCTTTTAAAAACACAAATTTTTGTTTTAAATTAAACGAAAGGCTTTTCATTTCACTTTCCATTTTTGCCTCACTCCAGCTGCTACTCTAGTACCTTCTGTCTCCATCTTGGAGACCAAGTATGGTGGGTTGAAAGCAGAGTCAGATTTATACAGTATGGCTACGTCTAGACTGGCATGATTTTCCGCAAATGCTTTTAACGGAAAAGTTTTTCATTAAAAGCATTTGTGGAAAAGAGCGTCTAGATTGGCATGGACGCTTTTCCGCAAAACCACTTTTTGCGGAAAAGCATCCGTGCCAATCTAGACACACTTTTGCGCAAAAACGCCCCGATTGCCATTTTCCATGGACAATCTAGTGGTGAGGAAAATGTTCTTTTTGAGCTCCAAAACAAGTAACCAGTGCAATTCTTACAGCAGACCATAAAACCTATTTACATCCTGGTCTATATGGGAGGGAGGATGGGTGCTGCTGCTTCAGGGTGAAATATGACTGTCTGCAGGCAACAGAGGGAAATATCCTCTTCCTCCCCTCCTCATCAGGTGCTCATAGGCCATTGGCCCACCTGAGTTCCTTCCAGTCAGTCCCCTGACTCAGGTGATGCTTCTTTCTTTAGCTCAGAAGGGAGGGAGTGGTCTCTTAAAGTTGCCACAACTCTGTTTCTTCTCCCTGGCAGACAGAGCTCCCCCGCATTCAAGATTATAGGGAATGAACAATGCAATCCCTAGTACAAAATCACCACTCTTTTTTTGTTTAAACTTAAAAAATAACAAATGGTCTGATAGCACTTTATAGACTAACAATACAGGTAGATGGTATCATGAGCTTTCATGGGCACAGCCCACTTCTTCAGATGTTGAAAGGAAGCCAAATAAAAATATGGGGAGCGTTTATCTTTTTTATTTTAAAAAAAGTTTTTGAATAAAAATGCAAAAATACAAATTGTTAAAATAATAATATAATGCAAGCTGATAAATTCTGTGGCCTCAAGATTCATGTTAGCTCCTTGAATACTTTATGTGACACTTCTTTCTAGATTTGGGTTTTTTGTAGTTGGGTCTTGTGTCATTTAGAATAAATTAAACACAATTAGTACAATGAAGTTTGCTAATACAAAAGTTGTCACTTCACCCATTTCCATTTCTCTACTCCACCCATGGCCAACCCACGGCTCGCAAGCCACATGCGGCTCTTTTCCTCCCCCAGGGTGTGGCTCACAAAGCCACCCCTGCGCCCCTGAAAGTGGCCCCTGGCTCCCAGCTCCCTGTGCTCACTGGGGCAGGAAATGGCATCGTCAAGATGGTGTTGGCCGGTGGGAGCCTGATGTGTCCAAAAATCCTCTAAACGTGTTTCTTAAACGTGGTGGTTTTTTTTTTTTTCTTGACCAAATGCGGGTGCTCCTTTTAAAAAATTTTATGAGATGTAACAGTTATTTCGAGAGAAGGGCTTTCTCTCGAAATAACACTGCTACATGGGGAATTTTATTTCACAATAATGTGATTTCAAAATGGTGCCTGGACACGATTATGCTAATTAAGCGCAGGATATTGAAATCCCGTGCTTCATTAGCAATTTCAGTATACTACCTTTACATCTCTATCTTAAGATAGGGAGCAAGTGTAGACGTACCCTAACAGAATAACTCAGCTACCCCCTGAAGCTTCCAAAAATTATTAAGGGAGTAGAAAACATGATCTATGAGGAAAGACTGAGAAAAATTTGGGGGGATTGAATTTTTTCAATCTGGAGAAGAGGACTGAGAGGGGACATGATAACAGTTTTCAAGAACCTAAAAGGTTGTTACAAGGAGGAAGGAGAAAAAAAAACTCCTCTGAGGATAGGAAAAGCAGCAATGGGCTTAAATTGCTGCAAGGGAGGATTTGGTGGACATAGGGAAAATTTTCCTAACTGTCACGGTGGTTAAGCAATGGAATGAATTGCCTAGGGAGGTTGTGGAATCTAGATCATTGGAAATTTTTATGAGAAAATTAGACAACCACCTTTCAGCAAAGTTCTAGATCAGTGGTTCCGAAACTTTTTGAACCCCCCGCCCCACACACACACACACAAAGCAAAACTTAAGCAAAAAAAAAGGAACTGACCAGGGGCAGTAAAACTTGATGGAGGGTACTGGGGGTTGCCTCCTAGAATTTCTTCACACCCCCCACTTTGGGAACCCATGATCTAGATAATACTTAGTCCTGCATCAAATGCAGGGGACAGACTAGATAACCTCTTGAGGTCACTTCCTGTCCTAGGATTTTATGATTCAGTTCTTGGAAGAAAAAGTCCTCTTTACTTCTTGTAGGAATAGCTGTTAATTTCTTCATTCAGGTCTATTCTTGTCTAGTATAACAAGACAAATCTAAATTTCCTTACTGTATATAAATTTAGATTTATCATTTCTTCTGACAAAGCCCAGGAAAAAGTATCTTTCTATGACTTTCATTTTACCCCAGTGGATCTTATCATGAAGGAAAGAATCTTGCTTTTTCCCAAAATCAAAAGTTCTGTTACTTCATGGAATATGTGGGTTTGAGTAATAATTAACAGAATTCCCTGTATCCTCTTTCATTATTGTATAATCTGCCTTCCACCCCAAAGAAGGGAATTCTTATGGAGGTCACTACTTCCACATCAACTTTACTTCCATTTGCACTTCCCCTCAATATTAAGGGATTCTGCTTAATGTGGGACAGTGATGGGACTGCTGTACCGACTGACCCAAGATCCGCAAACCCGAGCCGAGATCTGTCAGCTGCTGGTACCCCAACGGTTTCGGATGGCGGTGATGTGGTTGACCCACGATGTGCCCTGGGTGGGTCACTTAGGCCGGGAAAAGGCGTTATGCAGACTACCCCAACGGTTCTTCTGGCCGGGGATACACCATGCTGTGAGAGACTATTGTGCATCATGCCCCGAATGCCAGCATGCTAACCCCGGTGGGGTTCTCCAAGCCCCGTTGGTCCCACTGCCCATGGTAGGTACTCCTTTTGAACGGGTAGGACTGGACCTGGTCGGGCCGCTGGAGAGAAGCACCAACAGGAACAAATACATTTTAGTCATCGTGGACTACGCCACCCGATACCCGGAGGTGATTCTCCTACAGGTCACGACCGCCTGCGCCATCGCCAATGAACTCTTAAAAGTGTTTGCCAGGGTGGGCCTCCTTAAGACGATCCTAACAGATCAGGGAACTAATGTAACGTCAAAACTCATAACGGAATTGTGTCGCCTACTGAATATTCGATCCCTGAGAACCTCCGTGTACCACCTCCAGACGGATGGACTGGTGGAACGATTCAACAGGACGCTGAAGTCGATGCTGCGCAAATTCGTCAAGGACGACCTGCGGCAGTGGGACAGATGGCTGCCGGCTCTTCTCTTTGCTGTAAGGGAGGTTCCCCAAGCCTCCACGGGATTTTCCCCTTTTGAATTATTATATGGGTGCCGACTGTGGGGGATTATGGACCTAGTGAGAGAGACTTGGAAGGGGCAAGAAAGATGCGCCCAGGGGTCCAACCACTATATACTACAACTGCAAGAGCAGCTAGAAAATTGGGCCGGCTAGCCCAGGAGAACTTATGGATGGCGCAGGAAGCACAGGTGCGCCACTACAACCAGAAGGCAAAGGTGCGGACCTTTCAACCCGGGGCCTGGGTGTTGCTCTTGTTGCCCTCCTCGGAGTCCAAGTTGCTAGCGAAGTGTCAAGGACCATTTGAAGTTGTGCGGAAGGTGGGGCAGGTTGACTATGAGGTATAGTTACCAGGGCGGCAGAAGGACTTATGAATATACCATGTGAACCTCCTGAAGGCATGGAAGGAGAGGGAGGCAATGCTGATCACCCCATTCCCCCAGAGGATGAGTTGGGGCCGCAAGTTGGAGCCTCGACGGAGTGCCCCCAGGTGGATATCGGGCAGGACCTGGAGAAGGGACAACAGCAACAGCTGCAAGAACTCATGGCACAGTTCCCACATGTGTTGTCCAATAAACTGGGAAGAACCCCATTAATCAGTCAGAAAGTACTGGATAATCATTGACCCCTGCCCAGGAAAATGTGCGACACCATGTGCCAGGAACTAATGCGCGTATCATGTGCTGGTATCTAGCATTGCAGCCGTATTCGTTTCAAGTGGCACATAAGCCAGGGAGAGCCCACGGAAACGCAGACTTTTTTTCACGCATAGGTTCTAAGGAGGGGGAGGACAGACTACCAGGGAGAATGCTCTTAAGGGGGGAGGTGTGTGACGGGGCTGGCCTGCCCCACACTGAACAGGGGGGCAGAGAGCCCGTCTATTGGGTAGAATATGCCCCTCCCCCACAGCCCTGCTTGGCATGCTTGAAGTGCAGTCCCAGTATAAAAGGCTGCCGGGCTGCTCAGTTGGGGCTGACCTCTGGGGAGGAAGGAGCTCCGGCCCAACCCCCAGAGCCACAGCCGGACTTGCTGTTAGAACCAGAGCCGTTGGGACCGCAGCCGTTGCTGCTACCGTCCCCAGGTCGAGCATGCCCACAACGTCGACTCCAGGGGGCCATCTGCCCCGCCGTGGTGGACAATCCCTTCGCTGCTGCTCTAGACACGGGACCTGTCAACATTACAGCCACCGCCAGCCCAGCTTCACCAGGTGGGGTCTCCGTCGGCCACAGAGCTGGGGTAGGAAGCAACCCAGGGCAACGGGCAGGGAACCCCCCAGTGGGCTCAGCGTGTTTCGGGGAGATCTCCCCGCCGAGCCGGTGGTGGGAACCACCCACCACTAATAGGGCCCTGGATTGGGGTCCTGTGGAAAGGGAGGGCCCGGACCCCCCTACCCCATCCCCTCAGGGCATGGACTAGGCCTCAGGGCCTGAGATTGTGCTGGACTAGGCCTCAGGGCCTGCAATTGTGCTGGACTAGGCCTCAGGGCCAGCTTTAACCTTGGGGAGAAGAGGGCGGGGCTGGGGACCCCGCCACAGGGACCACTTGAACAGTTTTTTGAATACCAATGACATGTCAAAACGTGCTATACACACACCAGAGAGTACGTTATTTAGCTTATAAAAATGGAGATTTTAAATACTTTTTCAGAAGAAAACATCTAATAGGTTAATTAATCAGAGCAGGAAGCAGGAGCATCACTGAGTCAGTGTGACACTTGTTTTGATTGACAGGAGCAAAGTTAACTGCAGTGTATCAGCAGCAGGGAAGCTGGTAGAAGGATTTGAAAACATTCAGTGTCCCTCCAGGGTAAGAAGGAAGAGCATAACGGGAGGGCAAGACCCAGGACCTGTGTGGTGTATCAAAAGGGAAAGGGTAGGACTCAAGAACATTAGCAATGCTAGAGTGAGTGGAAAAACTTATTATTTGCCCCTGGAAAAAAAATTTGCATAAGAATATGTCTGACACATGTGAATTGAAACAAAGAGCAGATTGCCATGGTATTCAGTATTCAGATTTGCACAGATCTCTAGTAAATTAAAAGAAGGACGGGGAACCTTTTTTTTTTTTTTTTTTTTTTTACAAGATGTCACTGATCTACAGAAAAAAGTAGTTTCAGGCCACACACAACTTTGCATGGTGGAGGGAGGTTCCGAGCTTTCCCTGCAGTCGGGTGAGCTGGCGCTCATGGGTCCAGCCCCACAGAGGGTGTGCCGTCTTGAAGTGGAGCCAGAAATGAGGGGTTCAGAGTGCAGGAGGGGCTCTTGGGTAGGACAGGGGGTTGGTGTGCAGGAGTGGCAGACTCTAGATGGGGGTATAGCCTCTGGGGTGGAGTTGGGGATGAGGGACTTGGAGTGCAAGAGAGGGCTCCAGACTGGGGCCAAGGTGTTTGGAGTGCCAGGAGGAGGTTCCTTATGGGGGTAGAGAGTTTGGGATGGAGGTGTTGGATCTGGGAGGAAGTTATGGTATAGCTGGAGGTTCTGACCTGGTGGAGGAGGTGCTGGTTTTGGCCTGGCAGTGATTATCTGAGATGGCTCTTTGTCAGTGGTGCAGCCATGCTAAGGCAGGCTCCCTGCCTGCCAAGGACCCTTGCTGCTCCTCGAAGTAACCACTATGTCCAGCTCCTAGGCAGAAGGACCATATGCCTCTACACAATGCACGCTGCCTGCAGTCACAGGAGCTGACCCTGCAACTCCCATTGGCCACAGTTTCCAGACAGTAGCACTGCGGAGCTAACATTGGGGGTGGTGGCAACATGTGGAGCTTCGCAGATCTCCTGTGCCTAAGGACCATAAGGACATGTTGGGGCTTCTGGCCTGCAGCATGGAGAAATGCCACGGGCTGAATGAAATTAATAATCAGGCTGATACTGCTTGAGGGTTGAAGATTCTTCATCCCTGATTTAAAACTATCGCTACCAAGGTACTGGTCTTGTAACACACTCAGTGGACTGTTAACATCTTTCTTTTGTGTGTATATGACTACATAACTATCTTTATATTCAATTTGGGTGAGTGAATTTTAGGCCATGAAGCAAGGCATGGTTATTTTATTTAGCATTAGATGGGTTCTTGTTTTTCATATCTAATTAAAGCACATTTGCCACAGCTATATATGCTTGAAAAGTTAATAAAATATGAAGTATTAATAATTGCAGAAACATTTCCATAAAATATTAAATTGAATTATACAAGTTTGTTGAGTTGTAAAGCTCTCCAGTGCTGAAGATAAGCCCAAGAGATTTTTGAACTTGTATACATGGGAAACCTCTAGATTTGCTGTCTCAGTATTCACGTGTTCCCCCACAAAGGATTTTATCCTTTAGGTATTTTAGAATATATTGCAAGAAAGGGCACATTTTGACATGAATATTTTGGTTTCAGGATTTAAATTTTGGATATGAAATAATTGGTTCTGATTACGTCTCAGGAGATATGCATCCTGGTTAAATAAGGGTTATTTTTGATGGAAGCTTGAGAGCTGCAAACTGGGGATGTTAAATATCGGTTAATTGAATAGTCAAGTAAACTTACGAATTCTTATTGGTTACTCGACTATTCTATAGTCCCCGGGGGTGGGGCCAGTAGCCAGTGTGCTCTGGCCCCACCCCCGAGAAACCTCCTGCCACTACATGCTGCCTGCTCTGAATCAGAGGCAGCAGCAGCATGGGGTGCCAGGTGGGAGCTGGTCCATGAGGGGAACCAATTTAAAAACCAGCTCCCTTCGCAGGTCAGCTGCCTGTAGCCCCATGCTGCTGCCTCTGATAAAGAGGAGTCTGAGTCTGAGCTCCCAGACCTGGCACGAGCTGGAACTGAGCCAGGCTGCTGTCCACTTAGCTCCTAATATATTTTAAATGCAGAGCTGTAGCATGAGTAGGTCCCAGACACAGCGGAAGCCAGGACTGAGCCAGGCTGCTGGCCAACCTGCTAAAAAATAAAACGTACTGGCTGTGGCATGGGGAGAATGTTTGTAGTCTATAGCATTAATCTATAAGCTTTTGTTTATTTTTGGTTAATCAGTTAATCAACTTCACTGTTACATCCCTACTGCAAACCATTAATGCCTCCACCTGCTAATCCCCACACATCTTTGAGCGGTAATCTAGCACTTTTTCCCACTTCTGGAGTGCAATAAGTATGGAAAAGTTTGTGCTAAATATCATCCATTCTAGCTATGTGATTGAGTTTATTTGCTCCCTCCAAAACTACCTGCTCACCTCCTCTCAGGGACCATCCTTATGAATAGATTCTCAAATAAGAAGCAGAATCTCTCTTAGAGTGAGGTCCAATATAGCTCTGGTACCTCCTCTGCACCAGGGGAAGGTCTTTTACTCAGTCTACTTAGTTGTAAGCAAAACTCGTGAAGTCATTCTGCCGCTCTACTCTACACTAGTTAGGCCTCAGCTGGAGTACTGTGTCCAGTTCTGGGCGCCACATTTCAAGAAAGATGTGGAGAAATTGGAAAGGGTACAGAGAAGAGCGACAAGAATGATTAAAGGTCTAGAGAACATGACCTATGAAGCCAGGCTTCATGAACTGGGCTTGTTTAGTTTGGAAAAAAGAAGATTAAGGGGGGACATGATAGTGGTTTTTAAATATCTAAAAGGGTGTCACAAGGAGGAAGGAGAAAATTTGTTCCTCTTGGTTTCTGAGGACAGGACAAGGAGTAATGGGCTTAAAGTGCAGCAAGGGAGGTTTAGATTGGACATTAGGAAAAAATTCCTAACTGTCAGGGTGGTCAAATATTGGGATAAATTGCCAAGGGAGGTGGTAGAATCTCCCTCTCTGGAGATATTTAAGTACAGGTTAGATAGACATCTGTCAAGGATGGTGTAGATGGAGCTTGGTCCTGCCTTGAGGGCGGGGGGCTGGACTCGATGACCCTCTTGAGGTCCCTTCCAGTCCTATGATTCTATGAGTACCCAAGAAGAAGGATGGCTGGATACTTAATGCCATTCTGCAATATCTCAACCATTTTATTTGGAAACTCAAGTTATATGGTGACACAGACATGTTCTAACCCTAGGAAAGGACATGTCATTTGCAGTTCTTGATATGAAGGGCATATACTTTTAGGTGGGCATTCACCCTGCCCCCAAATATTTACAGAGCAAATGGAGTCTTTGTACAATATTGGCTTGACAAATTATCCTGAACGAATACTTTATGTTATCCAGGTTATCTCTGGTTACATATTTTGAATATGCATTAGTCTTTCCAGCAGCTTTTTGTTTAAAACTAGTATGTTTAAAACTAGTCCTTTCACCCCCATGAATTTGCTGTGTATATGCATCTTAATGGCCACAGCTATGAAGTCCTTCTGCAGTGCTTAATTTATGCCAGGGTTTGACAGTGCTAAACCTTGGTACCCCTAAACTTAGCAGTTTATAGCCCAGTACCTCTGGGTATGCTGCATCAATTATGAAAATTAAAAAAAAAAACTTGAGACCTGGAACCTAATTGCTTGAGCTCTGGCACCTCTTTCATTACAAATTAAATACTGTCTTTCTCCTGCAGTCTTTTAACTTGTATGATGCATTAAACCAAAATGGAAATTGGAAAAAGTCTTCTAAAGGAATAAACTAAACTTCAACTTGGAGCTCTGCATAGGTCTTTGGTCAAGGTTTTGTTCTTGAATCCCAGATCTCACAATCAATCTCACCAAGTGAGGCCTTATGTTCTGGAACAGGAGCTTTTTTAGGTTTGTTTTGATACACGTCACTATCCATCTTGCAATGGAAACCTTCTAGACAGCTAGTCTCTACTTGGCTGCTCCATTCAAAACAAATAGGCTGTCCATCTTTCTAAATTACTTGCAGAAACTTTAAGTGCTCTGCTGGCATCCAGACAATGGAAATTCCTTTTCTCTTGTGGTTTAGAATGCATACAAAATAAAATCAAAATAATCTCTTGATCACTGTAAAAATGCTGTTTATTTTGGGGATGAAGTTATATTTGGATTAACTTTCTCCTTATGAATTTAGAATGTGTTATATTTCTCTTATAGAAAATTCTGAAGCTTTGTTAAATGTAGAGAACATAACATAAAATGGCCTTTTTTCAATAGCTGAATGGATAATCATGATTTTAAAAACTCTTTTTTATTACAGTTATGTTAACAAAATATAACCATTTTACTTACATTTTCCTGAATTTTTATCTGTCTTAAATCACTGAAGTAGATGTGTTGCAATTGTTTCTTTAGTTTCATAATTTTAGAATTGTAGAATTTCAGATTTTATGTAGCAGTATTTTCTGCTAAATTTCATACATAAAATGCTCATGTATTCTAAAAAAGACAAGTTCAGGGCTTTATTAATATCCTTACTGAGAGAATAAACTCAAACCCAAAATTGTTAAGCAAATATCCTATGCTATACTTTCAGCCTACATGACCTTGTGGTGTATTGAATTTCCAAAGTCAAAGAATTCTGAAGAGATTCTACCTAGCTTTGCCCCTCTATCAGCATTTGCAGTTTGAAGTCAATGGGACTTGTGCTTCAATATCATTTGAGTTATTTCAAAAACCCACCCTTGTGCCTAAATATGGGCTAAAAAGCCTAACGTTTAGGTGCCTTTTTTTTAGGAAAAAATAGCCTATTTTGTGTTTGAACACACACACACATTAATAGTGATAGAAATGTATTAGATATCTAAATAATTTTTCATTGTTAATACTGAAGCAATTTTGGTTTGAAATTACAAAGATTTCATACCTCTAAGAGGGATGTTTTTAATAAAGATACCATTTTAGCCTCGTAATTCTGCAATCACATATGCACATATTTTAAACACATGAATAATTCCATGCAAGTCAATTGGGCTAGTCACATGAGTGAAGTTACATTCCTGTTTAAGTGTTTGCAAAATCAGGGACTTAATTTTCAATATAATATTTATTTCCTTTAAGAGTCTGGCAGAATTCAAATGATTCCCTAGCAGTAGTGGCATTTGAAAACAGTGTTTATAATTTTGTTCCCTATACATTTTCCATAATTTTCAAATTAGACAAACTTCAAACTGATTGAAATCACCTTGATTTCAGTTGTTCCGTTATATTTGACTGATTAAGGGTGTCAATTAGAGATTAAAATGGAGTTTTGTCACTGCTTGAGGATGATACTTTTTTTTGACTAGTCATAATGCACTTGCTGTTCTCAGAAATGTCAAGTTATCTAGACAGTGGTATGGTATTTGCATGTGTATGGATATGAATATCTTTGACTTATTGCTAATGCCACTAGCTTTTTGGAGCCAGAGTTAAAACAAATGGCACAGTTTGTATTGGTAATGTTCTTTATCCATAATAAACCTCAGAAAATGTTGGTAAATGGATCAGATTGGAACATGTTTTTGACTTACTTCAAGTCCATTGAAATTGAAAAATGTCAAAAGTACCACTTAAGAGCAGTGTGCCTTCTAAGCTACACAGGAGCACAGTTTCACAGGTGATTAATCAGCCCGGCCCAGTTGGTCAGCTTCCTGCATGGAGCCCTGAGCCTCTTATTGGGTGGGGCTGATTAATCAGCTGTGAAGCTGTGCTTCCATGAGGCTTAGAAGGAACATGAGGCTTAGGAGTTAAAGTGCAGCATTTGCTTGAAAACTACAATTCTATGATTTTATTAAATCAGAAGAACTGGAGGGGACTTTGAGAAATCATCTAGTCCAGTAGCCTGTACTCATAACATGGCAAGTATTCTAGACCATCTCTTACAACTATTTGTCTAAACTACTCTAAAAGATCTCCTGTGATGGAGATTCAACAACTTCCCTAGGCAATTTATTCCACTGCTTATCTTCCCTCATCGTTTGGAAGTTTTCCCTACTGTTCATTGTAAATTTCCCTTCTTGCAATTTAAGCCCATTGTTTGTTGTTTTCTCCTTGGAGGTTAAGGAGAACAATTTTTCATCTTCTTCATTGTGACAATCTTCTATGTACTTGAAAACTGTTATCATGTTTTCCAATCAGACTTCTCCAGACTAATCAAACCATTTTTTCCCCAATCTTCCCTCACAAGTCATGTTTTCTAGATCTTTTATCATTTTTGTCACTCTTCTCTGGATTCTCTCCAATTGTCCACATCTTTCCTGAAATATGGCACCCAGAATTGGACACAATACTCCAGCTGATGCCTAATTAGCAGAAGAATTGCTTCTTGTATTGTGCTTACAAAATGTCTGTGGATACATCCCAGAATAATGTTTGCTTTATTACAACAGTGTTACACTGTTGACTTGTGATCCAGAATGACCTCCAGTTCTCTTTCCACATTTTTTCTTGCTAAGCAGTCATTTCCTATTTTGTATGTAGACAGCTGATTGTTCCTTCATGAATGGAGTACTTTGCATTTCTTCTTATTGAATTTCATCCTTTCTTCTCCAGTTTGTTCAGATCATTTTGAATTTTAATAGTATCTGCCAAAGCACATGCAACCCCTCCCAGCTTTGTATTTTCCACAAAATTTATAAGAGTCTATTCTATGCCATTATTTGATGATGATATTGAATAGAACTGGACTTAGAACTAATCACCAAAGGACGCTAGTCAATATGATCTGTGAATAGTCCTGAATAAAACTACTCTTAGGGTAAGAAATTGTGTGTAACTAGTTTCAGAGAATATTAAGCCTAATTGGCATGTTTTATTTTGCTTACTAACTTTGATCTGTCTGTTATCACTTGCAACCACTTAAATACATCTTGTTATATTTAATAAAATCACTTTTGATTATTAATGAACCCAGTGTAAATAACTATTAGCTGGGGAGTATAACAATTGTGCATATCTTTGATAAAGGGGGCAAACTTATGCTCTGTGTAGAACTAGCAGTGTAGGAAGGATTTATCTGAGATTTTGATCCCATTGGAGCTGCGCACCTGCATACTGTGTTAAATCCCTGTGACTAAGTCTTCCCAGAGCTGAACTATTCTCAGAGTTTGTGCAGGTCTTCTGTAGGCTGGCTCCCCTAGCTCTGCGCCTTTGGCCGGGGGGTGGGGGGCAGGAGAACAAAACTTCGAGCTCAGCAGGACAGGGTGGTGGGGCACACCAGAGGGCAGGTAGGTGGGCTCAGTGGTGTGATCAGCCCATCAAGTTACAGACTCAAGGACTATGTCTACACCGCAGTGTTATTTTGGAATAACTGACGTTATTCTGAAATAACATAGTCCGTGTCTACACAGCAAGCAGGTATTTCGACATAATGTCAAGCTGGAGGACTTCTTACTCTGACTTCTGTAAACCTCATTTTACGAGGAGTAAGGGAAGTCAGAAGAAGAGTGCTTTACCTCGGACTTCCTGCTTTGTAGACAGTGCCAAAAGCCAGAATAAGCTATTTCAATTCATGCTATGCAACTGATGTAGCTCAAGTTGCATAGCTTATATCGGCCTGAGCCCTGCTGTGTAGACATGCCCAAGGGGATCTCTGTGTCCCAGTCTGTCACATCATGGATTCACAGATATTCAGGAATACTTAGGGAAGGATAGGTAGACTGACTTCTCTCCTACATCTGTTACCACTGGGGTTTGGAACTGATTGAATTCATTCTCCCTTTGTGTGAGACTGAATTAGTTCTGCTCTTATGATGTTTCTGGCAGAAGGTTGGAGAAGAAAAATATTTCGGAGATTGAGTCTTTCTGGTTCTGAATAGCAAATGCCTTTTATAGTGAGTCTGGTTAGTCATTTTTGTAAAGTTTTGTAAATCAAGATCTGAGCAATAAAAGTTGGCAGGCATAAGCACTAGTTTCTGTGATCCGGGTCACATCTCCGGCTCCCTGCAGCACTGTGAATGAAGTTCAAAAATCTTGTCCTTGCTTTTAAGGTTCTACATCATAAAGTTCCTGTCTAGATACCTTTCCTGGCTGTTTAGCATTCTTCTCTTTAACCTCCCCACATGCAGCCAATCCACCAGTTATACCAGCCTGGATTCTCATTTCATCTGCTTTCATAAAAGGTTTTTTTGCCTTCTTTCATGCTGCCACTTGCTCACTAATCACTATTCCAAAATATTTTGGAATCTTTTGCCTTATTCAGATCACTTCTAAATCATATTATTGGTGCATTATCTACAAAAAAGGATCAGGTCTTATGCTCAAAATACAAACTAACAAAAATATGTTGAACCACATTACATATGTATATCTAAACCCAAAGGCTTTATCTCTATAATCATATCCTTAATCTCTCCTTCCCAACGTATGTTGCAGCTTCACTGTCAGATCCATGATCCTGTCTTGAGAATTTTTGGCCAGGGACTTTTTCTTTTTTAGTTCCTTTGCAGCACATGGGAGTATGTATTATTATTTTATTGTCTAATACTTATATTGCATCTAAAAGCCACAACCAGGCACTATATAAACATATATAGTAAATGACAATCTTTGCTTGAAAAAGTTTATAGTCTCCCAAGACAAGACCTAAAAGGTAGATGGATAAATAAGACTGGGGTGGGGGAAATGGGGTAAAAAATACATATTTATGAGTACAGAGAAATAACAGTAGTTATGATGCAGTTGTGATGTCAAACTTAATGTTTACCAGAAGCCAATATCTGAAATCAATAGGGCAATTTGCCACTTTAAAACTGTGGAAGCTTCTGAAAAAGAAAACCTGCCTAAATCACAATACCATCCTTCCATCCCATCCTGAAGACTTCCTGGTGTAGGGTCGATTGTTGAAATGGAAACTAGATGTTACTAGAGAGAAACAGAATGATTGCCTTCCCCCAAAGTGTGGGAAACTAATTATTTCTTATACATCCAGTTGTACTTAGGAGTTCCATTTCTCTATTCAATAGAGGAATGGGGCTGGAAATTTAAAAAAAACCAAAGCCTTGAGTACATTTCATTGGACTATAAATTGTGTAACAATTTTCTGCCACAGTATACTCCCTTCAAGTGTAAGCAGATATCTGCATAATTTTAGATCACCAGCTGCAAAGATTCCATAGTAACTTAGTGCCAGAAAGTGTCTCCACTTGCCCTACTTGGTACACAATAAGACAGTAGATCCAGAGTTAGAAGGCACCCTTTAAATGAGTTTAGATGGTTTCTTTTTTGTAACCTTTAAAGGGTTTTCTTTCCTTCAGCCAAACTAGAAGTATTTTCATTCTGATACACAAATACATCTGAGAAAAAGACAGACATCAAAGCAGCACACTCCTGATCCACTGGATCTGTTTTATTGGCAGGAAAATTAACTCTGCCTGCCTGGGTTGGTGCATAAGAACCCAGAAGAAATAAGTGTTTTAATTTGGGCTTCATTTAAAACAAAAAGGGAAAAATCAATGTTGACCAAACAGACAATAACATCTTTTAGGAAAAGTAATATAAATATATTTTGGATTTTAAGAGCTAGAAACTATAAATAAAAATTAACAGTAAAAATGACTTGTCAATTTCCAGCAAAGTCAAACTATGTTTTTGTGGTTCAAAGTGTTCAGCTTTAGTCTTTTGCTTAGAAAAAGAAGAAAAAAATACTCATGTTTAATTTTAATCTGTGGATTCTAGGCTACCTTACCTAGATACAAATGGGTATTTGGTGTAATTATGATACAGTATTCATAGATGCAATTCAGGTAGGGTGTGTGTGTGTGTGTGTGTGTGTGTGTGTTATTTTCCCCCCTTCCCTCTTTCTGATTGCATCTGATTCTGTTCATGGACTCTGTAGTGTGTGTGTGTGTGTGTGTGTGTGTGTGTGTGTGTGTGTGTGTGTGTGTGTGTGTGTGAGAGAGAGAGAGAGAGAGAGAGAGAGAGAGAGAGAGAGAGAGAGAGAGAGAAAGAGAGAGCATACCTATTCTTCTAATGGAATAAAATTTTAAAGATAAAAATTCAGCAGTATTATTTTTCCTTACCTTTTCATAAAGGGTTTCATTAATCCTGCCATAAGATCTCAAAAAGGTGACTGGAGGGAATATGTACTTTGATTAATATTTGTTTAATGCAGGATTTCTATATTACTCAGATGTTTTATTCACATTAAAACTGTGCCTATCAGCTCATTTTCAGGTTGACTAATTGGATATAGTTGAATGAAAAAGATGAACAATTAGTGCACTAAGTGACTTTAAAGCTTGCTGAGGGGTAGAAAAATACAATATATAATGCACCTTTCCTGGTCCAGTATTCCACACCTGAGGTTTAATGTTCAAAAGCTTTCCCAGTGCCATTATTTAGATTTCTGTTTTGTTTTATCACCAGGAAAACGTTAGACTTTCTTGCCTTATGGATGAAGGTAAATTGAGTTGAGGGAAAAAACTCAAATCAATGCAACCATGCAAAATGATGAGTCTAGTTAGTCATATCATAAATGTATCTTTAAACTGAAAATTTGACATGCAATACAAATATTTCATTCTTGGATATAATACAGGATGTATCGTGTGATCACTGCTAATTGAGAGTACAAGTCATTTATCCATCTTTGCTCATGTGAAACAAAGTCTAAGAGTGGATAGGACACTCATCTCAAGGCATGACCTGTTTTTGGAAATAGACCATAATATTTTCATCCATAACAGAGGAAATTCTAATTCTGCCTTTCTCTGTGTTTCACAGATACATTATCCCCGCCTTGCAGAGGTCTCATGCTGGGTTTTATCAATGTGTGGTGCGGAACAGAATGGGGGCCCTCATGCAAAGGAAATCAGAAGTTCAAGTGGCATGTATGTTATCTTGTAACCTTGCTAACAAACCAATGAAGTTCTTAAGTCTAGAAAGAACAATATAGCAGTAATGTTTGTCAGTTCATTACTGGTATCTCTTGAGATAAGTCATATATTTAAATATTATTATATTGCAAGAATTTTCACATTGACAGTGGTTGCTACCTGGGAGCAAAGTTCAGACTGGAGCAGTATGAATTGTTTGCAGCAAGTATTGAATCACTCAAACTGAGACTGGATCACAAGCTTTCTATGCTTTATATTCCAAATCCCATGGGTCTTTTTGCACAGCCAGTAGTGTCCCTCTATTTACAATTGCAGCAGACATAATCAGACTAATGGTTTCAGAGGGAAGACAATATTTTGTGGCTTAACTATGGAGAAATGAGCCCTTCAAAAAAAATGGCACAGACACAGAAAAGTGAGTTAACAGTTTAAAGTCACTTACAGCAGAGCTTTTAGTGTGTAGGAAAGAAAGAAAGAAACTTTGACAACTTGGCAAGAAATGAGAATTTAGTGGAAATCCATAAGGATTTTGAGACATGGTGATTATGGCCAGGAAAGACACCATGCTGAGAGGGACAGATTGTCTTCACCAATGGATCAAAACATACGAAGAGGAACTTTGAAGTTGATTTGTTATGTAGTTCATATAAAATGCAGGCAACCACTGAGTGTCATAATTTCTATGTCCTCCAACTTTAGCAGTCACTTTTATTTGTGATACCTTACTCTGGTAGGGAAGGATGGAGGAAAGATGTGTCCCAATATAGATTAATGTGAACACTCTCTTCTCACAGGAGTATTGAGAAAGGCATGTGGTACTGTCAGGGCCTTGCAGAAGAAGGAATCCTACAGAACTGCCTCACTAACATGCTAAGCCTAGAGGAATGTTAGCTGTCCCTGGGTTTAGTATAGGGTCTGTACATCAGAAGATGAAGGATTTACTTCTGCTGCTGTTTCTGGGGGAAAAGATGTCAGGCAATTTTCCAGCCCTAACACAACCCTTTTAGTTGGCAAATAGTGGCCCTACCTGGCCAGTCCTCGCTTCCTAGTCTCCAACAATGGAAAATAGAAAGAGCTGTCAGTGTCACACTCTTCTCCCAAACCCTTTAAAAAACCCTCAGATGGGAGGCACCTTGGAGACAGCAGAATGATAATAGAGACTCCCATGCTGGAAGACACCAATGATAGAGGTGCTAGAGCATGAAGAAGGCAAGGCGCTATTAGGAACACTGGCAGAAAATACCTGAGGAAGAAAGATGGGATGTTGACTAGGAGGTTCCAGTTAATCGCTCTCACTGTAGAAAATTAATGGGTTTGTTCAGTCAGAAGCTCGCCAGCCAAAGTCTTAAGATTCTGTTCCAGAACATGATTGTGAACCAAATCTTGTAGGAGGTTCATATCTCTGGTTCAGACTACAGAGTTTGTCATAATTTGACCTCTGATTTGATTTTTATCTTTCACTTGGAAATTTTAGCTTATTTTTCTCAATCATTGGCGCTGAGTTGCTAGACATGATTTGTATGATGTGAAAGATGTCATAAATTAGTGTAGTTTTGCTTTTATTTCTGTTAACACCTAGAAAATCAAATAACTTGTTTGACGGGTTTTTTTAAAGAATTAGACTCTGATCAATACATTGCTCTTTGAAAAGTATATTTGAACATATGCTACCTTTGGATTTAATTTCAGCTTCTTACCTCCTTTCACAAAAGCTTTCTTGTGAGATAAATATTTCAAAATCTATAAGTACCATTTGTTTGTGCACTACATGTTAGCTGTCTGATGCATAAGATACTGTTCCTCAGGGTACATAAATAGAAGGTCAGCACTAATAAAATGGATAATGCTTGATAAATGGAAGTAAGATTAAGTAGATGAGTTGAATTCTTTATTAGTCATAACCATTTTCAAGTAAGTGATTAGACTGAATAACTGTTTCATAAGGGAAAATGCGTAGGATTTCCTTTCCTGTATTTTAAAATGAAAAGTGATAATGAGAATAATACATTGCATTTATATACTGCTTTACAAAGTTCACGTAATTTATCTCTTAAAACATCAGTCTCCATTAAGAATTATCCCAATTCTACAGATATGAAGATTGACACACAGGATTTAAGTGACTTACCCAAGATCACACAGCAAGACAATTGTAAAAAATGACTTTAGGACTAGGGGCCTGAGCATGGAATTAGGATTTCCCAAGAGCATACTGCAACAGCATGGTCATTTTTCATAACATAACAGTACTATACAATTGTTTCTCAATAAAAAATATAAAATAAAATAGAAAATATTAGTAGAGGAGATGTAGCATAATAGAACAACTGGAATCCTGTTGTAAAGATACATTTGAGCATCCCTGTTCTGATGGTTATACCCAAATGATCAATAAATGCAATTTCAAAAAACCCTCTGAATTCCCAAATAAGACATATCCTCTGAAGTAGAACTTTTGTCTCAAAAGGACAGAATGTGGTCTTCTCATTCAGTCTGATTAGATTTATCTTTAATAGCAATCCTGCAAGATAGATGTGCTGTTCTACATCGGTAATCATGTGGCACCCAAGAAAGGTGTAAAATTCTTTCATATCTTTGGAAATAAACAATAAAAATTACAGAAATTACTTCTAATTTGTTTTTCAAACCTGAATGTCCCCTGCGTAGAATACATGAGGCACAAATATGTCAGCTACACTATAAAATAGCTTTTGAAAAATCACTTTGATCCATTAATGAATTATCTATGTAAAATATGGTTATTAACATTGAGATATCCAATAGTTTGAGCCGGGGTGAACATGAGAGCATCTGTGGGCCAGATCTGGCCTGCCAAGTGGGTTGATCTGGCCCATGGCCACCCTGCCACTCCCCTGTCCCTAGGCCAATCGACACCTGTGATCGGGGGCGCGCGCGAAGTCTCCTCCCCAGCCAGAGATGCACTGTGCCTAGAGTGAACCGCCAGCTGTTTTAAACAGGTGGCGGTTCACTCTAGGGTCCATTTTCAGGGTGGGAGCAAGGCAAGAGAGATTTCACATGCTTTCCTGCCCCCAGACTCTGGTTGGCCTGGGTGTGGAGGGAGCTCACAAAGTCTCCTCCCACCGCCAGGGGTGCACGGTGCCTAGAGGAAACTGCCAGATGTTTAGAACAGCTAGTGGTTCTCTCTAAGCACTGGGGGTGGGAGGCAAAGCCTTCACATGCTCCTGCCCCCAGGCTAATCAGGATCTGTGAGGCTACGTCTACACTGGCCCCTTTTCCGGAAGGGGCATGTAAATTTCACTAGTCGTCGTAGGGAAATCCGCGGGGGATTTAAATATCCCCTGCGGCATTTAAATAAAAATGTCCGCCGCTTTTTTCCGGCTTTTAAAAAAGCCGGAAAAGAGCGTCTAGACTGGCCCCGATCCTCCGGAAAAAGTGCCCTTTTCCGGAGGCTCTTATTCCTACTTTGAAGTAGGCACTTTTTAAAAGCCGGAAAAAAGCGGCGGACATTTTTATTTAAATGCCGCGGGGGATATTTAAATCCCCCGCGGATTTCCCTACGACGACTAGTGAAATTTACATGCCCCTTCCGGAAAAGGGGCCAGTGTAGACGTAGCCTGAGTGAGAGGGAGGATCATGGAAGTGTGCAGGCTACACCCCTTCTGCATGGGGCCCTGCCCCCTCTGGGGCGGCCTGGGACTACTTCAAAAATTTGTGAAGTGGTCCCCTTCTAAAATTATTGCCCATTACTGGTTTAATTGGTTTTACCATTATATTTTAAAAAAATGAAATATCCAAAAGCTAATTTTGGTAACAACAACCTAATTTACTATAACGCAACACAAATCTGGAAACTCAGCATTCAAGGTTAAGATCTGTTCTTACCAACTTAAATATCATAGAAGTTTATTTGAATGTATTAAATGTTCAAGGGACTTAGTGACTGCTGCTGTCTTACAACTAATCATTTGAAGTATTTTTTCAAATTTAAATTGTTTTACACAATGTGCACATAAGGAAGCACCTCAACTTCGTAATGTTTTACTGTTGTCACTTTTACAATCTAAAAACACTTTGCCTTTTTTTATCAACTCCTGCTCAGAAAAATTAGTTGAGAGATAAATGAGTAGGAAAAGATGTTTATTAAAAAATGCTGACCAGTTCTTTTTGGGACTAAAAATGTCTGAATTTTGAAGGTTAGATTAGTCACATGATGAGATTAATGAGAATGACCTACATGATTCAAAACTTCTTTTCAAGCAGGCAATCTGATTAGTTATAAACAAAAATATGGAAAAACAGTGTTGATTATATCTGAATAAGTAATGTAAAAATCATAAAGATGATTAAAACCCTTGTAAGAATATTGTGTGGTTTTTTTCCCAGTTTTTGCTCTGCCTTCAGTCTCATACTTCTATTCTTACACAGGGTTGCGGGATCATGCCTTTCTACATCCCTTTCTGCTCCAGAGAACTTTAATAGTGACTGCCTGGGCTTTGGGAGATGGAAATTCAGTGGGGAAAACAAAACAACTATTTTTGTACACCAATTTGCTAATTTAAGGAAAAAATAAAATATATTCAGGTTTTTTGAGGGCAGGAGAGTAGAAATCTTCAGCTCAAAGAATGGAAGTATGAGGCAAGAGAAAACAAAAGCAGGGAAGAAAAACTGTATTTTAAAGGGAGGACCATAGTAGAAGTTTACATTTTTAAAGTGTCAGGCCTGGTCTACACAAGGACCTTAATCCAAAATAACACCCCCACAAGTTCAAATTTGTAAAAAGTGCATCCATACTACCAAGCCCATTATTCTGAAATAAGGGCCTATGGAATTCGAACTCTGTACTCCTGCTTTTCATGAGGAATAACACTAATTCTGAACTTCTATGTCCAAAATAACATTTGCACGGACACTCCAGTTTTGCTAATTTGAAGTAATTGGCCTCCGGGAGGCCTCCCACAGCTCCCCAAAGTATTTCCCAGGGGCACTGGGTCCACGATAGGGTGTACACATTAATGGAGCCTGTCACAGACTAATTTCAATGCTGAAATATTGCAGATAACCATCGCCTTGATCCTGCAGGGATAGCCAAGTGAGCCTATAATGGTCCCTCAGGGTATGTCTACACTACAGCACTAATTCGAACTAACTTAATTCAAATTAGTTAATTAGAAATAAGCTACTTTGAATTAGTGCATCTAGA
Source organism: Pelodiscus sinensis (assembly GCF_049634645.1). Classification (NCBI taxonomy): domain Eukaryota; kingdom Metazoa; phylum Chordata; order Testudines; family Trionychidae; genus Pelodiscus; species Pelodiscus sinensis. The sequence continues at coordinate 29,958,227 of NC_134726.1, forward strand.
CCTAAAAACTAATTCGAATTAGCATTTTGCTAATTCGAAAAAGCATGTCCACATTGGACCCTGAACCGAAGTTAAGGCTGGCCGGAACCAGTGTCAGCAGGGCATCAGGTTAGAACTTAGGGTGTAGAGCTGCTGCCTCAGGCTAGCCGAGGGCTGTGCTTAAAGGGACCCGACTCCCACCCCAGACAGACAATTCTCAGGGTTCCCCGCTTGCTTGTCGAACTCGATGAGGGACAGCAAAGCAGTCCTAACTTGGAGTGCCCTGAGTGCCCACACTCGGCACATCACAACACTTGGCCATCAGCCCAGCTGTACTTGCTGCAGGCTGCCATCCGGGGGGGTCAATCGGGGGGCTGTCAGGATCCAGGAGGCCCTGCAGGAGAGCTTCCACCCCGAGGAGCCTGCAGAGCCACCCCAGTCCTCCCCATCGGTGGCTCGTGTCCCATTCCTCTCTCACCTCCTTCCACTTACCCTTCCCTAGCCCCCCTTCCTGATGTAAAAAATAAAGGACATGTGTTCAAAAATAGAAACTCTCTTTATTTAACAAAATTGGGGGGGGGGGATTAACCTCTGGGGAGACTGGGAAAAGGAGGGGAGGTGGAAACCTGGGAGGAGGGAGCTGGAAGGGGGAAGCCAGGGGAAGAAAGAGGAGGGGAAGTATAAAACTATGGTATGCCATATTTTCAGTACTGTGTACAGATGTGGTCTCCTCACCTCAAAAAAGATATTTTGGCCTTGGAAAGTGTTCAGAAAAGGGCAACTAAAATGAGTACGGGGTTGGAACAGGTCCCATATGAAGAGAGGCTAAAGAGTCTGGGACTTTTCAGCTTAGAAAAGAGGAGACTTAGGGGGGATATGATAGAGGTATATAAAAGCATTAATGGTGTGGAGACGGTGAATAAGGAAAAGTTCTTCATTAGTTCCCATAATATAAGGACTAGAGGACACCAAATGGAATTAATGGGCAGCAGGTTTAAAACTAATAAAAGAAAGTTCTTCTTCACACAGCACATAATGAACCTGTAGAACTCCTTGCCACAGGAGGCTGTGAAGGCTATAACTATAACAGAGTTTAAAGAGAAGTTAGATAAATTCATGGAGGTTGGGTCCATGTAGTGCTATTAGCCAGGTGGTAGGAACGGTGTTCCTGGCCGCTGCTTGTGGAAGGCTGGAGATGGATGGCATGAGACAAATGGCTTGATCATTGTCTTCGGTCCATCCCCTCCCGGGGTTCCTGGTGGTGGCCGCTGTGACAGACTACTGGGCTAGATGGACCTCTGATCTGACCCAGTATGGCCATTCTTATGTTCTAAGCTCAGGGCTCAGGGTCGGGGGTCTCACTGGAACAACTTGATTTTCATGCAAACCTGCTTCTGGGTTCGCATGTGGCCTTTGGTGGCCAGGCTGGCAGCTATCCTGCCCTAGACGGCTGCATTCCTGTGTCTAGTGTGGAGATCATGGACGTTGGAGGCCTCCCCTCAAACCTCGATGAGGTCCACGATCTCTGCACTAGACCAGGCAGGCGCCCGCCTCTTGTGGCCCCGGGCAGGCTCCTGGGAGCCGCCAGCCTGGTCCTGGAAAGAGGCGGAGGGCTGGGTGGCAGCGGGTGGCTGGCTCATGCAGTGCCAGGTGCAGGGTCTGCTGGCTGGGTGCTGGCAGGCTTGGAACTGGCACAAGCACTATAGCCAGACCGTGCCCCTTTAAGGGCTCCAGGGCCGGGAGGGGGGCAGAAGAGTTTCCCTGGTTTGGCCTAGAGTGGGCACCAGGGCAAGCTGGGAAGGGCTATCCTCCAACTAGTTCGAATTAAGTGGCTACACAGCCCTTAATTCGAACTACTTAATTCGAACTAGGCATTACTCCTCGTAGAATGAGGTTTACCTAATTCAAATTAAGCGCTCCTCTAGTTCGATTTAAATTCGAACTAGCGGTTTGTACGTATAACCACTATTAAAGTTAATTCGAACTAACGGCTGCTAGTTCTAATTAACTTTGTAGTGTAGACATACCCTCGGTGTCAATCTGATTGCCTACTGGTATGACTAGACCATGGTGCTGATATGCCTGTGGCTAGAGGCAAAAGGGAAAAGAGCACTGGAGTAGCATGACCAGAAAGACTTGGAAGCAAGAAAACTGCTAAAGACTTCATAAAGCATTTACACTACTTCTGCATCTATATTAACAATTATTTTTTGCAATGTAAAAATATATTCCAAAATTATCTGTACATTTAAAAAGGACACTTTCTGCGGGGGGTTGAAGTCCAGTATTCCACAGGATACATTACATCATTCACCAGTGCTGAATGATCCACTTCTTGTGTGCACTGGAGATACTCTGTTTTGCCTTTTGTCTCACTGCACACCTGAATGTTGCATTAATCAACACTCCAGCCATATCTTTTTCTTAATTATGGCAATCATGATTATAAAATGTAACTTTTTCTCTGATGCCTTTAAAATAAACAGAAAAGAGATGGAGAAGAAACTTCCAGGACTTTGAATAATTTTTTTTCCTTCAGATATGGGAAATTTCATGGACACAGACCAAGGAAAAACAGTATCGCAAGGACAAGCTGCAGTTCTAGATTTCCTCCACATCATCAGCTATCCCAGACCACAAGTGACTTGGTTTAGAGATGGACACAAGATTATACCGAGTAGCAGAATGTAAGTTGATGTGAAGTTCAAAATAATAATGATGTGAAATCTGACTAATTACATTTGATAACATCATACATTTTAAGCAGACTAATTAAGGTTTAAAGAGAATGAAGTAGTCTAGCTCATACCAAGTTTGAGATAAATGGCGTTTCAAGACTGGCTCTGAAATTCTTAAGTAATTCAACAAAATAATTCATGTGATCTTAATGGTTGTTATACAGCAGCAGGCAGAGGTAATGGAGAATGGTTACTTTCTCCTCCTCCCATTCATTTTCTTGGTGTGCTTCAGAGAAGTGTTAGTCCCTGGATTGTATTTACTTGAATGCACTAATTTAATGAATGCTGGTGTTTACTTATAAGGCTGCATTTTATTTTGAACTCTGCTTGCTGCTATTTTCCTTGACACTAAAACTGTAATCACTGATTATTTCTCTTTATCCTTTTATCCTACCTGCAGTTTTATTTCTGTTAGTCTAATTAGCAGTTCACCCACTCATGGCAAGGTTGCACTGTGATTAGGTAAGCATTTTTTCAAGGTGTACTAGTTTATCCCTTACCTAAGATATTTAAAATGCCAACTTCTATCATTATGCTCAGGATTTATTTACAGCTTTATGTTGTTAATTGCAGCATTTACAATTTTTTGGGGCCCCTGCCTCCTTGTCAAATCTAATAGGGAACTACTGGGTTATCAAAGATTTTTGGTGAACAAGATTTTCTGAAGGATCCAGGAGCTGGTAGCTTATGGTGACAGATAATTTTGTGTTCCAGGTTGGCTGCTGAATGTTAAAGAGTTCTTAGTAGGGAAAAAAGGCTTTTGAGTTTGACTTTTAATTTGGAGAGTCATGAGGTACATCTACACAGCAAAGTTATCATATATATAGTAGCCCAATGTCTGTGACTCTGTAATTCTGAAACGCTGGCTGTTCCCTCTGGGTGGCGCTGTTGCCTCCCGCCGTGGCACTTGGCTGACTTTGGGAGCAAGCTGCGCAAGCGGCTGTTTGGGGTCTGCGCTCCCCATGCAGCACGGGGGTAATGGAACTATCCAGGTTTGGGGGATGCCCCTACATCCATGATCTCTGCACTAGATGGAGGAATGCATCCGTCTATGGTGGGATAGCTGCCAGCTTGGCCACCAAAGGCCACATGCTAACTTAGGAGCAGGTTTGCATGAAAATCAAGTTGGTCTGGCCAGAACCCCAAGCCTGAGCCCTGAGCTTCCCCCTTCCCCTTCTTCCCCTTGCTTCCCCCTTCCAGCTCCCTCCTTGCAGGTTTCCCTGTCCCCTCTCCCACTACCGTTACTCCTCGCACTAACGGGGGTTTAAAAATGGCGGCTCCCGGTGAGATGCAAATGAAGCCCTGGATATTTAAATCCCGGGCTTCATTTGCAACTTCGAATGACTACATTAACCACCCTAGTTCGAACTAGGGTGGTAGTGTAGACATACCCTTTGATAGGAGAACGAGTCTTGTGGATAAGGGAGAAGCAGTGGATGTGGTATACCTAGACTTTAGTAAGGCGTTTGATACGGTCTCGCATGATATTCTTTTCAATAAACTAGGCAAATACTACGTAGATGGGGCTACTATAAGGTGGGTGCATAACTGGCTGGATAACCATACTCAGGGTATGTCTACACTACCACCCTAGTTCGAACTAGGGTGGTTAATGTAGGCAACCGGAGTTGCAAATGAAGCCTGGGATTTGAATTTCCCGGGCTTCATTTGCATATTGCCGGGCGCCGCCATTTTTAAATGTCCACTAGTTCGGACTCCGTGCCCGCGGCTACACGTGGCACGAACTAGGTAGTTCGGATTAGGCTTCCTATTACGAACTGCCGTTACTCCTCGTGGAATGAGGTGTACCGGTAGTTCGGAATAGGAAGCCTAATCCGAACTACCTAGGTCGTGCCGTGTGTAGCCGCGGGCACGAAGTCCGAACTAGCGGACATTTAAAAATGGCAGCGCCCGGCAATATGCAAATGAAGCCCGGGAAATTCAAATCCCGGGCTTCATTTGCAACTCTGGTTGCCTACATTAACCACCCTAGTTTGAACTATGGTGGTAGTGTAGACACCCTGAGAGAGTAGTTATTAATGGTTCACAATCCTGCTGGAAAGGTATAACAAGTGGGTTTCCGCAGGGGTCTGTTTTGGGACTGGCTCTGTTCAATATCTTCATCAACAATTTAGATATTGGCATAGAAAGTATGCTTATTAAGTTTGCGGATGATACCAAGCTGGGAGGGGTTGCGACTAATCTGGAGGATAGGGTCATAATTCAAAATGATCTGGACAAATTGGAGAAATGGTCTCAGATAAACAGGATGAAGTTTAATAAAGACAAATGAAAAGTGCTCCACTTAAGAAGGAACAATCAGTTTCACACATACAGAATGGGAAGCGACTGTCTAGGAAGGAGTACGGCAGAAAGGGATCTAGGAGTTATAGTGGACCACAAGCTAAATATGAGTCAAAAGTGTGACGCTGTTGCAAAAAAAGCAAATATGATTCTAGGATTCATTAACAGGTGTGTTGTGAGCAAGACACTAGAAGTCATTCTTCCGCTGTACTCTGCAAAGATTAGGCCTCTGTTGAGTATTTTGTCCAGTTCTGGGCACCATATTTCAAGAAAGATGTGGAGAAGTTGGAGAAGGTCCAGAGAAGAGCAACAAGAATGATTAAAGGTCTAGCGAACATAACCTATAAAGGAAGAATTGGGCTCATTTAGTTTGGAAAAGAGAAGATTGAGAGGGGACATGATATCTAAAAGGTATTTCAGGTATCTAAAAGGGTGTCACAAGGAGGAGGGAGAAAACTTATTCTTCCTGGCCTCTGAGGATAGAACAAGAAGCAATGGACTTAAACTGCAGCAAGGGAGGTTTAGGTTGGACATTAGGAAAAAGTTCCTCTTATCTGTGAGGAATATATTCATTGACTCCTTCCAAGATACAAAGCTTGTTTTACAGTGCTGGCAACAAGCCAAACAAAAGAGCCACAAGCGGTTTTTAAACGTCTTTGCAGGAGATCAAGCACATGTTTGGGAACTGTTTTCAGAGAAGAGATTGACACAAGCAGACTCCTGTTTGAGTGTCTGAAGAAGCAAGGCCTTTGCAGGGTGGGATGGGAGAGGGTTATGTAAGATAGATATGCAGGCTGGCTGGCTGTTGTTTTCAAATCAAATTTCTCTTTCCTTATGCTGTTTCTAACTGAAGATAAAACTTTGATTTAAGAAGGTTGCTTCACATCCCTGTGTTAACTAGTGGTCCTACAAGCTCCTGCCAGAAAGAACTGCAGGTATCTAACCTAGTCAGACCTGTTGGGTAAGTGTGGTGTATACCCAGGGTCCTGCAGCCCAGGATCTGGCCTAGGAGTGTGAGAATCACAGGTTGCTACCGTGAGAGAAGTGAAGACATGAAATCTGCAACCTGAGGGGTGTGCCGTTGGAAGCTAGAGGCACAGCTAGCTCTGTAATGGTGACAAATGTGTAGTGCCTCCCCTATGGAGACTGAACTACTTGCCCCTGAGCAAGAGTTTTCTGAGCCACTGCCTTCCTGTTTGAAATCAAGTTCTATCGATTTAACTGAATCATTTTTTCAACCCTTTGTGTGGATGCTTTTAAATTGCTTTGGGTGACATGTATTCCTAAATTGATACAGATCACTTTATATCCTATTTATGAGTATTTAGAGAAGGAGGTTGCGCTCTCCCCGCCCCCACAACTAAATCAATCAGCCAGTCAGTCAGCTACAATATCTCCCATTTGACAACATTAAACTTTAATCAGGCCTGTGATGGGTATTAAGGGTGTGACCATCCCCTCCCACCCAGAAGGGGGGTTCAGAGAACCCACCGCCTGACTTGGGTCTGGTTCTTTGGTCCCCTGCCCTTCGGGACAGGTCTTCGGGTGCGATCTGCCTCTCCCGAATCGGGAGGGAGTGTTCAGCGAACCCGTGAGTCCCCCTATAAAAGGGTTGAGTAGGGTCCACAGCCCTGAAGTCTAGCCCATACCCAGGGCGGGGTCCAGAAAAAGTATCTGGTAGCTGGGTTAGGTTTCTGGCTTACTGGCGTGGCCGTGAACCCTTGGGGTAGATGTGGGTGGGGGAAGGGGGACCACTTGCACGATGGACGGGGGTTATTCCTGCCCATGCGCTCTCCCGCTGAGCCGGAGGCCGAGATTGCCCCAACCAGCGATGGCGGCGGCCGTGGGGGGACGGGGCCTCCCCCTCGGCAGTGCGGACCCCCGTGGGTCCGTCAAAAGGCCGAAGAAACATTCAGGGTATGTCTACGTTGCAATTAAAACCCATGACGGGCCCTTGCCAGCTAACTTGGGCTTGCAGGCCTCACTCTAGGGGCCATTTAATGGTGGTGTAGAGATTTTGCTCAGGCTGCAGCTCAAGCTGTGAGACCCACCCACCTCACAGATTCCTAGAAGTCAGTCTCTACTCCAAGCCCAAACGTTTATACCACATTTAAATAGCCCCTTAGCTCAAGCCCCATGAGTGTGAGGCACCTGGCGTGGGCCAAACTCAGGTGTCAAATTGTGGTGTAAACATTTTCTCAGTGCACGAACTGGAGAGACCATAGAGGGTTATTCCATGCTGAAACATCTTATCACTATTCCAAAGAGAAAGCTGGGACTAATTTTTTTCACTGTGATGCCATTTAAGAAAACCATTTGCTCAAAAACCTGTTGGAACAAGTTCTTATTTACATGAAGGCTCCTCTGCTGTTTTGGCAGTGTAAAGTGGACTTAAAAGTAAGCAAACTTTAAAGTTATACACTCTTTAAGGTTCCTTTATAGTTCCAGGATGCTGTAAATGGGTGTTGGTATGAATGAGAGTCAGGCCAACTGGGAACATAGGGATAACTACCATAATTCTGTAGTATTTACATCACTGTAATGGAAATTCAGGAGAGTGTACAGGCTTTGTCATTATTGTATGAACTTAAAAGATCAAAATTAAGAATAATTATTCAAAAATATGAATTCTTCAGTAGTTGGTAAGAAACTGTCATTTAATTTTCCATTATTAGAATTGCAGTGGCGCTGACACTGCAGTGTTAAAGCAGCTAATTGGTTTTTTAAACTGATATTTAAATTTTCATTTTTTCCTTGACAGAGTGTTAATGTTTCAGTTGTGCCTGTTTAGCATTCTAATATTAATTTGTTTCTAGAAAACTAAGATTGCAGAAGGTATTGCACTGTCAATTTCTGGCATCACTTTATTATTTTGGAGGTATTTTATAAATACACTGAATAGGACTGGCTTTTGTCTTATTTTCGTCTAATATTAACTTCACATCTTAGTATGGTCTCTAGTTGTAACAGATGCTTCTTAAATTCTGAATAAACAAATATAATAAACCAATTTCTTACTTGTTTCTCAATCATTAGCTGAAAATTGTCAGTTGTTTAGATTGGAGAAAAAAATACATTGATCCAATGGATAAATTACTGTCTCTTCTTCCACAAGTGAAAAGTCGTGATGGTAATCCTGCTGTGTAAGGCTATGCTACACTGCACACTTATTTTGAAATAAGCTGTTCTGGAAGAAATACTCTGAAATAGCTTATTTCGAAATAGCATGTCTACAGTACAGCGAAGCTTCGAAATTAATCCGAGGCAGGCTTCCTTAATGTGGACGTGCTAACTCAAATTAGAGCCCCAGGAGGCCCTGAGGAGTAGTTACTTTGAATGGTCCAGGGGGGGAACTACTTGAAAATAACAGCCATTGCACGAATGAAATAATGGAATTGCTGTGTAGACGCTCACATTGTTATTTCAGAATAACACCTGTTATTATGAAATAGTGCTGCTGTGTAACACATCACTGTAACTCAAAATATGATACGCAATTTGAGCTACGTAAATTGCCTATCTTATTTCAATGCAATTTAGAAATAGCTTATTCTCCTTCGAGTGATGTCCCCGTGGATGCTCCACATTAGGTGCTGGGCTTGCCCCGGCACCGCAGGACGGAGATGTTTAAAGCTATAGTCAGCTGGACCGCGCATACGTGGGGGGGGGGGGGGCGTCTCGCGGCATTCACGGTCTTCCGTGCTGCGCGATCCGGTCTCAACCAGTTCCTCTTCAGCCGCCTCAGGCTGCAGTTGGAGCAATCATCTCCCCTTCTTATTCAACCTTTTTGTGAGAAAAAAAACCAACAGTTATAATTCCTCAGTTCTTTTTATAATAATTCTCTATAGTTATATCTGTTGATGTTCCTGTAAAAAAAAAGTTTTTTCCTCTTAGCATATTCCGTTAGTCCCACTTTCCTTCGCTTCCCTGTTATATCTTATACATAGTTGAAAAAAAAAAGAGAGGGGAAAAGAAGAAAGAAAGAGCTGCGCAGCAAGGCAAGGAGCAGCATTGAGATCCATGATGCCGGGCTCCCCTGGTTTTAAAAAATGCTCCCTATGTAAGGATTCTGCCTGCCTCAGATGGCTAGGCCGTGTGCATCCGCTGTCTTGGTGAGAGCCATGTACCGCAAAAATGCGTACACTGCTCAAAACTTACAGCCAGGGCCTGCCAAGACCGCGAAATGAGGCTCCGGATGATCCTCTTCAATAAGGTGCTCCAGCCACCTTGCCAGCCTCCCCAACCCAGCCTGTGCACCAGCCTCAGAAACGGAGTGCCTCCTCTCCGTCTAGGGCTCCTCCTAAGAGACCCAGACCCTCGCCGAGTAGATCTCTGTCTTTAACTTCTCATGGCAGAACTACCTCAAAATCTAACTTAAGACACTTCGGTTTCAAGCATTTGTCCTGCCTCGAAACGTCTAAAAGTGTGCCCCCGGCATCTCACCATGCCGCTGAAACTTCTCCAGCAGCCAAGTCACCCTCAGCACCGAAGTCATCGGCACCGACTCTGCCAACGGCACCGCAGGCACACTCGGCACCGCTACGTGCCATGTCCATTTTTTTGTCTTCCTCTTCAGGGGACCCAATAACTTCAGCACAGGAGCAGACAGCACTGGGCTCGGTGCGTGACCATTTGGCACCCTCCCGAACTTGGGATGGAACGCCGGCACCGGCACCAGCCCAAGAGCGTGCAGCTGCCAAAGCACATGCAATGATGCACCATTTTCGTAGCCCATCTCCGGTCTCACTGTCGCCTATATTTTCGCCATCTCCATCCCCACCATCAAGTAGGGTATCACCATGGCTTTCCAGAAGATATACCCCTCCTGACAGACTTCCATCTGCATTTCTGACGCCTCCTTGTAGCCAGACAGGAACCCCCCTTGTAACATCCATTTTTGCTTGCCTGGAGCATACAGGGCACACAGAGCAGAAGGCCCAGGCTGTGTGACCGTGAATGGCTGTAAACAGAGATATGCCAATTGCTGACTAAGAGGCTGCCAAGGAGTGCCCTTGACTTAACCCATATTGATATGAACACACAGCCGTCCGTGGGGGGAGGAATCTCTCGCCCAATAAAAAAATATCTAGTACTCACAATTTAGTTATCTCTCTTGCAAGTGTAAATTAAGTTGAAACTTGCTTGTAAGAACTGGTGCCACAAAACGGACCAGTACAATTTGGCATCTTAAGATAAGAAAGAGGATACGGGCCCCCAGGGGTATAAAGATGGATCCAGCAGCACATTTACTCTGAGCGTCAATCTACCATCTATCTGCTGGTCGGGTTAGGTGTTTGATCTCCCGAGGTTCCAAGGGGACGCCCACCTCGTATTCGTCTTTCCTAGGAATTGAGAGACCGGCCCTGGCCTGACACACTGGAGTCGAGAGGCACAGAAAGGGGTAAAAATTGTACCTGGATGTGGTCCTTTTTCTTAAGTGTACAGATAGACTTAGAGCTCTTTAAAGATTAAGCTGTCACTTGGTACCATTATTTCTATTTTCTATCTTTATTTTCTTTGTAACTATTTTTAAAATCTGTATTTGCTAACAGTTAAGAAAGAGAACAATAGCCATTGTAACCATGTGCTTTTATAAGTCTTTTTAATAAACCTGTAACTGTTTAAGTTTTTAACCTGACTCCTTCAGTTGCTGTAATAGAACCAAGCACAATTTAAAAGAACTTCAGCTGGTCATAAGGGACAGGTATAGGAAGAGCTTGGGCGTTTGGATCTGTGTCACTCCCAGGTGACAGGTCCATTGGGGCACCTCTCAGTCTTTCCCTAAGGCTGCCCACTGCGAAGGAATCTTGCATTCTAGCAGCTAAAATCTGAGGTGTAATAAGCTCTTCCTATAAAGGGGCGTTTGTTGGCCTGCTGGCTACCCTCTGCGATGGGACCCCGGTCCTAGCAGTAAAGACACGGACGTTAAACCTTTTCCCGGAAACACACACACACACTGCCCTGACCATCGGCTGACACTCCTAGACATCATTGAGTGTCTCCTCGTCTCTTCTCTGCTTCGCCTTCACCACTCAGGCATAGATCATACTCCCCTCCTCCGTCTCTTTGCTCGAGAAGGTCATCTTCATGCTACGATTATACCGTGCATCGTCGTTATGTGCGTTCTCCATTGTGCTCTTCCTACTATTACTGGGATCATTGTCACCATTCCCTCTATCATAGGGACTTCTCACCTCATCATCACGGTGGTCATTATTCACCCAAATCGCCTCCACGTTCCATAACGGTCTGTTCCTCCTCTAGACACTTCCCACACTCTGTCCCACCACCTTCTGCTCGGGACTCGTCACCTCGTCATTCATCGCCTCTCCTCCAAGACCAACAGCCTCAGGTTACCTCAGAGTCACATCTCCCTGTAGTATCTCCCACTGATCAGTCCTCTTCTCCTGATGACATAGTCATTCCTGGAGACATCTTGCCACCAGATGACTTGAGACAGTTTCAAGATCTTTTTAAGAGGGTAGCAGTCTCTCAAGAAATCCAACTCACTGAGGCTAAGGACAAACAACACTGTGTCTTGAAAAATTTGCAGACAACCCCTTCTACTAAATTAGCCATACCTTTGGATGAGGCTATCTTGGAGGTTGCTAACGAACTTTGGCAGACTCCTGCCTCTGTCTCCCTCACTAACAAGCGGGCTGATAAGAATTATTTTGTGCCTCCAAAGGGATCAGAATTTTTGTTCTCCCACCCTCATTCCAAATCTCTGGTACTCGATGCAGCCCAGCAACGAGCCAAAGCTCCTCAGTACAAACCAAACATGTCTGACAAAGACTCAAAAAGACTCAATTTGTTTGGGAGGAAAGTATACACCTCATCGACTTTGCTCCTTAGAATCGCTAATTACTTAGCGCATTTATCAAATCATAATTTCAATAATTATGCAAAGCTCACGGACCTTATGGAAGCCCTTCCTGAAGCTAAGAGAGCCCTTCTTAAATTAGTGGTCCAGGAAGGTTACGCTGCTACTCAAACCAGTCTCCAGATTGCCATGGACGTAGCAGACACCTCAGCCCTCACCACGGCCACTGCTGTAGTTATGCGTAGGGCTCAGTCCTCCAGTCAGCAGGAGTACCAAAGGAGCTACAATCCAAAGTGGAGGACTTGCCTTTTGAAAAGGAGTCACTCTTTGGGGATAAGACTGACTCAGTTTTACATTCCAACAAGGACACTAGAACAACTTTACTGTCACCCAGAATGTACATCCCTCCTTACAGAAGGAAACGTTACTCACCTTTTCAAAGGCATTATGATTATCCCTATCCCAGACAACATTGGCAACCACAACACAGCCAGTTCGACCAACCGCGGCAAGATCAGTGGCAGAGACCAATAAGACGCCAAAATCAGAATAACTGCGTGCAGACGCAACCAGGCTATAAACAGCACATTTGACGCATTGGTTGAGAGCAAGCATGCAGCCCCCCAAGAGTCTCGGTCACATCTTTCACCATCTTTCACAATCAATGGGCCAAGATCGCTACAGATGCTTGGGTCTTAGAAATAATCCATTCAGGTTATGTGATTCCATTCCGTTCTCTCCCCCCCGCAACTCCCATTCCCGACCCTCTTCAGGGACCCCTCTCATGAAGATCTACTGCAGGTCGAAATCTCTCATCTCCTCCACATAGGAGCAATAGAAAGGGTTCCATCTCAGTTTCAAGGGAGAGGATTCTATTCCCGTTATTTCCTCATGGAGAAAAAAACTGGTGGATGGAGACCTATATTGGACCTTCGACAGTTAAACAAATACATTCAAAAACAACGTTTCAAGATGGTGACCTTAACTTCTATTCTACCGGCTCTGGAGCAGGGCAATTGGTTTGCTGCTCTCGACCTCAAAGATGCCTATTTCCATGTGACCGTTCATCCCGCTCACAGAAAATTTCTACGTTTCACAATTGGTGCGGACCACTTGCAATATTAAGTACTTCCTTTCAGTCATGCCACACCGCCAAGGGTCTTCGCAAAGACATTCGCGGTCGTTGCTGGCCATCTTCGACGCATGGGAATCACCATATATCCTCACTTAGACGATTGTCTAATAAAAGGATGTTCATTGACAGAAACTTCAGACATGGTATGGATGACTACCGGTACTTTCCTTTTCCTAGGTCTCCTTCTCAACAAGGACAAATCCACTTTGCTACCTACTAAGAGCCTAGAATTTATAGGTGCATGCCTCGACTCAGTCACAGCAAGGGTATATCTACTCCTTCCCAGTTTCCGGGCATTGCAAGACCTATTGGACCAACTTCTATACAGGCGCTTAGTACAAGTTGTCACGGTTCTCAAATTAATGGGTCATATGGCTTCCACGACTTACGTCCTTCCCCATGCCAGGCTGCACTTTCAGTCACTACAACACTGGCTGATGACAATATATGATCTCATAACGCACAACGTATGCAAGTGGGTAACCATCCCTTCCATGGTCAAGTCTTCCCTCCACTGATGGAAGGTCAACGACAATTTACTTTTGGGCACTCCATTTCGGCATCCCCCCACCTCGCTGTCACATTATTACCAATGCCTCCCTTGTTGGCTGGGGCGCTCACATTGGCAATCTTTCTGTACAAGGTCGCTGGTCTCCACAGGAGTCTCTTTTACACACAAATCTTCTCGAGTTGAGGGCTGTTGCCAATGTCTGCAGACATTTCCGTATACTCCTCCGCAACTCCACAGTGGGCGTCCTCACAGACAACATAGCCACCATGTATTATATAAATTGTCAGGGAGGTGCACAATCCCGATCGCTGTGTATGGAAGCAACCCGACTATGGAGTTGGTGCATTGCCAACGACACGACCCTTATGGCGTCCTATTTACCTGGCATCAGCAACACGATAGCTGATTCCCTCAGCAGGAATTTCACAATGCACCACGAATGGGAAATCGATTGACACATCCTTCATTCTGTTTTTTGCTGTTGGGGTTTCCCACGAATAGACCTTTTCGCCACCGCCAGCAACAGAAAGTGTCACTGATTCTGTTCCAGAGCAGGCCTAGGTCGCCACTATTTAGGTGACGCTTTTCTCCTCAGTTGGAACTGTCTCCTCATGTACGCTTTTCCGCCTATCCCACTTATCTTCAGAGTCCTTCAGAAGATCAAGTCCGACAAAGCCTTGGTCATCCTGATAGCACCAGAGTGGCCTTGCCAACATTGGTATCCAATTCTCATGCGACTGGGATGACGTCCACCATATCACCTACCATTAATCGAGAAACTTCTGACACAGAAGCGACGCTGTCTCCTTCATCCTCAACTACATAAGCTACACCTGTCAGCCTGGTACCTTGTTGGCTCATCGCCTCTGAGGCTCTGTGTTCCGATCGTGTAAAGGATGTTCTTATACACAGTAGGAAACAAAACACACGTGTCACTTACCTTTCCAAATGGTGACGTTTTACTTCTTGGTGCTCTGAACACAACCTCAATCCTCAAATAGTCCTGATCTCCTTCATCCTAGATTATAAGATGCACCTGCAACAGAACGGACTAGCCTTAGTGTCTATAAGAGTCCATCTCGCGGCACTGACTGCGTTCAGACAACCAATAGAGGGAACTTCACTCTTCGCTCACCCCCTCACTAAGAGGTTTCTCAAAGGTCTATTAAATCTAAACCCTCCTCTCTGCACCCCCACTCCACTGTGGAATCTGAACTTGGTACTCTCCACCTTAACAACACATCCCTTTGAACCTCTAGCCACCATACCTCTCCAGACTCTCACCCTAAAGCTGGTCTTCTTGATTGCTATCACGTCAGCACGTAGAGCAAGTGAGATCTCCACACAAATGGCTTCACCTCTGTACACCATCTTTAACAAGGGTAGTGTTATTCTGAGATATCACCCAGCCTTTATTCCTAAGGTCTGAGTTTCATCTTAACGAAGCAATAGTTCTACCTGGTTTTCACCCAAAACCTTATGCATCTCCACGCGAGGAACACTAGACGTACGTAGAGCTTTGGCCTTCTACTTGCAGCGTACTAAATCTTTTAGGAAAACCGATAGGTTGTTAGTTTTCCTTGTGGAGTGATCCAAGGGACAATCCCTGACATCCCAGAGAATTTCTAACTTAATTGTCTCCTGTATAACCCAGTGCTATACATTACGAAATGTTCCTCTTCCACAATGCCTCAGGGCCCACTCCACTAGGGCAGTAGATACCTCTACTGCTTTCCTTAAAGGCGTACCCCTTGCTGATACATGTAGAGCTGCCACCTGGTCTTCCTATGACACGTTTGCTAAACATTACGCAATTCACTCTAGATGGGTCTCGGGTCTTGTTGTGCAGTGCTCTCTTCTCTACATACATAGTGACATCCGAATCCCACCTCTTTCATTCGGGTGGGTACTGCTTCTCAGTCACCTAATGTGAAGTACCCATGGGGACATCACTCAAAGAAGAAAGCGAAGTTACTCACCTTCGTGCAGTAACTGTCCTTCGAGATGTGTGTCCCCGGGGGTGCTCCACTACCCACCCGGCCTCCCAACTTTGGAGTCTGTTTCTCTTTAGCAGATCCTGAGGCGCAAGTCCGAGGAACTGGTTGGGACCGGATTGCGCAGCGCAGGAGAGCACAAACGCTGCAAGATGCCCCTCCACGCACATACATGGTCCAGCTGACTACGGCTTTAAACATCTCTGTCCTGCAGCGCCGGGGCAAGCCCAGCACCTAATGTGGAGCACCCACGGGGACACACATCTCAAAGAACGACAGTTACTGCACGAAGGTGAGTAACTTCGCTTTTCATCATTTGGTGCTCTCTGCACAGTGCCAAATTTCGAAATAAAGCACTACACCAAAACCTCCCTTTATCCTTGTAGAATTAGGTTTACAGAGACATCAGAATAGCGAGCCTGAAATAACAGGTTTGCTGTTAAGACACAGGATAGCTATTTCGAGATGCTCCGGTATCCCTAAATAGCATTGCAGTGTAGATGTACCCAAAGAGTGCAAAGCTGTGATATTTACTGGGATAGGGTTTCTTTTCATATAGACAATTTCTTTCAAACAGAGTGATTTTTTATTAATTTAAATGGCAATGTAACTCATGGTGGAAAGAATATTCAACTTTGTACCATCTAACTGTATTAATTCAGATGTTAACCAGTAGCTTAGCTGCACTGATGAGATAAAATGCTTTTAAATTGTGTCAAAAGCCACAGGATATAGATTAGAATAATGACTTAATTTTTAGAAGCTTTTCACTTGCAAATTCACTCTGAAGAGCCTTAGTTCCTGCTTCATAAAATCACAGGTAGGCTAATGTAAAGATAACAAAACCATATGGAGTTTATCATTTTTAATAAGGGGCCTTTCATATAATCATGAGGTTTCTGTTAAAATTCTTGATATAAGATGACTGATATGCCATGGCACATTTATTCCTATAAAACAATGGAATATATTTACAGTATTTCAAAGCCCCTGAGTTCGTTTTCTTTCCATCCTACATAAGCATATTCATGTATGGTGTATTATAAGACTTTGAAAGTCTTATTTTGATATTTTAAAGGGATGTTTGTGCACCATGAAAGAAAAGTAATGTTACTTTCCCTGCAATAAAATTGTATAGTACTCTTAATAATCATTCTTCTCAGTAACCAATAATGTATTCAAATGAATTCGCATCGTGGACAAAAAGGTGTATTCATGTAAAAACATCATAAAGGATTATAATGGGTTGTCCATTATTTACTTATGGAATCTCGGTTTAGAAAAGGACTATGAAAATGTTATATTTGGTGTTCTGCTACCTTAGTCACCCATTCATTTGTTGCATTGTTTCTTCTGGCATATCCAATTTTTCTCTGCCTATCCATGGATCATTTGGATTTTTGTAATGAAACAAAAATACTGGGAAACCAAACAGCACTTTGTAAAATGTTGGTCAAGTATGTTGTTATTCAGATAGACTTTTCATATGCAGCTACGTAGAAGTGTTTCTACAGGGAAATGGTAACTTTCATCGACACTCAAAGTAAATTTTAGAAAATATAGGAAAAATATGGAAATTCAGTGGAAAGACTTCTGTTGACATCAGTTGACTTAGCATCAGGGCCTTAAATGTTGTATCACAAGACCAAATTTTGGTGTGGAGCACAAAGGTTTGAAGCAATTTACAGCTATTAAGTTACTAGATGGAGGTACTACAAAATAGGAATGAGGAAAGCAGAGAACTGTGAAAATCTTCATTTGAGAGGAAAGTAACTGGAAATAGGATGGAACCAAAAGTTATCCAGAAAAATATTTTTCTGTGTGGCTAAGTTGTCTTTGCTTTGGAAACTTCCCAGACAAATCGCTTCTGATGTAGGTCATTTATTTTAATTCTTCCTTCTTTAATGTTTCTGTTCTGTGAAATCTATTCTGTAAATATACACACAGAATACTCATTGAAGTGTGGATTTGAAAACCAAGAGTCTGATTTTCAGCTCCTAATTGGCTGCACATTTACACAGACCCATAATAAAATGTGCGCCTCCCCCCCCCTTGCACCTTGCTCAAGGGCACATGGTGGCTGTTGGCCCCATTGCATAGTAGCTTCCACTTTCTATCATCCCTACTTTACCAAGAAACTCCATCCCATCTGATGGACGAACCTGTTATTTGTGTCTATCGCCTCTCAGGGTGCTTCTAGACTACAGGGTTTTTTTCAAAAAAAGTGGCCCTGCATCTAGACTGCCGCGCGTTCTTTTGAAATTAAATTGAAAGAATGCTGCAGTTTTTTCGACCACGGTAAAACCTCATTTTATGAGGAATAACATCTTTTTTCAAAAGTGCTCTTTCGAAAAAAGGTGTTATTGAATGCAAACAGGGCTTTTTCGAAAGAGAGCGTCTAGACTGCCTGCGTGCTCTCTTTGGAAAAAACGGCTCACTTTTTCAAAAGAAGTGGTCGCAATCTAGATGCCCTCTTTCAAAAGAGGCTGTTTTGAAAGACTCTTTTGAAAAAGCCTCTTTTGAAAGAGGCTTGCAGTCTAGACGTAGCCTCAGAGTTGTTGCAGCAATGGGCATAGCTGGGCATGAAGGCTTCAGCGCTTAGCAAATTTCCTCTAGTTCAGGATCCCCTCAGCAACATAAGCTACCGTGAATATGTCAAACCTGTCCTCTGCTCTCTACATTTGTAGAGCTTGGCTTTCCATAGAACTTTTAATCAAGTTCAAGGTCACAGTCCTGCTTTTCAAAGCACTCTGATCTGGTCCCAGGGTATGTAAAAATCATTTTAAAGTTTCTCTAGCACAATTGAACTCTTAACTAAAAAGAGCAAAGCTTTTCTGTGAAAGAGACAGAACTTTCTCCAGTGCAGGTCTGAGATTATGGAATGAGCTCCCCCATGGACAAAGGAGCGTCAAAAATCCAATCACTTTTAACTTCAAGTGTAAGGCATGTTTCTTTGACTTTGCTTTCTCTAAAATAGATGCAGACCAACAGGTATGTTTACATTAAAATGAATAAAAATCCTTAACCTGCTTTGTCTCCGCATGCTCGAGTGTGTTGGAAAGTAGAGAACATTTAACTGTCCCCTCATGGGTTGTGGGCATAATGAACATTAGCACCTTTAGCCCGACATTTCCTTTTCTTGTTTATGGTGAGGAGCTAAATTCTTATTGTTCTTCAGTATTTTCTGACTTTTTTTCAGTGTGGCGATTTTTCTCCTTTTGTATTGCAGAGTCTTGTTTTCCTGGTTAGGTCATCTTTTGTTCTTTTGCTATAATTGCTTTAAAAAAATAGCTTTTCTTGTGAGGGGACTTGATTTTGGCCTCTAAGGATTTGTTAATTTATAGTGAGTTTTTAAAAATGTTTTATTATATATTTTTTATTTTTTGCCACTGAGATTTTACAGTGTGTTACTCCATTTTCTTATGGTTGTTGTTTACATTTCTTTTTATTGTAGAAAGCGTCTAGTATTGAAGTGACATTCTCCAGTGCTTTTAAGCCCTAACCCAAGTGTGACCAAAAGATGTCACTCATAGCCTATTATATGCTGGGGTTGCCATATTTGCTCATAGTTGTAAGAATTGCTTGAAGATTTCCTCAGAAGTTTTCAAGGTCCACTAGACCTAAAGAATCTCCTGATGTCTTTCAGTATGAAAAGATCTCTGGGTCAAGTAGATGCCCCACTGGCATAGGATCCTGCTTCAAAATCCTCTTCTTCCAAGGAGTCTCAGCATGCTGTGTCCATGAATGAAACCTTGAAATGATTGAAGTGTTCCATAACTAGAGCTTAATCAGAGAGAAAGGGGAGGTGTTAAGATAGTGAAGAGCCCTTTTGGAATGATGCTATGCTTCATCCTCTGCACCCTCTTTAGATACATGATCCGCAGCATTATTTGTTGAAGAGCTTACATTATAAGGTTTTGAAAAGAAGTCTTCAAATTATTTTCTTAGGAAGATACTCAAGGTTCAATATGAGGAAAGTCTTAAAGAAATTTGCTTAACCCCCCCCCCCCCATCCCACCCCAAACCTAAAACCTAGAACTGGTGAAAACTAAATAAAATGCATTTATCATAAGATTCATTACAACCATGGCACGGAGAGAAGCTATCAGTGGTTTTCACCAGAGTTTAGTAATTGAGTCAGTTATTAACAACTTGGAATTTGGGATAGAGGGAATAATGCAGTGCCAGAATTGGTAAGCACCAGTCATTTGTTAATCATGATTAGGAGGGATTATAAAGAACTCCAGAGCGTGTGATAAAACTAGGTAACAATGCAACATGATGGTATTTAAAAAAAAACAGAATTCAAACACAGAGTGGTGTGCCTCAGAATGAAGAATTTAAAATACTTATACATCGTGGCAGAATCCTGAATTATTTGTAGTTTAACAAGAAATAGTATCTAGATATCATTGTCAGCAGCTCAATGAAGACAGTTACTTTAGGCATTATAGAAGAAGTCAAATACGTTTTTGTTCTGAGGCAACCAGATAAGGATATGAGCAATATTATGTTTCCATAATATAAAATAATGGTATATTTTTCATATTGGATGCTGCTGTCTGCAGGCTTACTAGCTTCATATGAAAAAAAAACAACAACAAAGAAACAAACAGTGGCAGAGTAGAATAATCTAGTGGTTGATGTTTGTCAATTAATCAATGGAATAGAAATGGTCAATCATACGCTGCTAATATAAGAAAAAGGTGAACCTCTATAACATTACAAATTTTCTAAGTTATTTGCCTTAATTTTCTATGTCAGCAGCTTTTAAAGAAATTATGTTTATATGAATTAGAACAGAATTGTCATTTTTATCCTAGCAAATTTGGGTAATTAATTGATCAGATCATATATTGATTATTAAAGAACAATTCTACCTCACTCCTGAATGGTATACTAATGTATACTTGATTAAGCACAGTTATAGAGGAGCTTACAGTTTCCTCTATATAATATACCTGACCTTGTAATAGAGACTACACTGGACTAGAGAAGGTGCTGTATAAAAATAATAAATCACTGGTGTGTTTCATTGTGGAAATTCCTTTGTTTATGTGCCTCTTGTTGCTTTTAAAATCTTTACTTATGCCTTTGGATGTAGTTAAAATTGTCTCCTTGCTAAGGGAAAATTGTAAAGATTCTTAAGGCTGATCCTTGTAACTAAACCTCTAATCAAATACTTCAGTGAAGAGGATGACCAAGGTGAACAAAATATGAAAATTACCTATTAGGCAGTGAATCTATGTTGTGTTTTGCCTTGATGGTGACAGCTCAGTGTAATGTTCCATGTACAGCTTTTTCATTTGAAAACAAACATCGCTTCATTTTACATGAGTAGATTCATTGCCAACAATGCATTTCTCTACAAATATTAGCCTGTTACACAACTTAGCTAGTTGCACATAATTGCATTTCACATACAGCAGATAATACTTTAATTAAAACTGTGATAATTAGCATGTATATTTAATGAACAATACATTCTTAGATTGCTAAGTCTGTCTTGCATTAGCTGTATAATACTTAACTTTTTTTAAACAAAGGTTCTAAATTTGCAATTATGAATTGGAATGGGCAGCCTTTTTGAGCAGTTACAGTAACTGAAGAATCTGGGATGTGTCTCTTCTCTATCTGTCTGTCTGTCTGTCTGTCTATCTATATCTATATTCAGGAGTACAGATTTCACAGTTTGTAAATAACCTCTTTTAGTTTTTTGGGAAGAGTTTATGGTTTTGTCTGTGGGAATAACAAAATTATTTCTTTAAACTTATAAGCACATTTTTTTAAACCAAATGCTCTCTTCCAACCACCAGCCAGGACTAGGAAATGCCTAAGATGAGGTTTTATTATTATTCCTCTAGGGCTGCATCTATTGCCAGAAGTACAGGGAAATCTTCCAAATTTTGCTGTAGCAGTGGTACAGAGTGAGCAGTGCTAGACAGTGCACTAGGGCAGTGATTTTCAAAGTATGGGTCGCAACCCAGTTGTGGATTGCAGAAAGTCAGGCTTGGGCCACCTTGTGGTAGAGTCATGAGGTGACCAGCAGGGATGCTCAGGCAGGTTTCCTACCTGTCCTGACACTGCAGGCTGGGCTGTGCCATGGAAGTGGTCAGCAGCAGGGCCGGCTCCTACATGGAGGTGAGTAGCCAACTTTCACAACAAAAAAAAGCACTACAAGCCAAAAAATGAAGCCAATCCCATTACAAAACAAGCCCCAAATGAGTTCTGTCCATTTTTGCTTGGCAATGCCTGGCGATAAACCAGGACTGACCAATGAGTATGTGGAGCCAGAGTTTGGGGCGGGGAGGCCGTCTGCAGAGCTGAACCTACTGCTGGCCACTTTCAGGATGTAGTGCAGTGCACTGTGCCAGGTCAGGCAGGAAGCCTGTCTTACCGTCCCACTATATTACTGACTGGGAGCCGTCGGAGGTATGCCTATGCCCCAACAATCCTGTCCCAGCCCTGAGCCTCTCCAAACCCAGAAACTCCTCCTGCATCTTAAACACCTCATCCCTGACCCCGTCACATAGCCTGCACCCTCTGTACCCTACACTCATGCCCCAGTCCAGAGTCCCTGCCTATATACTGAACCCCTCTGCCTCCCAGCCTGTACCTCAAACCATCTCTGGCTCCACGCCAGAGCCCACATCCCAGGCGAAGTGTTCAACCTCCTCTCCTCCCTCCCTTAACTCCTCATCCCTGTGGCCTCACTCTGGAGCCTGCATTCTAGTCCAAAGATATAAATATTCTGGGTCACAAGCATCAACAATTTTCTTCAACTGGATTTCAAGAAAAAAAGTTTGAAAACCACTGCACTAGGGCAAATGGTTTGCTATTATGTATGGTAGAACAAGGACACAATATGTCAGAATAAGGGAAGCCAGGATTAATTTGCAAAGTTGAGTTGTTGGGATTCCATCCTAGGGAATGTATAGGGAATGTAGGTTCATTCCTTTGCTCATATTGTCTTTTGGAATATGTTCCCCACTGAATATTAAATGTATAGTTCAGAGATTATTTCATAATTTTATGGAAGGTCTTTGATAAACTATGTTTTTGATAAACATTGATAAACATTTGATAAACATTTTTGCTAGAAATATGAAGTACAAGTATATATGATGGGCTTCTTAGACCAAGTTGTAACTGAAAATCTTTCAGTGCAGCCTTCAGTAGTCATAGGGTACGTCTACACTTGCTCCCTAGTTCAAGCTAGGGATTCAAATGTATCTGACCAAAATTGCTAATGAAGCAGGGATTTAAATATCCTGAGCTTCATTAGCATAATCTCACCCACGCGTTATTTCGGTCAACAGCTGATTTCAACCAGGAAGTACGCTCCGGGACACGTTAGTTCGAATCAAACTCATTGAGGAGTAATGTTAGTTCGAACCAAGGGGTTTGCTTCAAACTAACGCGTCCCGGAGCGCATTTTCAGGTTAGAATCAGCTGTTGAGCGGAATAATGCGTGGGCGAGATTATGCTAATGGAGCACGGGATATTTAAATCCCCGCTTCATTAGCAATTTCGGTCGGCTACATTTGCATCCCTAGCTCAAACTAGGGAGCAAGTGTAGACGTACCCATAGATGGGGCCATTGTGAGAATCTAGTCTCATCTATATAACACAATCAATAGAACTTCCTCAGATTAATTCCTAGAGGATAATAAAAAAAATTCAATCTTGATTAATAATGGTCAGTGATGCAGAATCCACCATAACCCTTAGTAAATTGTTCCAATGGTTAATTACCCTCATTATCAAAAAATAATGCCTTATTTCTGGTCTGAATTTGTTTAGTTTCAGCTTCCAACTGCCTATATCTGCTAGATTGAAGAGCTCATTATTAAATATTTCCCCGTATGTAAATCAAGTCATATTAAAATACATACTGCTTGCTTGCTTCAATTTTTCTAAACCATCATCTAGATTGTTCTTAATCATTGACCTTTGCTCTTCGTTATTTACTGCTTTTGTGTCATCTGAAAATTGTATTTGTGATAATTTTGTTTTTCTTCCAAGTTCTTGACAAATATATTATAGAACATTGGGCCAAAAATGTATCTCTGCAGGACTCCACTGGAAACACACCTGCTCAGTGTCAATCCCACATTCAGAATTACATTATTAGACCTATCAGTTAGTCAGCTTTGAAATCCATTTAATGCATGCTGTGTTCACTTTATTTCATTAAAAAATTAGAATAAAAATGCCATACATTACCAAGTCAGTTGCCTTACAGAAGTCTAAGTATATCACATCAACATGATTCCATTCATCAACCAAAACCTGTAATCTTATCAAAAAAAGATATCAAGGTAGTTTGATAGGATGTTTTCCATAAACCCATGTTAATGCTTTTGAACAACACTGTGCGGGAGAATACACTGTTGCTGGATTGCCCTTTTAAATGTGGTGGAGTTTAGAGGTCAGCATTATGCCTGGATTGCCACAGTTTGTTAACTATAGCTATGGATCTGGTGAAAGTAAGGAGGATGGAACATTAATCCTAATTAGACAGAAGCTCTTTAGTATTAAAGATGATTCAGTTAATTCTGCTTAGGCTAGGAAGTTGATTTACAAATGTGTATAGGTTCTTATAGGCAAATGGATTCTGAGAGTAAATGCAAATTCCCAATAAGGAATGGATAACATTCCTCTTTCAAAAGGGACCTATGATACATCTTTTCAAGAAGGAATCTCTAATTTTAAGTAGGAAGATTATAGGATTTAAAAATATAATTTAAATTTCACTCCTGTGATTTATAATATGAAAATTATTTGAGATCAAGACAAATAACTATAACAAGCAGCAGGTTTTATCAAAGCATTATTTATTTTAGAGATGGCTGGATATTTTGCCTCACCCTGATGTGCTGTGCTTTCTGCAATTATTCTTATTGTAACCAAGAAAAAATGTGCTTAGCTGTTTTTGCAATCCCCATTCTTGGGAGTTGGTTGTGCAAACAGAAGAGTCCTGCATTGTGCTTGAAAAGTTGAAACACTCCAGATCCATTGGAGCAATTTGCCTCTTGTGACCACTTCACATAGGTATATTTTTTTACAGAAATAGGCCTTGTCTCCACTTACCAGGCAATCAACTCTGCGGAGATCGATGTCCTGGGGGTTGACTTCGTGAATCTAGTAAGGACCCGCTAAATTGATTGCTGATCATGCTCTCATCGACTCTGTTACTCCACAGGGTTTCAAAGTGTAATGAAAGTCAATGGGAGAGTTTCTCCCATCGACCCCCCTGAAGTGGGGATGCTGCAGAAATTTGAATTAAGATATGTCGACTCCAGCTATGTTATTCACGTAGCTGGAGTTGCATACCTTAGTTCAACTTTGCCCCCTAATGTACACCTGGCCATAGATGCAAAATGTTTGTGATTGACACACTAGGCAATGACTTGTGTTTACCAATTTTATTTTATTAATTGAAACTGACTTGTGTAAAATGCATGTGTCAGTACTGGTTGCTGCAGACCATGATGAGACATTAATTTTGTTCTTGTGCAGATGCAGTCTTATTGCAGCCTTGTTTGGTTCAGATTCCTAGTGAATATTTTTATGATGCGTGAAGAGGAGTAAATTAGGAATTACATGATGTGGATTTTTGCTAAATGATTTTAGAAGCATTAGTCAGTTTGGGGAAGATGCCTTTTCATATAAAAAAATTTTAAACCTAATACAGACCCCACCCCCCACAACATTTGGGTATATTGAGGGGGAGGGAGTTGGTTGATTTGTGCCAGGTCAACTCTGAACAAAATTCAACTCTTACGTTAAGAATTTGGTCCACGGAAGAAAATGTGAAGCAGACCATACATTAATTAAAGCTGGAGAGGAAGGAAGGAACTGGCAGCCTGCCTATGGCTTATCTCTGATCGTTAGTTGTGAGTGGAATCTCTAGCTATTTTGTGTCTGGCCTTCATGTAGCACATTCAAAATGAATATAAATAAATTGTAAATGCCTTCTCTGAGAGTTCATGGGTCTGTTTGATCTGTATGAGAAACATGAATCTCGTCTCTGCTGAAACCTTTTGAGCGGTCATGGCAGCTAGGAGCTCTGGGCCCTTTTGAATTGCTGGGCCCCGGGGCAACTGCTTCCTTTGCCCCTACCCTCATGTTAGCGGGCCTGGGTTAACCCAGTTCAAGCACTGAGAATCCTTTTCCGTATGCTTAGAAATCTTTCCCTTTCCAAGTACAAGCAGCAAAGAGACACAGTTTCTTCTTGACAGGTTTTTATTATTAACTAATTACTTAGCTATTATTCTTATTATTCCTTTCCTCCAACAATTCAGGCTGATGAGATAAGTTCAGCCGTGGGTCTCCTCTTCATGGGTTGGCAAGGGAGGAATGCAATTAACAAAATCTTTGCCCTTTGATATTTTCAAGATGGCTCATTTCATTTTAGTGGGTCCTGCCATTATGTTAATTAATGCTTCTTTCCTGTTTAGTGAATTACACAAGTACCAAGGTTTGCAATGCAAATACTTAACTTCATAACATGTATACTTGCTAAGTGAGAATAATAATGCAGTATCTTACAATAATTTCATAAAGCCTAAATACTAAACACATTTTTATAAATCAAATCCCTATTTTAATAATACTACAGTGCAGGTGAGCGAGGCTGGTTTCCAGTTTTGCATTGGTCAATGTTCAGTTAGGACTAGAGTTGCCAACTCTCCAATTGCACAAACCAGAGCACCCTAGCCCCATCCTTTCCTTGAGGCTCTGTCACTTGATCACTGCCTCCCTTGTTGGCTCACTTTCTACCTCCCTCCCTCCCTTTCACTGGGCTGGGCAAAGGGTTAGAGCGAAGGAGGAGATGATGACTCTGAGGTTACGTCTACACTACGAATGTTCTCAGCAAAAACATGCTAATGAAGGACTCATTTGCATAAGTTGCGATCACATTTGCATATTTTCTGCCGATCCATTTTTGCGCTAGGGGTTTTTGCGCATAAATATGCAGTTTGGACATTTTCTTTTTGCGCAAAATGCCCTTTTTCTGCAAGATCGGTATACCTCCTTTTTTGGGGCATAAGAATCTTGAGGAAAAGGGGGGTTTGCACAAAAAGAAAACATCCACACTTCTTGTTTTTGCACAAAAACTCTTTTCACAAAAATGGACTGGCAGAAAATATGCAAATTAGATAATGACTCATGCAAATGAGTCTCTCATTAGCATATTTTTTGCCAAGAAAATTTGTAGTCTAGACGTAGCCTAACTGGGGGTGAGGCCAGAAATGAGGAGTTCAGCATGCTGAAAGTGGCTCAAGGCTGAGGCAGAGAGTTGGGGTGTGAGAGATGGTAAGAACTCAGCTGGGGTATGTCTACGAGGAGTAACGGTAGTTCGGACTAGGAAACCTAGTCCGAACTACCTAGTTTGTGCCGCGTGTAGCCGCACGGCACGGGGTTCGAACCAGCAGGGATTTAAAAATGGCGGCGCCCAGTTTATGCAAATGAAGCCCGGGAAATTCAAATCTCGGGCTTCATTTGCTTCCTGTCAAAGGTAGGGGCCCGGGCAGAGAGAGGTGCATCCTGGAGGTGAATGCCTGGCTGCGACGATGGTGTCGCCAGGAGGGATTCGGCTTCCTTGATCACGGGGTGCTCTTCCAGGAAGGACTGCTTGGCGGAGATGGAGTTCACCTTTCCAGGAGCGGGAAGGCCTTGTTTGGACACAGACTGGCTAACCTTGTGAGGAGGGCTTTAAACTAGGTTTGTTGGGGGCAGGTGAACAAAGCCCACAGGTAAGTGCTGCATGTGCGGGACTGGGAGATGGGTTGGAAATGGGGGGGACTACGGCCTATAATGGGAAGGAGAAAGGAGGGTCAGGGCACAACAGGGAGGCAAGATCAAATCAGTATCTTAGATGCCTATATACAAATGCGAGAAGTATGGGTAATAAGCAGGAAGAACTGGAATTGCTAACCAATAAATACAACTATGATATCATTGGTATTACAGAAACCTGGTGGGATGGGACGCATGATTGGAATGTTGGTATGGAAGGGTACGGCTTGCTCAGGAAGGACAGACAGGGAAAAAAGGGAAGAGGGGTTGCCTTGTATATTAAAAATGTACACACTTGGACTGAAGTGGAGATGAATGTAGGAGATAGCTGTGTAGAGAGTCTCTGGGTTAAGCTAAAAGTGGTAAAAAACGAGGGTGATATCATGCTACGAGTCTACTACAGGCCACCTAGCCAGGTGGAAGAGGTGGATGAGGCCTTTTTTAAACAATTAACAAAACTATCCAAAGCCCAAGATTTGGTGGTGATGGGGGACTTCAACTATCCAGACATATGTTGGGAAACTAACACAGCGAGGCACAGGCTATCCAATAAGTTTCTGGACTGCATTGGAGACAACTTTCTGTTTCAGAAGGTTGAAAAAGCTACCAGAGGAGAAGCTGTTCTGGATTTGGTTTTAACAAATAGGGAGGAACTAGTTGAGAACTTGAAAGTGGAAGACAGTATAGGGGACAGTGATCATGAAATAATAGAGTTCATGATCTTAAGGAAAGGTAGAAGGGAGATCAGCACAATTGAGGTAATGGATTTCAGGAAGGCAGATTTTGATAAGCTCAGAGAACTTGTAGGTAAGGTCCCATGGGAAGCAAGACTGAAGGGAAAAACAACTGAGGAGAGTTGGAAGTATTTCAAAGGGACGTTGTTAAGGCCCCAAAAGCAAACAATTCCGCTGTGTAGGAAAGATAGAAAATATGGCAAAAGACCAGCTTGGCTTAACAAGGAGATCTTGCACGATCTCAAAATAAAAAAGGAGTCATATAAAAAATGGAAACTAGGACAACTAACAAAGGAGGAATATAGGCAAGCAACACGGGAATGCAGGGGCAAGATTAGAAAGGCAAAGGCACAAAATGAGATCAAACTAGCTACAGGCATAAAGGGAAACAAGAAGACCTTTTATAAATACATTAAAAGCAAGAGGAAGACCAAGGACAGGGTAAGCCCACTGCTTAGTGAGGAGGGAGAAGCAGTAACAGGGAACTTGGAAATGGCGGAGATGCTCAATGGGGGTATGTCTACACTACCCCGCTAGTTCGAACTAGCGGGGTAATGTATGCATACCGCACTTGCTAATGAAGCCCGGGATTTGAATTTCCCGGGCTTCATTAGCATAAGCGGGGAGCCGCCATTTTTAAATCCCCGCTGCTTCGAACCCCGTGTAGCGCGGCTACACGGGGCTCGAACTAGGTAGTTCGGACTAGGGTGCCTATTCCGAACTACCGTTACTCCTCGTTTCACGAGGAGTAACGGTAGTTCGGAATAGGCACCCTAGTCCGAACTACCTAGTTCGAGCCCCGTGTAGCCGCGCTACACGGGGTTCGAAGCAGCGGGGATTTAAAAATGGCGGCTCCCCGCTTATGCTAATGAAGCCCGGGAAATTCAAATCCCGGGCTTCATTAGCAAGTGCGGTATGCATACATTACCCCGCTAGTTCGAACTAGCGGGGTAGTGTAGACATACCCTGACTTCTTTGTTTCGGTCTTCACCGAGAAGTCTGGAGGTGTGCCTAACGTAGTGAATACAAGCAGAGAGAGGGTAAGTTTAGAAGATAGGATACACAAAGAACAAGTTAAAAATCACGTAGGAAAGTTAGATGTCAGCAAGTCACCAGGTCCTGATGAAATGCATCCCAGGATACTCAAGGAGCTGATAGAGGAGGTATCTGAGCCTTTAGCTATGATCTTTGAAAAATCATGGCAGACAGGGGAGATTCCAGAAGACTGGAAAAGGGCAAATATTGTGCCCATCTATAAAAAGGGGAATAAGAACAACCCAGGAAACTACAGACCGGTCAGTTTAACGTCTGTCCCAGGGAAGATAATGGAGCAGGTAATTAAGGAAATCATATGCAAACACTTGGAAGGTAATAAAGTGATAGGGAATAGCCAGCATGGGTTTGTGAAGAACAAGTCATGCCAAACTACTCTGATAGCTTTCTTTGATAAGATAACGAGCCTTGTGGATAAGGGAGAAGCGGTGGATGTCATATACCTAGACTTTAGTAAGGCATTTGATACGGTCTTGCATGATATTCTTATTGATAAACTAGGCAAATATAACTTAGATAGGGCCACGATAAGGTGGGTGCATAATTGGCTGGATAACCGTAGTCAGAGAGTTGTTGTTAACGGTTCTAAATCCTGCTGGAAAGGGATAACAAGTGGAGTTCCTCAAGGGTCTGTTTTGGGACCCGTACTGTTCAATATCTTCATCAATGATGTAGATATTGGGATAGAGAGTATGCTTATTAAGTTTGCAGATGATACCAAACTGGGTGGGGTTGCGACTTCTTTGGAGGATAGGGACATAATTCAAAATGACCTTAGCAAGTTAGAGAAATGGTCAGAGGTAAACAGGATGAGGTTTAATAAAGAGAAATGCAAAGTGCTCCACTTAGGAAGGAACAATCAGTTCCATACATACAAGATGGGAAGCGACTGTCTAGGAAGGAGCATGGCGGAAAGGGATCTAGGGGTCATAGTGGACCACAAGTTGAATATGAGCCAACAGTGTGATGCTGTTGCAAAAAAAGCAAATATGATTCTAGGTTGTATCAACAGGTGTGTTGTAAGCAAAACTCGTGAAGTCATTCTGCCGCTCTACTCTGCACTAGTTAGGCCTCAGCTGGAGTACTGTGTCCAGTTCTGGGTGCCACATTTCAAGAAAGATGTGGAGAAATTGGAAAGGGTACAAAGAAGAGCGACAAGAATGATTAAAGGGTTTAGAGAACATGACCTATGAAGCCAGGCTTCATGAACTGGGCTTGTTTAGTTTGGAAAAAAGAAGATTAAAGGGGGACATGATAGCGGTTTTCAAATATCTAAAAGGGTGTCACAAGGAGGAAGGAGAAAATTTGTTCCTCTTGGTTTCTGAGGACAGGACAAGGAGTAATGGGCTTAAAGTGCAGCAGGGGAGGTTTAGATTGGACATTAGGAAAAAATTCCTAACTGTCAGGGTGGTCAAATATTGGAATAAATTGCCAAGGGAGGTGGTGGAATCTCCCTCTCTGGAGATATTTAAGAACAGGTTAGATAGACATCTGTCAGGGATGGTGTAGACGGAGCTTGATCCTGCCTTGAGGGCGGGGGGCTGGACTCGATGACCTCTCGAGGTCCCTTCCAGTCCTATTATTCTATGATTCTATGATTCTACGAGCCCCCAATGGGAAGGACTGGGCTGGCTCTGCGGGCTTCTGGGGGTGGAAGCTCTCCTGCAGCCCCCCAATTGCCCTCTCTCCCCAGATGGCAGCCTGCGGCAAGTGCAGCCGGGCTGATGTCCGAGTGGTGTGATGTGCCCAGTGTGGGTACTCCGGGCACTCCAAGCCAGAACTTCTTTGCAAGCGGGGCACCCCTTAGAACTGTGTGTCTGGGGTGGGGGTCGGGACCCTTTAAGCGCAGCCCTCGGCTAGCCTGAGACAGCATCTCCATGCTCTAAGTCCTCCTCTTATGCCCTACCGGCACTGCTTCCGGCCATCCTTAAGCCCTGTTCAGAGTCCACTCAATGTGGACTTGCTAGTTCGAATTAGCAAAACGCTAATTCGAACTAGTTTTTAGTTCTAGACGCGTTAGTTCGAATTAGCTTAGTTTGAATTAACTAATTCGAACTAAGTTAGTTCGAACTAGTGCTGTAGTGTAGACGTACCCAGAAAGAGTGAAAATGACGATCACGAACATGCTCCACACAATTGGTCGTGTGGGTTTATAGGCCCATTTTTGTCATCTATAATTCAACCCTCAAAGCCAAAATCAGGTTTCTGCACCCTATGATATTTGTGGGTGTTCATATTTGATTGGAGAATTAAATTAAGGCATCTCTTTGAATATGCATGAGTTGTCACGTTGTGTCCTCATGACTATGGGCATTTTTGACTAAAATTTGAAGAAATGCTGCATGTTACCCACCGTTCTTACTTTCCTAAGAAAGCAGGATGTTTGCCCCTGCAAGTCAGGGTATTTTAGTGCCTATTGATATTAAACTCCGATAATCATGTCATAATGCTGCCACTGATGAGACAGGCATTCGATACCATGTATGATAGTTCTATTTTCAGGACATAGAATATCTGCATGCTGCATTCTACATCAGAATATTGGGTTTTCAGTGTCAGCATAATGGCTTTGTGGTATGACCTGACCCAGGCAGAAAAGCTAGATCCAGCACATTCTAATATCCATAATTCTTTAATACTGTATTCCACACGTTTAATGTTTAATTCCATCTACTACTTTTTACTTATACACAATCTACCCTACTGTCAAAGCTAACTTCTTACAGGATAAGATCCCTGTAGGTTCTTGCATTACTGCTAAAATAGAATAAAAACAATAAAAAGCTTATAGCGAGTATTTCAGTTTGCGGGCAAGGTTAGGCTTACAGGCTACAGGGTGCAAATTCTGGGCTGAGGATGATGGGTTCAGGATTGGGTCAGGAGGTGGAGGCTTAGGGTTGGGGCTCAGGCTTACCTGGCATGGCTCCTGGTCAGTAGTGCAGTAAACTAAGTCAGGCTCCCTGCTTGTAGGGTTGCCAACTTTCTACCTTCATAAAAATAAACAGCTTGCCCCAGACCTTCTCTGAGGCCCCACCCCTTCTCTGAGGCCCTGTCTCTTGCTCACTCCATCCCTTGGTTTCTCACTCTCCTCATCCTCATTCACTCACTCATTTTCACTGGGCTGATGTGGGAGTTGCATTCTGGGGGATGTGAGGGTGCTATAGGTGCAGGCTCTGGTTTAGTGCTTAAGATGCAGGAAGGTGCTACAGGTTGGGATGGAGGAGTTTGGAAGATGGGATAGGAATTACGATTGGGGAAGGGGCAGGGGCCCCCGGGGGTAAAGACTCCAGGCAGTGCTTTTCTCAAGCAGTTTCCAGAAGCAGCAGCATGTGCTCCCTTCCCCCCTGGGTCCTAGGCAGAGGTGCAACCAGGCAGTGCCGCACACTACCCCATCCACAGGTGCTGCCTCTGCAGATCCCATTGGCTATGGTTCCTGGACAATGGGAGCTACAGAGCTGGTATTTGAGGAGAGGGGGTGATAAGAGTAGAAGGAGGGAGGCTTCTCCTTCCAGGAGCTGCCTGGAGTGAAGGCAGGCAGGGAGCCTTCCTTAGTCTATTTAATACTGTATTCCACACATTTAATGTTTAATTCCATCTACTACTTTTTACTTATACACAATCTACCCTACTGTCAAAGCTAACTTCTTACAGGATAAGATCCCTGTAGGTTCTTGCATTACTTACTACAGTCCTATCAACTGGACTTTTAATAGTCTATTCAGCGGTGCTGACTGGAGTGTCCAGGGTCCATTTTTAACCAGAAATTCTGGTTGAAAACCTGATCCCTGGCAACACTAATTGCCTCCATGATATGCCCAGGAAGCAGCCAGCTAGTCTAGCTTCTAGGTGGTGGGACCAGGAGGTTCTGCATACTGCTCTTGCCCAGAGGCACTGCCCACCTGGCTCCAGTTGGCTGTGGTTCCTGGGCAATAGGAGTGAAGAGATGATGTTTGGAGCAGGATGCAATTCTCCCTGCTCCCCCCACCCAGAAGCCAGACCTGTTGGCCATTTGTGGGGTGCAGTATAGAGACGGGGGAGGTAGAGACTAGACTACTGTAGCACGATAGCACCACCAACTGGGCTTTTAATGGCTTGGACCATGGTGCTGACTCATTCATAAGCTGACTTTTTTTGGAAAAAAAATCCCGCTGTGAAGATTGGGGGTCGGCTTATGAACAGGTTCTAAAAAAAAGGCAGAGCCTCAGTGTCTGAGACCTGGTGTGAGCTGGGACAGAACAGTCCCAGCTCGCACCAGGTCCCAGACACCACGGCTCTGCCTTTTTAAATTATACAAGTGCCTGATTATACAGATATTGAGTTCAGGCAACTTCCTATCTGTTGTAAGAATATACATTATTGGCTATTACAGTTCTCAAGGAGGAGGTGAGGATAGAGTGGGCGGGAAAGGTTTAAAGGAAACCTATATTTGTTATATTTTGTGGGCTACTCTCACACATGATTGGGGTACTTTACTGAAATCGAACAAGATTTGGGTGTATAGTAATATATTTTATATACTCTTTCTTTGAAAGTTCAAACACACACTTTGAAAGAGACTGTTTACTAAAGTCACCTGGTGTTGATGAAGCTGCATTTGGAGTTGTCATACAGCAACCAATGACATTTGCAAGAGTTCTGACTACATTGTGTCTTGCTTCCAGCTACCATGTGTTTTTATTTCCACTCCTTTGGGAATATGGGAAAAGCAGTGAGGCCCTTTTATTAATGGAGGTTGGATCAAAATACTGATTATTTTAAAGCATCATTTCTCATTTTTGGCAATCCATCACCCTGTTTCCATGGGAACCAGAATGGGAGCGAACAGCCGCCAGAAGCAGAGTTTATGGGAACACTTGTAAATTTCTGTGACTGCTGGTAGACAGCTGCAAATGTTGTTTCCCCCACAGCACCTGCAGATACTAGGACACAACACACTTCCAAAGCCCACTGTACATTAACTTTGTAATCATTTTAATTAAAAATATCTTAAAATAAAGAAAGCATCACAGATTTTTTTTCTTTTTCTTTTTCTTAGTGTTGTATAAATGTTAAGATCAGGGAAAAAGTAAACTGGCCAATGGTTCCTAGTACATGGAGTTAGTACTGGATATTTGCACCATCAGAATTCTTGTAAGCTTACACTGAATGGCTCCTTTTATGTTGAATCTAATACATGACGTAAATTACTATAGCAGTGTGTATTAACAGGCTGTTTTACAATGGGTCCTTATTGAGGAATAGAACATTTCAAGAAAAAATCAGGCAATTAGCTGTATACAGTATCAGCATGCATGGCTTAAATTGACCAACAGTTTATCATTTTTCTATCTCCTGTTTTTTATTAGAACATCTTAGCCTTTTCTTCCCCTACTGTATTTGTGCAAAACAGAGACAGTTTGGATGTCCAGAGAAGCTGTTCTATTACAAGGTGTAATACTCAGCAAACTACCCTATTCTCATGTTCCCCATTCTGCAATGCCAGCTGGATAAGTCGCAGGAGAAGGTGTATGCGGGTGGAATAAATGGTGTACTGATAAGTGTGCTGATAGAGCGACTCAGTAAAATAGTGGATGGAGGTTTCTTGTTAAATAGGAAGAGTGAGGAAACTGTGATGTGTCCTTTGTAGGGCAGAGATACCAGGGGAGACTTGTTTATTTCCTTAGGGCCTTAGGTTACTACCACAGAACTCAGACTGCATGAAGCATCTCAGAACACTAATCAAGAGGATAGCAAAAAAACCCAATCACTGACTCCAGCTCCACCTATCAGCTGCCAGCATCCTGAATCTTTCTTCTCAGTCAAGCTTCAGGCCAGTGCACAATACATAGACATCACTTGTTGCTCTGATGGATGATCTGATCCTGCCCTCAGAAATGGGAAGCACATCCATTCTGTAGTAATTCTATATAGTATTTGATACCACTGATCACAAAATATTCCTATCCTCTAAGGCCAGGTCTACACTGGGGGAGAAAGTACAAGTAAGATATGCGACTCCAGCTATGTGAATAGCATAGCTGGAGTCGAGTACATTAGCTTGACTTACCATGGTGTCCCCACTGTGGCGCTGATTAAAGAAACTGTCCTGTCAACTTTCCTTACTCCTTATGACTTCATGGAGTACCAGGGTTGACGAGGATGTAATCAGCAGTTGATTTAGTGGGTCCTTATTAGGGCCACTAAATCAACTCCTGAAAGATCAATCTATGGAGCATCTAGCTCCAGGTAAGGATAGACAAGGCCTAAAAGACTACAGCAATGAATGGAAATGCTCTGAAAAGGTTCATGGTAATTTTGTGTGCTCATTTTCACTGGAGATGAACCTAGACCAGAGGTAGGCAAATAACAGCCTACGGGCCAGATCTGGTCCACCAGGGTTAGCTCCTGGCAGGCCCTCACCACCTGTATAGCTGTAGTTACAGGCGATCACTGCTCCAATTGGCTATTGATCACTGTTCTTGGCCAATAGGAGCTGCGGGGGACGATATCCCAGTCTATGTCACTTCCTGCTGTTCCCCTTGGCAAAGAATGGTGATTTGCAGCCAATGACAGCTGTGATCGCTGATAACTGAGGCTGTGGCAGGTAAATATAGCAGCAGCAGTCCACCAGACGCTAACCCTGGCGAACTGCCATTGTGTTATTGCCCACTCCTGACCTAAGCTATGGAAGTCAGTGTATCAAGAGATAATAATTATAATTGAATTAACCATTTTCAGAACTAAATGTAAAACCTTATATCTTTCATTTTGCTTTTCTTTTCCTCAGTACATCTTTACACACAGCCACACAAATTATAAACAAATCAAGCTATTTCTCTTTTTAGATTGGGAAGAGGGTTGATTATTTTGATTTCTCTTTTTAAAATACTTAGATGGCATTCAGGCCCAATGGTGATGGGAATACCTAAAAGTACTTAGATAAGTAGAAGATACTCACCACAGTACACAGCACTGGCGAATGAGCACTGAATGCCATGCTAGCATTTTAACTGTGTGCCAGAGCCTGCATAAATTGCTCCCCCACCCCACCGCAGCTGTAGATTTGGCAATATTGTCTAAACTGACTGTCAGTAGACAAACAATAGAGCACTATGGCTTTTGTTTATTTTTTAACTAAGATGCCATTTTGATTACAGGTGTGGAAATATGACCTTGTAAATAGTGTTTTCACAATGTGTTGTCTACTTAAATTTCCATTTGCAGGGCCAAACTGATACATAATTGATAAATTACAGGACAAATTGTTTGCAAAATGTTTCTGTTTAATGGAAGTAAAAAGAAGTGAAGTTTTAATAGTTTAGTGTCTGAAAGCTTTTAATCCATAGATGTCAGTGTTTATTTTATTGAATAAAAAAAAGATCACGGCACTGAGCTTTACTAATCAAGTTTCATAAAGGTAGAATTTCACGTTTTTGCCTTCTTATTGCTCATGATAAACCAATTTAATTCAGAAAAATGCCATTCCATTGAATAAAGAGCTATCATGTTAACTTCATTTGAAACTGTGTATAGTTTTCTCTCCTGAAAAACTTCTAAGCAACCTCCTGATATATTGGCATTTTTTTTAAAAAAGGCCAATGTAATGTGCAGCTCAGATTATTGATTAATAATCTGAGTTCTTTTGTAATTCACTGTTAGGGGCTAATGAAGACTTATAAACACTGGAACTCACTGTTCCCAGTGGGATATTTATTTAATCTTTTCAAATAAATGATAGTACTAGGTACTGCTTTTTAATCTTCATCATAGCAAAATATGTGTTCATTAATATTCTAAAAACAATTTTATTCTGTTCTGTGGGTAAATTTGTGTCTGGTAATGACAGGCAGGTTTTTATGTTAAAGCATAATGGACACCCAAACATTTAAAACAATTTGCCTTCTTTTGTTTTAGAGATCCCTGAGTTATACCAATAGCATATGCATTAGCTTAGAATGGGGAAACAATATGAAAGTTTGTCTTACATGTCCAGGTAGATGCAGATTGATTTGCTAAATGTTTAAATCCCACAGTCCTTAAAGTTTCATTCATGCCTGTGAAATAACATAAAAATAGTGTCTTTTATTGGCACTATTATCAAAGCACTTTAAAAATACTGGATTTATTTTACTTCTCTGTTTTAGCAAATGGTTATTAACTTTTCAGTCTCATGCAAATGTTGAATTTCTCTTCTTAGTAAACAAACAAGAAGAATTTATCAGAACTCCATAAAATATTCTGAACTTGAACTTTATAAAATGCTAAAATAAAATCTGCTGTTACCCTTTTTAAAATGTAATTTTTTTAGAACTTTGGGTCTACCTTTAAAAACAAATCTCCCCATTTTGATAGTTTCTACTTATTACAATAGGGTTTCCCATTCCGTTAACAGAGCCAGAACTTCTCATTTATTAGCATGGTAGGTAACCCTCCCAGTCTGTGTCAGCTTAGTTATGATTGCCATGAGGATGGAGTCGGGGCTGTGTTCACCCATTCCACATTCAAAACAAGACAATCTGTAAAATGGGGATAATGAAGCTCACATCATAATCTACTTTAAGATCCTCTGATAAGAGATTCTGTATGGGTACGTCTACACTAGCCCCCCAATTCGAACTAGGGAGCCTAATGAGGGTGACCGAAATTTCAAATAAAGCGCGGGATTTAAATATTCCTTGCTTCATTATCATGTTCCCGGGCAGTCGCCATTTTGGAAATTGACTAGCCCAGAGTAACTGCCCGCATCTACATGCAGCAGTGAAACGGGAGTTTAAAGTAAAGCCCTAACTCGAATTAGCTGTTATTCCTCCTGGAATGAGGTTTAACAGCTAATTCGAGTTAGGGCTTTACTTTGAACTCCCGTTTCACTGCCGTGTGTAGATGCGGGCAGTAACTCTGGGCTACTCAATTTCCAAAATGGCATCTGCCCAGGAACATGCTAATGAAGCGCAGAATATTTAAATCCCGCGCTTCATTTGCAATTTCGGTCGCCCTCATTAGCCTCCCTAGTTCGAACTCGATGAGAGCTAGGTGTAGTGTACTCTATGAGAGCTAGGTATTGTTGTCATTTATTCTCTCTCTACATCTTTTCGCCAGCTTCTGATACCTGACAGCACTTTGCCTCTCATCCTATGACTGCTTATTGCAATTTTGGGTGATGACCCAGCACATGTTCACTTTCAAAGCAGACTTGATCAAATGCAAAGAAGATACCAATGTGAGTTTTCCTGAAATAGATACAACACTTGACCAAGATTTAGAAATCTGAATTGCCCTCCAAATCTGCAAGGGATGAGTTGTGGTTCATACATTAAGAAGTCTTAAAAAGCAACACTCTAATGGAGAAACTGTAGAAATGAAACCACTAAAACAAAAACCAACCTGCTAGTGCTGCCATTTGACTCAGATGGTAGAAATAAACATGCACTGGTCTGCTCTGCTTTGGATTGTTATCCAGCAGAACCGTTCGTTGGCATGACACATGTCCTCTGGAATGGTGTTTGAAGCATGAAGGGACACGTGAATCTTTAGCACATCTTGCACATAAATATCTTGCAACGCTGTCTACAACATTGCTATGTGAATGCCTATTCTCATGTTCAGATGACATTGTAAACAAGAAGAGGGCAGCATTATCTCCTGCAAACTTGTTTGCCTGAGTGACTGGCTAAACAAGAAGTAAGATTGAGTGGACTTGTAGGCTCTAAAGTTTTAAATTGTTTTATTTTTGAATGCAGTTATCTTTATACATAATTCTACATTTGTAAGTTTCAGCTTTCATGATAAAAAGATTGTATTGAAAAAGACTATTTATTTTTTTACCGTGCAATTATTTGTAATCAAATATAAATATAATGTGAGCACAGTACACTTTGTATTCTGCATTGTAATTGAAATCAATATATTGAAAATATAAAAACATCCAAAATAATAAATGGTATTCTAATACTATTTAACAGTACAATTAATCACAATTATTTTTGTAATTGCATGATTAATCACAATAATTTTTTTAAATCATTTGACAGTCCTATTATTAATACTTTATGGCGTTTGTGTAGTTAGAACTCCTTTTGGATGAAAGATGTATAAGAATGAGATTTATAGGCTCACAGGCTATGTCTACACTACAGGCTTTTTGCGCAAAAACAGACATTGTTGTGCAAAAACCCGCGGAGCGTCCACACCTCAAGCATGTTTTTGTGCAAGAAAATTTACAGTAAAAAGGCAGAACAGAGGGCTTTTGCAGTATAGGTACACCTCTTTCTATGAAGAATAACTCCTTTTTGCTCAAGAGTTCTTGCGCAAAAAGGTGTGTGTAGATGTTCAACAAGGGTTTCTTGTGCAAATAGAGCCTATCAGAAAAAGTACAGGTGCTCTGATGGCCATTCTGTGAATGGCCATCAGAACTTTCTTGCGCAAGAGTGTGCATGGAGTGTGGCTTCTCTCTCACACAAAAGCACATTGCTTTTGCGATGCGCTTTTGAAGTGTGGATATGCTTTTGTGCAAGAAGTTTTTGTGGAAGTCTCTTCCACAAAAAGCTTCTTGTGCAAAAAGCCTGCCGTGTAGACAAAGCCATTGACTTTAAGGCCAGAAGGGACCATCATGATCATCTAGTCTGACCAACTAAACATTGCAGGCCAAATATCTCACCCACTTCTGTAATAGACCCTAACCTCTGGCTGAGTTACTGACGCCCTCAAATCATGTTTAAAGACTTCAAAGTTATAGAGATTCCATGATATACACTAGTTTATATCTGCAAATGACCTATGCCCCAGACTGCAGAGGAAGACGAAAACCCTCCAGAGTCTCTGCCAATTTAACCCCATGGCAAACATTCCTTTTTTCAGAATTTATTAAATTAACATATCTACAGTTAGACAAAAGAAATCCTAGATAATAAGGTGTTCACGTTTTACATATATATTGATTTAAGAGACCCCCAACATAAATAAATAAATAAAAATCAGAGGACATTCTGGATTTTAAATAAAATGAATATCTGAAAGTCAAGAAATTCTAAGTAAAGGTTATAGTTTAAAAACCCCTAAATATTGGAAATCATGGCCATAAAAAAGCAGTCCACTACATCTCTGCCCTAGTATCCACATTGTGCAATGCCAAGTATTATACTACATGAGTGACATTTAGAGTCACAACACCCTCCCTGGCTATTCCACTAGGAAGCCTGTGGTCTGATGATATAATACCAGGTATACTTTGGCATTTTGCCTCTAACTGTGGACATATTAAATCAGATCCATTATTTTTTATGCTGCAGAGTACCTAAAGTGTATGAAAAGAATAAAGGGTTTTAAGATAGTTAAATAGTTAAAACAGCCATAAAATTTTCAAGCAGGAAGTATATTAGGAAGGTGGAGGATGGGAGCTGAGTAGGTTTGGCTTGTATATGAAATATAAACATGAGATCCTACCGTTGTGGTGTTTTCAAAGTAGGGCAAATCAAAAGATAGCATCTGTTTGAATAGTTTACATGGTGGGCAGGTGGCACATGTATTCTCTCTCAATAATAAGCCAGTTTTCCTGTTCCTTAAGATTATTCAGGGATGAATGCTGCTGACTATACATAAAGTACTCCCAAAGCACCGAAATAAATGAAGGCAAATATAGAGAAAATATCTTTTAAAATGTTGTCTAATAATCATTATCACATTTGCTGCAAAAATAGAGAAAAACATTTTAGACCAAAATGTGATTTGTTTAAAAAAAATCTGATTGTATTTCTTTAGCACTTCCCAGAGACAAACAGGACCAAAATATTTGAGTTTCTAATTTAATATGTTTTTTCAGCTAAGCAAGGGGAAGTTTAAAGACATGAAAACATTCATTTTTAAACTTCCTATCTCTTCAATGCTTTGCCCAACAATTTCCCTCAAAATATCCAGAAAAAACTCTACAATTGTATAAGGACATCCATATTAAATTTCAAGGAGATAAGGGTTGTTTTTTTTCAAAATTGTTTTTGAACATGGACGTGCGTCAGAATTGGGTTTATAATAGAAAGCTGGCTTCAAGCTTAACTATAGAGAGATTGGTCTCTTTGTACCATATTTATTTTGAAAGAGGAGGGGATTGTTGAGTCTTGCCTTGAACTGTGCTTGCTATCACCTCCAAACAAAGGATGTTCAGATAGTGATTCCTTTAGGTGCTCCGCAAAAACCTGGTATATTACTCATTTAGGAAATGACAGAAGGAAGGCACTATATACTAAGCAGAGTAGTGAAACATATTTCAATGTCAACTTGATGTATTTGATAATCAGATCAATATTTTCCCCACAAACCACAATAATTAGTAGCAAGGAATTTCTTTTTATGATTAGCATCTGTCAGAGATTCGCATAATTCCCAAGCAAAATTCTACGGTTTGTGGGGCAATGTTCCCTCCAATCTTTTCTATCCATGTGCAGAATATTTTTATGTGCACTGAGGCATGTGCGAATGTGCACTGCCAGTAGAAACACAAAACCTAAGTGTGGGCGCTCTGCTAGTCGGCAGGGTGGCATTTGAATTTCTGCTGAGCAGCTGCACAAGCACACAGCTTACAAGGAACACTAAGGTGGAGGTTTTGAGGAAAATGCTGTAACTACTGCATATAATAGCACAAGAAATCTGGGACAATATTGGCTATTTGGTCCTGGATACTGAATAACAGAATTTTATACTGAAAGGACAATAGTCTATTACAACTGCATATGCCAATAGAAATGCACATCAGTATCTTTCAACAATCGTATGAATATTTAAATATTTTATTCTGATTCCTAGTTACTTCTATAGTGGAATGAGTACCATGAGCAGATAGTGTTCATATAGAATATGGTATGCCATGTAAATACAGCACAAATTTGTTATTACTGTCCCAGTCCTTTCTTTTTAGAGAAACAAAGCCATAAAAAAAAAGAAACTTTTGTTGTAACCATTGCTCTTCATACTGAGATCATGAGTCTTATCATGAGATCATGTCCATAACTGGTATTGCATTTCTCAGGGAGCCCACTAATTTGGAATCTGGACTGTTTTCTCAGTATCTATAAAAAGGGAAATAAGGACAATCCAGGAAACTACAAACCAGTCATCTTAACTTCTGTGCCAGGAAAGATAATGGAGCAAATAATTAAGGAATTCATCTGCAAACATCTGAAATATAAGGTAATAAGTAAAAGTCAGCATGGATTTGTAAAGAACAAATCATATCAAACCAACCTGATCACTTTCTTTGATGAGATTACAAGCCTTGTGGAAAAGGGGAAGCAGTAGACATGGTATACCTAGATATCAGTAAAGCATTTGATAAAATCTCACATGACTTTCTTATCAATAAACTAGGAAATACATCCTAGAAGGGCTACTATAAGGACAGTTCATAAGTACAGTAAAACTCCCAATTGTCCGGCATCCAGTGGTTCAGCACTCCTGATAGTCCGGCACCAGCTGGAACCCAGAAGTGCTCCAGCCAGCCAGACAATTGGAACTGCTCTGCCCCCGGCTTCCCCAAGTCAGCCACTGGTCAGTTTCAGCAGCGGCTGACTTGGGGAAGTTGGGGGCAGAGCAGCTAGGGTGCTGCCAGGTTGGTCCTGCAGTGCCACCCTCTCCCACGCTGCGCAGTTCCCCGCCGACTCCCCCACCCCAACCCAGACCTCTCATAGCCTCCCTTCTGGTACTCCGGCATATCTGATAATCCAGCACCCCCTAGGTCCTAAAAGTGCTGGATTATCGGAAGTTTACTGTAGTTGGATAACTGTTCTCAGAGAGTAGTTATCAATGATTCATCATCATGCTAGAAAGACGTAATAAGTATAGTTCCACAAGGATCAGTTTTGGGACTGGTTCTGTTCAATATCTTGATCAACAGTTTGATGCAACACACTACCCACTAGCAACATGTGGCTATTTGGCCGGTTGTGTGTGGCTAGTTCACTATAGCAGTAGCCACAATCATGGCTACTGCTTCAGAACTGGTTGGACACCATGGATTTAGATAATTGCATAGAAAGTACGTTTGTGAAGTTTGCAGATAATATCAAGCTGGTAGGGGATGCAAGTGCTTTGGAGAGTAGGGAGGTAATTCAAAATGGTCTGGACAAACTGGAGAAATGGTCTGAAATTAATAGGATGACGTTTAATAAGAACAAATGCAAATTACTTAACTTCAGAAGGAACAATCAGTTTCACACGTACAAAATGGGAAGTGACTGTTTAGGAAGGAGTACTGCAGAAAGGACTAGGTATCATAGTGGATCCACAAGCTGAATATGAGTCAATAGTGTGACACTGTTGCAAAAAAAGCAAACATAATTTTGGGATGCATTAACTAAAGTGTTGTGAGCAACATATGAGAAGTCGTTCTGCTCTACTCTGCGCTGATTAGGCCTCAGTTGGAGTATTATGTCCAGTTCTGGACACCACATTTCAAGAAAGATGTGAAGAAATTGGAATGAGTCCAGAGAAAAGCAAAAAAAAATTATTAAAGATCTAGAAAATGTGACTTATGAGAGAAGATTGAAATAATTGGGCTTCTTCAGTTTGGAAAAGAGATGACTGAGGGTATGTCTACACTACAAAGTTAGTTCGAACTAACGGACGTTAGTTCGAACTAACTTTAATAGGTGCTACACTAGCGCTCCGCTAGTTCGAATTTGAATCGAACTAGCGGAGCGCTTAGTTCGAACTAGGTAAACCTCATTTT
Source organism: Pelodiscus sinensis (assembly GCF_049634645.1). NCBI lineage: Eukaryota > Metazoa > Chordata > Testudines > Trionychidae > Pelodiscus > Pelodiscus sinensis. The sequence continues at coordinate 30,001,995 of NC_134726.1, forward strand.
ACGAGGACTAACGCCTAGTTCGAACTAGCTAGTTCGAACTAAGGGCTGTGTAGCCCTTTAGTTCGAACTAGTGGGAGGCTAGCCCTCCCCAGGTTTCCCTGGTGGCCACTCTGGCCAACACCAGGGAAACTCTATGCCCCCCTCCCGGCCCCGGACCCCTTAAAGGGGCACGGGCTGGATACGGTGCCCGTGCCAGGTGCAAGCCTGCCAGCACCCAGCTAGCAGACCCTGCACCTGGCACGGCACAGAGCCACCCATCCGATGCCCCCCAGCCCACCCCCCCTTGCCGGGACCAGGCTGGCGGCTCCCGGGAGCTTGCCCTGGACCGCAAGAGGCGGGCACCTTCCTGGGCTAGTGCGGACATCGTGGACCTCGTCCACGATCTCTGCACTAGGCACAGGAAAGTGGCCGGCTAGGGCAGGAGAGCTGCCAGCCTGGCCACCCAGGACCAGGTGTGCATGAAAATCAAGGGGGTCCACTAAGACCCCAGACCCTGAGCCCTGAGCTTACAATGGCCGTCCTGGGTCAGACCAAAGGTCCATCTAGCCCAGTAGCCTGTCTTCCGACAGCGGCCAACCCTAGGGACCCTGGAGGGGATGGACCGAAGACAGTGACCAAGCCATTTGTCTCGTGCCATCCCTCTCCAGCCTTCCACAAACTTTGGGCAGGGACACCACTCCTACCCCCTGGCTAAGACTACTCCATGGACCCATCCTCCATCACTTTATCTCACTTCCCTTTCAACTCTGTTCTAGTTGTAGCCTTCACAGCCTCCTGCAGCAAGGAGTTCCACAGGTTAACTAATTGCTTTGGGAAGAACAACAACTTTCTCTTACTAGTTTGAAGCCTGCTACCCATTCCTTTCCTTTGGTGTCCTCTAGTCCTTCTTTATGGGAACTCAGGAAGAACTTTTCTGAATGCACCCTCTCCACCCAACCCCTGCTTTTAGAGACCTCTATCCTGTCCCCCCTCCGTCTCCTCTTTTCTAAGCTGAACAGTCCCAGTCTCTGTAGCCTTTCTTCATCTGGGACCTGTTCCCAACCCCTGATCATGTTAGTTGCCCTCCCCTCTCCCAGCCTTTCTCTTCCCCTCTCCCACCTCCTTTTCCCAGTCTCCCCCAGTTTTTTTTCAATAAAGACAGAGTCAATGTTGGAAGAAACGTTATCTTTATTTTGTACATCAATAAGAAGGGGGGCTAAGGAAGGGTAAGTGGAAGGAGGTGAGGGAGGAATGGGGTACGAGCCCCCGATGGGGAGGACTGGGCTGGCTCTGCGGGCTTCTGGGGGTGGAAGCTCTCCTGCAGCCCCCCAATTACTACCTCTCCCCAGATGGCAGCCTGCGGCAAGTGCAGCCGGGCTGATGGCCGAGTGGTGTGATGTGCCCAGTGTGGGCACTCAGGGCACTCCAAGCCAGAACTTCGTTGCAAGCGGGGCACCCCTTAGAACTGTGTGTCCGGGGTGGGGGTCGGGACCCTTTAAGCGCAGCCCTCGGCTAGCCTGAGACAGCATCTCCATGCTCTAAGTCCTCCTTTTATGCCCTGCCGGCACTGCTTCCGGCCATCCTTAAGCCCTGTTCAGAGTCCACTCAATGTGGACTTGCTAGTTCGAACTAGCAAAACGCTAGTTCGAACTAGTTTTTAGTTCTAGATGCGTTAGTTCGAACTAGCTTAGTTCGAATTAACTAATTCGAACTAAGTTAGTTCGAACTAGCGCTGTAGTGTAGACGTACCCTGAGAGGGGACATAACAACAGCTTTCAAGTACCTAAAGGAGGACTTGAGTGAGGAGGAGTGAGAAAAATTATTCTCCTTAACATCTGATAACAGGACAAAAAGCAATGGGCTTAAATTAAAGCAAGGGAGGTTTAGTCTGGACATTAGAAAAATTTCCTAACTGTCAGGGTGGTTAAATAAATTGCCTGGGGAGGTTGTGAAATCTCCATCTCTAGAGATATTAAAGAGCAGGTTAGATAGACATCTATCAGGTTTGGTTTAGATAGTACTGGGTCCTCCTGTGAGGGCAGGGGACTGGACTCGATGACCTCTCGAGGTCCCTTCCAGTTCTAGTGTTCTATGATAGTTCTGAAGATAGTTGTCAAAGCCTCTTACATGCCTTTATAGTACAAAGAGGCAATGAAGGAAAAAGAAAGCCTGAACAATTACATGTTTGTTAATGCAAGCAGGTTTCATATTGCACATTGTTTGAAACTTTTAATGAATCAGCAACTAAAACTAATGAAAAGTGTCTTTTTAAAGATAAAATTTCAGAGCATCTTAACTATTTACATAAAGATTTTATAGTGGGGATTATCTATCTATCTATCTATCTATCTATCTATCTATCTATCTATCTATCTATCTATCTATCTATCTAATCTGTTTAAAATTTTATGCTGCAATCATCACAGTCATGCTTGAGAATGCTATGTTCACCAGATCTCTGGGACACAGCAATTGATGAGATCATGAGATTGGTACGGGTTTATGAAGAATGGCTAGAACATCCACTTTCCGTTGATATGTGGCACTGATGGTGCCTACTCCATATCTAATGGGAAAACACAACAAAAGATTCCCCGCCTGGTCTAGTGCGGAGATCGTGGACCTCATCGAGGTTTGGGGGGAGGCCTCCAATGTCCATGATCTCTGCACTAGGCACAGGAATGTGGTCGTCTACAGCCGCATGGCTGCCAGCCTGGCCAGCAGAGGCCACATGCAGACCGAGGAGCAGGTCCACTACAAAATTAAGGACCTGCAGCAGGCCTACTCCAGGGCCTCCCAACCAGGGGCCAACCCAGAGGCCTGTCCTCACTTTGAGGCCCTGGACCACATCCTGGGGACTCATGCAGTCCATGCTTCCTGGGTGATGGTCAACAGAAACAGAGGAAGAGGAGGACGTTGAGAGCCAGGAGCCTGCAGGGAGCCTGCCCAGGACCCAGGACCCCCGAGTCATCCCACAGAGGCATCCCACAGAGCACATCTGCTGTGTCATCTGAGGCCGGGGATCGCTCCACATGTGAGTGCCATCATGGTCCCCTTATGTGTATGGAGGTGGTAAGTGGAGTGATAAGTGGAGAGGGAGCCCAGGGACTGTGCGCCTGGGCCTTGCCCACCTTGGAGCAGCTGCTGGGTGTCATGCAGGGGCCCTGGCCCGTTCCCCACACGCCGACCTCGCCTTGCAGAGGGGGGCTGAGTTTCACCCTCTGTTTCCCCAGGGAGAACTGACCACTGCTCCTGTTTCACCACAGCCGCAGCACCTGGGCCTGCAGGGCACACCACCCCACCTGGAACAGCCACCCTCACCCGGGCCAGCAGGCGCACCCGCAACCAGAAGGAGTACCAGCGGCAGCACCTGCGGCTACTGGGGCAGCAGCTCCGCACCCAGGAGCACTGGATCCACGAGGACCTGCGGCTGTGGCAGAGGAGCTTGGAGGTGCTGGAGGATCAGGGCCCTCCTAGGTTATCTCCAGACCCTGGTGGACAGGTTCCTGCCTCCTCCTGCTCCAGCTCCTGTGGACGCCCCAGCTCTCGCTCCTCCTCCCACCCCTGCTCCCCCTCCCACTTCCTCTGCCCCTCCTCCATCCCTCCTGACCCACCATCCACAGCCACTCCCCCCCCCCGACGCCCCCACACCTGGTGCTGCAAGACGGGAGAGCCAGCAAGACCCCTCACCCAGAGCTTTCCCTTCCCTTCTTCCCCTTCCATCTCCCTCCTCCCAGGTTTCCCCCTCTTCTCTCCCACCCTCATTCCTCCCTCCCCCCACCCCAGTTATGTAAAATAAAAGAGATTTTCGTTTTCAAAACAGGTGTCTTTATTTGACATTATGAAGGGAGGTTAGGGAGGGGAAAAGGGAAAGAGGAGAGGGTGGAAGAAGGCCCCAGGGGGGCATGCAGGGAGAGTTCAGTCCTCCACCAGGAAGCTCTCCCGCAGGACTTCCTGGATCTGGACGGCTCCCCACTGGGCCTCCCGGATGGCAACGGTGCGGGGCTGCTCGTACTGGCCAGCCAAGTGTTCTGCCTCAGCCATCCAGGCTGGCAGGAAAGCCTCCCCCTTCCACTCAGATAAATCATGTGGCACACAACATGCTGCCACCACAGGAGGGATATTGTGCTCAGTGAGGTTGAGGTGGGTGAGGAGGCATCGGAATCAGGCTTTCAGGTGTCCAAACGCCTCCTCCACCATGATGCGGGCCATGGTGAGCCTGGCATTGAAGGCCTGCCAGGAGGGGTTGAGGTGTCCCATGTAGGGCTTCATTAGCCAGGGCTGTAGGGGACAGGCCGCATCCCCCACCAGGCAGATGGGCATGTCCACGTCCCCGACCCTGATGTGGCGGTCAGGGAAGAAGGTCCCAGCGTGCAGCCTCTGGCATACGGAGGAGTTCCAGTACACCCTGGCATCGTGTGCCTTGCCGGACCAGCCCACATTAATGTCCGTGAACTGGCCCCGGTGGTCAGACACAGCCTGCAGGATGATGGAGAAGTACCCCTTGCAGTTTATATATTGGGAGGTCTGGTGTTCCGGGGCACGGATGGGGATGTGCATCCCATCGATGGCCCCCCTGCAGTTGGAGAAGCTGAGGGCTCCGAACCCCTGGATGACTGCGTCCAGGTTGGTGAGGTGGACCACCCTGCGGAGCAGCACCCTGTTGATGGCCTTGACCACCTGCAGAGAGACACAGCAAACCGCGAATCACTGGGGTGCTCGGATGGCTGGGAGTGTTAGTTCCCTGGCACTGCCCTGTGCCCCACTCCCAGAAGCAACCCCCGCTGCCGCCGCGGGTGGCATGTAGTATGACCGGGACAGACCGAACCCTCCCATGCGAGGCACTTTTGCCTCCTCACCCCCCGTTTTCCCTGGGGCGACCCATCCCCTCCTTGCGGCCCCCAACCCCACAGTGGCCAGTGAGTGCCGTACCTGCGTGAGCACTGCTCCGATGGTGGATTTCCCCATGCCGAACTGGTTCCCAACGGATTGGTAACTGTCCGGCATGGAGAGCTTCCACAGGACGATGGCCACACGCTTCTGGAGGGGGATGGCGGGCCTCATGCGAGTGTCCCGTCACCGCAGAGCAGGGGCGAGCCACTCGCAGAGCTCCAGGAAGGTGTCCTTCTTCATCCTGAAGTTCTGGGTCCACTGTTGGTCTCCCCAGCACTCCAGGATGATGCGGTCCCACCAGTCGCTGCTGGTGTCCAGACGCCAGATGTGGTGGGGCACGCTGACGTCCTAACACTGCTGCGGCTCCTCCACAGCCCCAAGGGAAGCCAGGGGGAGGGGCAGGGGGCTGACATGCACCAGATGGTGCCTGGCAGCCTCTAGCCATTGCTGGCGAGCTTGCAGCAGCAAGTCCAAAAACTGGACCAGAATGCCCAGGGTGAGCTCTGGCTCCATGGTGCCAACTGCGGCGGCGTCTCCAATGAGAACCACTGACACAGGCGGGCAGAGAAGAAAACGCTTTGCTGTCCCTCGGTGAGGTAGGCAAGCAAGCGAAAAAGCTGAGAACTGGCTGTCAAGGGGGGTCCCTTTAAGCACGAGCCTCAGATAGCCTCAGACAGCAGCCACACAAAGCAACTACTGACCTGATGCTCTGCTGGAACCGGTTTCAGCTGCCCTTAAGTGCGACCCAGCGTCCAATCAGTGTGCACACGCTTCTTCGAATTAGCAAAACGCTAATTCAAATTAGTTTTTGGGTCTAGAGGCATTATTTCGGATTAGCTTATTTTGAATTAATTAATTCAAAATAAGTTAGTTCGAATTAGCGCTGTAGTGTAGACATACCCTAACTATTTTAATATGAAATATTTTTAAAAGTCTCCAAATCAATTAGCTGCATTGGCAATTATCATATTGGAAATCACACAGAGAGAGGATTTAATATACCCTTTAAAATTCTGCAGGATTGCCTTGACAAGCAATGTTTCACACTAGGAAAGGGCAGAGCACCAGTCTGGGTATCAAGACACTGGGTCCTTTCTTATCTCTGCCTTTGTTTGTAAGGGTCAAAACAATGTAAATGGATCCTAAACAAGTCTATATTCGGGTGGGCCAGGATTCCCATGGTGAAGGCACTGGTCAAGACAGCCATAGAGCTGCCTTCTAAGGATTACTGAGAATGACATAATGGAGGAGGTGCATCAGGGCCAGGACTATGATCAGAAATGGCATGTTAGGGACGGGAAGCATACGTAGCACAGGAGCACTGAGGCAGCATTGTGAACCATAGGCCATCTGTGAGAAGCTGCTGTACTTCAGTTTGCCCCCAAGGTTATGCAAATGACTATAGAGGCTGCTGCAGCCCCCAGAGGATACTAAGTTCAAGGCACAAATATGGATGAAAGGTACTTGAATTCCCCTTCTGACATGCAAGTTTTGTGTTACTGCTCTAAGAGGGACAACAGAAAATCTTACTTTGCTATAGACAAGGCCTTAGAGACATTATCTGTGACTTGGAAGAATTATATGATCTTTGCCTTTTAGTAGCATGCCATTTTTGAAAAACACTGCCTGTAAAAATCCATTGTGGAACAATTTTATTGATTTTTTTTTTGAGATCTTAGCCTTCTAGTGTAAGCTTAAATGAGCTTTAGTTAACGTTATTCCCAGTTAGGTTTATATTCTCTGAAGGTTCAAGTTAAAGAAGCTGTGAGGAGTAATTTAGTGCTTGACAGCCAGTGCAACACACATATTTAAACCAATACCACAGTGTAAGACAATCCTACATATGAGACTATGAATAGAATTAGTGATTATGTGTTTTGAGCTATGAGAAACTGGAAGCTTCCGAGTGCCCTCCCATAGCTAGATTGCTTTTGCAAGCAAAGAAGATTGCCTCGTGTTGATTTCAGCTGGATAAATATGACGACAATTAGACTTTATGAGAGTTGGCTGTGGATAAATAGTTTTAGTGTCTGACAGAAAATATTAACCCTAATAGTCCTTTACTTTCTGTATATTTAAATATATACTTTACTTTCTGTATATTTATGCTTTAGCTTATTTATTATATAAACAAAGAGACTGTTGAATTCTAAGTCCCAGAACACTGGACCTTGATTGACAAGTAATCCCATTCAGGAATTCTGTGTTAGAGTGTATTTAACAGTGTTGTGCACCGGAAAGTTTAACGTCAGCACCAGGCAAATTAGGTGAAACTATAGTAAAGACTAAAATTGTCAGACACAGAGATGAACATAATGGCTACGTCTAGACTGCCAGCCTCTTTCAAAAGAAGCTTTTTCAAAAGATACTTTCAAAAAAGCCTCTTTTGAAAAAGAGCATCTAGACTACAACCAGTACTTTTGAAAAAGCAAGCTGCTTTTTTGAAAGAGAGCACCCAGGCAGTCTGGATGCTCTCCTTTGAAAAAGTACAGTTTGCATTACATAGTGCCTTTTTTTCGAAAGAGCACTTTCGAAAAAAGGCGTTCTTCCTCGTAAAACAAGGTTTTCTGCAGTCGAAAAAACTGCTGCGTTCTTTCAATTTACTTTCGAAAGAATGCAGCAGCAGTCTAGACTCAAGGGAAGTTTTTTTGAAAAAAGGCTACTTTTTTCGAAAAAACCCTGTAGTCTAGACACACCCAATATGTTGGGAGAAAATCAACATGGTTTCTGTAAAGGGAAATCATGCCTTACTAATCTACTGGAGTTCTTTGACAGGGTCAACAAACATGTTAACAAGGAGGATCCAGTGGATATAGTGAACTTAGATTTCCAGAAAGCCTTTGACAAGGTCCCTCTCCAAAGGCTCTTAAGTAACATAAGTTGTCATGGGATAAGAGGGAAGGTCCTTTCATGAATTGATAACTGGTTAAAAGACAGGAAACAAGGTAGGAATAAATGGTAAGTTTTCAGAGTGGAGAGAGGTGACTAGTGTTGTCCCCCAAGGTCCATACTAGAACCAATCCTATTCAACATATTTATAAATGATCAGGAGAAAGGCATAAACGGTAAGGTGGCAAAATTTGAAGATAATAAACTGCTCAAGATAGTTAAGAACAAAGCAGACAGTGAAGAATTTCCAAAAGATCTCACCAAACTAACTGATTGGGCAACAAAATGGCAAATGGAATTTAATGTTGATAAATGTAAAGTAATACACATTGGATACAATAATCACAACTATACATACAATATGGTGGAGACTAATTTAGCTACAACTACTCAAGAGAGAGATCTTGGAGTCATTGTGGATAATTCTCTGAAAACATCCATTTAGTGTGAAAATGGAAAACAAGAAAACAAAAAACAGTCAAAAAAGAAAACAGAATATTAGGAATCATTAAAAAAGTGATAGATAAAAAGACAGAGAATATCTTATTGCTCTATATAAAACCATGGTACACCCACATCTTGAATACTGCATATAGATGTGGTCGCCTCATCTCAAAAAAGGTATACTGGCAATGGAAAATGTTCAGAAAAGGGCGACAAAAATGATTAGGGATTTGGAATGGGTGCCATATGAAGAGAGATTAAAAAGACTTGGACTTTTCATCTTAGAAAGAAGGAGACTAAGGGGGGGGGGGGGAGGATATGATAGAGATCTATAAAATCATGACCAGTGTGGAAAAAGTAAATAAAGAAAAATTGTTTACTTATTCCCACAATATAAGAACTAGGGGTCACCAAATGAAATTAATAGGCAGCGGGCTTAAAACGAACAAAAGAAGTTTTTCTTCATGCAGTGCACAGTCAACCTGTGAAACTCCTTGACAGAGGATATTGTGAAGACTAGGACTTTAACAGGGTTCAAAAAAGAGCTAGACAGATTCATGGAGGTTAGGTCCATCAATGGCTATTAGCCAGGATGGGTCGAGATGGTGTCCCTAGCCTCTGTTTGTCTGGAAATGGTTGACAGGAGAGGGAGCATGTGATGATTACCTGTTGTGTTTCCTCCCTCTGGGACATCTGGTATTGGCCACTGTTGGCAGATATGATACTGGGCTAGGTGGACCTTTGGTCTGACCCAGTATGGCCGTTATGTTCTTTATATCCACTGAACACTGGATAGTTTGGGGAACCATTCCCTTAATATATGGCTATTGCTTACATAAGCAAAGATAAACTTGGAAGTTGATTAGACTTAATTGTTACAGCAGATAAGAAAGAATAATTACGAGGGAAGAAAGACCCACTGAACTATACTATCATATTAGTCCTCTGTGCTGTAATTATACCTTCACACACAAATCAGGTAAATTGTATAGAGAATGTATAGAAATGACATCAAAACTTGATTCTTTTGGCAACAGAGGTTTTCTTTGTTAGAAAAACCCATGTAACCTATCTTTAGTTGTGGAATGAATCTGCCACTTCCCTCCAGATACATTGAAGGAGAGACTCATAACCAAATGTTTACTATCAATCATCGTCATCACCACATCAAAAGGTAATAATGTTTCTATGTTTCAGTATAGTTCTTTTGGTATTTTGTATAGTGCCCAGCTGCTCCAGCCCTCCTCCTAATATAAGCCATGCCACAGCTTCTTAAAACTTTATTTGTGTGCACCCTCCTTGCTCAACAGTAGGGGTACGTCTACACTGCACACTTATTTTGGAATGAGCTCTTTCAGAAGAAATACTCCAAAATAGTTTATTTCAAAATAAAGCATCTACACAGCAAACGCCCATTGAAATGGCGCTGAGCTATTTTGAAATAGAGTGTCCACACTCATTGGACACTGAATCACATTTAAGGCCACCCAGAAGCACTTCAGGCAGGGCATCAGGACAGCAGTTACTTCCTCGAGCTTAAAGGGACCGACCCCCCATACAGCTGTGTCTTAGGCTCATCTCTTTTGCCTACTTCGAGGAACAGCAAACCCGTTCTTTTGCCTGATGTGGTTGCCCTTGTGAACACCTTAGCTCTCTAGGTATGTAGTCAGAGCAGCTTCCGAGCACTCAATAGCCTCCAAGCACTCAACAGCTCTTATCTAGTCTTAGCAGGTCACCCGGGGTCAGGAGGCTGCCACGGGTTGTGTCGACCGGCTCTTCTCGAAGCTGGTCTGGCTGTGGAGAACAGAGAATGTCAGTCATCCTTGGAGACATTCTGCCGGAAGCCTTGCCCTCATCTGTGAGCCAAGACCGACAGTTATCGGGTCAGACAAAGGCAATGTACCTGGAGCAAGGCCATCTGTGGTCTAGATGGTGAGCCCTTTCCTACAGGGGCTCAGATGTCCAGTGAGGAGCCTCACTACCCCCACATCCTGGGGACAAGCAGGCATGGGAAGGTGCCATGCCTCTTTCATCACCTGGCAGGGTCCTGGGAGCCTGCTGCCTGTTCGGCTGGAGCCATGAAGGGCTCAGATAGAGCATGGGGGTGACTCAGGGCAGCAGTGACAGCTGTGCAGACTGCTGCAGTGTGGCAGAGGAAAAGCAGGGTCTGCTGTTTGCCACAAGCCCTTTCCTCTGGGGCTGCAGCTTTAAGGGCTGCAGGGGAAGAGGGATACAGACTTTTTTTGAGTGTGGACAGAGAGTCCAGCAGAGCACCTGTGGGAAGGGCTGGAGGCCAATTATTTTGAAATAACTCCAGCCTTCCTACACACGCACTATTCTGAAATAGCTATTTCGGAAAAGGCATTATTCCTCATAGAATGAGGTTTACAGAATCCGACATAAGCTGTTATTTCAAAATTATTTTGAAATAACGGACTTACTGTGTAGACACTCGCAAAGTCATCATATATATAGTGATGGTCGGCGCTTTTGCCTGAAATGCTGGCAGTTCCCTCTGGGTGGCCCATGCTGCATGGGGAGTATGGGGCCCAAAGAGCCGCTTGCACCGCTTACTCTCCCGCAGTGGCCCGGCTGAGTGGTGCAGAAATCAGCCGAGTGCCACGGTGGGAGGCGAAGGGGGTCGGGACGGTGACGTGCGGCGTGACAGCAGCTCCAGGCCCCGTCTCCTAGCCATGAACGTCACTGCCCCCCCTTCGCCTCCCGCCGTGGCTCTCGGCTGACTTCTGCGCTACTCAGCCAGGCCGCCGCGAGCGACTGTTTGGGCTCTGCACCCCCCATGCAGCACGGGGAGTGCGTAGCCCAAATGGCCATTTGGGCTCTGTGGTCCCCCGAGTGAGAGGCAGGAGGGGGAGGAGAAGTGAAAGAGAGAGACAGAGAGAGAGACAGGAGGCGGAGGAGAGCTGAGAGAGACAGAGAGGGAGGCAGAAGGAGGAGGAAAGAGAGAGAGAGAGAGAGCGGACACTCAGGAGAGAAGACCGATGTGGAGGAAAGACTTGAAAATCCCGTCTTATGACGGGCTAATTGGCTAGTTTTGGAATAATATCCGTTATTCCAAAATAATGCTGCTGTATAGACATACCCTAGTAAGATTCCCTCATTTTAAAAGAGGGCTATTTGATGAGAAAAAATTTAGGATTGACAGAAATTCAGTACAAAATGTTAATTAATTTCTGATTTATTGGTTCTCTAATTGCCTTGTTGAATAGAATATTGAATTTAGAATGAACATATAATTGCAAATAAACTAATACCAGTAAGGGAGTTTTTCACTATTTTAACCACTGTGTCAGATATCAGAGCTGTTGAGATGTGGAAAGACCTTGATATTTTAGAGGCTGATTTTCTAAAGAAAATATAATTTATAGTCACAAAATTCATTGCATATATTAAAAGGCACTTTCAGATATAGCTGTGTATTTTTTAATTCCTTTGAAGAACTTAATAAAGTATGGTAGCCTCTCTGGGTTTGTTTGTTTTTTTAAGACTGAAAATTATAATGTGAAAGAGAAATGTTTTTGTTTCCTGAATTTCCCTTCCCCAATAGTGTCAGACCAATGTCTGTAATGAGACTAGACTTGGGTGAGTGAAGTGAAAGTCATCCATCCTCTGCCAGCATGCTACACTCTCTTTGGAAAAGAATGGTAATGATTCCGTGTGAGATTGTGGTTTTTAAATAGGCTGTCTGCTAATTATAAGAAAAGCCAAGATAATGAGATCTGTGTAGTGCTAATTACTTGTGCCTTTCCTGCCTATTGTAATTTACAGTACAGGCAGTCCCCGGGTTATGTACAAGATAGGGACTGTAGGTTTGTTCTTAAGTTGAATCTGTATGTAAGTCGGAACTGGCGTCCAGATTCAGCCGCTGCTGAAACTGACCGCCAGTTCTGACTTACATACAGAATCAACTTAAGAACCCCAAGCGTTCCCAAGTCAGCTGCTGCTGAAACTGATCAGCAGCTGATTCCAGGAAGCCTGGGGCAGAGCAACTCTGCCTCAGGCTTCCTGTAGTCAGCGCTGGTCAGTTTCAGCAGAAGCTGACTTGGGGACACCTGGGGCAGAGCAGCTGGGGTGCTGCTGGGTTGCTCCAGTAGCGCCGCTCCTCGGCACTACTGGAGCAACCCAGCAGCACCCCATCTGCTCTGCCCCAGGTGTCCTAATTCAGCCGCTGCTGAAACTGACCAGCAGCGGCTGAATCAGGACCAGAGCAGCTGCAGTGCTGCTGGGTTGCTCCAGTAGCGCCCAGAGCGGCGCTGCGGGACCAACCGGCAGCACCCCAGCTGCTCTGCCACCGGCGTCCGGAGAAAAGCCTAGTCTGCTGGGGGGGGGGGGCATACTAGCTGCGCTCCCACCCCACCCCAGCAGACCAGGAAGACTCGGGTGGCGGACCGAGATGCACCGTGGTCCCGCCGCCTGGGTCCTCCGCGGCTTTGCTCCCCGTCTCCCTGGTCTGCTGGAGACCAGCAGACCAGGGAGACGGGGAGCGCCTCTGAGGACGCCAGCAGCGGAGCAGCCCGAGCCCCCCCCTCGGCTTTGCAAAGCCTCGGGGAAGCCGGCAGCGGAGCAGTCCAGGCGCGCCTGGGGTGCCTCGCTGCCCGAGCCTCCCCCCCCCCCCCCGCGGCTTTGCAAAGCGCGGGGAAGCCGGTGGCGGGGCAGTCCAGGCGCGCCTGGGGTGCCTCGCTGCCCAAGCCCCCCCACCCCCCGCGGCTTTGCAAAGCACGGGGAAGCCGGCAGTGGGGCAGTCCAGGCGCGCCCGGGGTGCCTCGCTGCCCGAGCCCCCCCCCGCGGCTTTGCAAAGCACGGGGAAGCCGGCGGCGGGGCAGTCCAGGTGCGCCTGGGGTGCCTCGCTGCCCGAGCCCCCCCCCCTGCGGCTTTGCAAAGTGCGGGGAAGCCGGCGGTGGGGCAGTCCAGGCGCGCCTGGGGTGCCTCGCTGCCCGAGCCCCCCCGCGGCTTTGCAAAGCTGCGGGGGGGGGGGGGACTCGGGCAGCGAGGCACCCCAGGCGCGCCTGGACTGCCCCGCCGCCGGCTTCCCCGCGCTTTGCAAAGCCGCGCGGGTCGGGGGGGGGGGCTCGGGCAGCAGGGCTGCCCCGCTGCCCAAGCCCCTCCGCGGCTTTGCTCTGCGTCTTCCTGGTCTGCAGACCAGGGAGACGCAGAGCAAAGCCCCAGAGTACACGGGCGGCAGGACCGCGAGGTCCCGCAGTCCGGGTACTCTGGGGTAGCCCCGTTCGTAACTGCGGATCCGACATAAGTCGGATCCGCGTAAGTCGGGGACTGCCTGTACTTATTTGGAATGTCACTTGCTGATCTAGAACTTCTTGAAATCTGTGTGTTTGAAACAAAGCTTATCTTCAACCAATAAAATAGAAAAGTGTTTCCTAAATGGTGTTCCGTGGTACCCCGGGGTTCCTCAAAGTAAAAATAAGGGTTCAGCGAGAAAATTCCATTACAACAACATTTTGTGATAAAAAAATGATATTTAAGCATTTATTAATTTTATTGAAAACAGTTTTCATTTGTGCTTGCTACAATAAGTGCCGCTGTGTAATGCTAGCTTAGCCAGAGAGTGGGGATGATGATGTCACTACTCAGCGCTGATGTCCATATATAAGACTGTTACTAGGGGTTATGCAAAATTCTTTCGAGTTTAAAAGGGTTCCGTGGCCAGATAAAATTGGGAAACACTGAAATAGAGGAACCTGGTGAACATTAGGGCAGGTTTTTCCCTTCTTTTTCTCTGACCCCTTTTGTGTGTTTCTTCCCCACCTGGTCTGATAGATGGTGGTGGGAATTGAACACTTATTGCCACAACTGCATATTTTCCACTTGAACCCAGCTTTCACAGGCCATTGTGTTAGGTCTTGTTTACACTTGGTGTCGTATTCTAAAATCTCCCTTTGGCTCAGCTCCAGCATGCGGAATGCCAGTGTAGAAGAGGCACCAGTGACGACCAGCATTTTAAACATCATATTGTACAGTCTTGCTTGGAATAATTAAGGCAATGTGATGCTTAAAACTCCAAGAGCCACTTGAAGTGTTCTCTGTAATAGTGCCTGCACCATTGTTGCAACCAGTGAAGCAGAAGTGCTGAATGCAACAACTGAAAATTTTGGTCAAAATATCAAGTGTACGTACCCCCTTAAAGACAGCAGTTGTTTTCTGGCTGCATTGTTTTGGTTTAACTCCCTATTTACCCTACCTCATTTTCCCACTCACCTGCAACATATGGGTTGGAGACCCCACCCACCCCCCAGCTACTATAGCAATCTGGATTGATGTTCTTTGAAGAAAATGAATTCCATCTTACTCTTTTATTAATTAAACATTTGGATTCATGCCATGTAATTCAAATCATATTCAGGAGCTAGGTCCCTAGGCATGGGATTATGTAGTTGATCCTTAGTTGCAGCTGTGTTTACACCACTCTAGGAGTTGTGGGAGTCTGACCCTTCTGCCCCAAGGCTCTCAAGTTCCTATCCCACATTTCCAAACCAGGTGCTTCCAAGCGTATAATTGCTCTTTAATTGGACTGTGATGTGTGGATGTGAGGAAAAACAGTAGCCAAAACAGGGTGACTAGTGTGAACTCACTACATTATGGCTCTTTACACTACTGCAGTACCATCTGTTAAGTTACATAGATGTTCAGTAAAGATAGATGTTCTTTTGTAAAGATAGATGTTCAGTGTCAGAGTCCATACTTTTAACCCTTCTTTGTTTCCAATATGTGACACTCTTCATCAAAATGAATTCTTAAAAGGAAATTTTGTGTGTATGTTACAAAACAAAATAAAAATGGACAATGATGTATGGAAACTCCAAGCTTCTTAATTAGTGTACATGTTGGAAAGGTAGTTTGAGTACTCTTACTGAATGAAAAATCAGTATCTCTGATTGCTCGCTATAATCCAAGGTAATTGCATTTATAAGTAACATTCAATTAACATGAGTACTACTAACTTTAAGTACCCTGTGACACTATATTCCATAGTCTATATGAAAATATGCTTATGATACAAATGTGCCATAACTGAGATATGCTTTGTGCAAGATAATTCATGAAGGGTGCCATTGGAAAAGTCTTGATTGTTTGAATATGATTATCCTATTTGTAGGCATGTATCATTTTTGTATCTGAAGTTAGGAATATTGACCTGTGTATCTGTATTTCAATTATGCTACTTTGGATGACTTCCACTGCTGACACTTCAGAAACTATAGTGAAAAAGCCAGACAGGTCATTTTCCCCATCAGAAAGAACAATGGGCTGTGAAAAGACTTGACTTTTCCATGCTGCTGCTGACTCATGCATGCTGGGATGCTACTGAGTCAGGTGACCTGGTCACCTGATATTAACCATCACCTTACTCTGCTGTACTTTTCCACTGAGGAGTGGGGAAATCAAAAACGGGATTCCTGCCCAATGGAAATTCCATCTCAGATGGGGGAGGAAAATAATGATTGTCTTCAACTTGCTTCACCTCTGTCTTCCATTCCTGGGATGAGGCATACCTGGAAGGTCGACAAATGCCTTTGATGTCGACCACTGAGCGTCCAGACTACCACGCTGAGCTGACAAACAGCTGATCGGTTCAACGCAGCAGCCATTTAAATTTAAATGAAGCGGCGATTAGTTAAATCGCTGCTTCATTTTCCTTTTTTCACCAGAGGCATGTAGTCTAGACGTACCCTTTGTTTCTCATAAAACCGTGCAGAAAAGAGATAGAATCACCAGGCAGGTGAAAGAGGCTCGCTGGGGGTGTGTTCCTGCCCTCTGCCATCAAGGACTGCCCCCAACCTGAGCCTGCCACCCTCAGGTGCTCTTTAAGAGGGGGCGTGGGCTGAAGATCTCTCCCCCTCCAAATCATATAGGAACATAGTGCTGGCTGTTCCTCTTCATCGTGGAGTGAGGGGAAAGTGTACAGTTTGCTGCATTCCTCACTTTGACTTGCGAGCGCAGGGGGCAGATGAGCCCCTTCCCCCGGCTGTTCCTGCTGAAGCTGCAGCAGCCATGTAGAGGTGCTTCTCACCTGGCCCCAAGCTTCTGTGGCCTCTCCCCCTTGGGCAGCCTACATACTAAACCTCACATCCCTAACCCCATCCAAGAGCAATGATTTAAATGAAGCGTGACATTTTTCATTTTATTTTCGAAAAAACAAATATTAATTGAGTGAAGGACCCTGAGCAATGCCGGGTAAATCGTCTAGCATTAAATGATCAAGGACATTGTTATTGTTTCTATTTTTCTTCTAGAAACACTCCTTTTCATTGGATGGTGCTCATGAATGATGTTTTCTCCTTTCTCTAAAACCAGAGTTTGCAATTACAATAAAGTTTCTGACATTTCAGCAGTACGGAATCCAATTACATTAAACTGTTTGTGCATGCAATGTACTTTTACAACTTTAAAAAAGAGTATTTTCATGCCCACCCAGGATGCTGCAATGAGTTTCTTTGGTAAAACCATGTGAGAAAAAACTGTACAGAAGCTGCCTGTACTTTGTCTGGCCCTAACAAGTGTTTTCAGTCTTTGTACTAGTGAGGCTATGAGTAGACTAAGGGCAATGATATGAAGAGGGTGTGAATATTAAGACACAGCATGAGAAAGAATCTAGATCTAGGAATACAGATAGCAAAAAAAATTAATAATGGTTCACATATGGGGACAAATAGGATCCTGCAGAAATATGTAATCTGTAAAAGAAAAGAAGATTATAAAACACAGGCTAGAAATAAACAATAAGATTAAAAGAGACTTTTTCTCTTTGAACTCTTCTTAGGGCTATAGGAACATTATTCTATTTTTTCCACAGCCTGAAATGGTCTCATGGCCTAAGTGTCACCTCTTAGTTTGTTTTCCCTTACTAGTTTAAATTAACCCTTTGTTAAAGTAAAAATAGAAATAATTAGAAAAACAGAAATAATTTTTAGCAGTACACAGATTGCAAAAGACAGGACAATGTTCTTGTTTTCTGTCAGTCTACTTAAATTCATGAAGTCAAAGGTGAATAGATTAGTTTATGCCATCCAATTACAAATGCAACCAAGATCAGGAAGAATCATAACAAAAGAATAATTAAGGGTTGGAAAGGTATATATTTTATAGCTTCTATTAACAGGAAATCTTTCCTTCTTTCATAGAGCAAAAGTTCTTTCCTCTTTCCAGATACCATTGTACAGTATTTTAAAAACTTTTGTTGGAGAATATTGATTAGGATAAAATTTCCCAAACAATTGTATCCCCATCTATATTCCCTTCCAGGTCTAGCATCATGTAGATGTTTTAAGTGACATATACTAATACATTATTTTGTGAGCTATCAGTTACTTGTTTACTATCCTCTTGAATCAAAGTAATAACTTAAAACAACAACACAGAGCTAATTTTTTTCAGTTCGTCTTGAAGATGCATGCACTTTTTATATTTTTGACCTTTTGTGTTCTGATAAAACTCACTGTGCTTAGGAAGATTTCTTAGTTTCCAAAATGAACACAAGTACTGTTTATTACAAGTGTCACAATCTGCCTAGCAGCAATATTGATCATGAGAGAGGTGCCTTCTTTTGACTGACATTCCTGAGAATGTGATTTTTAGTCTTTACAAAGGTGACATGACTGTGATAAGAAACAAGAATGGGTCCTTTACTGTTGTTACAGAGACCCTGATGTTTCCTGTCATTGAAGAGTATTGATTTTTTTTATTTTGGCTTGCATCATAAGTAGGGTTTGGAAAAAAAGTATCACTCAATGACTGTGTATATGGCAGCAAGAGAATCAACTTACTTTTAATTTAAAAAGCAACCTCTTTGCTGCATTGATTTTATCTGACTCCTGTTTGTTTGTGTGCACTGATCTAATGTGTAATCACAATCACTAAACAGGGAACACAGTCAGTAACTACCATTATGTGTCAGCTAACAATAGCAGGAAAGTACAAGATTTATTTCCAAAAGAACAGTGTAAACCTTGGCTTTAACCTTTTCAACTAGCTATTAAAATAGCTAACAATAAAACATCTAGTCACTGTATTATAAGAGCATAAGAATGGCCATGTCGTGTCAGAACAATGGTCCGGCTAGTCCAGTAAACTGTCTTCCAACAGTGACTAGTGCCAGATGTTTCAGAGGGATTGAACAGAGCAGGGCAATTTACTGAGTGATCCATCCATCATCTAGTCCAGGGACAGGCAAGATGTGGCCTGTGGACTGGATCTGGCCCAACAAGATGCCAGATCCAGCCCATAGGCTATTCTGCTGGGATCCCAGGCACAAAGCAGCCCTACGCCACTTTAAGATGGCTGGCTGCACCCTGTGATTCGCTGTTCTGGATGCCTGGGGGTGGGGCAGGAGTCTTTGCACACTGCTCCCACCCCCAGCACAATTTCTCAGATGCTCCTGGCCAGTTTCCCTCAGAATTTGTGGATGAATATATGATCCTGGTGATTTATTATTGTTTAATTCATTGATTTGCCCCCAAACCTCCTCTGCTGACACTTCAACCAGGGACAATTCCTTAGATTTGTCACCTAAAATAATGGTTGGGGAGTGAAGATCTCTCCCATATCCTCTGCAGTGAAGACCAATGTAAAGAATTCATTTAGCTTCTCTGCAACAGCCTATTATGCCTTGAGTGCTCCTTTAGCATCTTGATTATCCAGGGGCTCCACTGAGTGTTTGGCAGGCTTCCTGCTTCTGATGTACTTAAAAATGTTTGCTGTGAGTGTTTGTGTCTTTAGCTAGCTGCTCTTCACATTTTTTGGGGGGAGGAGGGTTTGCCATATTATACTTTTATTCTTGATTTGGCTGAATTTATGCTCCGCTTTATTTTCCTCAGTAGTATTTGACTTCCAGTTTTTAGACAATGGGTATGTCTACACTACCCTCCGGGCTTCATTTGCATAAGTGGGGAGCCGCCATTTTTAAAACCCCGCTGGTTCGAACCCCATGCAGCGCGGCTACACGGGGCTCGAAGTAGGTAGTTCGGACTAGGATTCCTATTCCGAACTACCGGTACACCTGTAGGCAGAGGCAGCATGCACCACACAGAGCTGTCTGGCTGGGCCTTCACCTACAAGCCAAGAGACATGTTGCTACTTTTGGGGAGCCCCTTGAGGTAAGGGCCACCTGGATCTCATCCCTGCTCTCCCTTCTGAACTCCAACGTATAACCCCAGCCTGGACCCCCTCCTGCACTCTAAACCCCTCATTTCTGACCTCACCTCAGCCTAAATCCCATACTCCCTCCCACACTCCCACCTATGGCATCTGCCCAGAGCTCCCTCCCAGACTCTGAATCCCTCAGCTCCACTCTTCCGAATCTGGAGCCCCTTCCAACATCCAAACCCCTCATCCCTGGCCACACCTCAGAGCCTTCTGCCCCAGCCCAAAGATCCCTTCTGTACCCTGAATCCCTCCTTTCTGGCTCACCTTGAAGCCTGCACTGCCAGCCGGAGCCCTCAACCTCCCCTCCAATCCAAACTCCTGCCCCAGCTCTATGAAAAGAAGCAAGTGAATAAGGGTGAGGTATAGCAAGGTTGGGGGGAGTGAGCGGGCAGGTCTTCAGAAAAGGAGCTGGGCAGCAGCAGTATACAGGTGTTTGGTTTTGAACGTTTAGCAAGTTTGCAATCCTACACTCCCCCTGTGCTCTAGAACGAGTGTAGGCATTAATTTTTGATGGGGGCCCACACCAAGATTTTGGTAAGTGGTTAACGCCACACTTTTCTATGGAGGGGCTGTGGGGCCTGGGCGATGTTGGGTACAGAAGGGAGCTTCAGACCGGGGTTGAGGTGCAAGAGAGGGTGTGGTGTCTGAAAGGAAGTTTCAGTGAAGGAGGGGGCTGTAATCTGGGGCATGAGATTGGGGCGCAGGATCTGGTAGGGGGCATGAGGCATGAGGTCAGAGGATTCTGGTAGGGGGCATGAGGTCAGAGGATTCTGGCCTGGGGGAGGGATATAGGAGGAGAAGAAATGTTTTTTTGGGCGGAGTTGTGACCTGGGGTAGGAGGAGGAGGGTACAGAGGGATTGGTTGTGACCTGGGGCAGGGGATTGGGGTGCAGGGTCCAGGAGGGGGTATGGCTGTAGGAGAAGGATTCTGGCCTGGGGGAGGGTTTAGGAGAGGTTCAGGGTCTGGGAGGGATTTGGGAGGAGGAAGGGGCTAGGTAGATTCTGGTCGGAAGGCGCTTACCTTAGCAGCTCCCAGCCTGCAGCACTCTCAGGCAGGTTTCCCTCCCAGCAGCTGCTGACAGTTGGCTGGCTGTGCAGGTGGCTTTCTCTGCTGCCAGAAGTGGGGGAGAGAGGGAGAAGCTTCATGTGCTACCCTCACATCCCCAGCAAAATCTCTCAGCTCCCGTTGGCTGGTTTCCAGCCAATAGGAAGAGAGAGATTTTTCTGTACGGTGGGGGCAGTGTGCTGAAGCCTCTCCCTCCCTCCCTCCCTTCTACCTCCAGCACAGAGAGCTGCACAGAGCAAGCAGCTACTTTAATTGGCACTGATCCCTGCTGCAGGGGTAGGTGTGGGCCAGATCAAAAAGCTTGGTGGGCAGATCTGGGCCACAGGCCATATCTTGCCCATCTTTGCTCTAGAATCTAAACTTCATCAATTTATTTAAAATTAGTCTCTAGCACTCCTGGAACTTGTCTTCATTGGCTTTTTCACTTGAGTTAAGATTTGGCTGTTCTATTTATTTCACTAACAGTCCAGACAGATCCCCTCAACTGTGTGTGATTGGTCAAATTACTTGAGACAGCTGGCATATTTAGAGGTACAGGGCAGATCTTGAGTGAACTTCACCTGAGAGCTGCTCACATGAGCTATTTTTAGTGTGGACTCATGTTAGTGCTGTGATGCAAGAATCAAAAGTTGCCAGTCTTCCAATACCTTCCCACAACTCCCCAGGATTCCCCACTCCTCCACCTTGTGACCTATCTCATCATCTACCTAGTCTCAGTTCCCTGGCTGAAAGTTACATACCATTAAGTACACTGCTTGGTCCTCAGTTCCAGTCTCAGCAATGCCCTGGATTTCCAGTACAGAGCTGTGCATTTGAAGAATGCCTGTTGTGAAGTCATCATCTCAGTGAGCTGCTAGGAGGCCAGAGACAGAGGCTGTATCTACATTAAAGTGCTCAAGCGATCCTGCTGTAGTACTATAGCTGTGCTACTGCACAGCAGAAACATAATACAGCAATGGAAAAGGCTCTTCCACTGTTGTGGTAATCTTCTCTCCCAGAATTGCGGTGCCTACACTGGGGCTTAGGCTGGTTTAACTACTTTGCATGTGGCATGACATTTTTCATATCCCTGAATACTGTAGTTAAGCCTCCCTAACTTTGTATTGTAGACCTGCCCTGACACCATTAGTGAAATTTTTGTGTGAGCCTAGGAGGGCCCATAAATTCAGGGGAAAAAGAACAGAAGTGCAAAGTTCTGCCAGGAGGTATTTGTGTAATAAAATGTGAGCTGAATATAAACCAATGCCATGACATTTGCCTGAAAATGCAAACACATGGAAATACCTCTGAGAGATTTGTGAACTGCCCCGTTCAAATCAAGGGAGTGTGGACAATGAAGATTTAGGATGACAATGTAAATATTAACATTTTTTTTAAAAAAAAGATCATCAGTGGTCAAAACACACAAGAAAAAAGTGCCTCATTTTGTATTTCAGTGTATGTCTATGTTGCAAATAAAAAGTGTTTTCATAACTCCAGTTAATATATCAGTTTTACATTTATTTTGGGTTATTTAGTATCTTGAGTTCAACTCAAGGCTCCACTGTAGGTTTTAACTCAAGTTGTTAATTTGAGTTAAAAGTTGAGTTGCCGTATCTTTACTGCTATTTCACTGAAGTTAGCTAACTTGAAGTGAGAAAACACCTTTGTTTAAAAGTGAAGATATACCCTTAAAGCTTGTTTACTTGGGAAAGTTATACAGCTAAAAGGTTTGGTGTAAATTTAAACCACTCTAGTTGTAACTTAGCATAGCCCCATATAGACACTTAGGGTATGTCTACACTGCATTGCTCTTTTGGGATACCGGAAGCATCCCAAAAGAGCAATGCCGCGTCTCTAAAAGCACCCATCGTTTCCCAAAATATTGGGTGCGCTATTCTGGCAACCCTGTAACTCTCATTCCACGAGGGTTAAGGGATTTGTTGGAATAGTGCCTTATTTTGAAATTTGGCACTATGTAGACAGCGCCAAATTACAAAATAAGCTCTTTCAACTTCGATTCGGAATAAACTACTGTATTCAATTTGCATAGCGCAAATTTGCAACAGCGCATAGCGCAATTTGCATAGCCTATTTATTTCAACAGAAGGGTTCTGTCTACACAACACCCCAAAGTCAAAATAAGATACGCAATTTGTGCTATGCAAATTGCATCTTTTATTTCAATTCTATTTCAAAATAGCTTATTTTGAAATTTGGTGCATGTACACAGCATCAAATTTCAAAATAATGCCCTATTTCAAGATATCCCTTAACCCTTGTGGAACAAGAGTTACAGGGATGCTGAAATTGCACTCCCATTATTTCGAAAAATATTTCAAAATAATAGGTGGCTTTTTAAGATGCAGGATAGCTATTTCAGGATACCTCCAGTATCGCAAAATAGCTGCACAGTGTAGACGTACCTTTATTCTGGAAATATAGTCCTTTTATACCAGTTTAGTTTCTTCTCTAACCTTTTGTCACTTTTGAAACAGTTTATGCTAAGATGAAAAATGCTACTTTTATTCTGAATATGAGGATTTACATTGGGTATGTGTGTGTATGGGGGGTAGGGGTGGGCAGGGATTACACCAGTTTACAAATACAGCACTCTAATTTTACTGGTATAATTATTTATAATTATCCTGGTATAGTTGGAAAAAAGTCAACAAGCCCTTATTTTGGTGTCATTGCTGGATGGAATTTGGGAAAATAGCTCTTTTTTTCTCAGTCAGACCCCTATAGCTCTAGATCAGACCCTCCTTTAAGTGACTGTCAGCTGCTGGCAGGACTTGCATGAAAAGAATGGAAATGTGTGCTCTACACATCAAACTTTCAATCATTTCAGCTAATATGGCTGCATGTTCATGTTGTATTAATTTTATGCTGTGGGTAAAAGGGTTGTCCTTTCCATTTCCAAATGCCTGGGGGCTTGTGCAGGAGTGGTCATAATCTCAGGATTTGTCTACCTGGGGAAATTGACCTGAATTGTTATTGTGGGATCGCTATTTCACAGCAGATATTTTCAGAAAATCTTCTTTTGTACATGCTGCTTTCTGAAATGAGTGTTCATCTGTGGAATGCTTGTGGAATATCCCTGGTACTTTAAATAATTCACACCTACCTTATTCTAGAATCACTTGCCTGTGCAGACTAGCCCTGAGTACATGTTGAATTCAAATTGTCACAATAGTCTTCCTAATGGGAGAGGGATCATTGACCTCCCTTTCCCCTTTGTAGTAGAAGAGAGCACACACTGCACCCTCTCAAAGCAGTGGTCACTTGATATGCACTGCTCTAGATATCTGAGAAACACGCACAATAATGGTGGAACCACCTGATAGCGGACTGTTCTTCCACAACCTCCGATAGCGTTCTGTAGCTTTGCACAACAGTCTAGTCTTAAATTGCTGGCATATATTGTAGCACTCTCTTTTCATGTCAGTTTCCATTCCTTAAATTCCTTAAATCATGTCACCATCATCAAGGAAAATAGGAGTGAATTCTTACTTGTGTTAGCAGGTACCCATAAATAGACTACTCAGCTCACATTCGGTATCTGACAAGGAGGTTCAAGCCAGAGGTCTATTTAAATAGAGAAAAAGACAGAATAAAAACACTTTCCCATACTGGAAAACACTCTAAATTGATGCTTTTAGAAAGACTTTGTAAATCTGCCTGTCTGTTTTTTTAAAAAAGTAAAGGAAATGTTGATTGTCTGCTACTAATTGTGAATATGTGAAAAAATGTATAGAATATAATCTCAGAGAAAGATAAGGAGGCCAAATTCAGCAAGAGAGTAAGATTGTTTAGAATCCCTTCCACTAATGGACACATGTTTATGCTTAGCTAGTATCCAGTGCTATTCGGTTGATGGAGGAGAGGGTGTAAATGGTCATACCTTTTGTACTTTTTTATACTTCCAGTTCCTAGGACATAAGTAATACACAATGAGACTCTCTCACAGCTTGGAGCAGGATTAGGTAGGTCTAAAGAAGTAGGGATATAATTTATACCTCAATACACACCATTTCTGAAATAGGCCCAAAGGTATTGAATTTGTTTTTATAACAGAAAATATGTTTCCAGTACTATCAGGCTCTTACTGAGTTTAAACTTTTAACATATTTTATGGCTTTTGCAGGGTTTACAGAAAATCTGAACAACATAATGAGATGTGAAAGGATGTTGAGTTTGTCTTTGGAAAAATCACATACACAAAATATTCATTTCTAAATCAGTTCGATAAAGCATAATATGAGACAAAGATAGGTGCTTCTATTTTAACTCACTTAATAAGATTGTGTTGGAAAGTACTGAATTGTGCCTGTAATTTGCTTGGAATTTTTTCTTTCTTCGTTTTTCTTTCAGCTCCAAGTCTATCAAGTAATAATAAACTTCGGGTGTTAGAAAGATATCAACCTAGATGGACTGAAATATTTAGTCAAATATTGTTTCCCTTCCAAAATCAGAGAATGGTATCTCTCCTTCTTGAGCAAACATAATAACAGTTAATTAACCAATAACCCCATTTATAATTTTAGATGATGTTCACAAATACCAAAGGCTGAAGGCTAAATTATTTTTGAGATGTGTGAGACATTGATACTGATTAGTCCTGATGCATCTAAACTATTTCTGTTTATATAGTGGCTCTTTGGATAGATAAGAGTTCTGTCATAAAACTATGTGTCTATTCCTCTACAGCAAAAGATGACAATCATCTTACAGCTATGGTTTGGCAGAAGTGAAAAATGCATAAAGACACACATATACATCTGCACTCAAAATAACTTTTCATTTGGCCATTGCTAATAGCAGCATTGCGTCAAGTATACTGTGGCATCAGAATGACTTTCCTTCTATTCAGTGGTACAAATATCAAACACAAAAATGACTCCTAAACCTCACCACTTCCTCTGTCCATATATTTGCATGCATACATGTGTGTGTGTGTGTGTGTGTGTGTGTTACATACTGTGGAGGAACCATAGTGACTCTGGGTATGTCTACACTACAACATTAATTCGAACTAACGGATCCAGACTAAAAAACTAGTTCGAATTAGTATTTTGCTAATTCGAACTAGCATGTCCACATTAAGTGGACCCTGAACCGGGCTTAAGGATGGCCGGTAGCAGTGCCGGCAGGGCATCAGAGAAGATCTTAGAGCGTGGAGATGCTTTCTCAGCCTAGCTGAGGGCTGTGCTTAAAGGGTCCCGACCCCCACCCTGGACAGACAGTTCTCAGGGGTGCCCCGCTTGCAAAGCAGTCCTGGCTTGGATTGCCCGGACTACCCACACTGGGCACAGCACACCACTCGGCCATCAGCCCAGCTGCACTTGCCGCAGGCTGCCATCTGATGAGAGGGGGCAATTGGGGGGCTGCAGGAGAGCTTCCACCCCCAGAAGCCCGCAGAGCCAGCACAGTTCTCCCCATCGGGGGCTCGTGCCCCATTCCTCCCTCACCTCCTTCCACTTACCCTTCCCTAGCCCCTCTTCTTGATGTACAAAATAAAGATAACGTGTCTTCCAAAATGGAATTTGTCTTTATTGGACAAAACTGGGGGAGACTGGGAAAAGGAAGTGGGAGAAGGGAAGAGAGAGGCTGGGAGAGGGGAGGGCAACTAAAATGACCAGGGGTTGGGAACAGGTCCCATATGAAGAGAGGCTAAAGAGACTGGGACTTTTCAGCTTAGAAAAGAGGAGACAGAGGGGGGACAGGATAGAGGTCTCTAAAAGCAGGAGTGGGGTGGAGAGGGTGCATACAGAAAAGTTCTTCATTAGTTCCCATAAAGAAGGACTAGAGGACACCAAAGGAAAGGAATGGGTAGCAGGTTTCAAACTAGTAACAGAAAGTTGTTCTTCACAAAGCAAAGAGTCAACCTGTGGAACTCCTTGCTGCAGGAGGCTGTGAAGGCTAGAACTAGAACAGAGTTTAAAGGGAAGTGAGATCAAGTCATGGAGGCTGGGTCCATGGAGTGGTATTAGCCAGGGGGTAGGAGTGGTGTCCCTGCCCAAGGTTTGTGGAAGGCTGGAGAGGGATGGCACAAGACAAATGGCTTGGTCACTGTCTTCGATCCATCCCCTCCAGGGTCCCTAGGGTTGGCCGCTGTCGGCAGACAGGCTACTGGGCTAGATGGACCTTTGGTCTGACCCAGGACGGCCATTGTAAGCTCAGGGCTCAGGGTCGGGGGTCTCACTGGACCCCCTTGATTCTCTTGCACACCTGCTCCTGGGTGGCCAGGCTGGCAGCTCTCCTGCCCTAGACGGCCACATTCCTGTGCCTAGTGCGGAAATCGTGGATGAAGTCCACGATGTCTGCACTAGCCCAGGCAGGTGCCCGCCTCTTGCAGTCCCGGGCAAGCTCCCGGGAGCCGCCATCCTGGTCCTGGGAAGAGGGAGAGGGCTGGGGGGGCATCGGGTGGGTGGCTCGATCCGTGCCAGGTGCAGGGTCTGCTGGCTGGGTGCTGGCAGGTTTGCACCTGGCACGGGCACCGTAGCCAGCCCGTGCCCCTGTAAGGGGTCCGGGGCTGGGAGGGGGGCAGAAGAGTTTCCCTGGTGTTGGCCAGAGTGGCTAGCCTCCCACTAGTTTGAATTAAAGGGCTACAGACCCCTTAATTCGAACTAGCTAGTTCGAACTAGGCTTAATCCTCGTAAAATTAGGTTTTCCTAGTTCGAACTAAGCGCTCCGTTAGTTCGAATTAAATTCGAACTAACGGAGCGCTAGTGTAGCGCCTATGAAAGTTAGTTCGAACTAACATCCGTTAGTTTGAACTAACTTTGTAGTGTAGACATACCCTCTGTAATTAAGGTTGTTTTAAAATCTGTACTAAATTTGCAAATTTCTTTCTTATATAGGAATAATATAGGGTATCCTCCTCCAACTTTCACCACTAATGCTACGTCTAGACTACAAGCTTCTTTTGAAAGAGCATCTAAACTATAACCAGTACTTTCGAAAAAGCAAGCCGCTTTTTCAAGGGAGAGCACCCAGGCAGTCTGGATGCTCTCTTTCAAAAAAACACAGTTTGTATTACATAGCGCCTTTTTCCAAAAGAGCACTTTCGAAAAAAGGCGTTCTTCCTCGTAAAATGAGGTTTTCCGCGGTCGAAAAAACTGCCACATTCTTTCGATTTACTTTTGAAAGAATGAGGCAGCAGTCTAGACTCAGGGGAAGTTTTTTCGAAAAAGGACTACTTTTTTCAAAAAACCCTGTCGTCTAGACACACCCAAAGTCTTTGTGTGCAGAATGAATGTTCTGCATATTTATAAGAATATCTGTTAAAGTATGTGCATTTTAAAATGTACACCTCTACAAAGCGAATGTAAAGAAGATGAAAAATTGTATTATCATCACTTGATACCGTGTTGTACTCACTTTGCCGAGGTGAAAAGTAGCGGAGAATGGGACCTTGAGGTTTTACCATTTTTATGGTAAGTAGTACAGACATGTTCCATGCATACAGCTGCTTATCAGGAGTAGATGCTGAAGCCATTTCCTCATTAGAGTCTGGATAAAAAATCCACTAAAATATGCAATGCTCCTTCATGCTTACTTTTGGATGCTCTACACTAATTTCAGAGTTTTTGCAGAAAAGTGCCTTGACATTTCTCACTAACTCTTACAAAGACTCTAATTTACTCAACTTGTTAATTATTTACTCAGTCCCTTAATTATTTATATTACCATCGCATCTGGAGTCCCTGAACAAGACTGGGGCCCTACTGTGTGTGGTGCTGTACAGACACACGGGTAGATTCGGTCTCTATCCCAAAGACCTAACAATCTAATGTTTGGCTCAAAAATGAAATATGATTCCTTCAAGACTAGATTCTATGTAGTGCAATTAATATGGATCAGAACTATGCTTCTCAACACGTATAAATTATGGTTAAAGGTCTAGAAAACGTGACCTATAAGAACATAGCATAAGAACGGCCGTACTGGGTCAGACTAAAGGTCCATCTAGCCCAGTATCCTGTCTACCGACAGTGGCCAACACCAGGTGCCCCAGAGAGGGTGGACCGAAGACAATGATCAAGCGATTTGTCTCCTGCTACCCCTCTCCAGCCTTTGACAGACAGAGGCCAAGGACACCATTTTATCCCCTGGCTAATAGCCTTTTATGGACCTAACCTCCATGAAATTATCTAGCTTCTCTTTAAACTCTATTATAGTCCTAGCCTTCACAGCCTCCTCTGGCAATGAGTTCCACAGGTTGACTACACGCTGTGTGAAGAAGAACTTTCTTTTATTAGTTTTAAACCTGCTACCCATTAATTTCATTTGGTGTCCTCTAGTTCTTCTATTTAGGGAACTAATAAATAACTTTTCTTTATCGGCCCTTTTCACACCACTCATGATTTTATATACCTCTATCATATCCCCCCTCAGTCTCCTCTTTTCTAAAGTCGCTTTAACCTCTCCTCATATGGGACCCGTTTCAAACCCCTAATCATTTTAGTTGCCCTTTTCTGAACCCTTTCCAAGGCCAAAATATCTTTTTTGAGGTGAGGAGACCACATCTGTACACAGTATTCAAGATGTGGGCGTACCACAGTTTTATACAGGGGTAGTAAGATATTCTGGGTCTTATTTTCTATCCCTTTCCTAATAATTCCTAGCATCCTATTTGCCTTTTTGACCGCCGCTGCACACTGTGGACGTTTTCAGAGAACTGTCCACGATAACTCCAAGATCTCTTTCCTGATTTGTCATAGCCAAATTTGCCCCCATCATACTGTACGTATAGTTTGGGTTATTTTTCCCGATGTGCATTACTTTACACTTATCCACATTAAATTTCATTTGCCATTTTGTTGCCCAATCACTCAGTTTGGTGAGATCTTCTTGGAGTCCCTCACAGTCTGCTTCTGTCTTGACTATCCTAAACAGTTTTGTATCATCTGCAAACTTTACTACCTCACTGCTTACCCCTTTCTCCAGATCATTTATGAATAAGTTGAAAAGGATTGGTCCCACGACTGACCCTTGGGGTACACCACTAGTTACCCCTCTCCAATCTGAAAATTTACCATTTATTCCTACCCTTTGTTTCCTGTCTTTTAAGTTCTCAATCCAAGAAAGGACCTTCCCTCTTATCCCATGGAGGAAGACTGAAAGAATTAGGTTTGTTTAGTTTGAAAAAGGGAAGACTGAGAAGGGGACATGATAGCAGTTTTCAAGTACCTAAAAGAGTGTTACAAGGAGGAGGAAGAAAAATTGTTCTCCTTGACCTCTGATGATAGGACAAGAAACAATGGGCTTAAATTGTAGCAAGGGAAGTTTAGGTTGGACTTTAGGAAAAACTTCCTTACTGTCAGTGTGGTTAAACACTGTAATAAGATGCCTAGAGAGGTTGTGGAAATATTTAAGAGCAGATTAAATAGACATCTGTCAGGGATGATCTAGAACAGTGTTTCTTAAACTTTTTGAGACCACTGAAGACCAAACAATAATATTTTTTTATGCGGAACACCTATGACAATTTTCTTTAAAAAACAGTTGTCAGACAAAAAAAAAACAAAAACAAAGAAGTAACAAAAACAAAGATGAGGTCGTAGCACACATGCGAGTTGTTCACAGAACACCAATGTTCCACGAAACATAGTTTAAGAAACACTGATATAGATGGTGCTTGGTCCTGCCATGAAGACAGGGGACTGGACTTGATGACCTCTCAAGGTCCTTTCCAGTTCTACTATTCTATGATTCTATAATTACTGGTCTAGATTTAGCATTGTGAAATTCCAGTTTCATATCAGTGGAGTCAGATCACCATAAAACTAGAATAGCAGAGCAGTGAATCAGACCCTCTTGTTCTTTGGTGTTCACATAAAACTAGTATATTGTTTCTCTCTCATCCTCTCGCCATGGCTGCTTGCCCTGCCATATAAGTTCCTGTACTGCGGAAACCTATTGACATCAATGAAACTGTGATCGTGTCAGGAGATTTATTACTGTGAAAATGAGAGACAAAACAACGTATAATGCAGAAGGAAACAAAATGGGTAATGAGAATATTTTATAGACCCTAATTTCATTATTCCACACCTCAGAACTCAATCAGATGGTCTAATGTAAAATGGTGTTACAGAAGGTCAGATGGGAAGAACACCACTCAGTATTTTTAATGAGGATAGCGAAGAGGTCAGAATTTAAAAGGGCAGTTAGATTATTGCAAGAAAGATGATAAATAAAATACCTCTCCCAGCATAGATGGTTATTTCATGCACTTTAAATTAAGAATCACTCATGGTACAATTTTTTCTGTGAAATGAAATGTGGGAGATTTAGAAAGAAGTGTTAGACATTTTGAGCAAAGAAATGCTGAATTTTAAAAAAAACTAAGAAAACCTTTTGTGCTGTCACAGAAAGGGTTACATAGCATATTGTTTCCACATTCCTGTTTGAAGTCACATTTCAGTCTATTTTCTTAGGTGCTCACAGCAATGTACACTCCTAGTGGAAGGGGAAATCTGTAGCAATAACCAGAAACTGAAAGTCAACTCAGTGATTCTGAGAAATATTTCAATCTTTATCAGAGTTGACAGTTTTTTTTCCTTATGATATCAAAGTAAAGGGGAAACCATAACAACTAGGATTACATAGCTATTTGTTTCTTTTCTGTTAAAACTTAAAGTCAAAATCATGGGTTAGAATTCGTTCACAGGTAGGAATTTATATATAATTATTCATGGATGTTGCTTGGGCAACTGTCAAATAGCATAGATATATGTAAGGGGAGTTAATTTTACAGATGAAAAGGTAGTTTGTTTATTCATCCAAACTAGTTGTCTCGTATTAATTAGCTCTGTGGGCATCTCCCTTGAAAACATTAATTAGAGCACTTGACTGGTAAAGATACATTCTCCCACTCCACTTGTTGCAGAGTTACGTGAAATAGGATCAAACCTCCTGTAAGAGGTAAGGCAATGTGAACAAAACCCTGTTTGGGTGGTACTGTCCTGACCCTGAGGCCTCAAGCCCAGCTCCCCTAGGATCACAGGAGCAGCCATACTCCAACCCTCCACCTAACAGCCTGCTGCTAGTGACTTACCTGGGACCCATGATTGGTCCACTAGCTCTGTTTAAGCTAGCAGCAGGAACTTAAAGCTGTCTAAACAATTGAGTTTTATCCTGCTCCAGATTGTGTGCCTTTTATTTTCACTGAGTGATTTCCAGGCCTCTGGTATGTCTCCTGCATTTGAGCCCCTGGTATACTAGTTCTTGACTTGTGGTTCTGATCTCTAGTTTGTCTCCTGATCCTGACTCAGCCAGCTTGACACTCCTATAGAATGATAGCTTCTAGTGCCAGAAGGGACCATCGTGATCATTTAATCTGACCTTCTGCATAGAAGCCACAGAACCTCGCTCAGCCACCCTCTGGCTCTGACTGCTAGGTCTGGCTGCTCATGATCTAGCTGTCACAGGTATAAGAGATAAAGCAAGCCACTTTCCCAGAAACATTATGGCTGTGTCTACATTGGCATCCCTTTCTGGAAAAGGGATGCTAATGAGACACTTCGGAATTGCAAATACGCGGGGGATTTAAATATCCCCCACGGCATTTGCATTTACATGGCTGCCACTTTTTTCTGGCTCGGGGTTTTTGCCGGAGAAAAGCGCCAGTGTAGATGCGATTTTCCGGAAAATAAGCCCTTTTCCAGAAGATCCCTTATTCCTACTTTCAAGTTTTTCTCCGGCAAAAACCCAGAGCCAGAAAAAAGCAGCAGCCATGTAAATGCAAATGCCGCGGGGGATATTTAAATCCCCCGCGGATTTGCAATTCCGAAGTGTCTCATTAGCATCTCTTTTCTGGAAAGGGATGCCAATGTAGACACAGCCTAAGAGAATGGCATATTTAAACATTCTTGTAGTCTATAGGAGAACTGTCAGTGTGATAATCCTCTAATTGATGGGGAAAAGGGGAAGGGAGGTTGGCAGATGTGTGCTGGCCTCAACCTTTTGTATCTTATACTGATAAAACTCTGAAATTATGTGATTTTCCAAAGCTATTTGGAGGGACATGAGGCCTCATCCAAAGCCAATTGAAGTTAATGTGTAGGCAGTAAAAAGGAAAAAAGAACAGACACTATGGTTCTTTGGGGGAGAAGAGAAAAAAAGTCACCTTGAAAGAATAACTAAAGCATATATTTTGCTGTTTAGAATTAAACAAAAACACACCAGAGACCCATACCAAAAGGCAAACTACTTAGGTGTTTTGTAGATTATTGCATGGTGTATTTAGCATATATAGGACATTTTTATTTTCCTTGTATAACATTATTGATAAATTTTATGAGATGGTTTACAAGTATATAGTCTCATAGTTGAAGGGGTAAAATTGATTTTGTTACTTGGCTCACACAAGTCTTATTCTGTGTTATGTAGGGCTGTAAATTTTTACAGTCTGTTTACTTAATTAATTTAGATCTAATTTTTTCCTGTGATATGTTCCTGTAGGCACTTTATAATTCCTTTTCTTAATTCCTTTTTGACAAGCCTTTTTTTTCCTTCCCGAGGTTTGTCATGCCTTTTCCTTTAATATGTATTTTCAAAATATAAGGACTGAATATATTCTTACTTTGTGTCTTCACTGGATTGAATACAAAAATATGGAGTACAAAATATTGTAACTTGCATGCTTGTAGTATCACCTGGCAAAGTGACAGCAAAAGAGATGTAAGGGGTTGGGGGCTATTTCTTTTACAGTGATGTCCAAAACATGGATTCATGTTCAAAGAATATAAAAGGCATTGGTGTAGAAAAACACTTTTATTTTTATATACCTTTTATCACTTTTTCCAGACCTTTGATATTCTGCCATTATCTAAAATTCTACATTGGAGTTGCACCATTTTTATATACCTGCTCAGGATTTTAGTTTTTCCAAAAGTACACCAACCTCAGGAAGAATTGACTCAACTGAACGCCTCTTTATATGCCTCATGATACATTATATTGTACACATTATACTGACACAAAAACATTTATCCTTCAGGGCTTCCCTTTTTATAAGAAAGTGCTAATGTTTTTTGTTGGAAACAAATATCAGTGCTGGAATAGTAGCAAGCATTTAAATGGCATATATTTTAACTTTTTTTTCACTCTAGCCTTAGGTCTTGCCTGTTTCCGTTATTCTCCTGTCCTCTTCACACATGCTTTTTCTTTCCCTTTATCTCTCTGTATATAGATTATATGAATTTAGCCTGTTGTAAGTTACCCAGAGCATTGGAAGGAGTTCTGTTGCTTGATTAGCAATCAAATTTAAATTTAAATTAAATTAATGGAGATTACCTATCTTCTAGAACTGGAAGGGACCTTGAAAGGTCATCGAGTCCAGTCCCCTGCCTACACAGCAGGACCAAGTACCACCCCTGATGATTTTTTTTTTTTTTTTTGCCCCAAATGGCCTCCACAAGGATTGAACTCACAACTCTGGGAAATACAGGGCGTCCCCACTATAAGTCACCCTGGTATACATCCATTCTGCACTGAAGTCATTGATGCTTGTAGGAACTGATGTGTTATAAGTCCTCCCATTCCCCACACTTACGTCATGCAAAAAAAAAAACCCAAAAACCAAAAACAACCAATTTGTGCAAATGGAAGTCAGCCATGATAAAAAAAATTCCAGCTTTAAGTTGTTTCTTTATAAGTCCAAATTTTTTGGAACATATCTTGGACTTATAGCAAGGATGGCCTGTAAATATTTCATGGGTACTGTAGCATCTGTACCCCTTCTTCCTCTTTCCATCATGATTAAGAGAACATACCAACCATTCTATTGCTGCCATTCATACTTTGAATTTATGAGCTTAGGTACTGGACGTTACTGGGCTTTTCCTGAGTTGTGAATGTTGTTTTTAACCAATTGTCAAGATTCATTAAGAGTTGAACCTTATTTTTTTCCTTTCCATTCAGGACAGAGCCAACAGTTTTCATGCCTTTTTCAGTCCTTGACTATCCAAAAAGGGAATAGTCTCATCCAAGGATCAAGTATTTCTGCATGACTTTCACCAGTTCATTGGGTCTGCCTTATTGCAATTCTGTGTCTGATAGCTGAGGGATTCCTTATATCCTTCATATGTCGCTAGCTTTAAATATTAAAGATGTGACTTGCATTTGAAACAGACTCGGTATTTTAATCTGTACTGAGTGGACTGCCAAAGTAAATAATTTGGAAGAAATCTTCTATAACTTGCTATTTGAGATAAATTTTCTTACAAGCCACAGTGTGTGTCAATGAAATAAGTGAGATGGAGTTCTCTGTGGTGTCTTTGTACGTCTAAAGTTTTACACTTTGTATTTTGACAGTCAAAATCATTGGAAGAAGCTGTTGTTTCTGGGAATTCAGTCACACTCCATTGTGGCCAGAGAGCAGAACTATGTTTTTTCTCATTGTCGTTACCTTCCTTCTAATAGATGAGGTCAGAATTCTGTTTGTCAAACAACCAATTTCAGAACAAAAACAATGCACGCTTCTGAAATCTCAAAGGAAAATTGAACTTTATAAGTAAAAGTTAAATATTGATCTGATGAAGAAAAATCAGTTTCCACCAGAATACCTTTTCTTTTGTGCACCATTTTTTTTACATATTTGAACATTGAGAAAATGTATGGCTGAGGAATTTGCAAGTTGTTTGGGAACATGGTTTCTGAATATCCACTTGTGGTATAATAACAACTGTGAAGAAGGGTCAAAAACAGAATCTTTATTCTACCGAACTGAAACTTTTTTACGGGCAAATTGTTATCTTTAAGTTGCTGTCTTGGTTGGTATTTGCTGGGGATTTGTGTCAAGCTCATAATTGAATATTGAACTTTTTGTGTCTGAATACCAATATTTATTACTTTCCCCCAACAAAATTTGTTCTTTCTGTCATAATATCTTTAAACCATATCAGGTAATTTAGCACACATTAATAGTTCCCTTCTATTTTACATAGCTTGGCAGATGTTCTTGTAGGTAGTGTGGAAAAAAAGCTTTTAGAAATGAAACTCAAGAATGATAGCTTATTATATAGTGAATCATTTTAATTGAGTTCTGGAAGTTTTCCATCATTAATTTCATTGAATCCCTCTGAGATAAGCTGATGGAACTTCTTTTCCTGGGAAGTTTAGGAACGAGAATAAAACAATTCCTCCTTCAACACCCATACTTTTTTCCTCCCGCAAAAAAACAAAAAAACCAAACAAGGTTTGGTTATTCAGGGTATTCTGAATAATATCGGCATGACCTGGTTTCCAGGCAACCAGAAAACCTTGTCAGTGGTAACAATACTCAATGAATAACTCCAGGATGATGAAAGAAAGGGTCTCATCTGACAAGATAGCACCTGTTTTACTGTAAACAGGCAGTGTTGAAATAATGATGGCATTAGTCAGGGGAATACAAGAGGTTCAAAAGGGTTTTTGTGATTTTGAAAGTGAATTGCGGCACAGAGATCCATCCCTACTTTCCTCTTTAGAGATCACCTGTTATCCCTGTTATTTATTTGGTATCTTTTTATGATTGTTTTCCTCTTCCTAATCTCTTTCTGAACTCTTGCTATGGCTGGTTGCAAATCTGGATGGGCTTACTTCTGAAAAATGAATTTATCTAACAATATGAATTATAATAAGGTATATGAAAGCTCTTGTGTGTAATGAGAAAATGATTACAATGTTGGCAGAAATGTTTCAGTTAGTGATTGTTCCCATGTGTGTCATAAACAATACTTCACTGATCTTAGTTAGCTAGTACATTAACTTTTCTCCTGCTGAACTGTCACCCCTTGCAGTTATATTGCAGGTTAGGAGATTCATAATCTTGCGGCGTGAAAAGATGCAAAAGAAAAGTAAGTAGAATATACAACAGTTTAAAAATGGAAGGAGTACAGACTAAAATGATCCAGAAGGGGAGCAAGCACGAGGGAGAGTGAAGGCATAAATGTAGAGAAGAACTGAGAAATCCAAAAGTCGTGCAAGCACCAGAAAGCAGGAAGATGGGGAATTATAGAGGCAGCTCTGTAGGGAACCAAAAATGTAAAATTGAAATATTCAGATGATGAAATAATGAAGGATCAGGACTATAAAGTAGAATGACTTAAACATTTATCCTGAGGGAACTACTAGTACAGGCAGTCCACTTACGAACGGGGCTTTCTCGCCCCGGAGCTCGCAGGCAGCGGGACCGCCCAGAGCGCAGCGGTCCCGCCACCTCGACCTCCTGGGCGAGAAAAGCTGCTCCGGGTGCCCCTGGTCTGCTGGGGACCATCTCCAGCAGACCAGGGACACCCGGAGCAAAGCTAGGGAGGCGGAGGGGTCCCACGCCTCTGAGGCTTTGCTCTGGCAAAGCCGGGGAGGCGCGGGACTCCGCCGCCGCTGCGGCTTTGCTCCCGGTGTCCCTGGTCTGCTGGAGATGGTCCCCAGCAGAGCAGAGGCACTGGGAGCAAAGCCGCAGTGGTGGCGAGTCCCGCGCCTCTGAGGCTTTGCCAGAGCAAAGCCTCAGAGGCGCGGCACCCCGCCGCCGCTGCGGCTTTGCTCCCCATATCCCTGGTCTGCTGGGGGGGCGGGCGCAGCTAGTGAGCCCCCCCCAGCAGACCAGGGTTTTGTTGTGGACCCTGGGGTAGAGCAGCTGGGGTGCTGCCGGGTTGGTCCTGCAGGGACCTATCTGGCAGCCCAGCTGTTCTGTCCCAGGCTCGAGATTCAGCCACTGTTGAAACTGATCAGTGGCTGATTCCAGGAAGCTGGGGGCAGAGCAATTCTGCCTCCAGCTTCCTGTAGTCAGCCCCTGGTCAGTTTCAGCAGCAGCGGCTGAATCTGGAGCCAGTTCCGACTTAAATACAAATTCAACTTAAGAACAAACCTATAGTCCCTATCTTGTACGTAACCCGGGGACTGCCTGTATAACATTAAGGGACATGATTTAGGAAAACTAGATAGACTAGAAACAAAATTTCTGATGCTTCAAGTGACTAGTATCTGCAACAGTTTACAAGGCCGTTCATCTATAGATCAATCATTGAAATCTAATCCAAGTTGTTAGCGGCCACGATTCATTTCCATATTATGGTGATTTGTTGAAGGATGTGAAATGAGTTTGTGATACCTGGCTGCGTCCATCAAATAAATATCAGATTTGTAATGGCTTTTGATCACTGTCGTTTTGGGATCGATGTGAGATAATGCACAGGTAAAAAGTATCATCTCTCATGCACCTTAGCCTATCCAATCACCTTTGTCAAAGTAAAAAAAATGCATGGAAAGAGAAGAGAGGGGAAATAGATGAGGTTAAATGAAAAAAATAGACAGTAAATGAGAAACACAAACACAAACAGAAACAAGGTAAAACAGACCAGTAAAAGAGAGGCATTAATTGAATATGGAAAGTTCATCACCATCTCTTTGCAGTTCAACTCTGGCATACCTCTGACTTGTAAAGGATAAAGGAAAGTGATTTATATGCAGAAAACCAAACTTTGAATTGGAAAAAAAAGTTGGTTTTATTTGTATTGAAAAATAAGTGGTAAACTGGGATTAGATATCAGATGGACTATCAGGCAAAAAATTCTCCACTTCTTCAGTTTTAATGCACAAAATTTGAGATATGTTTATTCTTTTCGTGAAATATTACCCAATACAAATTCCCAAACTTCCATCATAGATTCAACTTTTCCATAGTATAGAGAGTTGGCTATTTTTCACCAATGAGCATGGCTTCTTATGACTAGATAATAAAATTTCCACCATTGCCTCTAGACAAAAAACATATGATACTGTAGTGTGACAGTATCCAAAAGTACACTTTACCTTGGGAGGGAGACACATAGCTTTCATGCCTAGACAGTGTCAGAAACAATAGTGTAGGTTTGTCGCGGGGTGCCCCACCCCGCACGGCTCGGCCCTGGGGTCGAGCCTTAACTCACAGGCCCGGAGGCATAGTCCAGCACAAACACAGGCCCAGAAGCCTAGTCCAGCACAAATGCAGGCCCGGAGGCCTAGTCCAGCCTCGGGGTGGATGGATTAGGGGGGTCCAAGCCCTCCCTCTCCACCGGACCCCAGCCTAGGGCCCTATTAGAGGTGAGAGGTTCCCACCACTGGCTTGGCAGGGGGTTCGCCCCAAAATGCGCCAAGCCCACCGCAACGTTCCCTGCCCTCTGCCCTGGGTTGCTTCCTACCCTAGCCCTGTGGCTGATGGAGACCCCACCTGCAGGCGCTGGGCTGGCGGTGGCCGTAGCGTTGGCAGGTCTGGCATCTGGGGCAGCAGCGACGGGGTTATCCCCCGCGGCGGGGCAAGCTGCCCACCGCGGTCGGCGTTGCGGTTGTGCTCAGCCCGGGGACTGTAGCAGAGGCAGCGGCCGGCCCGACGGCTCTTGCTCCGATGGCAGGTCCGGCTGTGGGTCTGGAGGCTGGGCAGGAATTCCTCCCTCCCCCGAGGCCAGCCCCCTCAGAGCTGTCTCCCTGGCCTTTATATCTGGCCTGCAGTTGGAGCATGCCTAGCACTGCTGCAGGGGCAGGGTCTGCACAGCCCAGCAGGCCAGCTGGCTCCGCCCTTGGCCAGTGCGGGGCTGGACCACCCCGTCAGAAGGTTCCTGGAATATTTCTGAGGATTCAAAGAGTGGTGTGGGCTTGGTGTTTATATTGTGGAGAGGGAACAAACCTACACATTATAACAATCCGAAGCTTAATATAGCTTTTCAATTTTAGAGTTAAAATAAAAAGGTTTTCTGGTGGCCATTCTCCCAAAGCTAGGGGATAAAATGCACAAACATACTTTTCTTAAAATTGGCCAAGACTTGCTTTGTGAAGAATTCTTATCATATACAGTAGTTCAGCCTGCAATCAGATGGAAAAGTTTGAGAATCATCTGATGCATGCACATAATGGTGGATGGCAAACTTTGAGGAACACCTCCATTTTTTTCTAATTCGAATGAAGTTCAACACCTGACTTAAAATGTTTAAACTACTTTGAAGAAAGAGAAGGTCAACTAAAGGGATATAATGGTGTTGCTTTTGGACTTATCGATATGGTGTTCCACATGTGACTTTTCAGGTTATACAGTCTCAGGATCTGGTTAGGTATGAGATGTTGATGGCTTCTTAAATTGAGCTAGTCCAGTGTCATTTTGAGACTTGATTTTTTTTCTTGCTGAGGTTAATTTTGTCTGCTATTTGCAATCAGCAGTCAAAGAGTAGAATGTCATTGTCATAGGAAAAAAGGGGGAATCCTCTCAAAGATTCAGTGGACTCCATTAATACTTAGTTATCCAACCTGTTTCTGCATCCCCATAACTGGTTGGAGTAGCAACCTCTTTCCTGTTCTTCAAATTCACCTATGTCCACTACACACAAAGAAGACAATGCATGTGGTACTCTTGCCAAAAAAAAGAGGAAACTTCAGCAATAGTTTTAAAAACATGAAATAAGTTTTTGTCAAGAAAACCATCAATGTTCAAGACTTCTTAGTAAAACAGTTTTCAGAAGATGCTGTGGTAAAATCTGTAGCTATCTATTAGACTAAATTGCAAATATTGTGGGCAGGTGTAAAAGTGCCAATAAAATATTGAAATAAAGTGGGTGAGACAATCTTTTATTGGATCAACTTCTGTTGGAGAGAAGTAATGTGTAAGCTCTAAAGCTTATCTTTCTAGAGAGACAAGGTGGATGAGGCAGTCTGTTTTATTGGACCAACTTTGCTGGTGAGAAAGACAAGGTTTCACATTATCTCTCACCAACAGAAGTTGGTCCAATAAAATAGATTACTTCTTCCATCTTGTCTCTCTAATATCCTGGTACAACTGCTTGCAACTGAAAATAATGTTCATTTTCAGAAAATAAAGTTCAAAATGCTGACCATAACTGAGATTACAGAAACAGATGTTGATGGAAAAAATCTAATAGTTTGTCAGACTTCATTGGCAGAGAGACTGATTGGATAATCTCAAATAAATATTAGGAGTAGATCAACTAAATATAGCAGGCACCCTTAAATTGTGTCCTTTTACCTCTTTGCTGATGTTAGCATTACTTTTTATTCTCAATTAATTAAATATGCCAAATACCATAAGTATCTTACTCACTGTTAAAACATTATAAGAAAACTTTCTTTAGGCGGTTCACTGTACACTCAGCATATTTGCAAGAAGATCTGAGACTTACTGAGGGGACTCTTCCGTCTTGCTGGTTAAGTGTATAAAGTTATTTTCTATTTTGGCCTTTATCTGATCCCTATAGACCAGACACCACATGCTTGCATTGGGTCAGCTATCAAGAGAAATGCTGTAGTAGCGCCTCTCTTAAGAAAAAGCAGAGATCAGGGCCATGTGGATAAGTTTCCAGTCAGAGAAGAAATCTGTAACACAAAGGTTATGCCTAGACTACAAGCTTCTTTTGGAAGAAGTTTTTCCGGGAGAGATCTTCAGGAAAACCTTTTTTCGAAAGAGAGTGTCTACACAGCAAATGCACAATGAAAAAGCAATCTGCTTTTTCGAAAGATGGTGTCCACTTTGATTGGACATTACCTCACATTTCAGTTGTGATTACTGTGGATGGAGTGGCTACCAGGGCTCCTTTGCTTTTTCCTGGAGGACTCTTCTTTTGAAAAAACACTGTTCCGCGTCCACACATGCCTTCTTCTGAAAAAGATTTTTCAGAAAAAGGCTTCTTCCTCATAGAAAGAGGTTTACCGCTGTTGGAAAAAACCTTCTGTTCTTTCGACTTTCTGTTGAAAGAATGCAATAACTGTGGACGTAAGTGTAGTTTTTCCAGAAAAATAGCCGTTTTTCCAGAAAAACTCTGCAGTGTAGACATACCCATAGTGTGTTTATTTCTATAGTGTAACTTGTTTTATTTACACTACATAATGAGTTGAATGACTAAGATGGCCAGCCTGCAGTTAGACAATCCTCTCTTTCAGGAATCTCAGGCAAAACACTCTTGCCAGGTTCTCAGGGAGCAACTCTGCTCCAAAAATTCTCTCTAATTAGAGAGGTTAAGGCACAGAGCACACTCTACTAATGCTTGTGATGGCTCCCTCTAAAAGAACTGCATCACAAAACTACCAGCAACACAACATTTCTTCAAAGACAGAGCAGCACTCAGATGCTGGTCTGTGTATGTGTCAGCACCATCTGACTTAAACCATATCACTAATAATACCTGTTTTTCAATTGGATCTTTGAGCAGTCTCATCTCATGAAATATTTGTTCCTTAAGCAATACAATCCCATAGATAACATTTTCTGGTATATAATGGAAACATAAGCTTGATTAAGCTCCTGGCCATATTTGTTTGTTATGGGGATAAATTGCTTTCATTTGTTAAAACAAAAGAGAAATAAATTTGCTAAGAGGAATCAGCTTTTTCTACGGAGTTGGAATTGGATCAATCTCCTGAGATTGGTATCAATGATCCTGTGGCAGGTAATTCAGTTGTGACACATTTAATCCATCTTAAACGAGGAATTTAATACTGTTTTCTTTTAGTGTTTGAAATACTATAATACACTAAAAGATAGTTCGCTACTAAGTTTCAGCATGGGTTTTTGTGTAGTTTGTTACAGATGTCTGGGTTAGGTTTTTGTTTGGTTAGTTTTTGTTTTGGTTTGGTTTATTTAATTGGGGTGGGAGGTGGTGGTGGGGGACAGGTTGGGACAGAAGCATTTCCAACTTGTCCTTCAACTCTTAGGACCTGATTCACCACTACAGTTCTCCAAATTTTCAGTATAACACCATGAAACTGCAATAGTTCAGCCATGAAACTGCAGTCATTCAGCCATGAATCTGGAGCATATTCCTTATACAGAATTGCACCAAGAAATTATGTGTTTTAAAAGTGATATATGAACATATAATGAATATGAGGAAATTCCTTTATTTATTCATTTTCTGTAGCCCTAAAATATTCCCAAATAAAATTTAGAGACTATAACTGCCCTAAAATAGATTGTGGTTCAGTTGCCTGATCCTGAAAGCTGCTTTCAACTTCCACATTGTCAGGCTATGCCAAGAGCAGACAGGAGACACTGGATGTGGTTTTATTAGGCCTTAACTTTATTAACTGTTGAGAAGCACCTGGCATATATAAGTGTCCAGTGCAAGTAATTCAGTGACTACTTCAATATATGTGTGGGGAAGATTCCCTCCCCTTTATCATTGTGGTCCCCAGTTCTGCAGCTACTGGGACCTTACCATGCCCCTTTGAATGAGGATTAAGGTGAGCTATAAAAGAAGGGGGCAGGGACTGGCTCTTTGCCTTGCCACTCATAGGAACCCTGAACACTCCTTCCCCCTTCCTACCTTGTTTCTACTCCTTTAACAAATGCCTCCTTTAAAATCCATTATCAGTACATTTATCTGATCTCTCTGCATCGGAGATACCTGCCCTGGACATCTACTCTATACCAATATAATGAGTTATAGCATCATTGCCTCACTCCCATGTTTGTCCCCAGCCAAGGCCCCTGCTGGGCCTGCTATGGAGAAGGGGGAAAAAAACAATCAACCAAACAAAAGTCCACTTTGTGAAGGCCAATCTGGCAGCGAGGGAAAAAATTCCTTCCCAGCCCTCTCCACCCAAATAAAGGAGTAACTAGTTTAGTGCCCACCTGGTATTTTACCATTTCTATGGTTAAGTGGGTGGATGCTGTTCCCTCTGGTCCAGGTAAAAGAGCTTTTTCTGTCTGGCATGTACTTAAAAAACCTCCCTTTTCTTCTGGTCACTTGAGG
Source organism: Pelodiscus sinensis (assembly GCF_049634645.1). Lineage (NCBI taxonomy): Eukaryota > Metazoa > Chordata > Testudines > Trionychidae > Pelodiscus > Pelodiscus sinensis. Next base: position 30,045,141 of record NC_134726.1, read on the forward strand.
GGATGGGTTAGTGATCTTCTCTGCTAACCAATAAATACAACTATGATATCATTGGTATTACAGAAACCTGGTGGGATGGGACGCATGATTGGAATGTTGGTATGGAAGGGTACGGCTTGCTCAGGAAGGACAGACAGGGAAAAAAGGGAGGAGGGGTTGCCTTGTATATTAAAAATGTACACACTTGGACTGAAGTGGAGATGAATGTAGGAGATAGCTGTGTAGAGAGTCTCTGGGTTAAGCTAAAAGGGGTAAAAAACGAGGGTGATATCATGCTAGGAGTCTACTACAGGCCACCTAGCCAGGTGGAAGAGGTGGATGAGGCCTTTTTTAAACAATTAACAAAACTATCCAAAGCCCAAGATTTGGTGGTGATGGGGGACTTCAACTATCCAGACATATGTTGGGAAACTAACACAGCGGGGCACAGGCTATCCAATAAGTTTCTGGACTGCATTGGAGACAACTTTCTGTTTCAGAAGGTTGAAAAAGCTACCAGAGGAGAAGCTGTTCTGGATTTGGTTTTAACAAATAGGGAGGAACTAGTTGAGAACTTGAAAGTGGAAGACAGTATAGGGGACAGTGATCACGAAATAATAGAGTTCATGATCTTAAGGAAAGGTAGAAGGGAGACCAGCACAATTGAGGTAATGGATTTCAGGAAGGCAGATTTTGATAAGCTCAGAGAACTTGTAGGTAAGGTCCCATGGGAAGCAAGACTGAAGGGAAAAACAACTGAGGAGAGTTGGAAGTATTTCAAAGGGACGTTGTTAAGGGCCCAAAAGCAAACAATTCCGCTGTGTAGGAAAGATAGAAAATATGGCAAAAGACCAGCTTGGCTTAACAAGGAGATCTTGCACAATCTCAAAATAAAAAAGGAGTCATATAAAAAATGGAAACTAGGACAAATAACAAAGGATGAATATAGGCAAGCAACACGGGAATGCAGGGGCAAGATTAGAAAGGCAAAGGCACAAAATGAGATCAAACTAGCTACAGGCATAAAGGGAAACAAGAAAACCTTTTATAAATACATTAGAAGCAAGAGGAAGACCAAGGACAGGGTAGGCCCACTGCTTAGTGAGGAGGGAGAAGCAGTAACAGGAAACTTGGAAATGGCGGAGATGCTCAATGACTTCTTTGTTTCGGTCTTCACCGAGAAGTCTGGAGGTGTGCCTAACGTAGTGAATACAAGCAGAGAGAGGGTAAGTTTAGAAGATAGGATACACAAAGAACAAGTTAAAAATCACTTAGGAAAGTTAGATGTCAGCAAGTCACCAGGTCCTGATGAAATGCATCCCAGGATACTCAAGGAGCTGATAGAGGAGGTATCTGAGCCTTTAGCTATGATCTTTGAAAAATCATGGCAGACAGGGGAGATTCCAGAAGACTGGAAAAGGGCAAATATTGTGCCCATCTATAAAAAGGGGAATAAGAACAACCCAGGAAACTATAGACCGGTCAGTTTAACGTCTGTCCCAGGGAAGATAATGGAGCAGGTAATTAAGGAAATCATATGCAAACACTTGGAAGGTAATAAAGTGATAGGGAATAGCCAGCATGGGTTTGTGAAGAACAAGTCATGCCAAACTAATCTGATAGCTTTCTTTGATAAGATAACGAGCCTTGTGGATAAGGGAGAAGCGGTGGATGTCATATACCTAGACTTTAGTAAGGCATTTGATACGGTCTCGCATGATATTCTTATTGATAAACTAGGCAAATATAACTTAGATAGGGCCACGATAAGGTGGGTGCATAATTGGCTGGATAACCGTAGTCAGAGAGTGGTTGTTAACGGTTCTAAATCCTGCTGGAAAGGGATAACAAGTGGAGTTCCTCAAGGGTCTGTTTTGGGACCCATACTGTTCAATATCTTCATCAATGATGTAGATATTGGGATAGAGAGTACGCTTATTAAGTTTGCAGATGATACCAAACTGGGTGGGGTTGCGACTTCTTTGGAGGATAGGGACATAATTCAGAATGACCTTAGCAAGTTAGAGAAATGGTCAGAGGTAAACAGGATGAGGTTTAATAAAGAGAAATGCAAAGTGCTCCACTTAGGAAGGAACAATCAGTTCCATACATACAAGATGGGAAGCGACTGTCTAGGAAGGAGCATGGCAGAAAGGGATCTAGGGGTCATAGTGGACCACAAGTTGAATATGAGTCAACAGTGTGATGCTGTTGCAAAAAAAGCAAATATGATTCTAGGTTGTATTAACAGGTGTGTTGTAAGCAAAACTCGTGAAGTCATTCTGCCGCTCTACTCTGCACTAGTTAGGCCTCAGCTGGAGTACTGTGTCCAGTTCTGGGCGCCACATTTCAAGAAAGATGTGGAGAAATTGGAAAGGGTACAGAGAAGAGCGACAAGAATGATTAAAGGTTTAGAGAACATGACCTATGAAGCCAGGCTTCATGAACTGGGCTTGTTTAGTTTGGAAAAAAGAAGATTAAGGGGGGACATGATAGCGGCTTTCAAATATCTAAAAGGGTGTCACAAGGAGGAAGGAGAAAATTTGTTCCTCTTGGTTTCTGAGGACAGGACAAGGAGTAATGGGCTTAAAGTGCAGCAGGGGAGGTTTAGATTGGACATTAGGAAAAAATTCCTAACTGTCAGGGTGGTCAAATATTGGAATAAATTGCCAAGGGAGGTGGTGGAATCTCCCTCTCTGGAGATATTTAAGAACAGGTTAGATAGACATCTGTCAGGGATGGTGTAGACGGAGCTTGATCCTGCCTTGAGGGCAGGGGGCTGGACTCGATGACCTCTCGAGGTCCCTTCCAGTCCTATGATTCTATGATTCTATGATTCTATGATCTTTCTTAAATAGGTACACACCTTTCTCTAGCAAGCCATACAACAGCCACCCCTCCCCCGCTTATTGTGCATGTGTGATCATTGACATCAATAGGAGCTGTGGGTGTTCATTCAGCAACTCTTCGGCTTTGAATGACTGAATTTAATGTACTAACATTGATATATGTTCAGGGACTGACATCACTGACAAACGACCAAATTTTTTCAGTGACAGTTCTAACATTTTACACTTGAAGATTGACATCTTGCATCTTATGAAACAAACTAACCTGAATTTTCTATGTTCCGGATGTATTATAACTATGTAATAAGATCAGATTTGCCACCTTGGTATTTCATATACATTGGTAATGTGAAATATGCAAATAATTTTCTATCCATCTCAGTCTGAATGCTCTGCAAATTCATGCTTCAGTAATCTGATCCATTTTAGACATACAGTCCAAATATCATTACCTACAAACTGCGTGATCTCCCATTCCTTAGATCTGTTTTATTTTAAAGATTTCAGATTAGGGCGTTAGCTGGTGCTATGGGGACTGGAGATTTTTTTTAAAAATTCAAACAACTTTTTCCAGTGCTGCTGATGAAAGCTTTGTCAGAATCAGTATTTGAAAAGTGTCTTCCATGGTGTGCTTCACCTAATTCACAGTGAGACAGTATGAGCACTGTCTAAATCAGAAGTTTGTAACTGCACTTTCTCCTAGGTCTTTTTTGTAAGTGGAATGATCATGTCAGGTTTTTACTTAGATAATCAAGATGTTGAACACTGCTTGTGTTTTAAGTGATGGTTCCTCTTGGGTGACTTAAAAACAACTTAAAGATAAAACTCAGTGTCTGTCTCTTACTGACACAGTTTGATGTCTGATTTTTCTATGACTTAAACATTTATTCAGCACATCGCAAAGAAGTTAGGGTAGCACAGGAGAGGGAAAGGTTTTATACAGGAAGTTCAGTTTTTATTTTCTTTTTTAAACAGTCTTAAGTGCAATGTAGACAAAAAGGTGGGGAAACACTTTTTATTCTTCGAGTCCTCTGAGGGACAGAATTTGTTGATGGAATGAGAAAATACTATACTATACCTAAAGTCCCAATGAGAAAATACTATACCTAAAGTCCCAACTAAAGTGAACTCCCAAAAAGACTTTCTAAAGATGATACTTACCTGCTGAGTGAAAACATCAGAGTTAAGTAGGTAGCTTTACTTTTAATGTTAATTTGTCATTTAATAAGATGTCAAAGATTACCTTCTATTTTATTAAACCCCATGAAACTGTGCATAGTAGATATGTTGTGGGATTCTCCTGTACTTAGTCTCCATTTCAGTGAACATTTAAACTTTGAGATGTATGATCAGTTGGTTAAAAGCTTGCATTTCAAAGGCCTCTTAGGTGGAAGGAACAGCTACCAATGGGATCTGAGTCTGTGCTTTTGCTGTCTAAAAACCATGGCATATTTCCCATTACCCAAGACAGCTGACAAATTATTTCTGGAACTCCCAATAACTAACTCTGAGGTTTTTTTTTCTTTTGAACTCTAAGAGGATATTGCAGCTGCCTGTTTGAAATAAAAGCCTGTTTCAATTTTTCCTCCTCTCCTAATGAAACTCTATTGTATCAGCTTTCCAAATTCAATTACAATGCTTCTGTCATTTCCTAGTCTTAAACCTTTTTGTCCATCTTGGTATAATATAGGTTACCACCCCGACCCCTATGTGTCATGATCACATTCATCATTACTGTAAGGAAATTAAACATTAAGACTTCAGTTTAAGACACTTGTTATGAATCCTATCTTGTAAGAGTGGCTTATTAAACACAAACATTCTTTTCAGTGCTTTGAACCAGTTTGAAATCTTCATATCAATAGCATCAGAATGAGTGAATGACTTACCAACTGTGACTAATACCCACTTGCAAAATTAAGTTGCACATTACATGAAAAATCTATTTAATAAGCTTTTCTCCATTGACAAAATATGCAAAGATGTATAACAGGGAGCCTGAAAGATGCACTGTCAAGTCTACAAATATTTACTAAAACTTATAAAAAAAACCCCAAACCCCTAAAAACCTTAACCTGTTTTTTTTCCAGCATGAAAACTTTTCCCTACATGAAACAGGGTCTTCAGCAATAGGTGTAATGAATTGTTGGATTAATAACTTGTTTCTTCCTTTCACTATCCTATCTAATCCTAAATGTATTACTTTCCACTGATACTATAAATTTACCAGTGTACACACAAATGATCAAAAAAAGTAAATTTGTTTTTCAGCACTTCTGTAAATGTTGATTTTGCCCTCCTAGCTTAATAGACTATTGAGTCTCTCTTCTCCTTTGAAATTTTGTGCTGTATTTACCCAGTGCATAAATCTCTAAATATACACTATTATTATTCACAACCAGAAGAACTCCTGTCTGTATAGTAGATGAAACTGACAATGTCTGTAGACATGTTTTGCCCCAGTGAATATTTTCCTTGTTGATTGAATATCTTGCAGATCATTACTAGTGAGATTACTGAAGTACATAGAATAAAGGCTGAGAGAAAAAATAAACTCACAGTAGAAAAAAGTCACTTTAGAAAATACACCCCACAAAGTTAGGAGGGAAGTCAGTTTAACCTTCTCTCCCTTAAGATTTGATCACATGAACACTAAAGTGAGTGTTCTCCAGACTTTGGTGAAGAAACACGAATAGACTATTAAAAATCATCCTGAGAGCAAGGCTGTTTGAAAAACAGAGACAAAATAAAAAGTGTCCTTGAAAGTTGCTAGAATTTATATTTGATCATGCATTTTTGTGAGAATCAGACCAGTTTGGGGACAGAGCGCTTGGTCACAAAGAGCATCTATTTAGATGCAAAATGTTCCTTTCTCTTTAACTAGAATTTTTCAAAAGGAAGTGTGTGCACATAAAATAAAAGCAATTCAACAGGCAACACTTGGGCCAACTGTTATCTCACGGTTATCTTGTAGTCACAAAATTAGGGAAGAAAAGCTGAAATTTGGTAATTTCAGATAATGCCATGGGATCTGTTAGTAAATATTTTCTTCAGCAGGAGATGTTGGGGCTCAGGACCCACAAAATCAGGTCACTTATTTTGGTGTGCACACGTAAATATGGAGTTAGGCTCCTAACTGCAGAGACCAAGTGTGGTATAAAGGCTCACCAGTCAGAGACTGAAAAATGCGGTTTCACCTGTGAGATCTCATTGCATAACTCTTTCAGGGCTTGCTTTAGTCCCAAAGCACAGTCTCAAAACTACCAGTTACTTAACAGCTGAAGTGTTTCCATATTCATCACTTTAGTAGCTCTTCTTGGCTACTGTGAATATAGCCATAGTAGGTCTTCCCTAAATGTGGATCTGTGGAAGTGTCCCAATGCCCAGTGTCATTACACCATGACTGAATTTTTTTGCATGAGTTAAAAGCCCAAATATACTTTAATGTCCAACACTTGCTAATTGCACCATGTTGTAATATTCAGCACATAATTCTTCACCACTGTAGTAATGGAAAACTAATCTTTGAGTTGCCAATTGATTTGCAACCGGAAGTAGTGCATTCAGAATAGTCGCAATTTTTACTTTTAACTGTTCAGCCACTATTAAAGTGATTGGAGGACATCATGTAAAATTGGAGCTTTGATTAATAATACTGTGAGATGTGAAGAGGCACTTTCTTAATAAAAGACTGCTCATTTCCCCAAAGTTGATTTACATTTGCCTTCAAACACCAAAAAGCAGAGTGTGAAAGCCAGGGAGAACTGGAAATGTTGTAGTTTGCCTTCCCCCAGGATATTGGTTATCACAGAGAAGAATGACTCTTCCTTGCCAGAGTGATGATAGTAGATTATTGTTCCAGGTCCACTTTAGCTAATGCTTATAATTTTATTAACCATTTTTTCTGCTTACAACTACCATCCTTGTCAAATAAGTGTGAAAGGAAGCAGGGGAGGCATAACATTTTCTGGAATCTGATCAGAAAAGCTGTTACTTTGAAACTCTGGAGGATACAGAGCAGAATGGTATAACATGATTACACTGCATTAACTGGAGGGTAGACACACAACTCAGGAACAACTGGTAAGTTGTATCTCACACAAGCTTATACCCTAATGCTCTAAAAATTGTTAGTCTTTAAAGTGCCACCAGAGTCCTTGTTTTTGTTGAAACATACGAACATGGCTACCCCTCTGAAACTCAAGAATAGCATTATAGTGAGAAAATAAAACAGGGATTCAGCATGGTGATAAAGTAGCTTATGATCACTACTAGGGAAAAGTTCTAAGATAAGTCTAGTAGATATCGATGTAGATACAGATATCGATACTTGAGTATTTTATTGAGCAACTAGGTATCTTTCCCAATTTCTTTATTGCCATTCTGTCTACTCATATATTTTTACGTCCATTTTAAATGGAACAACAATTCAGAGGAACTGAATTTTTTATTTTACTTTAATTATGGTAATATATAATATACTACGAACTGCATAAACATACAGAAAAATATAGTCCCTATCCCAAAGACTTCAGAGCCTGAAAGGAAAAATACAATTGGCAGTGACCATAGTAATTGTTAATGTGTAATGTAAATTTCATGTTCTTGATCTCAATCTTTCACATATAATCTCTTCCCAGTTGCTTCTCTTCTTAATCATAATTCTTTGGCAGTTGCTTGTAGAAGTAATAAAAAAATGAGTCTTCTTGAGGATATGAATGAAGAACCTTAGATTATTGTGGACATTTCCAGCTAATTGGGAGGCGGGTTTCTGGAGAATGATGTATCTTGCACCACTTAGGTGGTTATCTATGCTATGGGTTGGCAAACATACAAATGCACATACATATTCTGTCCGATTCTCTTTCAGTTTTGTATTCAATAATAAGTTAAGTCACACCGAGGAAACTTGTCTTGAAAAAGGCTCACAGAATGTGTTTTGGCTCTCTTATATTTATTGATGCTTAGATCCTACAATAATAGGTGCTTTAAAAACATCTAAAATATATCAGAGGTCATTCATATTAGTAGCTTTGACCGTACAAGCACCCTGTCACCAAAAGAAAACACAAGTGGTCTCAGTCTTTTGGCAAAGATGACAAGATGAGTGTAAAAACTGACTGGTAGGACCCCATTCTACCAACAGGGATTAGAACAGTGAGATACAGGCATCAAACCAGGTCTTGTTACAGTCCTAAGGCTATTATTCAGTGGTCCTAGTTAATAAGCATACAGCATTACCATGGTGGGTAACATACATCAGATTCATGGTCTATGCACATAATGTGTTGTACTGTGAACAAAGTATATGTAATACTGCATAGACCAGGCCTGGGCAAAATATGGCCCATGGACCAGACCCGGCCTGCCAAGGCACTGGATCCTGCCTGCAGAGGCTGTGGGGAATCCCAGGCAGTGCCACATGCCACTCAGAAACACGACTGCGGGGCACTTTCTCTTTGAGTCTGGAGGGGAGGGTGAAGATTCAGATGCTGCTCCCGCCCCCAGAGCAATCCCATTGGCTGGTTTCTGGACAGACACTGGCCAATGGGAGCTGCCTGTTTGCATAACAGGCAGCCACAAAGCACAACCCTTCTGCTCATTCACTCAAGCACATGGCGGAGCAGGCAGAAACATTTTAAGCTCTGCAAGCCTTTAGCTCTGCAGGCAGGCTGGCAGGTCTCCTGGCGAGAACCTACCTCTGGCACCTCAGCCCTTTCCTTCCCCAACCCTCTGCTACTCCACATGCACCCATACCCCCTCTCAGATATGGCACCTCATCTCCTGCCCGAGATCACAATCTCCTCCTACTCTAGGTCACTAGGGTTACCAGATGGCTTCAAAAAGAAATACTGGACACACTTGATCTCATATTCGGGGGAGAGGGGAACCAGTCAGGAGGGGAGCGGGGCTAGCTGGGAGCGGGGCGGGGGGGAGGGGGGAGAGAATCAGCCAGTGGGGAGCGGGGCTGACCCGGGCACATGCAAATCCCAGGGTGCTGCCCATTCTGCGCAGTCCCGGCGGGGCGCACGGGCAAGTCCAGCCATGGAGATTCCATCTCGTCCCGGCCCTGCCCCCCTCTTCTCTACTGTGTAGTTGCTTATTGCCTGGCTGGTAGACACACTCACACAGTGTGAGCGTGTCTACCAGCCAGGCAGTGCACAACTACCTACTGATACTCATAATAATAAAATGTACTTAATTAGAAAATACTGGACATTTATATGTCTAGTATTTTCTCAATTTGTTTCCCGGCCAGAAAACTCAAATACCGGACTGTCTGGTTCAAAACCGGACACCTGGCAACCCTATAGGTCACATCCCAAAAATGTATACTCCGGTTCCCTGCCCTTGGTCACAACCACCTCCTTCACCCAAACTCCGTCCCAGACTCCATTTTTCCTCCTGCACCCCAGTCCTTTACCCCAAACTCCCTTCTGCATCCCAGACCCCACATCTCCTCCATTAATACCGTGGAAGAGGGCGGCCCTCAACCACCTTCCAAAATCTTGGGAGTGGCCCCCGTCAAAAATTATTGCCCACTCCTGGTATAAATATATGTGTTTTGTAGATCTGCAGAGATCTGTGCATACAATAAGTAATGTATTTAAAATGTCTTATGATTTGCAAGTTTTATTAAGAGTCAGATAAACATGCACTATATAACTAATTTAATTTTGTTTTAAATCTGAACTGAATAGATTTTTTGGAAGAGGGACACATCAGATTCTACTTTTGCAACAATGCTTTAAATATATTTTAACCTGAAAGTTATCTCGTGTAAAAGTGGCACCATCTTACAAATAGTTCTGTTCCTAGAACATGTTTAGTCCTATCTGTTTACCTTTTTGTCAGAAATAGGCTTTGACTGTTTTTATATTCTGTTAGCAATATGGCACCAACACCAGCTATTGGAGTGTGAGATGGATTCTTTTCTGGGTTTTGCACAATCAATGGAATTGCTATATACATTTCAGTTTCAAGGTAAAATTCTTCCCTCGGTTACCATTGTGCTACTTTAGTGGAGACAACCAATTAGTCATTTAAAATCCTTTGCACATTGTGATAAGTGGTTATGTAGGTGGTTTTCAGGACATAATTTGCAGACTACGAGAATCTTTATTACTAATGATGATGAAGATGAAGATCTATAAGAAGAGAGAGAGCCAAACTTGATTCTCAAATTCATTTGGTGTTTGCGGGGCTAGTAAATAGGAAAAAAACCTTCTCTGACTTCTGAACTGAGAAAACGGAATCAGGATGTAATTAAGGGTGTTTCTAGACTACAGGGTTTTTTGGAATTTTTTTTTTTCAAAAAAATTTCCCCTGCTTCTAGACTGCTGCCGCATTCTTTCAAAAGTAAATCGAAAGAATGCAGCAGTTTTTTCGACCACAGAAAACCTAGTTTTACGAGGAATACGCCTTTTTTCGAAAGTGCTCTTTTGAAAAAAAGTACTATGTAATGCAAAATGTGCTTTTTCGAAAGAGAGCCTCCAGACTGCCTGGGCGCTCTCTTTCAAAAAAGCGGCTTGCTTTTTTTAAAGTATTGATTGTAGTCTAGACGCTCTTTTTCGAAAGAGGCTTGCAGTCTAGACGTAGCCTAAGAGATAGTAAATAGAAACCTACTATGCCATTTTTGCAGTCATTTTTTTAGAAAGGATCCAACATATGGAATAAGGTTGCAGGGTCCTTTGGAGTCCATTACGTTAGGGTGCTTCTACACTGCACCCTTACCTTGAAATAAACTACACAATTTGTGCTATGCAATTTGTGTAGCTTATTTTGAGGTAATTTCAAAATAGCTTACTTCGAAAGTTGGTGCTGTATACACAGTGCCAAATTTTGAAATAAAGCACTATTCCAACAAGTCCCTTAACTCTTGTGGAATGAGGGTTATAGGGACTCCAGAATGGTGTGCCCATTATTTCAAAATCTATTTTGAAATAATGAGCTGCTTTAAAGAAATGGAATAGCTATTTTGGGAAATGTCAAGTATTCCGAAATAGCTCCGCAGTGTAGATTTAGCCTTAAAGTGCTGCAATGATTGTACATTTCTAGACAAAATTTTACCATACAATATTATTAATGTGGGACACTGAATAGCAGAACATCATTTTTTACTTAAGTAACTTCCTCTTAGTATAGGAGATCTGTTAGGTTTGTGGGTTTAACATCTTTGAAAATTAGTAAAATTTGGGATCCTATTGTAACAACTGTTTTATTACATGGCATTTTAATTGATTGCCTTAGAATAATATTAACTTAATAAGAAGAACGGTAAATTATTGATTCTCTCTTCTCCCCTTTTTCCCCATCAACAAAGAAATCTGCAGGTTTTCCTTTCAGGTAGTACTTTTTCTGTATCTATTGATATGAAATACACATACAGCAATTCAACATTAGCTGATCAAATACAGTCTGAAAAGTACAGAGTTGAAGTTTGCCAAGCTGTCTTTCTTAAGCTGCAGAAATCAATTACAGTAGAGCTGCAGTTGTTTAAAAAGGTCCTGCAATAAATCCCTGTTCTTGAGCAATGTACGCAAATCTGTCTTCTGTATTATGGTTTACAGGATTACAAATGGTGCTACAGGGAAGAAGTAGGGGAAGAAACACTTTCTTTTGTAGCTATAAAAATGATGTCTGTTGGTGATTTTGGTGTTACTAGTGCAATAGCCTGAAAATTCTTCATCCAAGATTTACATATCCTGCAGGAGTAAACAATGTTCAGTAATGTAGTTTCAAAGTCTTTTGAGAACAGTAGTTCCTGAAGACAGCTTGTTAGTAGCTTTCTTTTTTGGGATAGACACATTAGTATCACTTGGCAAGAACTTCAGTGTTTCACCCATTAAAAGAAGCCAGTGTGGGAAAAAACAAACCAGCTAAATTGAATCACCAAGAAAATCTATGATATCTGTGAGTGCAAGAGTAATAGTCATTAGTCTATGCCAAAAAAAAAAGAGAGAGAGAGAGAGGTGTAACATTTGTTGGAGAATATGTGTAACTAGTAAATAAAAAAGTTTACCTTACAAAACTTCTCAGAGTAATATTTTTCAAAGTGTGCCATTTTTCAAACTTATTCAACCTATTTTGTACACCATAATATCAAAGGAAGATGGCTCTTTATCAAACATCTTCAAAACACCACATTCTGATGACATAACTCATCAGTGGGAGCTGTTTCTGGGAATTCAGCACAGTAAGAGCTTTTTAAATAGAAGGAACTTGATGTCAGAATCCATCTCACTTGCCTCCACTATGTCAAGTAATTTGTTTTTCACTAGCACAGCTGTTTTTGTTTGTTTGAATGGGGTGTGGAGGTTTTTAGTCTTTTTGTTCTTGATGTTTGTTTTCAAACTGAACACCAGTTGTAGGCATACAAAAATTGAAGTAAATAAAGATCCATTTACAAGCCTAGACATCGGCCATTTTCCTGCCTGTCTTTTGCTGTATGGAATTGGGATTTAGTTCACAGGGGAGGGGTTTTTTTGGTGCAAATTATTATTAAAAAGCTGTGTATGGTTTTGGTTTTTGTTTTTTAAAGAAGCCAGTGAAGGGTAAAAGTAAGTTTCATGCTCTTACATTACTTTCCTTAAATCTCTGAATCCTTCCTTTCCTTTCCCATCCCTTGTCTCTTCTCTATTAGGACCCATTTATGCACTCTGTTGACCCCCCTATTTACTAAATCTTATTAGAAAATGATCCATATGTAAAATTTGAGAAGGAAGATGCTTTTAAATGACTTTTAGTTTCTAAAATTGAAATGAAATTGTTCTTGGCCCTTTAAGTTTCATGTAAACTATGTTAAAGGTTATGGTGAAGAACAATAAAAGACACTTTGCAGTGAAGGTAAAGTGAAATCTTAATATGTTCCCCAATTGTAAGGCACAAATGGGAACTACACTAAGATGCTGAAATATGGACAATGGAGTAAAAAGAAAAATCAATGACTTTTGGAATTGGAAATAAAGAGAATGTAACAGTCTTGGAATGTTTAACAAGACTCTGAACTTGAAGTGGCATGTGCAAGTTTAATATGGACTTTGGCTCACTCACTGCTGAATGTAGTCCCAAATATCTCCCCTGCAATATGCATGCCCTGTCAGAGACTGAGGCCTGATATACCTTACAGAGTTAGTTCTATGTAAGGAAGCTTATGTTAACCTAACTCTCTAAGATCTACACTAAAATGTACCTCCCGCTAATGTAACTTGCTCACTATACTGACTTAATAACTCCACCTCTGCAAGGTCTGGTCTATGCTAGACCAGGCAGGTCAGCATAAGATATGCTATCCAGCTCTGCAAAGTGCATAGTTGAGTTCAGGTGACCTTAAGCCGAGCCGCCATAGTATCTATACTGCGGGAGGCTGATGGGAGCACACACTCCCGTCAGCTTCCCTTACTCCTTGCACATCGAGGAGTACTGGATACTGGTGGGGCTGCCCTCAGCGTTCAATCTAAGGGGTGATCTATACTAGATCCGTGAAATTGAATGCTAGACTGTCCAGAAGGTTGATCTTCTCGGTAGTGCAGACATGCCCCAAGAGACATAGCGCTTAAATTGGCATAATTAAGTTAACACAGTAATAGTCAAGACCCATTTCTACCATAAGTTACTGGCTATGTTGTGAAGATCTGTAACCCCATGCTAGACCCATTTAAATGCTTGGTATGGAAGAAAGGATAAGAATACTGTGCCCCTGTACTTTGTCAATAAAGTTGAGGTGTGTTGCTTAAATCCATTGCTGTTTTGCCCATTTGTGTTCTGATCAGTTTGTAACCTAGAACAGTCAGAATTTCCTTAGAATCTCTTTTCAGAAATTCCCCTATACTTGACAAACTCTTTACCAGTCCTTTGCAGCACTGTAGGGACCCTGTATTGTTGGTGCAATAGCATACGGATGAGAATGGGAAAGAATCTTTCCCTTGAATGTTAGCCTCTTCCCAGAATGAACTGTAGAGTCAGCATCAATATGTGACTGATTAATCACAGATCTCTAGCCTTTATTATTCACATCTAAGGGTACATCTACACAGCGGTGCTAAACTTGAAATAAGCTATGCAACTTGAGTTACACTAATTGTGTAGCTTAAATCAAAATAGCTTATTCTGAATTTGGGCATGTCTACATAGCACTTATTTCGAAATAGAGCACTTTTTCTCCAACTTCCCTTACTCCCCATACAATGAAGTTTACAGAAATCAGAGTAAGAAGCCTGTTATTTCAAAATTATTTTGAAATAACAGGCTTGCTGTGTAGACACGCAATGCATTATTTTGGAATAACATTAGTTATTCCAAAATAATGCTGCACCCTGAGGGTGTGTCTACACTGTACCATAAGTCGAAATAAGATATACAATTTGTGTAGTTCAAATTGCATATCTTATTTCAATCTTATTTTGAAATAACTTATTTTGTAATTAAATTTCTACATAACCCACTGTTCTGAAACGTCCCTTACTCCTCATGGAATGTTGGAATAGAGAGCCCGAAATAACAGGTTTGCTGTTAAGATGCGGGTTAGCTCCAGTATCCGAAATAGTGTTCGAGTGTAGACGTAGCCTAAAGTCCTATGTAATACCCATACATTTGCTCTCTACTTTTGCTACACACTGGCACCCTATAGTGTGTGCTTAATGCTAAATAATATCCATAGTCTCTGAGATATTTTAAAATTAAACACAGATATTTCAAACTCACTTTAAAAGGAAAACTGCTGGGAGGAGCTCTTGTGATATACGAATATTTGGATGTTTTTGAAGCTTGGTAATGGGATATTGAACCTTTCACATTTAGGTCTATGGTAGTGACCAATTTGTGACCCATATGAAATGAGTTCATTATGTGCTCTTGTAATCAACAGTACTTGCAGCAATCAGACTAATTGTAAAGCCATCCCTACTGGACTGCTTGTTGAACTCTTCTGAAAAGGCCAGAAAGCAAAACAGAACAGCTTCAGCAGCTAATTGGAGGACTCCCATGAGAGTGGCTTAAAGATATTAGGACCTGTCCTGAAGAAATTCATGCTTCTGCAGAGGACCAGCACAAGGGTCGTTCACTACTTAAGTTCCATTTTAACCCTATTTAAACAGTGCATAGAACTTCTTTGTCTTTCTGCACAGGAGTGATTTTCACTGTGCAAGTGCTTGCATGTTACTATAGGTTAAGTAAATTGGACTCATTTCATCTAGGAGTTCCAATATTTGTCATTAATTATACCAGACAGAAAAAGGTTTTTTTTGTTCCCCTTTAAAAGAGATGTACTGAAATTTGGCCATTTTCACTTGTGTCTTTTTTTTCTGGGGATTTGGGTTGTGATGGAGTGAAAGTTGGCAGCAATATGGCATTATAGTCTGACAATCTGTGAGTAACTCTAAAGGTATAATAGAGAAGGTAGAAAACTGGAAACCACTCAATCAGATGTTTGTTCACTTTGTGTTTTTTAGCAGAAATTGTTAATTTATTTGGAGCTTAATTTCGGGTCAGTTTAGAAAACAGAACTGTTATCCACTGTCAGTGAAATAGGATTCCCACCTCCCCCTTGCCCATTGCTGTAACAGAACTTTTCTTACTCATTTAACACATATATGAGCTTTCCCTGTAACATTTTATAGTAGGTAGCTCATTGTTAATTCCCTTCCCCTCTAGAAAGTTTCCCATGATGGCCCCTTAGTGCATTGGGAAATATAATGTTTCAGGGGTGTGTGCAAAAATCCAGTGCTATCTAGTGTTCTGTGGCTTTCTTACCATAGTTGTTAGATCTAATCAGAAGTAATAGTTCTTTTGGGGAAAAGTCACACAAGCGTAATCTTTCCCTGCATAGGGTTTCTTCTCCTGTAGTATCATTATTGTTCAGCAGTATTAAGCACAGTCATCTTTGAACACCTTAGGCAATTTATTGTGCAAAATCTAATAATATCATTGTAACTGTGCTTTAATTAATATGCACATATAGTAACACCTTTTGCCAAACTGCAGTATCATGTCTCATTAAATTCTGCTAGGTCAGTTTGATTATCTGTTGTGTGATTTCTCTGAACTATGATAGCCTCTTATTTTCCTAATTCTAGTTTCAACTGGGTGCAGTGTTTATATTTATAATTTGTTGATGTGGTTGTTGCTATAAATAAAAAAACCCAACTATATTGATTGTACTGAGCAAGGTTGCATTTAAAAATAAAGATAGAAAAAGCCTACTTATTCTCTGCTCTCAGGGCTGTATTAGAGAATAGATTGTCTCAATTAATTTTCCTTGCTAAGAATTTTTTAATGCTATCTTTTGAGAAGCTAAGTGAGAAGAACTCCATAAAGCACATTTGAACTACTGCCAGTTATGGAAACTAGAAACAAGATATGGCTTTATCACATGAGGGGCTTTTTTTTTCAATGCAAATGTTTTGCATACATCATTTGGATTTTTGTCACAAATATTTTAAGACATTAAAAATGTCTGTAAGGATGAAATGAGAAGTCAAAAATGGGAAGTCTGCATTATGGCAACACCAGTCATTCAGCAAAGGTAATAGATAAAATTACTGGATGCTGTAAGGTCAGATTGCTGTATAAGCTACTATATAGGAGACCTCATTAAACAACAAAAAACTCTGATATAAAATTTTATAAACTAAAAAGTGTGTCACATGGAGTTTCCTAAGTGCACCTCTGTTATACTGAACTGGCTACTGTGTATTTATAGACCACTGCCCTTCAATGTACAGACTCTGAGGGTCTACAGGGTTTTTCCGAAAAAAGTGGTCTTTTTTCGAAAAAACTTCCCCTGCATCTAGACTGCTGCTGTGTTCTTTCGAAAGTAAATCGAAAGAACGCGGCAGTCTTTTCGACCACAGAAAACCTCGTTTTACGAGGAATAATGCCTTTTTTCGAAAGTTTTCTTTTGCAAAAAGGGGCTATGTAATGCAAACTGTGCTTTTTCAAAAGTACCGGTTGTAGTCTAGATGCTCTTTCGAAATAGGCTTGCAATCTAGACGTAGCCTGAATGTCTGAACTGAGTCATTCAGGTACCAGTTTAATACCGAGTGTCCTTTAACTCAGTGAGAGAAGCCAGAGCTTTTGGAAAAGGAGGATTCAAGGTTAAGCTATGCTTCTGCTGTGAAACTCAATGGTTGGCTGTTGTGTGTGTTATATATACATACAGGGCACCTTAGCTTGCCCTGAATTTGTTGCACTACAGTGGAAGTAGAGTAGAATACACAGACAGGAACCTTCGGGTTAAATATTTTAAAAATTGTGGTTTGACAAAAAGTTTTCCATAACAAATGAAATATGATCCATGCCAATGTAGTTTATAATCTGAGAATCAATTCACTTTTCATATATACATCTTTGAGAAAATCCAGAGATTCAAGTTATTTTTAGGGCATTCTATTATTGACTCAATAGATGTTTTGATAGTTCTAAAATAACTTTTTTCTAATATACCAGAAAACAATGGATGTTTTTAGAGGATCAACAATGAACAAATGTAATTGAAATTCATTCCTTCCCCTTACATGCCTCCTGCTACAAGGCATTGGCAACTGTTGTAGCCAGTTTGATTGTGACCTTATTTAGACAAAGTTGTGGCTTTACAAGGTTCCTTTTCTTCTCTTTCCTTTGCATCAACAAATATGTACAAAAGTGTAACTTCTGTTCACACAGGCACAGTTATATAAATATTCTTATGTGTGATTCCAAAGTAAATGCTTAAATCTGTTAAAGCTTATAAATGGTAGGAATTCAGTGTGCTTGATAATACATAGTTCAATTATTGAATAATATTCAAAACATTTCACAATTATCTGTAAGCCTTATGTGAGCAATAAAACAGATGATGTACTAACTTCAAAAATTACAACAATGTAAAATCATATTTAAATTACCCTTAGATTATCTTATTGCATAAGTTCAGCAGTCATACAAAAGAATGCCATTTCTGCACCCTCAAGTTCTGAACTTGTCTAGGAGAGAGAAAGTACTTGGAAATAAGCTCTCAAATGTACTGTTATCAGTCCTGCTGGATTCCTTCTCCTGGCCCTAATAGATATGAAATTACTTGAATTACTGATTTAGAAAATTGTTCAGTATAAAAACAGATTAACTATAAATGGGCTCCTCCCTGATTTGCTTCAACATTACTTATTAAATAACAAATTAGCATGTTGTGAGAATTGAGGAAGAATCAGAACTGCCCTGATAATCAGCATATAATTTGCACAGGCACTTTTTGGACTGTTTTTTATTCCTATATTGTTTTCCCCTGGCTAACAGATCATGAGCCATGACCAAATCACTGTCTTTCATCTTTGCTATGATGACAGAGTGGGGTGCAGCCTCTTCATCCCAAGAGCGAACCCTTATGTTAAAAAAGCTCTGTCATGTAGTTCAATTTATTTTAGATCCAAGGGAAACCAGGACACTCCGGAGAGACTTAACCACTTTATTATTTATTGGTAGCACTTCATAGACTAACAAAACATGTAGATGGTATCATGAGCTTTGGTGGGCACAACCCACTTCTTCAGATGAAGAAGTGGGTTGTGCCCACCAAAGCTCATGATACCATCTACTGCTGTGTCTACACTGTGATACAGCTGTGTCTAATCAGCCGCTTTTCCGGAATAACTTGCCAGCTGTCTACACTGGCCCCTTGAATTTCTGGAAAAGCACTGACGATCTACTGTAAGAAATCAGCCGCTTTTCCGGAAATACTATGCTGCTCCCGTTCGGGCAAAAGTCCTTTTTCCGGAAAACTGTTCTGGAAAAGGGCCAGTGTAGACAGCAGAGTAGTGTTTTCCGCAAAAAAGCCCCGATCGCGAAAATGACGATCAGGGCTTTTTTGCAGAAAAGTGCGTCTACATTGGCACGGAAAAAGTGCTTTTCCGGAAAAGCATCCTGCCAATGTAGACGTTCTTTTCCCAGAAATACTTATAACGGAAAACTGTTCCGTTTTCAGCATTTCCGGAAAAGGGTGCCAGTGTAGACATAGCCTATATGTTTTGTTAGTCTGTAAAGTGCTACCAGACCATTTGTTGTTTTTTCCTGTACAGACTAACTTGGCTACCCCCTGAAGCTTCTTATTTATTGCAAGCTTTAAGCAGCTAAGATGGTTGTTTAAGTTTTACAAGGCTTAAAAACAATCACTATATAATTTAAACCTTAAATACTATAAATTCTAAAACAATTAGTACAGCACAAAACAATACAAAAGCAATTAACAGAAGATTTATTATATTACAGTAATTAAGCATAGTTCACTTACATTTCACCCATATGTCACCTACAGTACCAGGCAGGACATCGTGGTCCCTGTTACTCACGCGTGTCAGGATGCTATGCACTGCTGTAGCCGGTGTGATGGATCTATTTACTTCTACTTACAACAAGCAGGAACTGTGGGTCAATCCTGCTCTCTACCTCCCATCGAATCATCTTACTAACCTCATTTTATAGCAAAGTGAGTCTTGGTCGTTCTAATAATATTTACCAATTGATTACATATTGTGTAAGATGCCAAAAATGCCCAATGCCCTTATTTGGGGTACATCCTGCGACTTAGGATCTTGCAAAAACTATGTGCATGGTTAAAAGTTTTATGGCTATATCTGGAATTTTTGCTTATTAGAAATAAAATGTACCAATACAAGGTTCCTCCCAATGTCCTTGACGTGGGCTCGCTGTACCATATTGTATCTGCATGATTGTGCAAAAAACGTTCCTGCATCTCAAACCTTTGCTCCTTCCCTTCTCTGTCCCCCCGGCCTTGCCTGCTTGCTTACCAGACTTAAGATAGGCCTTGATTGTGTTTGTTAGAGATCCACACTGTGGTCAAGCCAGACATTATTATATGTCAAGGCAGGGCCGTCCAGGCTCCCCTACAAGGTCAGGGTGACATATTTAACACTTTGGGTCACTTGCTTTGCCCTGTTCCTCTCCCTTTGTACCAAAACAACCCACAGGTTACTTGCACAGTTCTCTCCCCACAGTACTCACAGCCTCTGCAGTGTGGGGAATGGCACAGTACATTCTGGTTCATGGGCAGTGGGTGAATTGAGCTGGGGGAAGCAAGCCCCCAGCCCCACCCTAGCCCAGCCCCACCCCTTCTGCCCAGGCCGCACCCCCCAGTAGTACAGGGAGATAGGGCGATGTGCCGCCCCAGCCTCTGCAGCCCTGGAGCACCAGCAAGGGAAGAGGATGCATGGCCCCAGCCTTCCTATCTCCAGAACACTGGGGAGGGAGGAGGGCACTTGGCCCCATCCTCCCCAGCCCTGGAGCTCCAGGGAGGGCAGGCACAGGGCAAGGGTGCCATTTCGGGAGGATAGGGGGAATAGCAGCTATGTGCTCTAGGGCACGGTTTGCTTTTCATCCTATTCCCCGGACTCTAAGGGAATGAGGGGAAAGTGTTTGCAATCCATGCATGACTCTCACACCTGGCTGGTGAAGGGAGCTCAGGGAATAGATTGTTATTTTCTTCAGTCTCCTAAGGATCATAGGTTCCCTCTGGGTTACCACAGGTTAGATACTTTTATTCTAGGGCACTGAATGATGCCGTTAACTTGTATCGATAATCAAATCCTAACATGGCCACCGACTTCATAATATTTAAAAAATAGACACTTCCAAAAGGAGTACTGGATCCTTTCCTCCTGCTTCTTCCTCCAGTGCTCTGCCACCATTCACTCCTCTTCCCCTCTGTTCCCTTGCTCACTTTTGCCTTCTCCTCTCCCCACTGCCTGGGTCAGGAGAGACTCCCCTTCAGAGCCAGCTGAGTAGGGCCTGGCATGGGTGACTACCTGGTGCCTCTCCATTCTCAGTAACTGGACTCTGGGGCTATGTCTACACTGGCATGATTTTCCAAAAATGCTTTTAACGGAAAAGTTTTCCGTTAAAAGCATTTTCGGAACAGAGCCTCTAGATTGGCACGGACGCTTTTCCGCAAAAGTACTTTTTGCGGAAAAGTGTCCGTGGCCAATCTGGACGCGTTTTTCCGCAAAAAAGCCCCGATCGCCATTTTCGCGATCGGGGCTTTTTTTGCAGAAAACAGTACTGTGCTGTTTACACTGGCCCTTTTGCGCAAAAGTCTTTTGGAAAAAGACTTTTGCCCGAACAGGAGCAGCATAGTATTTCTGGAAAAGCACTGACAGTCTTACATGAGATCGTCAGTGCTTTTCTGGAAATTCAAGCGGCCAGTGTAGACAGCTGGAAAATTTTTCGGGAAAAGCGGCTGATTTTCCAGAAAAACTTGCCAGTCTAGACACAGCCTGGGTGTCTGGTCAGTAGACTTGATTGGAGTTTGTCAGGTCCCTTTTTTGACCAGACTTTCCAGAAAGAAAAAAAACCCTGGCTTCTTGGCCACTCTACTCCCAATGTCAATTAAATGTAAATTAGTAGTTATAGAAAGCCATAAGTGGCTCACATGATATGTATGATGCCTTGTGAAAAACAGCATTTTTATTTTGTGTAAATATCCTTCCCTCTTGCCTAATTTCTTCTTTTCCTCCTTGTCATGATTTTTTGTTTTGTTTTGTTTTACATGTAACTCTTCTGCCAGGTAGTGCCGGCAGCAGCCACGGCCATGTTCAATATCT
Source organism: Pelodiscus sinensis (assembly GCF_049634645.1). Lineage (NCBI taxonomy): Eukaryota > Metazoa > Chordata > Testudines > Trionychidae > Pelodiscus > Pelodiscus sinensis. The sequence continues at coordinate 30,066,556 of NC_134726.1, forward strand.
AGGGGTCCCCTTTTCCTTCATCTCACACAGAACTGGCTTGAGCCCCCACCCAGGAACCTGGGAAATTCACACACTCCTGGGCGCCTCTGAGAGGCAATGCTTCCCCACTCGTAAGCACAGAGTCTGAGGGTATGTCTACACTACCCCGCTAGTTCAAACTAGCGGGGTAATGTAGGCATACCGCAATTGCAAATGAAGCCCGGGATTTGAATTTCCCGGGCTTCATTTGCATAAGCGGGGCGCCGCCATTTTTAAATCCCCGCTCGTTCGAACCCCGTGCCGCGCGGCTACACGCGGCACGAACTAGGTAGTTCGAACTAGGCTTCCCAGTTCGAACTACCGTTACTCCTCAGTTTGAACTACCTAGTTCGTGCCGTGTGTAGCCGCGCGGCACGGGGTTCGAACGAGCGGGGATTTAAAAATGGCGGCGCCCCGCTTATGCAAATGAAGCCCGGGAAATTCAAATCCCGGGCTTCATTTGCAATTGCGGTATGCCTACATTACCCCGCTAGTTCGAACTAGCGGGGTAGTGTAGACATACCCTGAGTGTAGAAAAGAAACTTTTAATGAAAGAGAGAGAAGTCACGTGGCATTAGCTTGGGGAAATAACACAACCGGAGTTCATAACCAGCCCATGACTAACCATCCCAGCTCAAATGAATTGAGCAATGCCCTTTGCCTCTCAGGCTCACTAGTCACTTTCTCCGTACCCCACTTCAAATGCCCTGCTTACAGCTCTGTCCAATCAGTGCGGACCCAGACACATCATCCTGAGGACTCCACTCATTGAGTCTGAGGCCATGCCATCTTTGCACTGTTCCTGTGGTCCGTTGGCCATCTGCTGCCATTCCTGCCAGCTACTCCACTGGCCGCCCGCCAGTTGTTCCCGCCAGCCGCTCCTACTGGCTGCCCACCGGTCGTTCCCGCCAGCCGCTCCTCCGGCTGCCTGCCAGTCATTTCTGCCAGCCGCTCCGCTGGCCGCCTGCCACCGCTCCTACCGGCCGCCTGCTGGTCATTCCCACCAGCTGCTCCCCTGGCCACCTGCCACCGCTCCTACCAGCCATCTGCTGGTTGTTCCTGCTGGCTGCTCTGCTGGTCGCAATAGGTCTAATTCCAGGCCAAACCAGTGATTTCAGCTCTTAATGATTTCAACTCTTTAGCCACCACCTAGGCTGGCAAAAGATTCCAGCTTCCGCTGGAATAGCAACAAGACTCCTGATGGAGTGTGCTTTAGGTCTATCCTTAGAACAAGGAGTGGGGAAGGGGGGGAGAGAGAGGGAGGGCAGGTTGAATCAGTCTTACAGCTCACACCTGGCAGGCATGAAGCAAGCTGGCTCAAGCCCTTTCCTCCCACTCCACTCAATTCACTCAATTCTGGAAGTGGGAGGCTTGTTCATCAGAGACCTCTTTCAATGATGGTGTCTCTCCTGCAAGCACTGGTGTCATATTTTACAGTTCCTACACTGTAAAGGTTCCTACACTGTAAGGGTAGCATGATTTTTGACCCCCCACAAATTAGTTACAATACATCACATTCACTCTAACAACCGATCCTCCATCAGCCCTGGCTGAATTGGTTTTACATAACTACACCCCGGATTCCTTCCCCAAACCTGTATTTACATAGCAACAGTTAATTATCTTGCAGAGCTAAAGAACTTCAGCTGGCTGCATTGCAAATAGGCCTTCAGACCCCTGGCTTACATACACATGTAAGTATTTTGGGGCCAAGCTCTGTGTAAGCTCAGAAGCTTATCTCGCTGTCCAACAAAAGTTGGTCCAGTAAAAGATATTACCTCACCCGCTTTGTTCCTTTATTGAGGTTGTAACTTTCCGTGGATACCGAAATCCATAATCAGATATTTAAGAATAACAATCATAAAGCCATTCATGCCATCACTGCTCGGGAAGTTAGATGCAAATAGGTAAGTGGAATGCTCTTCTGGGGCATGTCTACACTAGGAAATAATTTCAAAATACATAAAATTGAAATAGTGCATCGAAATAGCCCAGAATGATTTAGAAATAGTGCGTCCACACTGATTGGACCCAGCCTCGGACTTAAAGCCCTGGAAGCTCTCCAGGGAGGGCACCAGAAGATGGACACTTCTTGGGGCTGCTTGGTCAGGCAAGCTGAGACATGTGCTTTCAGGGGCTTTTCTCTACGGCCACATCTCACACGCCACTCCTAGACTGCCTCCCCCTCATGAGACACCACACCAACACAATGTGCTGTGGTTGCCGTTGAGGATCCCACAACACTCAGTATGGAGCTGGTACTGCTGCAAAGCAGTGTTATGATCATGGGCCTCACACTGCACCTCATGGCACAGTTCATCCACACTGCCTGCATGCTGCTCCAGCAGGACAACAACCAGCCCCAACTGGAGGACCCCTTCACCCATGTTCTGGTGCTCCTGCTGCTGAAAATGTCCTTAAACTCTCTGGACAGCATGGAACGACACTTCTGGCGGAGGGTCACCAATTCCGACTGGTGAGACCACATCATCCTGCAGCCAAGGGACGACCAGCAGTGGCTCCAGAACTTACCCGTTCAGAAGGCCACCTTCCTGGAGCTCTGCAAGTGGCTCACCCCTGCCCTCAGGTGACAGGACCCGTCATCCCCATGTAGAAGTGTGTTGCCATCTCCCTGTGGAAGCTCACCACACCGGACAGCTACTGCTCCATCAGGAACCAGTTCGGTGCAGGGAAATCCACAGTTGGGGCTGTGGTTCTGCAGGTAGCCAAGACCATCAACCACATGCTGCTGTGGAGGGTCATCACTCTAGGCAACATCGACACTATTGTCAATGGCTTTTCTGCAGGGGCTTCCCCAACTCTGTGTGTGGGGGAGGCTATAGATGGTACACACATTGGCTCAGCAGGTGCCACATGGTTGTGAAGTGTGTGTTCAGCTGCTTGAAGGGGAGGGTCAGAAGTCTCCTCACCTGCCTGGACCGCAGTGAGCGAAACATCCTCTTTGTGGTGGCAGCCTGCTGTGTCCTCCACAACCTTTGTGAGAGCAAGGGGGAGACTTTCCTGTCAGGGTGTGGAGCAATGGCTGAACGGCTGACCAGGGCATTCGAGCAGGTGGACACAAGTGCCATACAGAGAGCACATGAGAAGGCTATGCTCATCCGGGAGGTCTTGAGGGAAAGTTTCAGCCAAGGCCATCTGTGAGACTTTCCTCCATGCATCTCCACAAAGGGTCCCTGCATTGCCCCTTTGTGCCTTTCCTTCCACACCTCTCCCTTCTCCTGCCCTCCCATCCCACCTTCCCCCCTCTCCTGCAGAGCAAATAAGAAAAGCCTTTTTTTGGTTAACAAATAATTGTCTTTAGTTGGGGGATATAAAATAGGGGAAAGACTGGAAAAAATGAGGAGGGGGTAAGTGGGGAAGGGGTTCAGAGATGGGGCTGGGAGTGGTGCCCTTCCTGTTCAGATCTGGAGGCATCTGCTGCCCTGGAGGTCCCACCGCCCCATGTTCGGGGGCCCCAGAGGCCCCTGGGGGGCTAGGAGGAGAAGCCAGGGCGGGGGTAGGGAGGTAGCTGGTGGCCTACTCCAGGCACAAGGCCATGCAGTCCGCCACCAAGGTGGAGCACTTGGCCTCATGTTGGCTCAACAGCTCGTCTTAGGTGGCCTTTCGGTGCTCTCAGTCAGCCCAGCACTCCTCCCAGTCAGCAGCCCACTCCTGGCACTTGTTGTCAAACCCCTGGACGAGGGACTGGAGGCAGGCCATCTGCTCACACAGCTGGTCCTCACGGATTCTCTTTCTCCGGTGGATCCCACAGAGTTGGGAGGATGGCATGGGAGGTGGTGGACACATCACACTCGTAGCTGGCCCCACTGTGAAGAAAAGTGACAAGGACAGTCACCCCAGGAGACACTGTGCATGAAGCCTAGCCATAATCTCTGAGCCAGCACCAAAGGTGTTGGTTCAGATGATAGCGATGTACTTCAACAAGGCCATCTGTTGCCTACACAACAAGCACTTTCCTGCAGTGACACAGATGTCCCAGAGCAGCATTGCTACACCCACGTCCCAGGGACAAGCAGGCATGAGAAGGTGCCGGCTAGGCCAGGAGCCTATGGGTCAGGGGGCGACGGGGTGGCTCGGCCACCTTATGTGTCCTGCATATTCCAGGTCTGGCACTGACAGCATCTCACAAAGAGAGAACTTCTATCCCTGCCCGCTGGAGGAAAGGGGAGGAGTATTGGGAGAGGTGCTGGGCTGTGAGTGGCAGAGGCTGCTTGTAAGAGAGAGTGTTACTGAGGTCCCCTCCTCTTTCTCCATCCAGCAGGTTCCCATGCAGGGGATCGGTCTCTTCTACATCACTGTTCTTGACCAGGAGCAGATGCTGCCCAAGTACGGGCATGAGCCCGTGCTGCGTGCAGCACTGCTATGTTTTCATGACCCCAGCCTCCTCATTGGTGGCTTATCATGGGAAGGTGTCCCACCACAGAGGCTGGAATAAGGTAGACCTCTCCAGGGACCTTGTGAGAAGGAGCGAGGGGTTCCTGTGTGAAAACTTCATGAAACCAACTGCTCTGGAATGGAACTCCATGTGTACAGACTATTGTGTGACCCCCGAGGCCAAGCAGGCCAAGGAAGGAGCCCTTCGCAGCTTGCTGCCTGCCCATGTGTGTATAGGGAGAATTATGGAACTCACCTGAAGTGCCTTCCCTGGGATTGTCTGAGCCCGGGAGACATCCTGGGGGGGCGTAGGGGGGTACCAGCTCCAGGCTGAGAAGCAGCTCGAAGTTTGCAGGCATAGTCAACTGACTGATCATCTCTTCCTCCTCTTCCTCTACAACCCGGCTCTTGTGGAGGCTGATGCTAAGCCAGACTTGACAATGATGCGGGGAGGGGAAGATGACTGCCCCCATCTCCCAGGATGGCAACTTAGTGTCATAATAGTGGCACACATATGGTGTCGACCTAGAGCAGTGGTCCTCAACCTTTTGGGGCTGCCGGGTGCCCGGGGGTGGGGACTGCGCATGCACTGGGCGCCTGGGGTGCAAGAATGGCTCAGGCCAGCCCTGGTCACTAGGCGGACACACATAAATGCCCCAGCGGGCCCATGGCGCCCGTGGGCACTGCGTTGGGGACCACTGACCTAGAGCATCCTCTCTGCTCCCTGGCCTTATTGTAACCCTTCCTGAGCTCTTTAATTTTCATGCAGACCTGATCAAGGATCCATGTGTATCCCTTCTTGGCCAGGCTGGCTTCCATCTGGCCATAAACATCTGTATTGAACCTTCTGGTGTGGAGATCCTGGCGGTTGGTCTCCTCACCCCAGACCTTGATGAGATCCAGACTCTCCACACCAGTCCATCCTGGTACTCTTCTGCATCCCTGGCCAGGGGAAACCGAGGATGCTGCAGGAGTGCTGGAAGCCGTGGGGGAGGGGGGAGTTAGAGGGAGTGCTGGGTGCTGCTGAGGTTTGGCACGGGGCTGGCAGAGGTCTGCACATGCCACAAGCTCTTTTCCAACAGCCTGTTGCTTTCAAGGTTCTGCAGGAGAAGAGGAGCTGTGGAGATGTCAGCTGTGGCCAGAGCAGCCACAAGGGCAGCTGTGAGAGGCCTCTGGAGGCCAGTTATTTCAAAATAGCAGCAGCTGAGCGTCCACGCTCACACTATTTTGAAATAACTATTTCAAAATAAGAGTTATTCCTAATGGAATGCAGGAGTTATTATTTCTAAATAACGAGTCATGTAGATGCTCTGCTAGTTATTTCAAAATAAGGGGAATGTAGTGTAGACAGCACTGCGCAGGTGATTTTTGCAGCTCAAGAGTAAAGCTTAAGAATTCAGTTGTGATCTCTTTAAAATTCTCTTCTGGCTGCAGGAAGCTAGCTCTTCAGTCAGGGTAAAATACAGTTCCACTTTAGTAGGTAAGGGGTTTTCCCTGAAAACAAACTGGGTAGCAGTTGAGCTACGTAAAGTCAAGAACCATACCCTTATGCAGGATAATGAAATCAGGCATTTTGCAGCTTTTGAAGAGAGAGAGAGAGATCCTAGAGACATGGTTAGAGGACAAATTATGCTTGAGACCCTTTCAGTACCTCTCAGATGTTCCCCTGTGTGGGGAGGTACAGCTTTGTACCTTCACCCTATCTTGAGGAGAACTATGAAGCTCAACCACTCTGGGGCTGGATCTCTAGGCAACAGCTCAATGTTTCTCAACCATGTTAACGAGAATGGCCACAATTGGGACTGGCACCTGCAAGCTCTTGCACTCTGCAAACTTATAACCAGTGAGCTTATTAAAGCAACTCAAAAACAGCATTTTAAAAACAAACTGTTTGTTCACCCACGGATACAGAGGGTAGGCAAAGGATAAAAACAATCATATATTTCTCCTTATCGAACCCTTAATTTTTCATTGCAAGTTTTGGTGCTTTTCATCAAGTGCAGTTACCTCTCTGGATTAGGAGAAGCAGACTGTTGAAGTCTCTCTGCATCCTTAAGCAGCATTTGGCCGCTCCCTCAACACCCATAATTTTCTAGGCCTAGGGTTTTCTAATGTTTGCTAGTCTACTTTTGATGCTAGGCTTAATCTGGGGAAGAGCAAGTCATTCTTATCCTGGCTGGAATCAGGTAGGAGGTGAGATATTCCCTATTAAACAGCTTCCCCATGATTTCTTCAAATACTTTTATTTGTGTCACCGTTTTACCTGGCCTGTTTGGTTCCTTTAATAATCCCTTTTGATCTAAGGGTACGTCTACACTACAGCGCTAGTTCGAACTAACTTAGTTCGAATTAGTTAATTCGAACTAAGCTAGTTCGAACTAACGCATCTAGAACTAAAAACTAGTTCGAACTAGCGTTTTGCTAGTTCGAACTAGTAAGTCCACATTGAGTGGACTCTGAACAGGGCTTAAGGATGGCCGGATGCAGTGCCGGCAGGGCATAAAAGGAGGACTTAGAGCATGGAGATGCTGTCTCAGGCTAGCCGAGGGCTGCGCTTAAAGGGTCCCGACCCCCCGGACACACAGTTCTAAGGGGTGCCCCGCTTGCAAAGAAGTTCTGGCTTGGAGTGCCCTGAGTGCCCACACTGGGCACATCACACCACTCGGCCATCAGCCCGGCTGCACTTGCCGCAGGCTGCCATCTGGGGAGAGGGAGTAATTGGGAGGCTGCAGGAGAGCTTCCACCCCCAGAAGCCCGCAGAGCCAGCCCAGTCCTCCCCATCGGGGGCTCGTACCCCATTCCTCCCTCACCTCCTTCCACTTACCCTTCCCTAGCCCCCCTTCTTATTGATGTACAAAATAAAGATAACGTTTCTTCCAACATTGACTCTGTCTTTATTGAAAAAAACTGGGGGAGACTGGGAAAAGGAGGTGGGAGAGGGGAAGACAAAGGCTGGGAGAGGGGAGGGCAACTAACATGATCAGGGGTTGGGAACAGGTCCCAGATGAAGAAAGGCTACAGAGACTGGGACTGTTCAGCTTAGAAAAGAGGAGACGGAGGGGGGACAGGATAGAGGTCTCTAAAAGCAGGGGTGGGGTGGAGAGGGTGCATTCAGAAAAGTTCTTCCTGAGTTCCCATAAAGAAGGACTAGAGGACACCAAAGGAAAGGAATGGGTAGCAGGCTTGAAACTAGTAAGAGAAAGTTGTTCTTCTTGAGAAAGCAAATAGTTAACCTGTGGAACTCCTTGCTGCAGGAGGCTGTGAAGGCTACAACTAGAACAGAGTTTAAAGGGAAGTGAGATAAAGTGATGGAGGGTGGGTCCATGGAGTCCTATTAGCCAGAGGGTAGGAGTGGTGTCCCTGCCCAAAGTTTGTGGAAGGCTGGAGAGGGATGGCACGAGACAAATGGCTTGGTCATTGTCTTCGGTCCATCCCCTCCAGGGTCCCTAGGGTTGGCCGCTGTCGGCAGACAGGCTACTGGGCTAGATGGACCTTTGGTCTGACCCAGTACGGCCATTGTAAGCTCAGGGCTCAGTGTCAGGGGTCTCAGTGGACCCCCTTGATTTTCATGCACACCTGGTCCTGGGTGGCCAGGCTGGCAGCTCTCCTGCCCTAGACGGCCACTTTCCTGTGCCTAGTGCGGAGATCGTGGACGAGGTCCACGATGTCCGCACTAGCCCAGGAAGGTGCCCGCCTCTTGCGGTCCAGGGCAAGCTCCCGGGAGCCGCCAGCCTGGTCCCGGCAAGAGGGGGTGGGCTGGGGGGCATCGGGTGGGTGGCTCTGTGCCGTGCCAGGTGCAGGGTCTGCTAGCTGGGTGCTGGCAGGCTTGCACCTGGCACGGGCACCGTAGCCAGCCCGTGCCCCTTTAAGGGGTCCGGGGCCGGGAGGGGGGCATAGAGTTTCCCTGGTGTTGGCCAGAGTGGCCACCAGGGAAACCTGGGGAGGGCTAGCCTCCCACTAGTTCGAACTAAAGGGCTACACAGCCCTTAGTTCGAACTAGCTAGTTCGAACTAGGCGTTAGTCCTCGTAAAATGAGGTTTACCTAGTTCGAACTAAGCGCTCCGCTAGTTCGATTCAAATTCGAACTAGCGGAGCGCTAGTGTAGCACCTATTAAAGTTAGTTCGAACTAATGTCCGTTAGTTCGAACTAACTTTGTAGTGTAGACATACCCAAACTCCATAGTGAGTACCCCATCACAAACAAACACTGACACATGCACAGTATTCATAAAAAAAAACCCACAGATTTCCCAGCTTGTTACACCTGGTAAGAATTGCCTTTAGAGAGTGTAGTTATTAAAAGCAAGCATTCTGTAGGGCTACCATGGGCTAGCAGTTAGGGAAATGAGACAGATATAGTTAAAGAAATCAGTATTTTTTAAAAGCTTAGTATTTTACTGGCAATTTTAAGGTTCATCAGGATAGATTCTGAAACATCTGAAACCATTTATTTCTTTTACTGACTGAAAACTAAAACAGTTTTACAAATTTCAGCAGTTGGTTTGTTTTGTGTTAGACAAAACAGATTGTACTTTCTATGCCTGCCAGGTAAGAACATGATGCACAAACTAAAGGAAATGCATCACAAATGCTTACTATATCAAAGCCCCTGTGCAGAGTAGCAGAATCTCATTGTGTATATTATCTTTCATCTAGGTCCTTATACCACATCCATCATTGTGTATGTGGCTTTTGTGCTTCAGTAAACTGTATACGAAAAATCTATCTTCTTTGTGCAGTTGCTGGTTTGGTGCTTATTGAAAAGTAGCTTAGCAAGAATTTGCTGTATTGCACAGTGTGGTCACTTTGCGAGTCAGACTTTCTGATGTCTCTTATTGTAACAAGATTTTTTTTTAATTTGGTACTATTGAGCAATGTTGGTCAAGACCTTTGTGTAGCTTCTTAGTCAACATTAAATGGGGGTCTATTACAACTGGTATCTTTGGAAATATGAAAACTACTTATCATTGTCTTTGCAATAGATGATATTTCACCACTTGTAATCCCTAAGAGATGAAGGCATAGTTTTGTCTGAGTGTGACGGTTTATTATTTTGAAAAGAACTGAGGAGTGGTGCTTAATGACTGTTAGCAGGCACAGGTTGTAGACCTCTGAGCTTTGAGATCTGAATCTGCACAACATTCACAGAGTGGTGTCCATTTATTAGAACTACAAAACAACATGTATAGTTCAATAACTTGTTAATGTACCAGAACACTCATTTTAAGACATTAAGAGCTACAGAAGGCCATAACTATTAATTATGCATAGTACAGAACACATAATATAGTTGATATTGAATATCACAAAGCATAATGATCATAGACTGTAGCTCTCGTAATAATGGTTTTATTGTGGTTTTCTTTTTCTTTATATGCATCAATTGTTAGGAGCTTTTAAGCAGACCCCTGAATTCTGCCCTTTGCAGCTTCTAGGCAGATTGCTGCTGTGTTGATTCTGTAGTCCTTGTCAGCTATTCAGCATTCTAATTTTTCTTTAATGCTTTGGCAGAGATGAACTGCGTAGTTTTTAACCTTTTGCTCTACTGCCACTTATTTAGCTGTTGGAAGCAAAGCTTGAATAGGAGAGTAGGCTTTGAGGATACCATTTGCTCCATGGTCATATGCTTTTTCTCTCCCGAGAGCTCTTGAAGGAACAGAGATGATTTAAATATAAAACGTAGTTGGTTCTTAGACATATGTTAAAAGTCTAAAGAGAAATAAGAATTTAAATAGTTGCTTTTTAATTAGCATTAACACTGTTAGTTTCCATAACTACCATAGAAATTCCCTCCAGGCAGACACTTGTTTTACAGATTATCTTTAATTTAGAAAAAAAAAAATTACAAGATACTGCAAATATTTGTAGAGACGCTGGGACATATTTATTAATTAATGGCCTGGGCCTGCAAGCATTTAAGCACATGAATATCTTTAGTCATTTGACTAGTCTCACTGAATTTGATGACTTGTTGATTATTGTTTAATATTAGCACTGCAGTAGTAGCTACAGGTCCATATTTTATCCAGTCAGGGTTCCCAAAGTGAAAACCATAGTTTTCCTGCATTCCTTGAGCCTCTAGCTCAAGTTTGGAAGTTAATGGAATTTAGTACTGGGCGAAGAAAGCAGGATCAAGCCCACAGTGCAGCCAGACTTTCATATCCCTTTTCATATCCCTTTATCTACAAACAGGTTATTACAGATGTAAAAATCTCCCACGGAAACTGCTCAAAGTAGCATATGACCAAGAGCAACAAAAGAATTGAAGTGTATAACTCTGAGTTTACACTGCCATTTTTGCACATCGCCTTAATGCTATCCCAGCATGCTTCATTGAGTGTGTGAAGATGATTTGATCTTAAATTGTGAAATTTCCATTCCTATGGGTACGTACTGTATGTTTTATGTTTACTATAACAATGATCACAGAAGAATATTCTGTAAACTCCTTGGTACAGCAGAAATCCTGCCTCTCTGTAATAGCTAACAAGAGCAAAACTTCCAGAATGATAGCATCAACTAGGAAAGCGCTCTTCTATTCAGTCCTAGAAGCACTGTGTTTCTTCAAGCAACAAGCCCTTCTTCCTCAGAAGATACTCAAATGGTGTTGTCACCTTTTATTTGTGCCTGGACTAGCAAAAAAAACTATGTTTTCTTACAGAGTGAAAAACTGAAAACTTGTTTCACAGAATGATTCTCTAGTCAGTCTCCTCCCCTGCTATATGCAAACCTCTGGCAAAGAGTAAAGATGGTGGGAAAAGACATTTGTTGTATTCTTGGTTTTTGATTATGTTCAGGCATTGTCTAGGGAGCAATACCTTTAGCTCTGTTGAAATGTGATTCTCAGATTATAACAATCTGTGTACCATGCAAACACGACTAACCTGTTTGAGGCATTGGGGAATTTCTTGAATCTAAAACATCTGCTCCAAAAACACAAGGCTGTCCAACAAGCTAAAGGAACAACTTCAACACTTCTGTCAGTGAAGGACTCTGTAAAGTAGCAGATCTGATACTTTGCTGATGGCACACAGCATGCATATGTATTGTGCACACTGACAATCTTTTTTAAAAAATCATGTTTGGGTTTTGGTTTTTTGGGGAAGTGATCCCCAAGATTTTGTGGAAAGCTTTCTGAGGTAAAAACTGAACTTAAATACAGGCAGTCCCCGAGTTACGCGGATCCGACTTACGTCGGATCCGCAGTTACGAACGGGGCACTTCCTCTCCCTGGTCTCGAGCAGACCAGGGAGAGGAAGCAAAGCGGCGGCGGCCAGCTGACAGCCCAGACGCGTCTGGGCTGTCAGCTGGCCGCGCGCTCCGCTCTGCTCCCCCCCCCCGTCTGCAGACCAGGGGGAGGGGGAGCAGAGCGGAGCAGAGCAGAGCGGCGGAACGCGCAGCCAGCTGACAGCCCAGACGCATCTGGGCTGTCAGCTGGCCGCTCTGCTCTGCTCTGCTCTGCTCTGCTCCGCTCTGCTCTGCTCCGCTCTGCTCTGCTCCCCCTCCCCCTGGTCTGCAGACCAGGGGGAGGGGGAGCAGAGCGGAGCACGCGGCCAGCTGACAGCCCAGACGCGTCTGGGCTGTCAGCTGGCTGCGCGATCCGCCGCTCTGCTGTGCTCCGCTCTGCTCCCCCTCCCCCTGATCTGCAGGGGGGGGGGGAGCAGAGCGGAGCACGCGGCCAGCTGACAGCCTAGATGCGTCTGGGCTGTCAGCTGGCCGCGCGTTCCGCCGCTCTGCTCTGCTCTGCTCTACTCTGCTCCCCCTTCCCCTGGTCTGCAGACCTGGGGGACGGGGAGCAGAGCAGAGCAAAGCCACGGAGCCCGAGGGCAGCAGGATAGCCACGGCGCGTCTGGGCTGTCCCGCTGCCCCCGTGCTCCGCGGCTTTGCTCCGGACGCCTGTGGTACAGCAGCTGGGGCGCTGCCGGTTGGTCCCGTAGCGCCGCTCTGGGTGCCACTGGACCAACCCAGCAGCACCCCAGCTGCTCTGCCCCAGGTGTCCCCTAGTCAGCAGCTGCTGAAAATGACCAGTGGCTGACTACAGGAAGCCCCTGCCCCGGGCTTCCTGGAATCAGCCGCTGATCAGTTTCAGCAGCAGCTGACTTGGGGATGCCTGGGGTTCTTAAGTTGAATCTGTATGTAAGTCAGAACTGGCGTCCAGATTCAGCCACTGTTGAAACTGATCAGTTTCAGCAGCGGCTGAATCTGGACGCCAGTTCCGACTTACATACAGATTCAACTTAAGAACAAACCTACAGTCCCTATCTTGTACGTAACCCGGGGACTGCCTGTATATCAAACTTCAGAGGGGTAGCTGAGTTAGTCTGTACAGGATAAACTTAAAACAACAAATAGTCTGGTACCCCTTAAAAAACTATTTTTGGTTCTGAACATCCTACACTCCAGTCATCTGAAGAAGTGGGCTGTGCCCAGGAAAGCTCATGATACCATCAACATGTTTTGTTGGTCTTTAAAGTACTTAAATATATCAAATACCCAGAGAGAACCTGCTTCAATACAGAAATAAAACCCTGTCCAACTGCCTACCCTTAGTTGTTACCTATCACTGCACAATGGAACTTGTGGTATATCCTCAAAAACTACAACCCATGCTCAATAGGAAGTGTATCCTGAAATAAATCTTTCCTGACTCCTTTCTTCTGGCCTTTCAGCAATCCTCCAAACTCATCAGAAGTAAGCTCTCCACAGACCAGGACCCATCAACTCAAAGCAGCATCAGAGCCCGCTAAAACAACAGCTTTAAAGCCACTGCTGCAATGATCAATGTGCTCCACAACACACCTTTCAAGATCCATGTGTCCTACTATGCCTATCACAACATGTGGTATTCCTCATTAAGTGCATTAAATGCCTCAGTAACTATGTTGGTGAAGCCAAGCACTGGGCTCTCAAATGAACCCACACAGGAAAATTATAAAGGACAAAAATACCCTATCACCTGTGGATGAATGATGCTTTTCACAAAGTAGTCACCCTATATCTGACTTATCCATCCTCATCTTCAACGGAACAACCCTTTCAAAAAAGGAGCATGGGAGCTTAAATATATAACTTTGCTAGACACAAAAAATCATGGTCTTAAGCTAGAATCCCAGTGTCTTTATTATTATAACAATCTGTAACTTGCTAACCCCACTTTTTGTCCTGTGACTACAAGGGTATTGAGTCATTTTATTCTGAATAGTAGCATGTATTCTAAGTATAAATACTAAGCAATCTCTTTGTGTATTTAGCTGTGACACTGAGGATCTTTCCCAGATCTCAAGAAGAGTTGTGTAAGGCTATGGCTACACTACATGGCTACGTCTACATTGGCATCCCTTTCCGGAAAAGGGATGCTAATGAGACGAGTCGGATTGCAAATCCGCGGGGGATTTAAATATCCCCCGCGGCATTTGCATTTACATGGCTGCCGCTTTTTTCCGGCTTGGGGATAAGCCGGAGAAAAGCGCCAGTCTAGACGCGATTCTCTGGAAAATAAGCCCTTTTCTGGAGGATTTCTTATTCCTACTTTCAAGTAGGGCTTATTTTCCGGAGAATCGCGTCTAGACTGGCGCTTTTCTCCGGCTTATCCCCAAGCCGGAAAAAAGCGGCAGCCATGTAAATGCAAATGCCGCGGGGGATATTTAAATCCCCTGCGGATTTGCAATCCGACTCGTCTCATTAGCATCCCTTTTCCGGAAAGGGATGCCAATGTAGACGTAGCCCATGACTTAGTGACATGGTTGTGCCACTAAAGCCATGACACTAAAAGGCACACAGGAAGCCCTCACCTGCCAACAAAAAACTTTCATCCCCCATGAGCAGCAGAAGCTTTGTGGTTTTCCACTAGTGGTTTTCATTGGTAAACATTTTTTCATAGCCCTGGTCTGTACTAGGGAGTTATTTTGGGAGTTAACCCTCCTCACTTCCAAATAATAAGCAGAGCATCCACAACTACCAAGCCCATTATTTTGAAATTTGAAATTATTTCTAAATTTTTATTCCTGCTTTCCTTGGGGAATAAGCTTAGTTCAAAACAGTCATTATGAGAGTTGCTAATTTGAATTTAGTTATTTCAAAATAATTTCCTAGTGTAGACATGCCCATATCAAGGGGGGCGTTTAATACCCCTGAACAACAAAAGATTTGCCAATGAGGCCAGTGTAGACAAACCTAGGTTTGAACACTTGTCTCTTTCACCAACAGAAGTTAGTTTGATAAAAGATATTATCTCACCCACCTTGTTTTTCTAATATCTTGGAACTGACACTGCTACAGCATTGTGTATAATTCATAGTTAGCTGATTTGGGGGGGTTAAAAGCCAAGCATTTTTAAATATATAGTCCAACTTAAATTTTTTGCTTCCTTATGCATGTTTATCATTAGGAAAACTCATCTTAGCTTCCTTGCAAAATCCTACTTTCTCACTAATTGGGAGCAAGAAATTTTTGCTTTGCATATAAGTAACTTATTGCTTCATTAGCATTCTTCTGGTAAGATGAGGTGAGTACATTTTGTATCTGGGTTGATACATTTTCATGAGTGTTTATCTTTTAAATCTGAAATTCACAGCAGTCTGATCCATGACTTAGTCATAAGCTATGTCTACATTGGCAAGATTTTGTGCAAATACTTTTAACGCAAAAGTTTTTGTGTTAAAAGTATTTGCGCAAGAGAGCATCTACACAGGCATGTGCTTTTGCGCAAGAGATGTACTTTTGCGCAAAAGCATCCGTGCCAGTGTAGATGCTTTCTTACACAAGAGAGCTCCGATGGCCATTTTAGCCATCGGACTTTCTTGCGCAAGAAATTCATGTTGCCTGTCTACACTGGCCTCTTGCGCAAGAACAG
Organism: Pelodiscus sinensis; assembly: GCF_049634645.1. NCBI lineage: Eukaryota > Metazoa > Chordata > Testudines > Trionychidae > Pelodiscus > Pelodiscus sinensis. The sequence continues at coordinate 30,081,821 of NC_134726.1, forward strand.
TTGCGCAAGAGGGCTTTTTCCTGACTGGGAGCATCATAGTTCTTGCGCAAGAAGCACTGATTTCACACATTAGAATGTCAGTGTTCTTGCGCAAGACCTCCCCGCCAGTGTAGACAGGCAGCAAGTTTTTGCATAAAAGCAGCCGCTTTTGCGTAAAATCTTGCCAATGCCAATGTAGTGCCAGGCCTAAAATAAAATAATTGTGAGGGTTGTACATCAGTGTCAGCTAGCCTCATCTCTGGATTGCCACATGTCCATTCTGTGTATTCCTCTGATGTCCTGTCAGTGACATCACACCTTTATTAGCTCACACTTTCCTAACCTTTTTAGATTTTTGCCGCTCTGTATCATCATAAACACAATTGCTGCTTCCCTCTCCCCCAAGATTTTAATCCTCTTGTGGTTCAATTTAAATGTTCAAAATCCAGAAATCAGTTTAAAGGAATTAGCTGAACCAGTTGTTAATATTTTTGCACTCATTTGCTCTCCTCTTTCTCTTCCGCTTCCCTTCCCAAAAAGAAGGAAACAGTCAGGAACTAATAATATCACCTAGAATATGAGAACTTTTACATGTAAAATAAGGTGTTGTCTTAGACTGATTAGAAATTAATAGAATTTGTTTTTAATCTAACCTAAGTAAGATGTACTGGAATTTCCCTTATTCATCTTTACAGTAGTAATCAAATCATACTTTCAACATTTATGAGGTTTGTTTAGAAGAAAATGAAATAAATATATTTATGTGGTTATTTTCAACTGAAAAACCCTCTGCTCTTTCACATTTATGTTCCTGCAGCAAAGTGGTAAGGACACTTTAATGTCTTCCAGCATCTATGTGTATGTTTTTAATATATTGCAGAATTAGTAGATAACTAATCCTGCTATTGCTTAACTCAGGAATTACACCTCTTTTTCTTGTGATGAAAGGATTCACAACCAACAACATTATGCTGAATTATAGGAGCAAATCCCTAGAACTTGGAAAGTGTCCACAGGTGAAAAGATTATACTAAAGGCTCTGAGGGATCACAGGCTTTCATTTCCCAGTCTGACTGCTAGTGTTATGTGTGTTGCATTCTGATCACTCCAATTCATCTGATGAAGTGCGTTTTGCCCACAAAAGCTCATGATTCTATATATTTTGGTTAGTCTCTTAAGGTGTCATGGGACCTCTCGTTGTTTATGAAACAGTTTGGTAATTTTACAGGTATATTTTTGAGGAGTTGTAAATTTTTATATCCAAGTATTTTTAGCACTGAGGATAAAAAGGCTGTACATGGCTTCAGGGTATCTTGCCAGACTTGCCAGGCTCCCGCACAAGATGAGGGGCCTGACTCTATACCCCCAGAAGGGGCTGGCCCGTTTGCAGAAGGGACCTAGCCTCCCCCATCCAGCCCCTCCACGTCACCCAGATAATGCCGCTTGGGGCGCCAGTGACAATTTAAAGCACCTGGGGGCTTTGGCCACCACCATTGCCAGAGTAGTGGTGGCCTGGAGCCCTGGGCTTTTTGTTTTAAATCGCTCTCCCACCCCCTATATGCAGCCCTGCATTGCACATTGTAGCAGTAAACCCAGAGGAACCAAAGTGCATCCAATGACAATAGTTCTGTGTTCCTCTGGACTGCTCGCTGGGCATATCATTTATGTGTCACCCAACAGATGTGAACAAAGCAGACTTTCAGTTGAATCTCCTTAGTTCCACATTGCCCTAATGTTGGTGGGACAAAGGGGAGGGGTGAAGCTCTTTGCTCCCCACATTATTTGACAGGTACTTTAAAAACAAATGCTACTCTTATTTGGGGTTGCCAGATGGTTGAAACAAAATTACCGAACACCTTCCCCTCCCCCTCCCCCCCCCCAAAAAAAAAACACTGGGAAAAAAATTCTGTTGAAGGGGAAAAAAGTTGTTGAGCAAAAAAAAAAAAAGACTCCAAAATGTAAGCAAAAAAAAATTAAATAAAATAAAACATTAAAACAGCATGTCCCCTTTAAGAATGAGAGCAGGGATAGGAACAGGGAAGTGGTTGAGCACTAAGACCCACAGGAAGCATTGGTCCCCTTAGTCAGCAGCTATTTTGTGTGGGCAGCCTTGCGGAAACAGGTAAGCAGAAGGGCTGGGGGTGTTGGAAGCCACAGGGGGAACTGGGGCAGAGGGGAGGCCGAGCACTGAGTGTTAGTAAGGTTGCCAGGTGCCCGGCATTTTCGCCTCCTGGCTGGGGAAAAAAATCAGAAAATACTGGACATTTTAGGTATCTGGTATTCTCTGAATTTTTTACCAGACAGGAGGCATAAATACCGAACTGTCTGGGTGAATACCGGACACCTGGCAACCCTACTTCTTATTCTATTCTGAGGCTGGCAAGATCAACTGAAACAGCTTTGTTCTTCTAACTTACTTAAGCTATACTGGTCTAGAAAATAGAAGTATTTGTTACTATCCTAGGGTATGTCTACACTACCCCGCTAGTTCGAACTAGCGGGGTAATGTATGCATACCGCACTTGCTAATGAAGCCCGGGATTTGAATTTCCCGGGCTTCATTAGCATAAGCGGGGAGCCGCCATTTTTAAATCCCCGCTGCTTCGAACCCCGTGTAGCGCGGCTACACGGGGCTCGAACTAGGTAGTTCGGACTAGGGTCCTATTCCGAACTACTGGTACTCCTCGTGAAACGAGGTGTACCGGTAGTTCGGAATAGGCACCCTAGTCCGAACTACCTAGTTCGAGCCCCGTGTAGCCGCGCTACACGGGGTTCGAAGCAGCGGGGATTTAAAAATGGCGGCTCCCCGCTTATGCTAATGAAGCCCGGGAAATTCAAATCCCGGGCTTCATTAGCAAGTGCGGTATGCATACATTACCCTCCTAGTTCGAACTAGGAGGGTAGTGTAGACATACCCCTACTGAAGTGAATGTTATGGCTTTAACTCACAAATCATGTAGCCTGTAAGTCATATAAACAACCAATCTATTGATTTAATTTAGAAATAAATGGAGTTGATATATTGCCTATCTTTCTGCTTTTGGGAACATAGCCCAGGCTGAAATAAAAAACCCTATGTATGATCTGCTGTGTTTTAATCATATATAATCCAAATTTTTGTTGGTTATTGAACTCATCTTTTATGGTTATGGACTCAAAAGCTACACATTGGTTTCAGGTACAAATACAAATGCATTCTTAATGGAGCTACTTCTCAGAATTTCTAAGAAGCTATCTCACAGAGTATTTGTTTTTAAAAGGCACTGACATAAGTGATGTTTCATGGATACAAATATGCATGCTATTGCAACTGGTGGGATGAAGAACTTCTAATAATAAGTATATTGATAACATAAGGGGATGTCATGTTCCCCGTGTCAGCTGCACGCAGAGGACACACTGCCAACAGGCTCTTCTCTGTTATTATAGAAGGGGGGTGATTGGATCTTCTGTGGTACAATTTTACTTTCTCTCTCCAGCATTGGCAGATTTCACCTTATGCCATTCACTTGTCAGGACTTGGAAACCTTCATCTATGTTCTGGGAGATTTTAACTCTTGTTGGATAACAAGTGTAGTTGTGGAATCTCTATCATTGGAGAGTTTTAAGAGTAGATTAGATAACGATCTGTCAGGAATGGTCTAGAATGGATAATCCTTAGTCCTACATGAGTGCAGGGGAGTGGATTACATGACCTCTTGAAGTCCTTTCCAGTCTTATGATTCTTTGATTTCTGTTCATTTCCCTATAATATCAAGCTTGTAGAAGTCTGCAGCAACAGTAGTAGCTCTGGAATACCAAGTCATTATACATCTAAACCTAAAATACTATAGAGAGACCAGGCAAGTCAGGTATTACCTTTTTTGAACCAATCTCTGGAATCATTACAGGCAGTCCCCGAGTTACGCGGATCCGACTTATGTCGGATCCGCAGTTACGAACGGGGATTTCTCGCCCCGGAGAACTAGAGCAGCGGGACGCCTGGTCCCGCCGCCCGCCTTCTCCGGGGCGAGAAAAGCTGCTCTTCGTCTCCCTAGTCTGCTGGCGGATCAGCTGGAAGCGGCGCGGGTCCGGCCGGGTGCTCCGCCGCTCTGTTCAGCGTCTCCCTGGTCTGCAGACCAGGGAGACGCTGAGCAGAGCGGCGGAGGACCCGGGCCGGACCACAGCGCTTTCAGCTGATCTGGAAGCCGCGGGTCCGTCCGGGTCCTCCGTGGCTTTGCTCAGCGTCTCCCTGGTCTGCTGGGGGGGGGGGGACGCAGCTAGTGCCCCCCCCCAGCAGACGAGGGAGACATGGAGCAAAGCCGGGGGCCTGTGGTAGAGCAGGTGGGGCACTGCCGGTTGGTCCCGTAGCACCGCTCCTTGGCGCTACTGGACCAACCCGGCAGCACCCCAACTGCTCTGCCCCACGCGTCCTGATTCAGCTGCTGATCAGTTTCAGCAGTGGCTGAATCAGGATGCCTGGGGCAGAGCAGCTGGGATGCTGCTGGGTTGGTCCAGTAGCTCGAGGAGCAGCCGCGCTACTGGACCAAGCCAGCAGCACCCGAGCTGCTCTGCCCCAGGTGTCCCAAAGTCAGCCGCTGCTGAAACTGACCAGCGGCTGACTACAGGAAGCCCGAGGCAGAGTTGCTCTGCCCTGGGCTTCCTGGAATCAGCTGCTGATCAGTTTCAGCAGCAGCTGACTTGGGGACGCCTGGTGTTCTTACCTTGAATCTGTATGTAAGTGGAACTGGTGTCCAGATTCAGCGGCTGTTGAAACTGATTAGTTTCAGCAGCGGCTGATGCCAGTTCCGACTTACATACAGATTCAACTTAAGAACAAACCTACAGTCCCTATCTTGTACGTAACCCGGGGACTGCCTGTAGTTCATTTTAAATCTCTGTTAAAGTCCTAGTTTGGATGTTTATTTACTTGGCTGTATTTTTTCCTTTTATTTTGTAGTTACTAGATTAAAGTACTCTGAGAGGCTTGCATGGAAGGCACCATTCAACCTAAAGTGAACGGTGGACTGGCTTGGAAAAAATAGTACAGAAGAGAGGCTTTCAACAGAGAAATGAAATTTACAGGGATCGAGATAAATACATCTGTTACTGAATGTGTGTCTATATTAAATACAAAATCATTCCATTTAAGAGAGAGTGCAATTGTAGTTGGCAAAGTATTGGAAGAACACAAGTTATTGGAATACAAGTGTTTGAAATATAAATACACTATGTGTGGGTGGGTGGGAATAATTAAAGAGATATTAAAGGAATTTTAAAATGAGCAGGCAAAAAAGGAAGTTATCTCTAGCCTGCAGTCATAACAAAACTTCTGATAGTTAAACTGAAAAGCAGCAGGAAGGAAAATTAAGACCAATAATAACAACGTTTATATAATCTTTTATATCTGTGAAGTGCTGTGCAGAATAACAATTTCATCCATAGAATCCTTTTCTGAGGTTAAAAAGTATTAATGCCATTTTACTGATGGCAGAACAAATACATGTCATTGGAATACAAGAATTAGAACTTTGTCATTGTTGGCTCTGAGTCCTGTGCTCAGTCCATGTTGGGTCACACTAGTATGTATGTTGATGGTGGGCAAGTAGCAATAATTGTACAAGCCCCCAGATTTGTACATAGACAGTGAATAGCAAGAGGAAGTGAGGTTTACAAGAAGATTAATAAATTAATATATTATAAAGCCAAAAGAGCCCATTGAATTTCCAGACACCGTTGTACCTTTGTCTGTTTATACTGAAAAGCCCTCTTTTACTAAAGTTCTGTTTCCCACATAGATACTTATAGACTACGATCAAGTCATCCTTTAACCTTCTCTTTTTTAATAACTGTTCTTGAGTTTGTCACCATAAGGAAGGTTTTCAAATCCTGGCAATTTCATGGCTCTTTTCTGAACTCTCTCTAGGTTTTTGAATTGTGCTCACCAGAACTGGACTCAGTATTCCAATAATATAACTTTTACTTCTCAAGAGTTCCCTCTTTATATACCCAAGGACTTCATTAGCCTTTTGGCAAAAGAATTGATCTGAGAGCTCGTGTCCAGCTGATTATCCACCATAATACCCAAGGCCTTGTCAGTGTCATGACTTCCCAGGGTAGAATTGTCCATCCTGTAAGTGTGGACAGTTGGCACAAAACACTGCCCAACTTGATGTGTGGATTACTTGAGGGAGTAATGGATTTTAGCCAAGAAAATTGGGAAACAGCTATAGAAATGACAGAGTTGAATTGTGTCCGTCAGGGTTTGAACCTAATTTCCAAAATGTCTAGATACTTCAAATACCAATACAAATGTTTAAGACCATGTCTTTTTGAAAAGCCATGGGTCAGATTCTGCTCTGAATTACACTGTGAAAATGGAAACAGAGTGTTCATGGAAGAGTTGCAGAAACAAATGGAAAATGGCTGCAGCGATGTCAATGGCTGATGCAGTATTGGCAGTGAATAGACGTAAGGGCATCAAGAATAGCAGTGTTGTATGGCTCTTCTAAACTTATCTACTAAATAAATTATTATGGGGTTGAAGATTCATCTCTGTCATTGTCATTTAATCCATCATCTGTTCATTGTGATACTTCAGGGCAAGAGGCATGCCACGGCTAATTTGTTTTTGTTCAATACAGTTCATTGTCATGGCTCTCATAATTAGTTTCAAGCATAGCTATCAATGAAATAGTACTAGAAACATATAAGATGCTTCCAGCAGAAGTTCTTTATAACCAAATTACAAACACTAATAATACTTCATTATAGTGATCTATATTGTGGTAGAAAGGTAGGTGCAATTTAATAACGCCAAAATATTCCTTTCACAATAGAGGACGTAAAAATGAAAGTCAATGTAAAAATGATGAGAGAACTCTTTTTTTTACTTCCAAGAAAATGTTTCATAGTGAGGAAATATTTGCTTTTATTTGTATCTTAAAATTGGTCGACCCTTCCTCCAATCCCAAACTAATGGAAATAGCCACTTGCTCATCTTTAGTGGAGTCAGTTAGCTTTATAGATCAGTGACTTGTGAATATCTTCCAGGAGCCAGATTTTGTTTAAACAATCCATTTGTATTTAAGTATTTCCACTGTTCCTTTTTGTAGTAGTTACTAGCTATGACCATAGCAACAGATAGTGATGTTTCAAGTGAAGTTCAATGGGTTGATTGTATGATAAACTAAAGAGAATGAGCAAAAAATAGATATTCTGTTGCACACAAATGCCTTGATTACAAGAACAATTTTATAAAAGAACAAATACTTGAAGAGAAAATTGACTTTTTTCAGAATTTTTAGCTTCCATTCTTGGAGCTGTGGTGACTGGGCTTTTCTGCAGGGGCCTTCGAAAAGTACCTGCCATCCTTTTCTTTTTAAATAAAAGTTGAGATTCTGATAAACAAGATAGTTCTGCAGGGATGCCATTCTACCACATAAACAGGGCCGTATCAAATTCACTGCCATGAAAAATGCATCAAGGACCATGAAATTTGGCCTCCCCTATGAAATCTGGTCTCTTGTTTGCTTTTACCAGATACAATACCGATTTCACAGTTTTTCTCAAATTGGGGGAGAGGGCTGACCCAAAAGAGAGTTGCAAGGTCATTTTAGGGGGATTGCGGTATTGCTGCCTTTTCTTCTGCTCTGCTTTAAAACTGGCTGGCTGGAAAGCTCTTGGCCAGGAGCCCAGCTCTGAAGACAGCAGCCTGCCAGCAGCAGTGCAGAAGTAAGGGTAGCAATCCCATACATGCCACACCACCTTTACTTTTGCACTGCTGCCTCCAGAGCTTGGCAATGGCACCTGAGAATGGCAGCTGCTGCCAGCTCTACAGGCAATAGCGCAGAAGTAAGGGTGGAAATATCACACCATGCCATCCCTCTATGCTGCTGCTGGCAACAGATCTGCTTTCAGAGCTGGGCTTCAGGCCAGCAGCTGCCAGTCTCAAAGCAGCCCAGCTCTGGCGGCAGTGTTGTCACCAGCAACAACAAAGAAGTAAGGATAGCAGTACCACAACCTCCACTATAATAACCCTGCAACCCTCCCCCTACAATTCCTTTTTGGGTCAGGACCTTTACAGTTACAATGCTGTGACATTTCAGATTTAAATAACTGAAATCATGAAACATGATTTTAAAAATCCTTACCCATAACTGAATCACTGTCCTTTTTAGATCTCAAGGTAGTACACTCCTTTTTGGAGACAGCCTTCCCCAGGAATGGTGCCCATCATCACCACCTTCCACAAAGACCAAAAAAATCAAACCCCAAAACAAATAAACCCAAAAAACCAACATTCCCAGAATGAACATTCATAATTCAGAACAAACTATTAATAGGGGACAGAGAGCAATGGACTTCTTTATGAATGGTGTTCCATCATCTTAACTGAATACAGTGTTTTGCTACCAAGGTGATAGACACCCTAGGAATATCTAAAATGGCTAGATATGTGGAAGGGGCTAAGGGAGATGGGTCTTCCTATCAGTGGGAAGTAGGATGGGATCAGATATGTGTGGGAAGTTGAAAGTGGGAGGTAGAAGGGATAGTTATGACAGTGAGCATGACTTTGAATAAGCCCTTCACTGCATGCCTAGGGGCAGCATGAAGAAATCTTTTTAGAGTTACTCCTTCCAGAGCTAGAGAACTGGGAAAACTCAACTTAGAAAAAAAAAAGTTCTGCCCACCTCTTTTCCCCATCACAGAAAGATAATCACCATTAACAAGAAGTCTCATTTTGTTTACAGATAGTCTGTCCCCATTGGCTACTGGTATCCAACCAATGCTAATGCTGTTTTTGGCCCCCTTCTTTACTACAGGTCAGCTAAATGGTTGTGTTTCACCTGTTTTGACTATGAATCTTGGGAAATGGTTGTTCCACCATATTCATATAAATTGCAGATTTCTTTTTTTAAGTGTGAAAGTAAAAAAGATGATAGTTTTTTTTAAAGGAAATCTTCATAAGAAATATTGATTGGCTACAGAAACCCTCAACATTTAAAAAAAAAAGTTGTTGGCTAATGACTGTCCAGCAGACCTTTAAGCAGAAGTGTTCAGCAGTTAGAATTTAGTTTGTTCTGTTTCATGCACTGCATTAACTGATTTGCATAGATGTACTCCGTATTCAACTTCTGTGTGTTTGTATGTAAACACCTATTTGCAGTATTAAGATCTGTCCAGGACCCTCATGCTCTGTTGCTATGATTATATTATAGTCAACTTCATAATACTTTACTCTAGGATTGAGTCCTGATGAAGGTGAGCTCTTAGTTTTGTTTAAAATATATATTGTTCTTTTGTCTGTAACAATTAACAAAAGTGATAAGTTAATTTTGGAGGAAAACATGGTGAAATTCTTGCTCCACTGAAATCTGACAAAATTCCTATTGTCTTCAGTAGAGCCAGGATTTATATATATTTATAGCCAGATTATGTACATTTATATATAACATAACTGCATATTTTCTGAGGCCAAAAATCTGTTTTCAAATCCGTCAGTAATTACTTCACCATTACTCTCTAATCTTTGGCTTTCTAAGTAAAATCATTGTTCTTGGGGGGTTCAGTCCTTGTGGAGACGGATCAGCTCTGGTTACATGATATAAACAAAAGTTTTAAAAAGAAATACAGATTTTCTGGAATTAATATCTTGTAAAGCGGGTTTTGATGTGTGTATTAGCTGGATGGTAGCGTTGGAAAAGAGGCTTTATCAAAAGCCTTTTTTACTAAAATATTACATTCTGGAGTTTGAACAGATGGCTCTATTTTAAGCAGAGGCTGAATCAGGTTATTCTGTGGCTTTTGTTTTATTATTGCAGTGATTTAGCATTCCAACATCTGTTTATCCAACAGTCTGGTAACTACCAGTATACCAAAATATAACTTTATGAAAATTAGTCCTTTATTTTAAAAATTACTATTTTTTCCATTAATTGTGATTTTTTTTTCTATGCAAAAATCCAGCGGTGTGGTAATCTGAGATTTCTTTGGGATATTTTGCTAAATATTTACACCTATGAAAATCAGGTAATCTATTTAGGAACCTGGACGTGGCATTAACTGTGCTGATTTAGGTATCTACTGTTGAAAATGCTAGTCTGTATTTTTCAAAATGATCAATGGGAGTTAAGCACCTCGGTGCTTTGGGAAATCCCACCAGGCACTTATTTGTTTGTTCAAGTGCCTAAATACCTTTGTAAACATGTCTCTTTTTTCCTTCTACCCTCTGAGCATTGCATTCTCCCATTCTGTCAATTACATACCTTGGCTAGGCACTAAGTCATAGATTCAGGGCTTGCCCTCATCAGATGGATATAGTCTTGATTGAAACAGAACTACACCAACTCACACTGTATGAATACAACATGAGTTGGTAGATCCTGATACTGATGCACACACTTTCAGGAATGTCCTCTTTTTTTGAAAGTTCAAATACAGTAACCCTATTAATACATTAACATGCACTAGAGAACTTTTCGTATGCACTAGCAGTTAGTGAACAATATGCTAGTGCAGAGTAACATTTATAACCCCATAAGTGCGAACTGAAACATCCTATAGGACAGCCCACAGCTTCGGGTTTCAACTGTCTTCTGCTTCCCCTTCTCCTTTAGATCACAATCCTTCTGTCTGCGACTGTTTTTATACTAAAGGTGAGATAGAAATTGTATTCGGCCAATGTTACACCAGCAATTCAATCGTAATACTTGATCAGGTGTACCATTTGGGAGAAATGTACATTATTCTCTATAAAATATCTGTTGTTTCCTATATCTTTCCATCCAGCTTTAGAGGGGTTTTCCAACCTTGTTTACCAATAGATGCAATTTTAAATGCACGCTTGATTTTTTTTCCTGTAAACTAGACACCCTCAAAGGTCATAGTGACAGCACCCTTGTTTGCATGCCTAGTTTGCATGCCAGTTGTCCCTTTCTGGAGGTGTTATTTGAGTTAAATTCAGTTTTTCTCTGAAATAGTAGCTGTATAATTATATGAGCTATGAATTACTGACAGATTAAAGTCCATCTGTAAGAGATGTCTACCTCAGATAAACTATTAAATTAACAGTGTGCACTCAAGTTTGTTCTTAGAATGTTAGTTGTGATGCTGCAATAATTAAAGTTGTAACTGCAAATGAAACAAATAATAATTTTAATACACATTTGAAGATGACCTTCGTGTGAAGAGCAGCCTCAGGGCAGCCAGAGATCAGGACATTTGCTTCAAACTGATTTAGAATCATTCAGTAATGTGTTTTCACAATGTAAATAATTTAGCCACCCAGTGTGAACAGTCTCAATTTAACTCTTTTTAGATCCAGATCTGAATCCCTATAGCTGTGTGACTTCAGATCTTGCTATTCCACTTCAGGTCCCTCTCTTACAACTAACTTTTAATTGAAAGACAGAAACATTTTTTCAGAAAATACATCAATAACTCAACTGAGTTTTGAAGATTAATTGGACAATTTTAATTAAATATATAGAATACTGTCATCAGTAATTTCTTATCTCCTGTTTCCCAACTCTTGTTGTACTCTTATATTTTTCATGTCATTGTGATGTAATGTATAATTCTTGGCTATGGGATAAGGATACTTTCCTGTACAAATTATATATTTATATTCAGATAGTCTTTAAAAGTGTTCTAAATTTCACCCATGCATCTGAATTCACATAGGCATTCTAATATAGTTCATTTTGTTTATTGCTATTTAGGGTCTCCTTCATTTAATAAAAATCCTTGTAAATTTATCTTAAAATTTGCTTTGCCTTTCATTCCTGAACAGTGGCTATATGCTTCATTGCCCACTATTTTGGGAAATCCCAACTAATCACTTACACTAGTTAAATTAATAACAGCAAGGTAATTATACATCATTCCTTCTAAAAGTGCTGCATTGCTTATAAAGCTTTTGGTTACAATTGCAGCTGGTATTGGAACTACCTGAAATGTATTTCAGTATTTTAAAATAATGTGCCTTATTGCTATTTCTTTTTGGAATAACTACAGTAGAAACGTAATAGAAATGTAGCCATGTTAGTCTGGTGTAGCTGAAGCAAAATGCAGGACTATGTAGCACTTTAAAGACTAACAAGATGGTTTATTAGATGATGAGCTTTCGTGGGCCAGACCCACTTCCTCAGATCAAATTAACATTAACTCACAGACACTTACCTTCCTTCCTCCCCCTCTCCCCACCGCATTCCCCTTCTGTTCTGAAATTTGATTTGTCCTTTTCGTATGTGTTCATTTTTTTTAATTGTATCCTTTGGTATATATGGTTGTGACAATTTTCTTCCACTATTTGATCTGAGGAAGTGGGTCTGGCCCACGAAAGCTCATCATCTAATAAACCATCTTGTTAGTCTTTAAAGTGCTACATAGTCCTGCATTTTGCTACAGTAGAAACAAATATTATATGCATGGTATTTAATTATATTATTATTATTATTTAAAAGGAATGTTCTCTTGTTTGCTTTATTAAATGCTGTATTAATTACCTTTTATATCCTCATTCTATATATTAATCAAACATTTCCTTTGATTAAATTTCCAAGTCAATTAAACTAATACAATTCCATTCAACATGGAAAAATGACTATTTTGTGTGTGTGTGTGTATATATATATGTGTGTGTATATATATATATATATATATATAAAACTTTCAAAATATAATACTATGGTCTAGGAGTGAAGGACATGTCCTGGATAAAACATGACAAACATGACGTCACATGCATCTGACGAAGTGGGTCTTTGCCCACGAAAGCTTATGCTCCTACACTTCAGTTAGTCTATAAGGTGCCACAGGACTCCTTGTCGCTTTTGCAGATTCAGACTAACACGGCTACCCCTCTGATAATTGTTTAAATAGAAGCCATTAAATTCCAGTAGTTATTTTGTTCCTCATTGTCCCACATACAGGCCAGCATATAGCAGTTGGGATACATATTCCTTTCATTGCTGTCCCTTTTACAAAGAAGAACATTTCTCCAAAAATATAATAAATGTGAGTTAATATTAATGAAACCAGACCATACAGAAACACCATTGGATAAAAACTCCTACTGATCTATTGGAGTGGGAAGAACTGAAAACATTCATAGGCTATATGGGTAGTGTTAATATATAAAATGTTTCCATCTAGCATAATCATTTAGATCTATAAATGTTCCTTTAACATATATCGAACATAATTTATTTACTTTGTTACATAATCCATAATAAGAAAAATCCAGGTCTCTTGATGGAGTACTTCTTACTCATATAGCATGTGTCAACATTATTCAGAGAGTATTTCTAAAATGATTTCTGCAGTGGGTTTTCTGAAAACATAACATTTTAGATCAAACATGTTAGATGATACTGTTTGAAAATCAGACCCGTATCCTTTACAATCTTTTTTACTTGCTTCTCTTTCCTAATCAGTGGGATTACTGTCAATACATCAGATTAAGTACATGCATACATCTCTGGCTTCAGCTGTGAAATTGTTTTTTCTAATAGCAGTGTATTCATTATGACAGGATTCAGTAGTTAGTTCATCAGTGCCTTTGAAATATTGGGCATGTTTTATGAGATAAACCTTGATAACCGCCCCCCCCCCCATTCATTAACAATTGTAAAATCATATTGTATATCTTTGGCCACTGCTCTTTTGCTAACAATTGCAGTATAATTTTCTAATTTATTTAAAGCTCTCTTCTAGAGCCAGTTTATGGAGGGAGGGAGAAAAAAGTCACATTCCTGTCAGTGCCTGTATATACAACTTAGTAAATCTATAGAACTCTTAGGCTATGCCTAGACTGCAAGGAAATGTCAGAAAAAGATATGCAAATTGAAAACCGCAATTTGTGTATCTTTTCCCACTTTTTTTCTGAAGAGGCTTTTCTGAAATTTGGCCCGTCTACATGGAGCCAAATTTCGGAAAAACCTCCCCTTTCAAAACCTCCCCTTAGTCCTCGTGCAATGAGGAATAGAGGGATGGCGCAAGAACGCGTCCACTTTTTCGGAAACTGTTCCGAAAAAGCGGATGCGTTCGTTGGACATGGAAAAGCTCTGCAGTGTAGACATAGCCTAAGTATAGAAGGTTTAGATTAAGATTTTTCTCTTAATACACCCTCTAATTTCCTCAGTCTGTGAACTTGGAGTACTAGTGAGATAAATAAAAAACAGGACTATGTAGCACTTTAAAGACCAACAAGATGGTTTAATAGGTGATGAGCTTTCATGGGCCAGACCCACTTCCTCAGATCAAATAGTGGAAGAAAATTGTCACAACCATATATACCAAAGGATACAATTAAAAAAAATGAACACATACGAAAAGGACAAATCAAATTTCAGAACAGAAGGGGGATGGGGGGGAGGTAAATGTCTGTGAGCTAATGATATTAGAGGTGATAATTGGGGAAGCTATCTTTGTAATGGGTAAGATAATTAGCGCTTTATTCAAATTTGAGTGTAGTGTCGAATTTAAGCATGAATAACAGTTCAGAGGATTCTCTTTGAAGTGAAGCCTTAAAAGGTCTTTGAAGCAGGATGCAGGTAATCAAGTCGTTGAGACAGTGTCCTTTCTGGTTGAAATGGCAAGAAACTGTTTTTTCTTTGTGATCCTGTCTGATATCTGTTTTTTGGGCATTGATCCTTTGGCGAAGTGTCTGAGACGTTTGTCCAATGTACATAGCAGACGGACACTTTCAGCACATGATTGCATAAATTATATTTCTGGATGCGCAGGAATATGTGTTCTTGATCTTATAACTCACTTGGTTGGGTCCAATAACGGTATCAGCAGAGTGAATATGTGGACAAAGCTGGCAACGGGGTTTGTTGCAAGGGAAGGTACCAGAGTTGGTATTAGTGTGGTATGTCCTGTGGTTGTTGGTAAGAATCATCTTGAGGTTAGGTGGTTGTTTATAGGAGACTATGGGTCTGTCTCCCAGAGCCTCTCGGAGTTTAGTGTCCTGTTCCAGTATAGGCTGTAGTTTATTGATAATGTGTTGTACAGGTTTAAGTTGGGGGCTGTAGGTGATGACAAGTGGTGTTCTACGGTTGGTTTTCTTGGGTCTGTCTTGAAGTAGTTGGTTTCTAGGTATATAAACCTTGGTTTATAAACCTCAACTACCCACGCAGAGAAATAAAAAAGCAAATTGAAAGAGCCAGACTAATACCTAGAAACCAACTACTTCAAGACACTGGACAAACGTCTCAGGCACTTTTGTATCTTACCCATTACAAAGATAGCTTCCCCAATTATCACCTCTAATATCATTAGCTCACAGACATTTACCTCCCCCCCCTTTCCCCTCCTCCATCCCCCTTCTGTTCTGAAATTTGATTTGTCCTTTTCATATGTGTTCGTTTTTTTAAATTGTATCCTTTGGTATATATGGTTGTGACAATTTTCTTCCACTATTCGATCTGAGGAAGTGGGTCTGGCCCACGAAAGCTCATCACCTATTAAACCATCTTGTTAGTCTTTAAAGTGCTACACAGTCCTGTTTTTTGTTTCAGCTGCACCAGACTAACACAGCTACATTTCTATCACTAGTGAGATAAATATTATTATTCCAGTGTTAAAGGTGATGGAATCAGGTCACAGAGAGAGAAAGTGATTTGGCCAAGATGATAAAAGGTTCCATTCTGACACCCCTACTCATGCTGAATTATTCCTTGCTTGACAACAAATTCCCATTAATTTCAATCAGACAGATTTTGCATGTCCTACATATACGCACAGGTGAGAGAGACCCCAACACTCTCACTGAACACACACGTCTGTGAAGCTACAGAGAACCAGTCCCAATAGCGGTTCTAGCATAGCTGAAGAAACAGAGGACTGTATGCATAATGTTGCCTTATGGTCAAATGGACAGGGAAGGACATAAAGGGTATGTCTACACTACGAAGTTAATTCGAACTAACAGACGTTAGTTCAAATTAACTTTGATAGGCGCTACACTAGCGCTCCGCTAGTTCGAACTTAATTCGAACTAGCGGAGTGCTTAATTCGAACTAGGTAAACCTCATTTTACGAGGACTAACGCGTAGTTTGAATTAGCTAGTTCGAATTAAGGGCTGTGTAGCCACTTAATTCGAACTAGTGGGAGGCTAGCCCTCCCCAGCTTTCCATGGTGGCCACTCTGGGCACCACCAGGGAAACTCGTCTGCCCCCCTCCTGGCTCCGGAGCCCTTAAAGGGGCACGGGCTGGCTATGGTGCCCGTGCCAGGTGCAAGCCTGCCAGCACCCAGCCAGCAGACCCTGCACCTGGCACGGATCGAGCCAGCCACCCGCTGCCACCCAGCCCTCTGCCTCTTCCCGGGACCAGGCTGGCGGCTCCCGGGAGCCTGCCCGGGTCCGCAAGAGGCAGGTGCCCACCTGGTCTAGTGTGGAGTTCGTGGACCTCATCCACAACCTCCGCACTAGGCACAGGAAAGTGGCCGTCTAGGGCTGGATAGCTGCCAGCCTGGCCACCCAGGAGCAGGTGTGCATGACAATCAAGGTGGTCCACTGAGACCCCCGACCCTGAGCCCTGAGCTTAGAATGGCCGTACTGAGCCCTGAGCTTAGAATGGCCGTACTGGATCAGACCAAAGGTCCATCTAGCCCAGTAGCCTATCTGTCTACAGCGGCCAACACTAGGGACCCTGAAGGGGATGGACCGAAGACAATGACCAAGCCATTTGTCTCATGCCATCCATCTCCAGCCTTCCACAAACAGAGGCCAGGGACACCATTTCTACCCCCTGGCTAATAGCACTCCATGGACCCAACCTCCATGACTTTATCTAACTTCTCTTTAAACTCTGTTCTAGTTATAGCCTTCACAGCCTCCTGCAGCAAGGAGTTCCACAGGTTGACTATTTGATTTGTGAAGAAGGACTTTCTGTTATTAGTTTGAAGCCTGCTACCCATTCATTTCATTTGGTGTCCTCTAGTCCTTCTATTATGGGAACTAATGAATAACTTTTCTTTATGCACCCTCCACACCACTCATGCTTTTATAGACCTCTATCATATCCCCCCTCAGGGTATGTCTACACTACCCCGCTAGTTCGAACTAGCGGGGTAATGTATGCATACCGCACTTGCTAATGAAGCCCGGGATTTGAATTTCCCGGGCTTCATTAGCATAAGCGGGGAGCCGCCATTTTTAAATCCCCGCTGCTTCGAACCCCGTGTAGCGCGGCTACACGGGGCTCGAACTAGGTAGTTCGGACTAGGGTGCCTATTCCGAACTACCGGTA